>NW_004567123.1:29417200-29462962 GCF_000260355.1 Condylura cristata | reverse complement strand
GGGTTTAGTTAAAGCGCAGCACTGTTTGCTGCCACTGCAGCACGAGTTTGATCCCTGGCCAGGGAGTGACCCACAGGGCGTGGCAGACCTCTCCTGACCCACCTGCTGCTCCCCTCTGCAGTGTACTTCAATTTGCCTGTTCTGTTCTCTACCCTGTCTCTGGTGAATCCTCACACCCCCCACACCTCTGGCCTGTATCCAAGTCTTGTATGTAAAAATAAATAAATCTTAAAAAAAAAAACCAGTCTTTTTTTACTTAAGAGGCGTGCCTACTTTAATTAGGTGGGGTTATACAGGCATGAAGCCCCCTGCATGGGGAGGAGTCATCTATGATCTGAATTGGGTTCGGGCTGGCTGGACAGAAACTGCTGGGCTCATAGTGACCACAGGATGTTTGGGACAGGAGTGATGAGAGGTAGCTAGGCTCACAGCTTTGAAGGTTGTCCGGTCACCCCAGACAAGTCCCTCCTGGGGTTTAGGTTCCAGATCTAGGGTCCAAATTGGGTAGTTTTTTAAGTACAGAAGTTTTAAAGACTTGGTTTCTGGTTAGACTTTATTATGTTTATTTCACTAAGGAAATAAACTGCAGCCCCAAGGTGCTAGAAGCTCACTGTTGATTTTGCATGTTAGCGGAGGACCAGAGCTAGAATCTGAGCCGGCTCTCCTCCCTAGAGTGACAGACTCTGAGCAGGCCTGGGGCCTTAGGGCATGCGCCCCGTCGCCCCCCACTGTCTCATCTCACAGCTGTTGGTTTTAGCTCCCAAATGGATGCTGTGGGCTCCTTCTCCCCTTCCATAATCCAGTTCTTGGCTCGTCAGGGGGAAAATGCTTTTGTCTAAAAATACTTGGCAATGGATTGATTTTTTTCCTCCTCTGGAAGGACTATTTCCCTCCAAAACCCAAGGGACTAGGTTTGTTTATTTAATATTTATAAAACTTCTTAGCAGACTAAGGACATAATAAGAAAAGACGTGAGTTTGAGTTGTCGGGCCTGCTGGGCGGCCTCCAGCTCCCCAACATTTTCAGGATACAGGCTTAGAGCTTCCCAAACATCTATCTAGCAAAGACTTTCTTCAGGAGGACAGGGCAGTCAAAAATTCACAGATGCTTCTGAGTCATGCGAAGATCTTTATCCTGATTTACTTAGTAATTCTAAGGTTACAGGGGCTTAGAAAACATTTATTGTAGGCATCACGACTCAGGCAGAGTTTAAACAAAGGGGAACCACCACTCACCTGAGAAAGGTCTGAATAAGCTGAACTGAAGCCAGTTTATTAGGGAAGCCCCAACTCACCAAAAGTCTTTTCCCCAACCTTAGACAGTTTTAAGAATGAGATGTCCAAGTTCAAGGTCACAGGGCCTTCCCTGCTGATGCAAGGGTTTAAAGCGCAGCACTGCGAAGCTAGCTGCAGTCACTTCAATGTGAGTTTGATCCCTGGCCCAGGAAGTGACCCACATGGCACAGCAGACCTCCCCTGTCTCACCCACAGCTCCCTTCAGCATCAGCAATGTACTTTGTCCATCTGCCTGTTCTGCTCCCCACTCTGTCTCTGGGGGATCCTCTTTACCACTGCTGCACCTCTGGCTTGTACCCCAGTTCTGTATGCATAAATAAATAAATCTTTAAAAAAAAGTTTAAGTTCATAGCCAGAGACACACAGCCTAGAGCAATTTCTAGAAGGCTTTTTGGAGTTATTTCATTCTTATTCTCAGTCCCTTTTAATGTTCCAACTTATTTATCTTAATGGCTTTACTGAGGCCTGACAAACACTAGACCCATCGATCTAGAATGCACAATCTGATCAATTTTCACATGTGCACAGCAGTGAAACCGTCATTACAGTCAAGATGAACAAATCCACACCTCCCAGAGCTCCCCTGTGGCCCCTCTCTGGCCTCTTCCTCCTGTTCCCCTCCCCAGACAACCACTGATCTGCTTCCTTTCACCATTGATTAGTTTGCATTTTTTAGGATTTTAAACAAATGGAATCATACAATCTGTGTGTGTACATATATTTTCCTGGGTCTGTCTTTTTTTAATCAACATGATTGGCTTGAGATTCAGTCCATGTTAAATGTAGCAGCTCATTCCTATATGCTGATTATGGACGGTTATAACCATGATTGGTTTATCTGTTCACCCAGAGAGGGACATATAGTTTGATTCTAGTTTTGGCTCAGAATAAAGTTGCTATGAACATTCAAGCATCAGTCTTTATAAGGACACAGCTTTGGAATGCATATACACAGTCTTTTTAAGAAATGGATAAATCATTTTCCAAAGTGGTTGTACCACTTCATATTCCCACCAGCAGGGCGTGAGAATTCTAGTAGATTCATGTCCTTATAAGCTTTGGCAGGGCTAGTCTTTGAGATGACAGCCATTCTAGTGGGTGTGTAGTGACATGCCATTGTGGCTTTAATTTGTATTTCTCAAATGACTAACAGCCAGCATCCTGACCATGTGTTTTGTCCTTCCTACATCTTCTTTAGTGATGTAGGCTTTACCAGTTTGTTGTTTTCTTAGTAGTTAGTTTTGAGTATCCCTAAGACATTCTGGCTATATGTATAGATGATAAATTTATAATACAATGTTGAACAGAATTGGTAAGAGTGGATGCCCATGTTTTTAATCTTGGGAGTAGCAGCAGGACTTTTGTAGCTGATGTGTTAGTTAGTTTGGGCCACTCTATCCAAAATACCAGAGACTGCATGGTTTAAATAACAGGGATATTTTTTCATGGGTCTGGAAGCTAGGATATCTATGATAAAGGTATTGGCCAATTTAAGACTCCCCTTCATAGTTTGCAAATGCATGCTTTCCTGCTGTATCTGATAAAGAGAAAGAATTATCATTTCCCTTATGTATCTTCTTATAAGGGCACTAATTCCATTCATGAAGACTTCATCCCCAGGACCCAGTTAGTTCCTTAAAGCTCCACCTTCAAATAATATCACATCAGATACTGGGGCTCCAATCATGAATTTTGGGGGAGACACAGCATTTAGTCGATTGCATGTCTTTTTTTGATAAAGTTACTTTCTACTCCTACTTTATAATTTTACCAGAAGTAGATACTCTATTTTGTCAATGCTTTTTTTGTCTCTATTGAGGTGATATATTGCTTTCCTGGCTATATGGCAATTATATTAATTTTCAAATCTGCATCCTTCAGATTAACCCCACTTGAGAGTGATGCATCATTCTTTTTGAAGATATAATTGCACTTAATTTGCTAACATTTGTTTAGAGGTTTTGTGTTTGTATTTATTAAAGCTACTGATCTTTAGTTTTCTATTTTTTTATATTGTCTTTGGCTTTAGCATTAGGATAATGTTGGTCTCATAGAATGAACTTCAAAGTGTTCCTTCTTTGCTTTCTTGAAAAATTCATGTAGATTTAAGTGTTTGGTGGAATTAATTATTGAAGCCATCAGGGTCTAGAGATGTCTTTGAGGGACGACTTAACAAAACAGATATAGACCTGCTTAGGCTATCTATTCTTGATAAATTTAGTAAGTTTTTATCCTACAAGGAATTTGTTGATTTCATCTAAGGTCAAACTTATTGACATGATATTGTTCATACAATTCAATTATCCTATTTTAATATCTGTAAGTTCTGTAGTGATGTTATTGCTCTAATTTTATTGATAACTTGTGTCTTTTTTTTTTTCTGAATCAGCCTGTCTAGAGTTTTGTCCATTTTACCGCCTTGGAGAATTTACTCTTTTTCTAATTTCTCATGGTGGAAGTTGATGTCTTTGGTTGAAATCTTTCTTCTTTTCTATGTAAAAAACTGGTGCTAATTAAATTTCCCTTTTGTTGTGGTTTAGTAATAATTCATAAATTTTGATATGTTGTATTTTCATTTTCATTAAGTGCAAAATATTTTTAAATTTCCCTTTGGAGAGCAAGAGCAAGAGACCATTGATTTAATTATCAGTCTCTTCTGGAAACAACCTCATATTATTTCTGGAGCTACACCCGGCAATAATGTTTTACCAGCTACCTAGGCATCCCCTAGTCTGGTAAAATTAACCATGGCACATGGGTTACTTAGAAATATGTTATTTAGCTAAGCCTATTTGTGTATTTCCCAAGATTTTTTCTATTATTTATTTCTAATTTAATCCACTGGTTTTACAAACATACTTTTATGCTTTGAATCCTTTTAAATATAATGGGATTTGATTTATGGCCCAGAATATGTCTATCTTGGGAAGTGTCTCATGTATACTTAAAATGTTTAATTTCCTATTGTTCTATAGAGCAATCTATCGGTTGTTACTTCTAGTCTTTTCTTTTCATTTAGTTCCCTTCCTAGAGAGAAGTGACTGTAAACATTGCTTTTGTATTCTTCCAAAAATTTCATATGCAACTATGGGTATTGGGTTGTACTCACACTTAAAAAAAAAAAACAGAACAAAACCCAAGATCATATGATGCACATAATTTTGCATCTTGTTTTATTTTCACCTATCATAATAACTCAAAGAGTGATTCTTTTCTCTTTTAACAGGTTTACATATGACATTGGGAGATACCGCATAATTTACTTAAGCTGACTCCTGTTAATGGATATTTAGGTTGTTTCCAGTCTTCGGCCATGACAGTGGTGTAATAAATACTTTTACTTAAGCCTTTGTACCTATATGGAAGTTTATCTTTAGGCTAAATTCCTAGAAGTACAAAAGTTGGATTAAAGAGCACACATATTTTACATTTTGTTAGATGTTGCCAAATTGCATGGAAGAATCTTCCAAGTTTTTTTCTTGAGAGATTTGAAAAAAATTCTCCCATAGACAAAAGGGGGATGATTTGAGAAGTTAAAAAAAAAACTTCCAACTTCTTTTTTGACAATTTCTATCATACTTAAATGTTTTTCTTCCTCTTTTTTAATTTTAATATAATAGTTTATCTTTACATCATTTTGTGCCTTTTCCCATCTCAATTGTAATCCCCGTGGGCTTCCCATAACCAAATCACCCATGTGCCATTCACCATACTTAACTTTTTAAAAGAAAAAAGCCCTTAAGCAACCACTACTGGTTTGTTTTCTCTTGAGGAATGTCAGATACTGAGGATTTGCACTCTACATCAGCAAATTGCTCTCTGATCACCTGCAGATTGTTGGGGCTTCATGTGACTGCTAATGCAGTCAACAGACTGTACTGCCGTGGGGCGGGGAGAAGAGCCGCATGACACCGTACTCTGGTAGTGCAGTGTGAGCATGGTCTGCCGGCAACATATAACCCTCTTGAGTTTCTGGAGCTTGGAACCAACCACTCCAGGAGATCCTGGATAATTTCAAAAGTGGAGTTTTATGGGAAATTTTAAGAGAGTGCACAGATATGTGCGCGTGAGTGTATGCCCTCACATGGAGGCTCACGTGCCCTTCCTTTGTATCAGACACTGGGGAAAAGAAGCAAGAGACCTTGAATATAACTGACAATTATTTATGCCATTAGATTTTATGTGAGCTTGTTAGACACACAGTAAAAACCATCTCCACCACTTATTGTTGAACCTCAGACCGAGGGATAAATGAACAGGGGGAAACAATAAAGACAAATTTCAAAGAGACACAATGAGCTTTTCTGTTTGCTCCTAATGGGGAACAAAGATGACTTTCCCATGTAGCCCACATTCTTGGGAAGAAGTCTTTGGAATCTAGTTCACCACTGAATTATAGATAGCAGCCCCTACTGGAAGACATTCTGGTTACATTTCCTTTCTGCCTTTAATTTTTTTTATCAGTTTGTGTGTGTGTGTGTATGTGTGTGCGGTGTCTCTGGTTGAAACCAATTTGGAGAAGCCGCCTTCTGAAAAGCAGGATGGCCAAACACATTTCTAGATTATGGCAGAAAAATGCTTTTTACATTGTGTATCTTCAAAGAAAGAAATCTGGAATTTGTCAAGTTGGTACTACGTATTTGTTCAAAAATCTGTGATGAAATCTCAATGACCAAAAGCATGTTTATACCCTAAATTTTCTCAAAAATTGGCTTGCAAATGAGGAGCCACATCATACATTTGTCACCCAGCCCAGGGTAACTAACACGCCCACAGCGATGGAAAATATAAAGCTGCATGGAACAGCAGCACCAAGAACCAGAAACTAGAGAGGTGGGTCTTCACGACTGCATTTTTCTAATCACCAACCAACCAACATTCATTAAATGAATGCCCCTACACCACCATGCGGGCTTAGCTTCCACAAAGACCCAGAACGCCAGTAGATTTCAGGAAAGAAGAAGAAAGACAACATCATATTTACTTTGCATTTGGACCTGCTCATTGATTGCTGTCACACCATTTAACGTTAAGTCCAAACCAGGTCAGGAGAGAGAAGACGCATCATGGACAGCAGGTTTACGGGATGAATGAATGGTGAGTCGGACACCTCACTAAGGGGCCGGGGCCGGGGCAGGGATCCTACTGCACCTTGCTCGTGTGCGGGGGAGGGGAGCCTTCCTGGGATTGTGGACATCTTGTTTCTGCCCACGCGTGTCCCTTCTGTCTCGCGGCTACAATGCACTGAGTTCCTCTGGGAAACCATCTTCCCTTTGCTCACTCCCTGCGGTTTTTGGGGCTGTGGGGATGAGTGGCTGCCCCATTCAGCATTCCACTCCACTGGCCACAGAGTTACTTTGCGGGTGGCGTAAGCTGGGCGAGTGCTGCTTAACGGGGAGCTCTGTAGAGGCTGAGGAAGAAGCCAGGGCCTCTGGGTTAGCAGGCCGGGTGGAGCCTGGAGCAGCTGGCAGTCATCTTTGGCACTGCAGGGAAGAGCCTCTTAGAGTGACGTGAGCCCATAAAAATGCAGAGCCAGAAGGAAGAGGCGACCAAGCCCAATATTTCATCTGAACCCCTGACTGTGCCCTGAACCCCTGTACATGTTGGTGCAGACGGCTAAGATCGCCTTTTTTGGCTTAAGCGAGTTTGAACTGAAGTTTCTATGTTTTGAAGCCAAACATCTCGATGAGTAAGAGGGCCTCTTAGAACCGGAATGCCTTATGCAAGTTATCCACGCAAGGATGGTCTGAAGGATTCTAGAATTCCTGAGGGTTCCGCTTAAAGGGAGAACCCCAGTTTGAAGGCCTCTGCCTTTCTGTTCTCAAGTGGTCCTGGGGACACACTCGCAGCTGCATCTGGTCAGTGGGTAACAGGGGCCAGGCCTGAACCCAGCTCCGCCAGCGGCTGCCAGTGGGTTACTTAGCCCGCTGGTCGCCACGGTCTTCTCCGGAAGGGAGGGGGCGGCTGAAAACACGTTCCTTATTACAACTTATAATTGTGTAATTATAAGTCTTTCTTTCTTAGATCAAGTACGCCTTGTACTTTCCACCTGGAAAGCAGCAGCTGCTTAGTTAGTATTTGTTGAATCAGTATGTGAGTGATCAGACGGGAGTGTTGGGTCTCCTGATGGCGGGGAGTGGGAAGGTGACGAACACTTGCTTCCTGATGACCCCGGCGAGCCAACTCCGGGGCCTGCACAGGCGGGCAGGGGCCTGCATCTGTCTACACGGGGCGGTCGCCTCAGCTCAGCCAGCCTGGTCACTTAGGAGTGTGGACCTAGAGGAGGGGATCTTTCAGACCAGATCTGTTAGGTGAAAATTCCACAGGTGCAATGACACACACACACACACACACATACACACACACAGAGCCGGTGAAGTCCATCTGGGGGCAGGCGCTGGCCCTTGTGTGGCCAGTTCATTCCAGATGGGACCTATGTCCAGTTCCTCCTTCGTGGAAGAGCTCACCCCCAGCCCTACATGACAGGTGACGATTGTCATACGTACCGGACAGCGACTCAGAGCTCTGGCTGGGGACGTTGTGTGAGGCTTCCTGGAGGACGTAGGTGGACGTGGAGAGCGGGGACGGGCAGATGCCGCTGGCCGGGACATAGGGAGGGCTGTAGGACGAGCTGTAGTACTGGGAGTACTGGCTCTGCGGGAAGCCGGGGTAGGAAGGGTAGTCCTGGCAAGGAGACACAGGTAGTGAGGAAGGAGGCCTGTGGGCAGGGCCTTCAGCCGGCCAACAGGGAGGGCCTCGTGCGTGGTCTGCTGGGTCTGTCTCTATCCCTCCCTCCTGCCACAGGGGCTCCGTGAGGGCAGGGACTTTCCTGAGAAGCAGCACCTGAGACAGGATTCAGGTGCAGGTGGCGTATTTGGGAGGCAAAGGTGACACCCGTTGGAGAGCAGGGAAGTGAGCCGGTGAAGGAGCGGGGAAAGCAGACAACTCCGGGCTCCAGAGGCAGGGCCAAGCTGCTGGAGGTGGGCAGGGGCACCCGGAGGGGCCCACGGTGGCAGCGACAGGGCCCGTCTTGGCTGCGGCTGTATCTGGGACAATGAGGGGCTCACACGGCCCCTCCGTCAGTACTGACGGCAGCAACGAACAAGCAAAGGAATAAGAAAGGCCATGCACACCCCAGGTGGAGGGGATCCAGAATCTTCGGTGAGGAGGGCTGCAGACCACCCTGCAGAAGGCCAATTCTCGCTCAAGTTCTGCTTAAACCAGCCAGAGCGTCCAGTTCACGCTGTGCGCGACGCAAACTGTTTGGAATATCCTGCCCCGCCATCACGCCGACCAGTGCCTCTCAACCAGCAAGGAACTCATGGAAGAGGCGTTTCCAGGTTCCTCTCAGGCCCACGGAACCAGATTTCCTGGGAGGTGTTTAGAGAGTTTGTGTTTTTGACAAGCTCCATCTGTGAGATGGATAAACGCCCAGTGCACAGAGTCGCACCCAAGAACTCTTTTATTTAATCTATGTGTCTAGAACCCTGAAAATTAAAAAAAAAAAAAAATACACAGAACACTGTTCCTGTACCCCAGGGTGAGTCACTCAGGCACTTCAGTCTGCTGAAGAGGCAGCACATTCCTCAGACTTAAATGGGTTCAATATTTCTAGAGCGCATCAACACAGATTCTGTCGGGTTAACGCTTGCCTGAAAGCATCCTAACCGCTCCCCAGGGAATAATTTCAGCTGCGGAGAAAGATGCCCATTTAGTCCTCGGCATCCTTCAGCTACTAGGTCAGTTTTTAGTTCACTCTCGAAGTGAGCCAGAGAGGCTCGAACTCCGAGTCAGCATCCAAGCCAGCAGTGGCTTGGCTGGATTTAGCCGGTATCTACAAAACCCCACTGTGTGCTTTCCCCGACACGGGGATGCAGAGGCCAAGAGCGTGTACTTTCACCCTGGAGATGCTCATGGCCAGGTAGAGGGCACGTGTGTTTCCCCTCGTCTGACCCAGATTCAGCAGCAGCGGGTGGGGGGCGGCACTGGTCAGGCTGGAACATGGCATCTTGGAAATATTCTAGTAAGTCCAATTTCTCGGCCATGAAGCTCTGGGACTGCTCCCACCGTGGTCTCCAAACCCAGGGTGGGAAACCGTGGGTGGGAGTGGCATTCTGGGTGCCCTGGCTGGGGCTCCGTGGGGCATGTGCCTACCTGGTGCACACCTCCAAATCCTGCCGTGCTGGTCAGTCCATTGGCACCTTGGTACATCCCGGCCGGGCCTGCAGGAAGGAGGAACAGTGTTCAGGCGGGTTTCTGACGGTCCGGGGGGACGTGGGGGAGAAAGATGCAGCGAAAGGCGTGTCTCTGAGTCAGGAACCCGTGGCTGCGGAGAGTTAGCTAATGTCTTCGAAGCTCAGTTCTCTCCATTTATGAATAAAATAAGTAACACTTCATCAAAGAATTGTGGTGAGAAAGAAGTGAGATAGTGCACACATCAGTTTCTGGGATTCTATAACTAGGTTTCCAAAATTATGTTGGGGTTATCTGGAGAGTTCTCATGTCATAAGTTCTTGTGTATTTGCAAGGTGTTATTACACACCCTGCCTTGACCTAAAGCATTTCTGTGATAGTTCGTCCCTCATTTAATGACTCTCCGGGAGCTTTCCTAGGATGACTGCTTTGCTATTTGTATTGTTCACTAGCTAGAGAACAGCTCATCTGTTATATGGAATGGGGTTTGAAACAGAAACGAAGGGAAATTACACGTAACAATACATACAATATATCGGGCATTTGACAGTCACTTATGCTCATTTACTTTGGAAGGAGAGCTTATACTAGTTGCTGACACAAACACACAAACAGAAACAAAGAGAAAAGCAAAAACAATGAAGAAATAACAGTAAGTGTCCATAACAGAAAATTTAGTTTTAAGTTAGACAGCGCTGGCATTAAATACATTCACCTGCTGAACGGCCAGCAGCGAACACCTCCAGGCTTTTTCACTTTGCAAAGCTGGAGGTCCAGCCACTGGGCAACAACTTCCTGGTCCCCAGCCCCTAGGGGCAGCCTCTGGGGCCACTCTCCTATTTGCTGTCTGGATTAGATGGCTTGGAATCAGACACCCTTGTCCCTTAGTAGCTGTAGACTCTGCAGCATGAGTCGGAATGAATCAGGGGAAGAGAAGCCCAGGACACAGTTGCCCTGGACATGCCCCCACCCCCCATTCCGGGGGAATAACCCCAGAAACCGCGAGCACAGAACTGGCCCACGCCAGTGTGGCAGGCTGGATCCCAACCTGTCCTCAGTGGCCTGCCCAGACACGCCTGGCAGAAGGTCCAGGCCAGGCTAGTCTATTCAAGGTCACTTTTGGGGCCCAGGTTGCCATGGTAACTCTACCTGTTGCCCTCAGGACCCAGCAGCCCTGGAAGACTCCTGCAGACAGTGTATTCTCTCCCGAGTTCTCATTTCTTTTATGCCAGTCTTCTCCATGACGCCCTAGGGCGGGCTTCGAAACAAACAGGCCACAGACTCCTTCCTTGCTATTCTTTCTCCCAAACAGCCTCTTGTTTGTTTTTACTTTGTGACCCAGGGTCATTTGAAGAATGGACAGCTGAACAAACCGCAGTCGCCCTGCAAAGGCAGTCGCCCTGGCAGGGGGAGGTCCCGGCCATGCCAGAGTGGCCTGGGAGGTGGGGCTCGTGACCCCAGAAATCTTGTGCCACAGTGTGTGGTTTGCAAAGGACCCGCCTGGAGCTGGAATGTTAAACATGGACTTGTGCCTCCACCCGGTGGGGGGGAAGCCCAGCAAGGTAGTAAGGGCTGGGGAGGCGAGGATGAGGGGAGGGAACTGCCTCTCTCAAGGGGTCCCCCAAAATCTAGTACTGCAGCTCTCTCATATTAGTATAATTTCTGCTTTCAAGCTGGGTACACGGCTGACCAGAATGGGCACAACGCCTTCCCAGCTGCCTGGTGGCTGGTCGGTGATGAGTTCTAGGAGGGGCGGAGTTCATGTGTGCAACGTTCTGGCTGTGCCCTTAAAGGGCAGGGCAGGACCCGAATGGGGCCCTCTTGGCTCACACAACTGAGCAGCGAGACCTACAGAGTTTGCACCTGGCCACAGGGCGGATCAGACCCGCCACATGAGTTTGGATTTTTATTCGTTTATGTAAGACTTTAAAAAATTTATTAGTTTTTAACAAATTTTAAAAATCATTTAAATATTTTAAATGTATTATGCATAAAAAAACTGGGGTGTAGGCCAGAGGTGGGGGGATGAGAGGACTCACCAGAGACAGAGAGGGGAGCAGAAGAGGCAGATCTACCACAATACTGCTGGACGGGGCAGCGGGGAGGCAGGAGAGGTCTGCTGCACCGTGTGGGTCAGCTCCCTGGCCGGCGATCGAACTCAGGCCATAGTGGTAATAGCGCTGAGACTTAACCCCTAGGCCCAGTTTGGACTTTTAGGTAAAAAAGAAATATATTCCTTTCTAATTGAAGACAGTACTACTTTTTGTGTCATTATGAGAAACTGCTATTGTTGGGCTGATTGGTTTTCTTGGGTTTTAAGTAAAGGCAGACTCTTAATGCCTGGCTTAGCAAAAGAGTTTTTAAGTAGATGTTCACTCACTCACTCATTCATTCAACAATTCAATTCCTGGCGATGTATCCAATAGTACTGTGTCAGGAACAGCTCTAACTGTGTGCATGGGGTGGAAGTTTACATTCAGAGAAGAAAAAGAGAAGACAATCACGTGGACAGATACACAAGGAGTTAGATCATTCCAGACACTGCAGCAATGCACTGATTCATATGTGCCGTGCAGCTGAAGTGTGGGCTGCAGGCCGCGGCCTGCAAACACATTATCCCCAGCCCCCTTGAGATGCATCCCACAGAAGTACAGGAATCGAGAGCCAGTGTATAGGAACTAACTTCTAGTATCTGCTGAACTTGGTAATAAAAAACCAGGGCTTTTGATTTGGATGTCTTTTAAAATAGTTCGTTGCTTATCAATCTTTTAAAATAATTGCTTCCTTTCCCCTCTTTCCTATTTGACATTCTCTCCCTACTCCCCTGCTCCTTCTGAAATTTTAATATTATAGACATAATGTTTCTCTCACTCTCTCTCTCTCTCTCTCTCTCTCTCTCTCTCTGTGTGTGTGTGTGTGTGTGTGTGTGAGAGAGAGAGAGAGAGAGAGAGAGAGATTTTCTGCAGGATTTTCTGCAGGATGAGAAGCAATCCTCCTGGATGGAGAAATGGACAATGGCTGGAGGGAGGGGAAAGCAGTGGGTGGAAAAAGTGAATAAGATGTGCGAGGAGTCCTGGGCAGAGGGACTGTTTTCTGCATCCACACACACCTGTTGAGCAAGCTCAGATGCCCAAACCCAGTGGCGGTGTGCAGAGTGTGAGTTAGGCAGGTGAGGGAGGAGATGGAAGGAGTTGGTGTGGGCACGATGAATGGAGGCTGACATAGAGCTTCACTTCTGGGAAGCAACAGGGAGTGGCTGTGATTGTGGCAAGTGGAAATTGCAGGAAGTTTCTATTGCAGGAAGGGCTACTGCTTGACTGCCCCAAGAGGCATTCTCAATCCCTTTCACCTTGCTTGCTTTTCTACTTGCTTTCCCTGTGTCCTGAGCTTCAAGTGATACAATCTAGTTTTCAGCAAAGGGGCTTTTGGAGAGACTTTTCTTTTGCTTGCATGCCCTTTTTCCCCAGGTCTTCCCCAGCATGTAAAGATGTTGTGCCTGGGGTTGTGGCAGCCATCTTGGGACATGAGGTCATCAGCGTAAGTGAAAAATGCCCCACAGGTGAGGCTGAAGGAGAGAAAGGGCGAGAAGCTGTCCCTCGAAGGTCTTCACGCTGCTAAACCAACCTTGAGGTCCAGACTTCTTGTTAAACATACAATAAACATTACTACAGATTAAGGCAACACTCGTTGGGTTTTTTGTTACTTGCAGGTAAAAGCACTCCTAACCCACATGCTACTCAACTCCAGCCAACCTCTGTCACTGGAAACCTGAGTCTAAGGTAGCCAGGGCCCCTGAATTTTCAAGAGACGTCAGAAATATGAGATCTGCACATGAAATTTCCCAGTTTTTAAATGTAGGCAACAAAAATACAAACGGGCAGGACAAAACTAAACAAAGAGCGTTTGCAGACTGGATGTGGCCTGTGGGTTTCCAGTTTACGGCCCTGGCCCAGGATACAGACCCTCCGAGACTCCTGTGCCTGCATGTGGCCGTGGCTCTGACTCTTGCCCAGTGCCGGCGGTGCGCGTGGTGTGAGGGGATGGTCATCAGGCCCCGCCTGTCTTTGGCACCCAGGCTGCTGCTGAGAAAGGACTAATGTGCTACTTCATGTGTGCCTTTAATTCACATTTTTCTGAAGGCTGGAGACCAGACTGGTTGCTCTGTGCAATTGCTCCTTTTGTCAAGGAGCTGGTGACAGTCACCACGGAGACCCCTTCTCTCTCTCCTGGGTTGAACTCAGTCTAGCTAAATTAATCCAAACTCTTGGAAGCATTTCAGTTACTGGCAACTGGATTAACAGCTTGACAAATACTAAATAATAATAATCAGAGCCTCCATTTATTAGCACCATTCTCCTCCAGGCTAGTCGCTTTACAGGCATTATCTTGTTTTATCTCCACCACCATCCCTGTGGAGCAGGGTTCAAGCCCAGGTCGGCCCGACTCCCCGCCCAGGCTCCCGACCAGCAGGCAGCCCTGCCTTGCAAGCCCCGGTGGGCCCCGGTACAGGTCACTGCCTGTCTCTGCTGCCGCGGGCAAGCTGATTTCACTGGCACCTCAGCTGCAGCATGCCACCTCCCGCAGTGCAAAGAACGCCTCACACGCCATCCCAGTGAACAGCACCCCTCACTGGCCTATCTGCTTGGGCTTCATCTTCCAATGTCCTTGTCCACAGTAGCCCCCACAGCTGGTGTTCACTCGTCTCAATGGGGTCTTATGATGTTAGTACTAGTGGAGATTCGCTAAAGGCACGCAAGACTTCATGTGAAAAGGGGCTGGATACGTAAGTGGGAGGGGACAGTGAAAGAAGTCAGCCAATAATGTGCAAAATGGAGAAGCCACAGCAGGTAGGGCGGGCCACTGTTAGGTGACCTCGCCTCCTCCAGCTTACCAACCATGACGAGGGACAAAGCGCAGACCCTCCGGGGGCCTCTCTCTGCTCTTACTGCCCCAGCATACAAGAGGTGACAGCAAAGACTCAGCAGGCCCCTGCCCTGCCCCTACTCGGCTGCGTCATTCATGGGGGCAGTCACTTATTCACTCAACTAGTATTTACCGGTGCCCGAAATGTACCAAGACTTCTCCCTTAAGAAAGGACTGGCTCCTGTCTTCTCGGGTCACAGCATCTGGAAAGGAGTGGAAGTCAACAGGATCCACATGTGCCTATCGGGTGGCCCCGATGATCGTGGGTGAGAGGTTCACATATCTAAGCCTCGGTTTCCCCATGTGTAAACTGGAGCCACACGTTGTTTACTCGGTTCATTGCGAGGAGTCTCTGAGATCAGACGTACCAAGGACAGAGCCAGGCACAGCGTGTCCTGTGGGTGGTGTGTTAATGACCTCCACAGGCGGTATCAACATGGGGGTACTTCACTGATGGACCATTTAAAAAATATTCACGGGGGCTCTCCCTGAGGGTGCAACGGGTTAAAGCGCAGCACTATGAAGCTACGGCAGCCACCGCAGCACGAGTTTGATCCCCAGCCAGGGACCCACATGGCGCGGCAGACCTCCCCCGACCGCCTACTGCTCCCCTCAGCAGTGGACTTCGTGGATCTGCCTGTTCTGTTCCCCACTCTGTCTCTGGTGAATCCTCTCACCTCCTGCACCTCTGGCCTGTACCCCAGTTCTACATGTATAAATAAATGAATCTTTAAAAAAATATTCATGGGAATAAAACATCCAGGGAAGGTTAAAAAACAAAACCCAACCCAAACCCAAAAAACTAGAGAGAAACAAACCAAACAACTTGGATAAGGCCAGGGAGCAGATCTCAAATGAAAACCTGAGCTTCCGGGGCTCAGATGAGCTCAGCTCCGAGACGACAGGGACACAGTCTGCATGTCGGGCGGTGGGGGTGGGGAGTGGGGTGGGGAGGTGGGGGGTGAGCAGTGTCCACTGCATTGTCCAGCCAGGCCGGCCGGCTTCACAAACCCAAACACGCACCCAGCGTCTGTCCTCCACAGCCCGACTGCACGTGGAGCCCAGGCCACATCTGTGTCCAATCAAGCCAGTGGCCAAATGTCACAATACCCTCATTCACAGGTAGCGGAGAGCGCATTTAACTGGTAATAAAACAAGCCGCATTCCAGAGCATGCCATTTCAGACAGGCGGCCCTGTCACCACGCCTCTGCCACACGAGCAGGGATAATGCCGGGGCGGAGCTGGGGGGTACAGGGAGGTAGGGAGGCTCGAGGGGAAAGCGGGACCCGTGCTGGGGTGGAAGGACGTGCAGGGAGCGGTGAGGGTGTGCACAGCAGGCTGCAGAGTGCAGATGCTACTCTGAGCGCATGTGGGACTCAACAATGAGGCCGGTAGTTTTCAGTCACGGTGCGGCTCGGTAAGAGGAGTCATGGAGGGCTTCCGGGAGGAGGTGACAGTGGGACAGAAGCCAGCCAGGTAAAGAGCTGGAGAGAGTGTCTCAGGGTGGGGGACACCGCCAGTGTCAAGGCCCTGAGTGGGAGGAATGGGGAGAAGGCAGAGTGGGGTGCAGAGGATGGTGGGGGCAGTGGTCATTGCTGAGACGGGAGAGGTCTTCAGGGGTTGAGTTACATGGGGCTTACTGCTGGGCTCCTCTCTGTATGGCTGCTGAACAAGTAAAGTCATTATAATAAAGTCAATATCAAAATCAACAGGCAACTATAAACCAGAGGGCGAGAGGGGAACAGGCTCAGGATAGGGTGGGCAGAGACGAGGGACTAGGGTGATGGTGTCTTGGTGGTGGGAATTTCAGGGGAACTGGGGTGAGAAAGCACACACTGTAGACAAATGAAAAACGATGTAAAAAATAGACAAAATAAAAAATATATTACAAAAATTTCTCCCTCGAGACTAGCTGTGATCTCCAGGTCTTGGCATTTATGACCGCTTCTTCCCGGGAGAGAACACACCCATTGTCCACTGACCAGAGAGACATAAAAAGTCTCTCAAAAAACAGATGGAAGATGGGGCCATCACCCTGATGCCGCCCCCCTCACAGACCTCCACGTCACCACCCTCCCCGGCGCGCCTCTAGCCTCCTCCTCCATCGCCACGTCCACGTGCCTGGCTGGGGGCTGCCAGGTCTCCACACCGACCTCCCTGCTCTGCTCACCCTCGATCCGCCCTCTGCCCTTCGGCGCGCCCGGCCCTCTCCACGCCCTCTGAAATCCGCTCCCGTGTTTCGGTCACAGTGATCATTCACCTCATTCCCATCAGGACAGGGTGCGGGGGCCTTTGTCTTTCTGTCACCCAGTTTTTAGCCGAGGAGGCAGCACCCAGTGCTCCGCAAATGATTTTGGAAAACAGAAGGAAAAGAGCAACGTCTGGTTCTTGGCATATTTCTGGTACCCAGTGCTGTCTCCGGCACACAGCAAACCTCCCATCGCTACTGGCTGGACAAACAGATGAGGAATGTCAACGAACGGCCCTTGGTGGGCCAAGGGCCCTAACCAAGTGTGAAGTCCCTTTTGTTGGTTAGTCTGACGTAGCCCCCACCTGAGAGTAATAGAGCACAGAAGGTTCTCTTGTGGCCCACCTTACTCATTTTGCCAGAGTTGACTGAGCACCTGCTCCGTGTCCGTCTGTCCTAAGCACTGAGGACAGAGCAGTGGGCAAGGAGCGGGTGTGGGAAAGGCTGAGAGTAGTCGCCTGGGTCAGTGAAGGCCTCAGATGTGCTAGAGCTCGGGACAAGCAGCGCAGGGGTGGGTCCGGATGGGCAGGGCAGAGTCCACATTGGAGCACAGACAGAAGGTGAGATCGAAGCCCAGAGAGGTTAAGCAATTTGCAACATCCAACTCAGCAATTCCAAGTGGCCAAGCTGGGATTCGAACCTGACTCGGGGCCTGTTGTTTTTCATTGCATTATGCTCCCCCTCCAACCTACTGGGGTTCCCATTCCACCCATTGCTTCATAAGCTTTTTTGGCGGTTTTGTTGGGTGTGTTCCCTCCGTGCAGGGGTCTGATTTGTTGATTAGCGGTGGTTCCCCCTGGGCTAACACCCTCATATTTGGATGCCAGCTGCAGGCCCATTGGAGACCGGCAGCCAGCACTCAGCAGAGGGAGGTCTGCTGGAGGTCGGGGGGGGGGGCCGGGGGGGCTCGCCCTGGGACAGACGGAGGCCAACATCTGGTTTGTGACAGGGTGGCGGTCCCACGGGCCACAGTAGGGCCTCTGGTCTAAAGTTTCCCGGTAGTAAAGACAACCTTGTCCAAATTGATACTTCTTACAAATAGAGAGGTCAAGTGCTTACCAAAATGACCCCCCACAGCAATCCCCACACGCCTCATGTGGTCACAAATCCTACATCTGTCTGACCCGCTGGGGCTCAGAGCCTGGTAAAGCACCGCCCACTCTCGCTCTCGGGAACTCTTGGGGCGCACCCCGGTTATTCTCTGCGAATGTCAACTCCTCCCCTGTCCTTGCACAGCTGCCTGCCTCAAGTGTTTGCCATTAGGAACGAGGTTCTTCGCAGACCTGTAAATTCCAAGTAGGTCCACGTAACGCACCCCAGGAGGATGTGAGAGTAAGTTATGCGAAGGCCACCACTTCCCTTAAGATGTCTCCCCCTTTGAGATCAAAGCCAGCCCGTCCCTGGTTTTAACAGCCATAATTCACTCCTTGCCCTAAAACCTCATGTTGCTTTTAAAGATTTGATGGTCCGAGCAGCTGCGGGCCGGGCTTTCATCTCTGTTGGTTTATTTCCCGTCTCTGGTCATCCCTTCCAATCCCTATAGCTGAAGTTATTACCGAAGGCCCTGAATTTGGGTGCTGTCTCTCCCCACTCCCGCCATCACCAGGAGTGTTTTCCCGCCTGGCTGAGCACTCGGGGGGTGCTCACATTCGCGGAGCACATCCTGTGTGTCAGCCCCAGGGATGGAGGGCTGTCGACCGGTCCGGCTGGACATTTTGTTCCTATTTCCTTCTCTCGCCACACAAGGAAAGCATTTAAACCAAGGGGCTAGAGGGCATGGACTCCAGATCAAGGTCAACATCACCGGTAATAAGGCCGACTGGTATCATGTAGCCCCTAAGGTGCACCGAGGGGTGACATCGCTTGTGTGGTCTCCTTCCCCCAACACACCCCTCCATCGGCTCACGAGGAGCACAGATGCGCCCAGGTGGAGGTACCCACGTGTCTGGCCGGAGTTTGCCAACCTGTCGGGTTGATGGGGCACTGAGGGTGGGACCAGAAGAGGCGTGTGATCCAATGGGGGGGTGAGGGGGTGGTTCCGGACGGGCTCCTGGCACAGAAAGTGAGGGTTTGCGATAAAAGAAGATAATCCAATGCCATCTGCGGCCCCACGTGGATGGAGTCAGAAGGGATTGTGCTTAGTGAAATAAGTCAGAAAGAGAAAGAAAGATCCCGGATGGTTTCACTTACAGGGAAACCAAATAAGGGGGAATATAGCAGTTAAAATAAAAGAAACCGAGAGAACAAAACTAAAGAAAAATAATCAGACAGCTATAAATCAGAGACATTCTGCAGGGGAGGAGGAGGAGGATATAAAATATGGACAGGAAGAGCACAGGGCGGTGGTGCACAGGCGCACTGGTGGCGGGAATTCTATGGGCACTATGCCTGGTGGAAAGTATATACAGATAAAGAAACCATTCAAATGAAAACACAGAAAGTGAAGGTTGTGGAAACGGGAAGGGAAGGTCTAGTATCGTCTGAAGCTCAGTTCAAAGCACTCGCTACCATTCATTTCTGGGGTCTGGCTACCGTGCTACGTACAGCCTGGAGATGTCCCCAGTAGGGGAGTGGGTGAAGGCTATCCAGGGTGGCCCAACGGGCTAGTTTCTCCATATGACGTGTGTCATCTTTTCAAAACCGAAACTTACTTTAAAACAAAAAGTTAAATGCAAAAGGAGCTAGAATTCTGAAAGGCAGAGTTTGCAAGGGCTGCATCCCGGCTATTACACCCAGGCAAGTCATCTGACTCTTCTGTGCCTCAGTCTCCCCGTCTGCAAAATGGGAGTTCAACATAGCACTCGTCTTCCAGGGTGCTCGTGAGAATCAAATGACTCAATACACACAATGTGTGAGGAACTATATCTTGTAATGGTGATTACAAGAAAGAATAATGATTCTGCTATTTTTCTTTTGTTAGAAGAATGAAGTAAAGCATGCACAGCTCAATGCCTTCTATCAGCTTCCCAAACCAGTCCATTCCATAAAATCTGCCAAGGAGCTGATGTACAGAATTTTAAAAACTTACCACATGGAATAATTTCCCCTAAAAATCCAGATTTTGACCTTCTCTTGGGACAAAGAAGTGAGGCAAACTCTGGAAAACTAGACCTATTTTCTCATATGTAGTCATATGCTAGAAATCAGTCGTGGCAGGCTTTTTCACAGGTGACTACACTCCCCTCCCTGCCCTATTGTCTCCCGAATCCTGACGATAAACCCCACTCTCCTTGGTCTGATAGCTTTCTTAAGAGTCAAAAAACAGTTCTGTGTATCTGGAGTCGACGGAATAATGATCCCATCGGATGGCTATGTCCTAACTCCAAGAGCCTGACTGTGTTCCTTTAAAGGGTAAAAGGGGCTTTTCAGATGTGACTAAATTAAGGAGCTTGTGATGCGGAGATATTTTAGATAGTTCAAGTGAGCTTGGTAGGTAGAGTCAGGGTCATCAGAGAGAGGCAGAGGTCAGTGTGACAGGGGAGCAGCAGTAGAAGTTGGAAGGGAGCGTTCTGAAGATGGAGAAGGGGCGACAAGCCAAGTAAGGTGTCTAGAAACTGGAAGCTTCTAGAATCTGGAAGGCAGCAAATAGATTCTCCCTGAGAGTCTGCGGAAGGAATCCAGCACTGCCAATACGCTGACTTTGGAATTCTGACCTACAGAACTATCAAATAACCAACTTGTCTTGCTTGAAGTCACTAAGCGTGAGGTAATTTGCTGCAGCAACACAGGACACTAACCCAGGAGTCGTGTCTCTTACAAGAACAAGAGCGAGAAATTCCAGCCAGGGCCCCCAATTTTTCTCAGACTCAGCCCCCTTTATTCACTTGTCTGAACTGTCCTGCTCCCCTGGGCATCTGGGTTGCTGCCCCTTGACCAAGGGGGTCTCGGCTCATCCATCTGCCTACTCATTCACGCGTGCGCACTCACCGGGGCAGTGGGGATGGAGACACAGTTCCCACCCTTCCAGATCTCTTAGAGACAGGCAACCTTTAAGCCTCCAAGAGAGAAAAATCCTATTTGAGAAGTACAGACATTCATTTCAGAAAACAGAGAAGCTGCCCCGTGTTGTGTTGTGTCTTCGTCATGATCCGGGGGGGATGCCCTACTGGCATAAAAAGAAGGAAACAGTGGTTCAGAGAAGCTCAGTGACCCGCTGAGGGCTGCACAGCAGGAAGTGGTGTGTTGGCTCCAGCAGGGGCCATTTCTCCACGAGGCAGCTCAACTCTCTCGACACCTCTCGGAACACACACACCAAGGTGCCCAACGCTGGAGCTCAACTCTGTGGTGCGCACTTCAGCAGTGGCACGTCCTGTAGGAACAACCTGGCCCAGAGCTGGCCTGGGTGGTGCTGTTTGTGGTGGCAGATGTCTGGTCACGTGTTCTGAGCAGACGAAAGGCCGGCCAAGGAAAGACAGCACTAAATCCACGCTTGGTGAGAGGACCTGGGCCCTGTTCACCTCACATCCAAGCTCACACTGGAGTTTATACCGGAGAGGGCTGGGGATTCAGGGGCGGCCCACAGCCAGCTGGTCCGTGCACAGGTGACGGGAGAGCCGGCCGTCATCCTTGGCCATTTCCTCATGCTGTTTCCCCTCAGTGGCTGTGGGTGCAGAGCTTGACAGCTGTTCTCAACGTCTGCTCTTTCCTTCCCTCTCATAGCAGCCAAACTCCTGAGTTTGAGCTGGGTCCATGAACATAAATCCAACAGCTCCTAACTTCTCCTGCCCAGGTGTGATGGAAGGTCCAGGATCTGGCCGATGTCACTGGGGTAGGTGCGTCATGTGCGACAACAAGGTCGTGTCCTTTAAAGGAAGGTGCGGCCCCTTCCTTCCCGCTCTCCCTGGTGGAGAAGGCCAGTAGGAACCACGCTGGGCCACATGGAAGAGGGTGGCAAGTAGGGATCATGAAACAACAAAGTGGTTTAGCCCCGGCTGTGACCTACGAGAAACAACCTGTCTCCCCTTGTGTCGGGTCTTTGCTACAGCGGCTGAACACACAACGTGACACTGTCTGCACACCCCACACACAACTGATGCCAGTCAAGGGTCTCAAAGACAGGGCCTGGCACCCCTGAGCAGTTCTCTTGGCTTGACAACAACCCCATCGCTCAGGTGGGAGCCTGGCACACAGCGACTATGCATTCAGTGAAGGGATGAAAGAATAGACGTGACAGTTGTGCAAATACCCAGTGACTGAATGAGTCAACTGCTCATGTCACCTTCTCAGCAAGACCTGCCCTAGCCACCCAAGGGAGGGGGCAAGCTGTTCCCACACCACTCCTCACCCCAAAGCCCCCTCCCTAGCACTTACAGCCCATGAGCTAATGTCCTCATCCTGCCCACATTGCCTTTTGCCTGTCTTCCCGCCACAAAAATAGACCTTTGTATACTTTGTTCTCTGAACCATGCCCAGCACACAGTAGGTATCAAAAAACGTTTGTTGAACGAACAGGGAAACTGTCAGGAGCTCTCGTGGGCATGCATGACTCCTGGAAGTGCAGACATGGGCCCAAAGGAGGCAAGGCTCTCTGCTTTCTCAAGACACTTTAACTCTCTCATAGAACATGGTCCTGCTGATTAGCAAGTCGACACCAACACAGCTATGAAGGTGACCGGGGCCGCGTGTAGAATCACAGCAGAGCCCAGGGAGAAGCTGCATACACAGTGCCCAGCTCTGCTTCCCAACAGCCTCTTCTGGGCGACTTCCTTGGGACCTGAAAACCTCACCCTCTGAAGCAGTCCTCCTGATGGCAAGAGGATCGTCACTCAAAAACTGCCCTGGAAGTGCAAGGAAGAAGACGCAATAACCTCAACTGAGAACATCTGTGAAGGTCCCTGTGAGCTAGGGAGCTATGGACTCAACTAACCCTCATAAGAATCTCAGGAAGTGGGTATTCTCTTCGGCCCATCGTGCAGTTGAAATATAGTAGGTCCATATATAACCCTTAGTTCAGCGCCATTGGGCTGTAATTTCACAGAGCTGATGTCTAACAAAGTAACATCATCAGAGAAACGTTGCTTGTTTGAGGTTCCGTTTGCCTTATCTGACTTTTCCCTTACACAGGAAGCTTCCAAGTGCCTAGTATGGCTGCCAGGTGAGGACTTACTGTATGAGGAACAGAGAGGTTAAGAAACTTGCTGGATGCCACCCCGCTAGAAAGTGACAGGAAAAATGCTTTTAGCTTGGACCATAAATGAAAGAGAAACAACCCCTTATGAGTGCAGCATTCCAGGCGCCCAGCAGGCCATGTGAAAAAAGCGTGAGTCCCACTCAGGACATGAGCAGCAGGGAACAAGTCAGGCTGGCTTCAGGGCCACTTCCTGCCCTTGGCTGTAGCTGGAAGCCACCTGACATGCTCTTCCTGAGACCTCGGCATGACCTTCCCGAGCCGAACATTTGCATCCCCTTTAAAACAGCCCCCCTTCCAGGGGTCCCCTGCCCATGCCTCCTGTCGTACTTGAATATACATCTGCACCGTGGTGAACTTTCGTTCCCCTGGAATACGTTTGCCAGTACAAACAAAAGTGGCCCCAATGTGCAGAAGTTCACAGAAAAGCCCTTTTACGGAAAAATGTAACATTCACGCTCTTGGTGCGGAGCTCAGGAAGAGAGAGGAGGTCATTCTTTCATCACAGCTCCCGGAGCTGGAAGGGGCAGGAGGGATGAGCCCTCCCCACCTTCCCTTCTTTAAGCCTTTATAGCTGTCTGATGGTTGCCTACCCAACACCCACTTCCTCTCCACGCTTGTTAAGAGACGATCTGGCATATCCATGCACCCAGGTAAAAATGATCACTTCTCTCTTCCCCAGGGGCCAATGATCGCCACGGGACAAACCCAGCCAAAAAGCAAAACCTGAAAATTTTAGCTTTCCCAGTCATGATTCTCCTTGATTCTCTCTTCTTCTGCCTGGCTGGGATGTGGAAGTAAGGGATGGAGCTAAAGCAGCCATTCTGTGACTAGCGGGAGGCAAGAATTAGGATGAAAACTAGAGGGAAGTTAGGGCACTGGGCTTCTGTCTGTTGAATGAACTCTAGCTGGTATTATGTGCCAGACGTTGTGGGTCCTGTGAGGTAAGGGGGTTCCTACCGTCTAGAATCTCAGCTGTACCTCCTGTACGTTACAGACGGGAAAACGGAGATCAGAGACCAAATTGCCAGAGTCATGGAAATTTGTAACCAAACAGGTTAGAATCCAAACTTCCCGGGTTTTGCTCTTTTGACCTGTCTAGGGGTGTCAAAGTATGACAGAAATCTCCAGTGGTGATGCAGAAGAAATTTTCAGACACTCCCTTGTGAAATTTTGTTTCAAGCTAGTGGGCAGCCTGGCTATCGGCCACACCCCGTTCTCATGGCTTGTTTGCTGAGAGAGCTTCAACAGGTACAGGCTCTCTGAGGCTTGTGCTGCCTCCTCTGTGAAATGGATTTGATGACAATTTCTATATTATACAGTAGCTGTAAGCAGTGGATGAGGTAGCACGTGACACCCAGGAAACATTAAATAAATATTAATTACGACTGGGTCAAGGAGAAAATCTCTGCTATTTACTAGTTTTTCTTTTTTATATATTTTAAAGATTTATTTATGTGTACAAGAGCTGGAGTGTAGGCCAGCGGTGAGTGTATGTGTGTGGGGGGTGAGGGGGTGGTGGCGAGAGGAGTCACCAGGGACAGAATGGGGAGCAGAACAGGCAGATTGACTGAAATATACTGCTGAGGGGAGCAGGGTTGAGACAGGCGAGGTTTGCTGTGCTATATGGGTCAGCTCTCTGGCCAGGGATCAGGGATCGAACTCGTGCTGCAGTGGCTGTGGACAGCTTAATAGTGCTGAAACTTAACCCCCTGTACCACCAGGGAGGCCCTACAGGTCTTTGTTTTTAGCTAACAGAGCATAGGCTTCAGGTTTGGAGTCTTGCCTGAATTTAATAATGCTGTTTTTTTTTTTTCAGGGAATTAATTTTTACCAGTTCCTTCTGTTTATGGAAAACAAAGCTGCCTTTCCACTTGAGCAAATGCCATAAGTTTGCCTTTTACAGTGAACAATAATTTAGTCAAAATGAACTTATTTTATGCCAAAAGAAGTCTATAAGTTCAAAAACTCAAATAACAGTACAGGTGGTTCTTATATGTGAGAAAGATATTGAGTGCCTGAAAGTTGGGAAATACTTTCTGGACAAGGGAGAAAAATTTGTAACACACGCCATAGCTTCCCTCCTGCAGTCAGGGCAGGCATCACTAATCGATTCCTGCATGCCTCTCCACAGAGGCCAATGAAGATTGCCTTTAACCTTTACCTTCCAGGGCCTGACCTTGCAACCTGGGGTAGCAAGAGCACACCAGAGACAGACCTTGGTAGCACTGAGAGGTTGCTGTCTTGGTAAAACTGAGGCTCAGACTGTGAAGAACTTCCCTGTGTTCACCTTCCAGCAGGACCAGACACGGGTTCTAGCCCAGCACATTGCTCCTCAAAGAACATACCGCATTCCTCAAAGAACAACACTGTGAAGCTGTGTTTACAAATTGGGGAGAGGCACGAGTGGGCCATGAAATGAATCTAGCAGATGGAGCAGAAAAGATGAAGGCTAAGACTAAAACTATTTATACTTATCTGGAGCAGAGCACACCAAGCACAGCCTCTTGACATATCCCCACCTCAGAGAAGAGGAAGTGGATGCCGAGACGTTAGCCAACCTCCCAGGTAACGGCAAAGCCAGGCTCACCCCAAGGGGGCTGGCACCATCATCGGTGTCCTGTGTCAGCTCAAGGCAGCCTTCACCGAAGAGGGGAGCACTGTAAACCTTTGCTTACTGAGGGGAGAGGGGTAACGTGGTTGATTCTTTCAGTTGTGTGTCTGCCCAAGTCTACAGCATGATTGTGTTAAAGCACAAACGGTGCTTCTTTCTGAGGGTTTAGAGCAGGGCACAGCCGCACCTTTCTGCAAAGGGCCAGACGGGAAATAATCTCGGCTTTGACCTTGTGGTCTCACGGCAGCCGCTGGGCTCAGCCCCGTCATGCAGAAATAGCCTCAGGTCCCGTGCAAGTGGCACGGGCCAATAAAACTTTGTGGACAATTTCATATTATTTTGATGTGGCATGAAACATTGTTCTTTATTTGATCCCTTACCCATCCCAACCTCTCCCCCCCTCTTGTCTGAAAGTATGGAAACCACCTTAACTCCGAAACAGGTGGCAGGCAGGTGAGGCTGTGAGCTCCACCCCCACCCGGTCAAGGTCAAAACTGTTTGAAACTCACTGCTCCACAGCACATCTTTGTCCACCTCTGCCCTCCTGTTTCTAGAAGCCTCTATACTCCTTTGTTAAAGAGGCCCCTAGGGAGACCAATTCTGCAGGAGCTAGAAAGTAGTCGCTCTTAGACACAGAAGCGTGGCGCTTGCTAGGAGCTGGGGGTGGGGAGGATTTGGGTAGTGGATAGAGTTTCAGTTTTGCAAGATGAAAAAGTTCTGGAGATCGGTCGCACCAAAATGTGCACACAGCATACACTACTATGCTGGGAAATTTTATGTTATGTCTCTTGCCACTCCATATGCGTGTGCAACACACACACACACACACACACCCCAGTCTGGGGGTTCCTGAAGAATCTGTGTGGGCAGAAGCCATGGTGAATCTGTCCCTCAGTAGGTGTGGGTTCCCTGCATGGCTGTGGATAGAGGAGGTCGTCCCCAACTGCTGACCCTCCCATCTTGGCTCACGGGGACCCCAAGACTCCCAGCCCGAGTCAGGACAGGGTCACTTGCTGGCTGTCCTCTCACTGGTCCCGGGCTGGCAGGACCCTCCTCTCACCTGGACCAGTGGCGCCTTCCTCACTGGACCCCTGCCCTGCCCTCCTCTGCCTATAAGCTCTCTCCCCCATGGCAGACTCTGCTAGACCCTCTAGGGGGGTGAGCTGTGCCCCTCTAAATTCATGTCCACTGGGAACCTCATGTGACCTTATTTAGGAGGGAGGTTGCCGAGGGCGAGCCCTCAACTTTGCTGACAGTGTCCTTAGGAGACACAGACACCCGCAGAGCACAGGGGAGGGGTGCCTGGGGCCTGCAGAAGCTGGAGGAGGAAGGAAGGGGTCTTGTCTGAGCCTCCAGAGTGGGTACACACATACCCCCAGGTTCCAGGCTTGGCGTCTCCTGACCATTGAGGGAAGAAAATTTGGTTGTTGTATGGTCACTGAAACCATGGAGACTGACACAGGCCCCAGTTTCACTCTTGAGGGAGCCCCCAGCCTGAAGGGGTCTCCCACCTGCCCCACTGCCAGCTCCTGGCCTTACGCTTCCTTCCTCCACACAGCTGGCCGGGGCCTCCCGTTCCCACCCTCCGTGCACTGCTGCCTTGGCCAGCGCTGTGCCCTCTGCCTGGGATGTCCTTCCCCAGACCTCCCTTCCTCTCCTTGGTCTCTGCTCACATCAGCCCACTGGGGGGAGGGGGGCTTTCTGAGATCCCCCACTTCTACCTCAATCACACCTCTTCCCCACCCCATGCCCCCATGTCCAGCTGTGTTCTGTTTTTCTGAACAAATTCATCAATGTGTGAAAAACTGAATTTACTTAAAAAAGTTTTATTCATTGTCTCCCTGCTGGAGTGGGAGTTCTGCAAGGGCAGCGTCTTTACAGAGTGGAGGCTGCACGTAGACAAGGGCTGACTGCTGAGTGAGGGAGTGTGGCAGGCAGAACACTGGGCTCCCTGGAGACACCCAGCCTTCGTCCTGGGCTGGGAGTCACGAGGCTGCACTGCAAGAGGCATGGCGGCTGCTAACCAGCTGACCTCCACACAGGGAGAGGTCCTGGGTCACCCAGGTGGGCAGTGGGATCACAGGGCCCTTCAGCGTGGGGGTGGGGGGGAGGACAGCAGCATTAGAGGACACCAGACCACTGCAGGTCTGGGTGACGTGACGTCATTCAGTACTTAACCTGCGTGACGTGACGTCATTCAGCGCTTGACCTGCTCTCACTGGCCCTGAGACGGAGGAAGGGGCCAGGAGCCAAGGAGCGTGGGCAGCCTCTGGGACCTGGGAGAGGCCACCCAGAGCTTCCAGGAGGACCACTGCCCACAGACACGTGGATTTTAGGCCCCCTGAGACCCACCTCTGGCTTTCAACCTCCAGAATTGTGAGATGACAAGTGCGTGCTCAGTTAAGCAGTAAACTCTGGGCTCATTTTGTGACAGCAGCCACGGAAAATGGAGACACTAATCGTCACGGATAATGATACCCCATACTTAGGGGCATGAGGAGCTTCTGTGACACCTCGATTCTGTCTGGCCTATACTCCTTCCCTTCGTCCTCACAACATCTCACGACCCGCTGTCTTCCGCCATCTGCACCATACAAATGTGGAAACTGAGGCCCAAGCTTGTCTGTCACATGTGGGGGGACTGGAGCTGGCCCCCACTTCTGAACCCCCATTCTGTGAGGATACATGTGGTGGTACATGCCAAGCTGTAGAACCTCCCAGAAGGGAACCATCAAAGGCAGGGACAGCGAGGCAGGTCAGTGTCTGGCCTGAAGCAGGAGGCAAAATGCACTTCCCTGCATGATTTACCATAGCACCTTCCATATTTTGAACCAAGTGGGTAAGGTACTAGCCACGCGACAGTCTAGTGTGACCATCTAGTAAACCCCAACTGCCCAACCTGCCCATGTGCACCAACCCACCTTGCAGGATGCCTCAACCGTGTGCACTCCAATTGGGGTGGGGACCTGGAAATGAACGCACCCCGATGACCCAGGAACAGACAGCAACGAAGTCAGATCCTGACTTTGCTCATCAGGAGTTCAGTGCATTGACTTTGACCATTTCAAATATTGTATTAAAATGTTTATCTCGAAGACTGAATTTTCAGCTCCCCCCCACCCCCTTCCCCTCCCCGATTTGGCACCGGGGGAGGCCTTGCCTGCTTCAACCTAGACAAGCTGGATCCTGGGGTCCCTGTGAGGTGACTTCCCTGAGCCTCAGTTTCCTTATCTGTCCAGTGGAAACCACCTGCCATAAGCACCGAGGACCCAAGGAGCAGTGGGCGCCGAGGGGGGTCCGCCCGGCCTGTGCCCCGCCAGTCCCCTCCCGCGTGGCCGTCCTGACGACTTCGGCACCTGTCTCCAGAGCGGCCACGTGTGTGCAGCGGCCTCAGGAAGCCGGAGTCACTCTGCACCCACCAGATGCTGATCCACGACTCACTATTAGCGCCAGTGCCCCCAGGGCTTGAGCGGCCATTAGAGCGGACAGCAGAGGACTCCAGGAGACCTCTATTACGAATTCTTTTCCCCTTGGGGAGGGGGTGGCGGGTGGTGGTCAACAGAAGGGGCCCGCTTTAAAGCAATAAAGTCAATTTGGTACGGTCTGCTTCGGTGTTTTGAGATCTTTGAGCGAGATACTGTGTGGCCCTGGGAGGGGTGGCCGGGGAGGGGGTGATATTTATACTGTGAAGACGGAGCCCCGACCTTTGCTGGCGCCGTCTCCCCCACGTCCAGCTCGCCGGGGTCTGAGCGGCCGCTGCCGCCACAGTCTTAGACTGAGACTAATGCGAGCCAGCTGAGCGGCCGGGCCTTGACCGACCTCTCTCGCTTGGGTGGTTTCAATTTTGCAAAGCCCAGTCATCCGGGGGACAGAACACGGCTCTCTGCCCTGACTCGTGCTGCTCAGACAGGAGGCCGGGGCCTGGAAACGCATCCCCTGAGAAGAAGTTTCAGCTCTAGTCTCTGATACCTGCGAATTGCCCTTGTGTAGAAACAGGGTCGCTGGGGACGCAGTCCAGTGAAGGCCAGGTCCCGCCGCATCAGCATCCTCCTGAGAAGGGCCCAGACACACGGGGCGAGAGGCAGGGGCCAGGCGAGGCTGGGAACGCTCTCCCCAGGGCCTCCAAAAGGATCCACCTGCCGATTTCGGGTTCCAGCCTCTAGTGGCGTGAGAGGACACTGTTCTGCTCTTTAGTCCCGTTACTGGGGCCATCCCAGGCTGGCTGGCAGGGCCGAGGGCACAAGCTTACCTTCCAAATGGCAGACCTCGGGGACAGCCCCAGGCCCTGCCCTGGGGAGCTGGGTCACCCCGACAGCAGGTCCGGCCCCTGAGCCTCCACACCCACTGAGCCAGGAGGAGGTCCAGCCAGACCTGCACTGCCCCTCCCGGCTCCTGCTCTGTCCCAGCGTCAGTAATTTTCACTTCATGTTCTTCTTAAATCGACTCTAGGTTGACTGATGTTTTTGTAAACTTAGCTTCGTCCTGACTCATGATGTCGATAAAAGCAGTCGCTGTTTTTTACTTAAATATAGCTGTCGGAGAAGCATTTCTACCACTACGTAAAGAGAAAACCAGCATCACGATCAACAATACAACCAAAAAATTAAACACAGGTGGAAAACAAATGCTTTTGTGTGAACTAAACACTATTGCCGGCCCAAGGCCCGAACTGGGTCATGGCGAAAAAAATACCATTTTGTAGAAGAACGACATGCACCGGATCAGGATGTACACACCGAGGGGCGATTTCCTCACTTGCTTTATCACGGAGTCAAAGAGAAAACAGCAGGGGACGGATCCCTGACCCCTCTCACCCACGCAAGTAAGCTCTGTGCCAATAGTCTGCCAGGAGAGGTTGCAGCATGCTGGGGTGACCCCTCCCCCTTACGTAAATACAAACTTGTTTCCTCATTCATGCTCTCTGTCCACTGAGGGTCAGCAGGGACTGGACTGTGCTTACTGGGGCCGCTCAGGGGCACCCGCTAAAGCAGCACCCCCAATCTGAACACCATCAGAGGAAAGGTGCTCCTGCAGGGGCTCATGTCGGCGGCTGAATGTCCTGGGCTCGGAGGGAGGGACGTGGCCATTCCCATTCTCAGCGAGTGGGTAGAAACGTCAGTTGCCTCTACCCCTCCCTGCCTGGGCATGAGGAGGGCGAGCCATGCCATCCTGGCATTCTGGGTCACTGCCGGGCACTCAGAGCCAGGAGCGCACCCTGGCAGCCGCCATGACGCACCCAGAAGCGGCAATGGGTCACCCAGACCAACTCGTATCTGTCGCAGCCTGGTGCTGGGCCCTGGGCTGTGACCTAGGCTCTTTGTTCATGCGTCTGTGACCGAAGAGGCTACAGGCACTGGCGGTGAGCCCGGCCCTCCTGCTGCACAGAGAGGAAAGCTGAGTCCCAGGGAGAGGAGTGTTGTCTCTGCTCTCATTCCTTTGCTACTCCCTAGTCCCCACTCCCATATGACGGATTTAGTTGGCCACACTCGCCGCAAACGCAGATACAGAGCTCTGCTCTTATTGCATGGAAATGTCAGGAAATATGAATGAGAACAGTGACGCCGGAGGCACTGATTCAAAGGGCTTCTGGGGTCTTGTTCCTTGGGGAGTGAAAGGGTAACCTGGGCAAGACTGGAACTTTCTGAACTGTGTGGCAGAGTCCTGGGGGGTGAGTATTGGCTCCATTCCCTGAAGGACTGGAGGGACAGGAGAGGGACTAGGAGTCATCAAGGGTCTTCCGGCCCCTCACCCTGTAGAGCAAGCAGACTTTCTACAAGGCAAATGCATTATTCTCCCTGTTTTAAAGGTGACATATAGCTAAAGCACGTGTCATCCACACCCTCAAAGCACATGTATGTTGTGACCCATTGTTACCACAATAAAAATAAGGCAAAACTCCATCATTCCCCTGCGCTCGTAAGACAAAATCCAAACGCCTCCACACCTCACACTTCTGGCTGCTCTCTTCATCCTGCTCCCTGCCCCCCACAGCCACCAGCCTCTGGTCGCGGGCGCCTAGATGGCATGTCCCAACTCTACTGGCACCTCCTCAGAGACCCTGCTCCCCCACCCCAAATTTAGAATTTCCTCTCCCGCTTGTCCACCACATGTCTCTTTTCCTCCAAGCACTCATCACGAGCGTCAGCCTGTCACCTGCTCCCTGTCTGCTAAGGCCTGAGTTGTGGTCTAACACCCCACGTGACTGTATTTGAGCTGACCCTCCGGAAGGTAATTAAGGTTCAGTGAGCTCATAAAGGTGTGGCCCTGTGTGTGCACACACACACACACACACACACACACACGAGGGGTCACGTGAGGACACATAGCAGGTGACAGTCTCCAGGCCAGGAGGAACACTCTCACCAGAAACTGAATCTGCTGGCACCTCATCTGAGGCTGCCAACCTCCGGCACTGTGAAAAAACAAATTTCTGTTGTTTAGGCCCCCAGCCTACGGAATTTTATTATGGCAGCTCAAGCAGTCACTGTTTGTATCCTCTGCTGGACAGAAATTCCAGCAAGGCAGGGCTCGCCTGTCCCTTTGGGCTGTGGGGCTCACACGTGGCAGGCTGCCTGGAACAGAGTGGCGCTCGTGAGTGTTTGCTGAGTGAATGATGGATGGTCTCGGTAGCACACAGCCGTCTCTCCCTGAACCTACCCTGGGCATATCAGTGCTTCTCACGGGAATATGGTACAACCTGGGGACTTGGGAAATTTATGGGGGCTTTTTTACTGGGGATATTTAATAGCACTGAGTGGGCAGGTAATGGGAGTGCTAGACATTTTGCAATTCATGGCAGAGTCCAGCAAAATGAAGACTTTTCCGAGGTCTCACCTGACTTTCAAAATATCAGACCGGACATTCATGCAAGCGAAGACCTTGCTGTATGAGCTGATTGTGCAGCCCACAGGCCAGAGCCAGTCTGGGGGTCAAACCCAACCTGTTTCTGAAGCTAGTAACGTCTCAGTGGAAAGCAGTCTGGCTGTACATCCTCACTCTGTGGCTTCTCAAGCTGCCACGGCAGAGCTCTGAGTAGCTGGAACAAGGACGCACGGCCCCAGAGCCTAAAACATTTACCATTTGGTCTTTCACAGAAAAAAATTTGCCTGCTCTGTCCATCAGTCTGTTTCTATAAGCACACAAAGGGTTTTCGCCCAGGACTTTAGCAAATGTTCAGCTTAGCAGGATTACTAGCACAACAGTATTTTTTACTTATTATGTATTATGTATTATACTATTCATTCTTCTTAGTGGAATAGAGTGAATTTAGCAGTTCTGTGTTGAAAGAGGAGAAAGAAGAGGTGGGTGAAACGCATCAGAAGTGTTCCTGAAACTTAGTGAGTAAGCAAGTGGCTTGTGAGATGTGGGCAAAACTCCGAGGACATGTTATGAACAGAGAGTAAGAGTCTGCAGCCAGGCACGATGCATTCGAGAGAAAATGAACGAAACTGTGCTCAGGGCCGGCACACTCGAGCGGTTCCCGTAGGGAGAAGGTCTGGAAGGAGGGGGTCAGCCTTCAGGAGTCACAGCACCCTGACACTGACATGTGCCTCCACACTGGCCACCATTAGGGCCCCACAGAAACAGGCCTTTGAGGCTAGAAATAAGTTTAAGAGTCACTGGGCCACCAGTGTCGCCTGCCAGCATCTCTCGTAACACAGACGGTGGACTCCAGGCCCTGCTTGCCAATTGAGCCCCTCCCCCAACTTCAGTCTCTACTCGGTGGCCACACACCTTCGTCTGGGGCTGAAAGACAGGTTGGGGTGCACACAGAGTGCAGGGGTGGGCAGAGAGGCCCTGCCACCCCGGTGCCCCATCTCCTAAATGTGTCACCCTGTCCTCATCACTTCCCCCTAGTATGTGGTTGAACTGTCCCCAGCAGACCTCACTGCTCAGTCCAGGAGTCTCACCCTGGGGGGATGACAGGTTGGGGGCCGGAGCTGTCTTCGCTGGGGTGATTTCCATGGAGAGGACAGCTGTCCTCTGTTTTGTCCAGCTCTCCCCAAAAGCTGTCTGCCACTATGCAGAATCACGTGACCGAGGCTGCATGGCAGGTGACATTTGCTGCCGGGACAGAGTTTGGACCTGGGTGTGTCTGTTTTACTATGCCAATTGGTGTGGACATGCCCAGGCTAGTCCATGTTCAAAAATAGAGTTTATAAGTGACCTGGCTTTACAGTAAGGACGTTCCGTTTGACTGAAAAAAAATGAGTTAAGTGAGATACCACTTACATTTCAAGGCAGAAAAGGAACTTCGCAGGGTACCTGCTATGGGAGGGGCGTCACGATGAGTGCGCAGTGTAAGGAGCCCTGGCTGCGGGCTGATCCCCACTCAGGGGCTCCACCCGCCTGCCGAGGACAATTTGGCTTGACGCGAAACCCCTTCCCGGGCCCGAGAGACCATGACGGGCTGGAGCTGGTCAGGAGCACGTCTGGGCCCATGGGGAGGCCTCACCAGCCCCCTCCACCTTTCCCACCCTCCCCCCTGTACCCCGACTCCAGCCCCTTGGCTATTGCTGTCAATTTCACATCAAAACCCGTCCAGTCCTCACTGTCCCCACCAGGAGCCGTGGTCTTTCCCGGAGCATGGAGGACGCCTGCACCCAGGCCTCCTGCTCCCACCCTGTCCAGTCTGCTCTCCCGGCGGCCAGAGGGAACCTGTTTTGCCTGGGATGGGGCATGTCAGTCCCTGCTCAGAGCTCTCCACTGCTCCTCCGCGAGTGATCAGGGCCAAAGCCGATGCTGTTTCAGCATCTGTGGGGCCGGCCGGAGAGGCCCCTGCGCCCCTCAGTCTCCCTCTGACCCAGCATCTCAGCCCTGCCTCCTAGCACTTTCTAGATGCAACTTCATGACTTGTGCCGTTGCTTGATCACTGTGTGTGTCCCTGCCCTGGACTGCAACTAGCGGGGGGCACCTGGTCTTGCTGGCCCCTGTTCTTAGTGCCCAGCACAGCACCTGGCAGGGGTGGGGGACTCCTTTAACTGGGCAGACCAGAGGCCCTAAGAAGGTGCCAGGCTCTGCCCTGTGAGTGGTCAATTCTGCACAGGTTTCTTCTGCCCTTGGTTTGGGGCTTTGCCTTGAAAATCCCTCTCCTGGTGGGCAGGAAAAGAATGTGGAGCAGCTTCAAAGAGAAACAAGACAAGTTCCCACTGCTCAGCTCTTCTACCGCTGCTGCTGAAAGCCTCAGAGAAATGACTGTCTTGGTCAGCTGGGTCTGTCTTAGCAACACACCGTCTGTCCTCATGCGGCCTTTACTCCTGTGTTCTCCGAGGAATCAGCTCTCCTTCTCGCTTGCTCTCTGTTTACTTCCAAAGACACCAATCTCATCACAGGGTTCTACCCTCATTAACTCATCTGACGTCACTTACCTCCCTAAGGCCCCGTCTTCAAATACCATCACTTTGGGGGGCTCGGGGTCATTTTTTAAAAAGATTTATTTATTTATGCATACGGAACTGGGGTATAGGCCAGAGGTGTGGAGGATGAGAGGCTTCAGCAGAGACAGATCGGGGAGCAGGACAGGCAGGCAGACCAAGTCTACTGCTGAGGGGAGCAGCGGGGAGACAAGAGAGGTCTGCTGCGCCATGTGGGTCAGCTCCGGGGCTGGGGATCGAACTGGTATTGAAGCGGCTGCTGCTGGCTTGCAGTGGCTGTGCCTTAACCCACTGCACCACCATGGAGGGCCTGGGTTGGGGTAATTTGTAGATGAGTAATTAGTAGATATTCTAGACTAAAAATTGCTTCCTCCCTAAATTTTTTTCCAGCACATGTGGTTCCATATTTTCTTACTAGAACCCCACAATTTTAGGGGGGACATACTTTTATCTATAACATGTACTAATCACTCTCGTATTGGAAACAGTGTTCCCACTGGTGTCATGAATCAAAATTTAAGAAAATTAAAAATTTAGTCATTCGGGGCACTCATTACATTTCAATGCTAAACAGCCACAGGTGACTGCTGGCCACCATTCTGGACAAACACAGAATATTTTTATCATCACAGAAAGGTCTCTAGGAAAGTACTGTCTGAACAAAACTTCACCTTCTCCCCAAACTCATTCTCAATCTCTTTGATGGTTTCGTCTGTCATCGCCAGTGGTTTCTGGACGTGGGGTGACAAATTAAACTGGTTACTCAGCCAGAGGAAAAGACCTTTCCCTTAAACTCTGTCCTTCCTAAACCCAGAAGTGTCAGTTCCAGTGGGAGGCAGCGAGCCAGCCAACACCCATGAAGGTGACCGCCAGGATGGGGGTGCTGCTTGGCGCAGAAGTGCTCACCCGCCTGGGAAAACCTCACCCACTTCTTTGTGAGCAGAACTGCTCTGACTCACACCAGGGACGCTGACTTCAGCCCAGCCACCCCAGGGATGCCAAGCCCGGCTCCTGTCTTGACTGAAACAGTCAGGCCAGGCAGATCGAGCCTGCTCGAAACGGGCTGGACCTGCACAGCCTGAAGGTGGCTGCGGCCAGCAAGAAACAGAGCACATGTCCCTGCACCCCGGCTCCAAGCACACGCAACACTCAGGGCTCAGCCTGCCTCACTGAGGAAATCAGCCCAGGTGCAGGGCCTGACGGTGATCTTCCCTGCTCCCCAAGCCACCACGTGGCTTGCAATCTTTCCCTTTTATACATGATCTTGGAACCTGGGGTTTAGTTAAGAAAATCAAGAACCACATGTGCTGGAAAAATTGCAAATGGGGGCCCTCCCTGGTGGCGCAGCGGGTTAAAGCACAGCACTGGAGAATCTAAAGCCGCTTCCGCATGAGTTCGATCCCTGCCTGCCCCGGAGGTGACCACATGGCGCAGCAGACCTCTCCTGACACGTCCGCTGCTCCCCTCAGCAGTGTACTTCGTCGACCTGCCTGTTCTGCTTCCCACTCTGTCTCTGGTGAAGCCTCTCACCATCCCTGAGCCTCTGGCCTGTACCCCAGTTCTGTATGCACAAATAAATAAATCTTAAAAAAAAAAAATTGCAAATGGACCCAGGCATTCGTACTTCCCCTTCTGGCTGAGACCGAGTAACAGCGGCTGAGTTTGCCCTCCCACATACGCTAGTATAAAAATAGATTCCTAAGATGGCAATCCTTGAGAGAAGGGAGCTGTATGATTTACATAGGTCTGGGAGAGACCACCTGAAAAGTTTAGACAGAACAATCCTTAGAGCTCGTGGCAGGGTCAGGAGTAGTTCCTGTTTCCACCAGTCAGAGTGGAACACCTCAACGTTCAAGGGACACTGGGCAGAAAGGTTTGCTTTGGTAGTGGGAGAACTCTGTTAGGTGAAGAGAGACGACCAAATACAGCTCTACTTACTCAAGTTGAAAGCAAGGCTTGAATGATGCTTAAACCAGGTAAAAGTATAACCAGCCTCATGTAACTTAAACACCCTGCAGAACAAAAGTAGTCCATAATATTTATAGGAATATAAAAATATGCAGCACCCAACAATGTCTGGAATCCAGCCCAAACATATCAGCGTGCAGGCAAAGTATGACATATAGTAAAGACAAAAATCAGTAACAACCTAGAAGAGACAGAAGACAGAATTAGTAGGCAGGGGCATTAAATAGTAGCTGTAATGGTATTCTGTCTGTTCAAGGGGCCAGAGGAAAGATTGTTAAGTAGAGACATGGAAGACATAAAAAAGTGACCAAAATAAAGCTTCTAGAGATGAAAGCTAGGTAAGAGATGAAAAACGCCTAGGGTGTAATCAATAGCCGATCAGATTAACACAAAAGATTATTTAACTTGAACACACAGGGGTAGAAGAAACAGCATAAGAGATATTTGGTGAAAGAAATGTTCAGACGTTTCCAAATTTGACCAAAATCATAAGCTCACATGTTTGAGGTGTTCAATGATCCCAAAACACCAGAATCATAAAGAAAACTAAAACGAGGCACCTAAAAATGACATTGTCTAAAGCCAGGAATAAGAAGAAAGTCTTAAAAGCAAAGAAATCAGTGCAACATCAGAGTTATGCTGACATCATTTCCTTATTTATGAATCATGTATGAGTGAAATATCGTTTAAAACATACACAATATAATAGGTTGTGCTCACGTTTGCCAGTATTTGCAAAAGAAATTATGGATGGGTTCAAAATCTAGCACAAGTGATTAATTGTGGAGGGCTTGGAAACTGAGTGGATGGTGGAACAAGAGTGGAAGAGAGATTTCTGTCCATGTTGAAACTAGTTAAATGCACAATATGCTTAAACAATTGATACTAGAATAACTTCACATGAATTTTTTTCTCTTATCACAAAAAAGAAATACATTGGTGAGAGGGGAAATAGAGAGTGATGGAGAATGGGCATGGGGTTTCATTTTGGGCTGGTGAAAATGTGAGATTGGATAGTGGTCGTGGCTCCATCACTTTATGACTACAGCAAAACCACTAAATCGCACACTTTAAAAGGATGAATTTAATGGTATGTGAGTCATAGCCCAGAAAAATTAAATTAACTAAAATACGGAACGAAAAGAAAGCACACAGGTTCTTCCTTAAAAATAAAGGAGAATCAAAGAACGTTAGCGCAGGAAGAGCATCACATCCAGAGTTTTGCAGTGAGCACCCACATTATGTGGGAACAATGGGGTCCTTGTTTTAGCCAACCTGGGAAAACTGACTTATTAAATTCCATCCCTGGAGAGTCACAAGGTGCATGAGACTGCAAAAGTTCTGGAATTACTGCAGGAAGATGCCCACTTAACTTTGTGCTTCACACTGTTTACCAAATATATCTGATGTATTTGTCACGAATTATCCTTTTTACTTTTTCAATGAGCATTTGTGAGCACACGAGCTATGAAACACAGACCATGCAAGTTTGGCAAACTGCTCAAAGTCACACGGCTCACTGGGGCCAGGGACAGTGGCACCAGAATGATTTAGAGCTCCTAAGTGGTTTATGATTTAGATTTCAGAAATCCCCCTGCCAACTTGTGTATTTATTTACTTACTTATCCACCGTCACCATCTTCAATGTCCCTTCCCCTCCCCCTCCCTCTTAACCTCAGAATCCTCATGGTGTTGTCAATGTCCACTACTTTTGATAAATACAGATACTTCACTCTATTGCACTGTCTGCTATGTAAATGTTCACTATCTATCTTTAATGTCATGACTTGTTTGACTGCACTTAATTCTCTCAAACGCCTTCCAGAATTATTGTTTTTCATTACCATGTCATAGAAGAGCTAATGAATAACAAAGAGGTTCCAGTCTTTATGGCCTATCTGAACCCTGCCCGATGTGCCATGAATTAGTATTCACAGTTGCCCCAAGCGTCCCATGGGGTCATCTCCCTATGACACCAATTTCACAGGTGAGGAAACTGAGGCATAGAGAAGTCAGGCGTCTCAACCACAGATATGAGGCATGGCCAGGAAGGAGCATGGCCTGGTCCAGAGTGCTGGGCCCTCTGCATGGCACCAGCAAATTCTTACAACCCACACTTTTTCCTCTTCTTTAAATCTTTTATGTGAATAGCAGTGTTTAAGCAGCAGATGCCAGAAGGAAGGAAACAACAAAAAATCAAATCTAAAAGAAATACATTTCAGCTATAAAAAAAAAAAAACCCTGTGTGAACTTTAAAAAAGATAATAAACAGCCATGCAAAGGCTGTGAACTTTCTCTTTTACGTTTGTTGTACATTTGGAGGGACAGTGTTATCAAAACAGATACAGATCTCAGACCGGGGCCTGGAGTGGGAATGGCTCTGCTAAAGTTTCTGTAGGTTTATGAGATTAACAGAAGACTTAGCTAGGCAACTCAGTTTACTGAATTCTTGCTTGCCCCGTGACCTTCTGCAAGCCACTCTACTGCCGTGCCTCAGTTTACACACCTTTAAAATGATAAGGTAGGCATCATTTCACAAGTGAATCTACTCAGATTCTCCTTGCTTCTTCAAAATTCTGTTTGGAATTCTTCAAAAAGCTAGAAATTCATCTCAGCTTCTCATTTTACTCCAAGAAGTCTTAGGCTTTCTGGCCTAAAACAGTCTCAATCTCCCTCTTCATTTCCTCATTCGTTTGTAAAACTAAGCTCAACCATGTCTTCTATTCTGAAATCCTACAGAGAGTTTATTTCTCCTCTGGAACAACTTGAAAAAAAAAAAAAAGTTAATAGGAAGCACATGGGCATGGTGTGTGAGCGTTCTAAGTGTTTGTGTTTGAAAAAAAATACTCAAGGAGGAATATGTCAGGCTTGCAAAATGCCTGGGCTGTCTCAAGAGCAGTTCATGGCCATTAGCATTAGGCTGAAGGCAGTTAATTAGGACAAAGTCCAGCTGTTGCTATGGCCCTTCTGGCATCTGGGCCAGGAGGACGATAAGAAAATAACCATGGTCGGGTGGGAAGAGAGCAGATGTTTTTCTATTTGTGAGGGACTGATGGGGATTCAGTGGGGGGATAGGGGCAGGATTGAGATCAGGGCTCACCCACACCTTCTAGGTGGATCTACCAGAGTGTGGAGAATAGGGTAGATGTGGGTAAGTGTGGGCTCTGTAGGGCAACTGCACCCTTCAAATCCAGGGCCACACATACATGACCTAGGGCAAAGCACTTCACCATTTTGTGCCTCAGTTTCTCCACTTGGAAGATGGAGGTGGTGGCAGAGCCTACCTCATGAGGTGGTTGGGAGGATTACACAGAGCTCAGGGAGTGCCTGGCCGCCTGAAGAAGCCTAGGAAACAGCACTGGATGGTCAGCATGAGCACTGGGGTTCTGGAAACCCAGCTCAGTATACTTATTGGTTCTGTGATCTTAAGCAAGTGATTTTCCCTCACTGAGCCTTGTTTTTTGTTAGCAGGTCAGATGGTGGCCATCTTAGGTGATTGCTATAAGGACCAGAGAGGAAATAACGCTATTTTACATGTCCTTCAGGCTCTTGCTTCCCTTTGATCTCAGCCCTGCTTACTCATGACACCCAGATGCCTGGGTCTCTGATGGACTCCGTCAACACTACAGGCTTCTCCTGCCTCCAGGCCTTTCCTCTGCTGGGGTTGCCCTTTCTCTAACTTTTCACATGGTTGGCTGCACCCCTCTGTTCCAGCCTCTCTGGGCTCTGTTCTGTACCTCAAACACATAAAGGCCTTCTCCTCCAGGCAATTAACAAAATGAAATGGCAGTCTACAGAATGGGAGGGAGCTTTGCAAATCATGTATTAGAAAAAGGATTAATATCTAAAATATACAAAGAAACAACACAAACAGTAAGCCCAAACAATCATCAAAAAAAATTTTTTTTTCAAAGGAGAACATCAAAACTGGCAAAAGGGACATGAAATGATGATCTGATCGTCAGGGAAGTGCCAATCAAAACCACAAGAGAGAGAACAGCTCACACCAGTTAGAAAGGCTGTCATCAGGAAGACAAGACAAAAAGGTTCTGGTGAAAGGGAGCCCTTAGACACTGCTGGACACTAAACACAAATTAGTCAACACTTGAGAGTAGATAATATGAAGGTTCCTCAAAACTATTAAAAATAGGCCATAAAATTCTGCAATTCTTTTTCTAGGAATATCTTCAAAAGGAATGAAAACAGGTTTCAATGAGATATATATGCTCTCATGTCTATTGCAACACTATTCCCAGTGGCCAAGATATGGCAGAAACCACATGTTCATCATCAGATGAATAGATGAAAAGAAGTGGTATAAATACACCGTGGAATATTATTCAGTCACAAAAAGGAGGATGTCCTGCCATTTATGACACCATGGATGGACCTTGACCATGTTATGATAAATGAGGCAAGCCAGTCAGAGAATGATGTCTCTATGTGATATCATTTTGATGTGGGGGGATATTGAAAAATAAAATGATGGGGATGGGCTGGAGTGATAGGCTTGCAGGTGTTTAAAGGTGCAAAATTGTAACCGATAATAAATGAGACAGATTTAATGTACAATAAACTGACAACAGACTAAATATTCTATAGCGATGTGAAAAATACTGCTTCAGTGATGATCACTTTGAAATACACCTTACATTTGTAAAATGCAACATGTTAAATTTATCAAAAAAAAAAAGATATTTCTCCCCATACAATTTTTGCACTGGCTAGTCCCTCTGCCTGGAATGCTCTTCCTCAGGCCTGCACATGCCTGGTTCTACCTCAAACACAATTTGGACCCTTCATCCAATGTTACCTCTTCAAAGGGTCTACCCTGATGATTCAATCTAGAGGTACGTAAGTCACCCTCTCTTGACCCTCCAACTACTCATCACTCTCTATTCAAATATCATGTTTATTGCTTCACTGTATTCAACCTCTTTCAAAATTGGCCTGTTTACTTGCTGCTTTATTGTCAATCTCCCTGTTGCTATACAGCTGTCACAAGAGCAGGCCTTGGTTACCTAGTCTGTCCACTACTGGCACATAGTAGGTGTTCAATAAGTCTGCTGAATCAAGAAACAATTGTACACCCTGCTCAGGCAGTGCCTTAGAGACACGCAGGGAAGGGCTGACGCATACACTGACCGTGCATCTGGTAGGTGTATGGGCTCTGTCCAGTGGGTGGGGTGCTGAAGCTGGAGCCATAGCTGAGGAATCCACTCTGGCCAGGGGAATGGTTCAAACTGTCTTCTGTCTTGATGCCTTGGGAGGAGGAAAAAGAAGCACCAGTGACACATGATTAGGATGCTTCCTTGTCATCTACAGAAGAGCGACTAAGTCAAGACTGCATGTAATTTTATCAGCTTTCCAACCTGGAGCTGTAAACTGGCTGGGAGCCAAAGTTAGCCTACAGATATATCTGTGAGAGCTGAATATTTTAAAGGAAAATCTGAATTTGTTGCTTTTGTTTAATAATCAGGAGATTTTACCAAAAATTCTGAGCAACAGGATGGTGCAGCAATGCCAGTCTGTGTTCCCATGTGACAACAGACAATCCCCTAAGGTCCTCAGTTTGTGTATTTCCCAGGTCACCACAGGTCCTATACTGTCCTGGTGACATTGAGGAGGCGAGTTTTAAGTCATTATTTTTTCATTGTAGCTTCTTCTTCTTCTTTTTTTTTTTTTACATCTTAGGACACCATCAGAGTGGATAAGGGAAAGGAAGGCCGCCAGATCCCACAGTCTGCACAAGTGGCCAGCTTCTTGCTTCCTGCCTGTGTGAAGGGGACTGGGCCTGCAGCCACCTGCACCACAGAGTAGCACCGTGCGTGCTTTAACTGTGCGTCAGGGTTTTGGCGGATGGTGTTTAGTGAACGATTCTTCCTCTGCAAGAGCTTCTGGAGCTAGCTTTGTGCCTGTTGCTTTCCTTGTTGCCCACCCGCTCCCACAAATGAAGAGAACACACAGTGGGATGAAAAGATGGACGAAAACCTCCGCAAGAGGCTCAGGAGCCACCCACACATTCCACACAGCCTTCAGCTAATATGGTGAAGCGGGAAGCGAGCACATGAACTGTAGAGGCGTCGCCAACAGGGACACACTAATTGTTCATTCCACGAGTGTTAACGTGGCACTACAGTGAGGTGGGAGTTACAGATTTTTGACACCGGAAACACAGCATGAACGAACAGTCAAGAGAGCTCTGCTTAAAGCTTACAATCTAGTGGGAGAAGACTGAGGGTAGAAAAATAAGCGAAACACATAGAGCAGCTGAACGACGTATGAAGCAATCCGGTAAAGTAAATTTGGATAGAATATGGTTGGCTCCCAGATCCTGGCACGCTCAGCTGGCCAGACACACTTACTGATCCCTGCCACCTCATTAACTGCACACTAACTCAACCTCCACATGTGACTGAATTTTTTGGACTTCACTTATATAAGTCTTAAGGCATTATGGGAAAGAACAAGGCAGAGCAAGGAAGGAGTATTGGCTAAAGGGGAAGAAAGACCTGGAATTTTAAGGAGATGATCTGGTAAGTCCTGTGAAAGGGTGACATCTGAACAAAGATCTAAAGGAGGTGTGGGAGCAAGATATTTGGATGGATATTTGGAGGGAGCAGAGAAGACAGAAGTGTGTGCAAAGGCAGGGTCATGCTTGCATGCTGGCAGAGAAGCAGCAGTATCCTGGCTAGAGTGGAGGCTTGGGCAGCGGAGTGGGCCTGGAGAGGCCATGGAGGCCAAGGCAAGATAGTCAGGACACACCAAGAAGGCTTTGACTTTGATCTCCCTTAGTGAGCAGAGCCCTGGAGTACTTAGAGCAGAGGACAGATGCATGCTGGTTTGTGTTTACAGCATCAACATTTGCTGATGCAAAGTCTATTAGCTCAGAGTTCTCAGTTCCTGGCACTGAGATATCACTTAAGCAATCCCCCTTCACTCTGAGACTCAATTTTCTCATTAAAAAAAAAAAAAAAAAAAAGAGGTTTGAATCAGGTCAGAGTTTTCCCAGCTCCAATCTCTTGTGTATACTTTTCTTGGTTTTTCCACCTCCCAGGACCATCAAAAAGGATTCATTTCATATTATTTTCAAAATCAACTCAATTAAAAACTCTGCTTGCTTTAAATAATAATAATAGCAACCAGAAAATACAGACTCAGTAGGTTACATTTATTCTTCATGATGTATATTAAAATAGATTAACTCTAAACTATTATATTATAAAAAATTTTTAAAAAAGAAAAAGAAAAAATAGATTAACGCTAATATTCTTTTAAAGTTCATTTGCACACCGTGTGTTCCCAGCAGCACCCAGATCACAGTGCAGAGGTACAACGGGCTTTTAAAATCCGCCTCCAGCTCTCTCACCACATAGTTCTGAATGAGCTGTTTGCTCTGACAATCTTACTGGTTTCAACTGAGGACTTGTATGTTCTGGTTTCTTAACAAATGAAATCCTGCACCAAGGAAGGTGAGTCCCTGCTCCCAATCTCCAGGACCTTATCCAGAGGAGAAATCCCAGCCTTGCATTTCAGGGGCAATGTGGAGGCCGCTCTACCCTTCTTTCTTGAGCAGTACAGGAAGACAGCAAGGATTGTCTACTCGATAGACATGGGAGGTCTACTACCTGCTTCCTATATTTCACATTTCCTAGATGCTAACAGCCTCATTATCTGTTTGGTCAGATTCCTGCTCCCTTGTAAGAAATTTAGGTCAACAGTAGGAGAGTGGAAAACGTGACAACACTATTTCACAGCTCTCTCAGCTGTCTGTTCCCACCCTGAGAATCTCAGCACCTTTGTGACTTGTAATGACCAATGGGAATGTCTGAGTGCCATGTGAGCTCTGAGGACTACCATCAAGAAGACTTTGTAGTTTCCAGAACTCTGAGACCTCATCCTTCTGTGAGGAAGTCTGGGAGTAAGGCCATGCTGAGAAAGAGGCCCAGCCATGCCAGCTGTGCCAGCTCTGAGCTGACCTGGCTGACAGTCCAGTTGAGACCAGCAGAAGGCTCTCCCAGTCATCCCACAGAACCGTGAGAAATGATTCGCCACTGCTGTTTTGGGTGTAACAAACACATGACTTGTCCTCCAGTCAAAGAATGGAATATTATATGGTGGTGAAAATGAATGATGGATAGCTACATGTGTGAAGAGGGGTAAATTTCACAGACATAATTTGGGGTGGATAAAGCAAGTGTCAAAAGAATGCACATGCCAAGATAATGTCTAAAAAGCTGAAAAACACTCAGCTAATACTCTATATCAAGAGTTGGCAAATTACAGCCCGTGGGTTGCCTGAAACCTGCTGCTTGTCTTCATACATAAAGTTTTACTGAAGTACAGACACATTTATGTATTGTCTATAGCTGGCTTTGCATGACAGTTGTGATGGATACTGTGTGGCCTGTAGAGCAGAAAACATTCACTAGCAAGTTCTTTATAGAACAGTTTTGCTGACCCTGATTCTACAAAATGAAATGCAGAGGAATGATAAACATCAAATTCAAGTCTGGGAAGTCTGAGAAGGAAAGTAGAATGCTTTTACCTATTTCTGAAATGTTGCAGAGTGAATTGAGAAAAAAATACTCAACACTCGTAACCTGCTTACCTCTAGTTTGTTCAATTTTTTGGTAGTTCCCTGCAGCTATTTAAACAAAGGTAATGCTCTCTGCCAAGAAGCAACGAAAAAAATTCCCTCACAAGACTCAACAAGGTTTGTTCAGACAATGAGCAAACACTGCTTGCTCGGGTCCAGGTATGTGTGAAAGGAACTGGCTCTTCATCTCACCTGTCATGATCCAGTGACATGGGCGCCCTCAGTGGGACAGACTTGCCCCCACTGCAGTGACAGGACATTGCCTTGGGCCAGCCCTGGGAGCGGATCCCTTCATTACATCAGGTCTGGCACATGACTCTCCCTGGGCCAAATCTGATTCGTGCAAATAAAGTTTTATCGGCACATAGACAATCCCATAGTTCACACACTGCCTGGTGCTTTCAGAACCCAGAGTCCAGC
>NW_004567123.1:29410649-29414785 GCF_000260355.1 Condylura cristata | reverse complement strand
TTCATGTTCTGCTGTCCACTCTACGTCCAGCATGTGGCCCAGCAGTGAATGAATGAATGAGTGAATGAAGGACAGGGTAGAAGAGAGGGAGAAGTTTCTTATTCTTGCAATCGAAAGAGATCTCAATATCGTCTGCAGAAGGTGAACTGAACAGAAGGTCCTCTCCTTGTTTCCAATCTAAACTTAGGTTGCATTCGTCACTCGGCAAAGCGCAGAAGGCCGTGACGACGGCGACCACAGGAGAAAAGCCAGGGCTGGGGCTGGTACTCACCGTAAGAGGGGAACCCGTAGGCTTGTGCCGGAGGTGGGTACGCCGTGCAGGGGGCGGCCTGCTGGACCCCCGCACTGTACTGCGTCTGGCCGTAAGTCGCCATGGCCGTGGAGGGCTGGCTGGGCAGGATACGCGAGCAGGGACTGCACAGGAGAGAAGATTAATGTGCAAACCGCGCCTGGCATCACTTTCGCCTTAATTTTGTCTCTACACCACCATTTCCCTTTGGGCATTTACTCTTTGCAGGGCAGAGGCAATTTATATGTTCATCAAATCCCATTTTATCGTCCTCTTCCTGGACGCTAGGAAGATTTCGTGCCCCATCTCCCTCGCAGTGGGGGTCAGCGCCGAGCTCTGCCCAGCCAGTCCCAGCTCTGGTAAGTCCGTCCACCCCCTACGTCCCTGTCCTCTCTCCTCTCTCCGCAGCGCCTCACCTGGATGTGAGTAGCGGCCCTGACGACCTTCTGCGTGCAGCAGCCCCCAGGGGCCACCCCACTTCATAAAGAAAACAGCTGCACTTCTTGCACTTATCATGAGCCGGCAAGGCCGTCCTCACTTCACATGAACTGGCTCATTTATACCTCATCCCCGTGCTGATGACACATGGTGGTAGCTACTCTTACCCCCATTTTGTAGACAAGCAAACTGCTCTAAGTAACAAACTGAAAGCACAAGGCAGATACCAAACTTGAACCCTGGCTCGGTGCCCATCCCATACCCTCCAGTTCAAATACCTGGATACTAAAGCCTTCTGGGCTTGACAGCCTGCGTCTGACTATTCTAACTGGCATATTTAGCAGTCATTGCTCATGAGATTTCCAAAGGTGCACCTGATTCCATTTTGGTTAAACCACTTTGGTGAAAGAGGTTCAATGACAGCGTCCTCCTTATGGTGGAGGTGAGAAGGCTGCGTGCCTTCTCTGGTGTGATCACAATGTCTTCTCCTGCCTTTCTTTTTGAGCAATGCCATGGCGAATGCTTGGGGACTTGGTTGCAAAGTGCGTAAGAAACTCAGTTGTGGAGGAGAAGCCAGAAGCAACACTGGAAAGCTTTTCACCAGTCAATACTCCTGCTCTGTGAGGTGCCTAGAAGCACACCCAACAGGTCAGGACCCAGTGCCAAGTGGAGAACTGTATTTGAATATGTTCCCAATTTACACCTGTCCTTAGAAGGTGGAAATCTGAGATCATCAACTTCTGCTTCCCATCAAACCCAATTTATCCTGCTGGGGGGAAGCAAGGGCTGAAATGAAAACTCCGAGAGAGTTCGCCAGCCCTGAGGCTTGGGAGAAACCTCATTCTAACAGACCTCAGCGGCTACTGACAGCCTCAAACACCTGGAGGGAAAGGTCGGCTACAGACCTGTTCCTTAGAATAAACTTCTCCAGGTTCCCGAGGGAGAAGGTGTTCAGACATGGCAGAGCTGAACACTCAGTGGCCTGACCCACTTGCCAGGCCAAATGCAGGACTCTGCGCCATGCAGCGGGCAGCACCCCAAGAGGGAGGTATCTGGAGGAGCCTTGACAACCATCAGTGAGCCCCCATCCTGATCAGTACCCTGAGGGGTGGTCAGGCTGCCCTCCGCATCGAGGCTTCTAGTCACTGGCTTGTCTCCTCACTAGCCTGGAAGCTTTGTGAGCTCAGGGGATGGTCTCACCACCTCCAAGTCTCCAGGGCTCAGCCTGGGGTTGACCGCAGGGAGTGCTGGGTAATGTCGGTGCAAAGGATGAAAGGAGCAGGGGGGAGGGAGGATATGGAGAGGGGAAGGATGAGGGAAAGAGAGAAGGAAGAAGAGGGAAAGATACAGGGAAGGAGGGAGTGAGGAACTGACAAACAGCTGATGCCAGGAAAGGAGAAAGGAAAGGAAGATTGAAACATGAACAAAGGGAAAAAAAGAGAAAATGAGAGCCAGCGCTCTCCGCACTGGTCCAGGCCCGTTCTGAGTGCCGTTTGCATGCTTGGCTGGTGCACGGGGCAGCAAGGTCTGTCCGGCTCCCTTTTGCAGGTGGCGAGCCTGAGGCTGGGTGGTTCTGGGCTCAAGGTGGTTCTACTACTAAGTGCTGGTGCTGGGGTGCTCTCCAGAACCTCCGCCCTCCAGAGAAAGCAGGACACGAGGCGGGGTACTCACCGCACGAAGAGCTGGGACAGACTCGGGGGGGCCGATGTGGTGGTGCCTGGGGGAAAAAGAAGAAGAACGTGAAGGACTTCCGAAGTCAGAGTCACGCTCCGCAGAAGCTGCGGCTTCGCACGCCAGCTTTACCAGGGAGAGACGCACAGCTGCCGCCAGGGACTTTCTCAGCCACAAAAACTCAGGGTGACGTCTGAGGTTCTCCTCCACAACCCTTTCGGGGTGCAATTTGCAGCGCTTGCTAACACACCCCATACAAAGACCCTATAGCACTTCAAAACTTTAGCGTGGAATCCATCCTCTCACCCACCTCCGTGACGAAGACACTGAGGCCAGAGAGATGGCAGACACGGGTGGGCCAGGGCACAGTGGGGTCGTCTGCTCTCCTGACTTGCACCCTGGTGCTGTTTCCACTCTGGGGCAGAAAACCGCTCTCTTCCCTGCCTCCAAGGCCACCCAAGACCCCACAAGGGCAGACACCGGTTGGCTTTGACTAGCCAACATTCGTTTCCTCCCACCGATGACAGCCCCTGGTGTGGTCTCCCTGTTTCAGCCCGTGGGGTACGGGGGGTCCAGCCCCTTCCCTGAGGCACATCTGGTGTCATCACCTCAGCTCCAGGCAGTGTGCAGCCCGACCTCCTGGTGCGTTCGGGACCCAACCACTGCTGGGAGAAGGATGCTGGGTGACAGCCGGGTGATTGGATTAAGCCGGGAGAACATTTGCGAGAGGATAGTTTTACAGATGGACAGTTGCCCAGGGCATGGACAGTTGCCCAGGGCATGTTTTGTGCTGGGTCATCTTTAACGGCGCCACCCCACACCCCCCAGCCGAGCCCCGGCAAAGCCCAGATCGCACCTCTACAGACTGCAGCGACATCCAGCCACAGTCCCTGCGATGGAGGCGTCTCTGGTGTGTCCCGGACCTCCTGAGACGGGCCCCGGGGCCCCCAGAGCTCTGAGCCTCTCTTACCCCTGGAGCTGCAGGCCAGGTCGACCGACTGCAATTCTAAATCTACCACTTAGTGTAATGAGACTTTGGGCAGATTTCCCAGAGTTTCTGGGCTTCAGCGTTCCATCCTGTGGACTGGAGGGTGGGAAGTCTCACAAGGATACGTGAGGATTAGATGAGATGACGGTGGTGATGATGATAACAATGACGACATCTATCGTTTAGCCAGCAAATGACGTTATCTGACTCATTATTTTAGTCCTAATAGCCCCCCACCCCCAGGCAGCTTTCCTTCCTATCCTCATGTTACAGAACCGAGCATTCCAGTAACTCACCCAAGGCCACACAGCTCAGGGCGCGGACCTGGGGTCTGAGTCCAGGCTCCTGGGGTTTATCTCTGCAACTGGGGCCCAGCAGCCGACAATGACATTGACCGTGGTAACAGCAACCAGCGCCCACTGAAGCCCACGATGTGAACTGCCCGCCAGTCCCTGCGTTAGCTTCTCACAGCCATCGTCTTGCTAGTCCTCATGCCCACGAGAAAGGCCATGTCACCGCCCCAGGGTAAGGCTGCAAAAAGGGGGCCCTAAAGCTGCCCAGTCTGTGGGCTCAGGAACTGGGACTTAAACAGAAGGATTATCTGAACCCCAAGCCATTTTCTTAATCCCTTTCCTGGCCGAGTTCATGAACAGCCATGCGAAAATGCGTGCCTTGCTATGTGCGGTATTAGACAACAAAGTCAGGACAGCAGTGGGCTAAGGTCAGGGTGAGCCCCTGACACAGCAGGTG
>NW_004567123.1:29387835-29407879 GCF_000260355.1 Condylura cristata | reverse complement strand
TCAATGCTGACTCCCTCTCAGGTTTGCCGCCCCAGGCTGGGCCTCCTGCATCTTCTTCCTTACCCTCTCCCAGGACCAGAGTATGAAGTGTTTTTCTAAACAGCCAGTCTCATTATTGGCAAAAGCCCTTGGTTTGAGTGTTTAGTGATATATAAGTTACTGAATTAAACATTTTGAATGTTTCCTTTAACAAGTACGTAAATATTCATAAAAATCGCAATCTATGGAAACATTCCCACGGGCTCCGATTCACTGGCATTCGATACACTGGAAGCAGCATCTGCCCGGCCACCCACCGCCTGGCCTGATTTGCATGCTCTGCCTCTTGCGCCTCTGAACTGTTCATCAGCCTCCCCATGGGAGCAGGTCTCCTGCTCCATGCAAACCTGCAAGATCCCCCTTGCCCATCCAGCACCCCCTAGGAAGACTGTGCCCTGAGAAGCAAGCACTCAGTAGGTGCAGGGGTGGGGTGGGGGGGTCCTTCTGCAGATGCCACCAGCTACCCTGCTTCTTTTCGTTTTCTTACTGGAACCACATGTAACTTTTCGTCCTGGGCCACTGGGGGGGGGGGTGCTGATCAAGAGCTTGGAAGAGGATCGGATTCTCTACAGAAAGGTCTCCTTACCCCTTGCTCACCTCCCTCTCACTGCCCTTCTTTCCTTGGTGGGGATGCTGTAGACCTTGAGCATCCTGAAAGCAGGTGACAGGGCTCTCCAGGTGCCTTCCCTTCTTCAGGGGTCTGCAGTGGGGCTGTGTCAAGAACGGAGATGCTCAGTGCTGTGGGTACAGGGGAGTTGGGGCCACCCTGGGAGCAGAGGGCCTCTGGGTGCCGCTGGTGCCCTTGCTGTGGTGCAGGCCGAGGTCCTGGGAGGCCTAGGGGTTGCACCATACATCACCTCCACACCAGAGGCAGGCCTCATGAAGGGGTTATGCCAGCCCCAGTGGGCAAAGTGAGGGGTGGGTATCAGCGTTTAGTGTAGCCTGACGTCTTTCAGGGACCCCCTCCATGCCCACTTCACACTTTTTGGATGCCATGTGTTTGCCAGCATCCCCCAGATGGTAGCCAGGGCCCAACAGGCACAGAGAGGGAGAGGAGGGAACCATGTAGCCCAGGAGCACCTTGACTGTGGCCCTGGCAGTGTCCCAGCGCTCTCAACAGCCACAGCCGCCAGACGGGTAGAGGGGGTGCGGACAGGTCACGGGGCCCTCCGGGATGCCAGTGTTATAGGCCCTGGGGATGGGCATCCTGCAGTCTGGGGGGGAGGGGGCGCACTTCTCATCATGAACACAAGGCCGTTAGCCAAGAGGATGACCCCTTGACTCTTGTCCTCAAATGATGAACGCCTCGACCACGGGGTGCACTCCCCATGCGGTGGGAGCTGGTGCCCTGCAGATGGAGACGGGCCACACAGCCTCAACTCAGCCTCGCCAGCGCCACTGACCTGGCCATCATGGACAAGGCTGAGGTCAATGGAGGGGGTTGTCATGGGGACCGATGTCCATATGTCAGTGCTGAAGTGGCCCCAATAACCTGACTCATGGCCAAATCTACTTATTCCATTCCCGCCGCTGGTCTGGAGGGGAGGCGGGGCGGATTGGCTGTCTCATGCGGGACAGGCAGAGAGCTTCCTCCATTCATTTCTGAATGTAAAATTCTAAGCCTCCTCTGCCTTCCCAGCTTCCTAGAGGTGAAGGGAGAAGGATTAGCTAAGTAGATGGTCAGAGCCTCCGGGAAAAGGTCATGCATTTGTTCACTTGTTGATTCACTCACTCACTGCCCACCACGTGCCAGGCAGATGCTAGGGTCTAGGCTACCAGGGTGAGCAAAGGCGGTCAAGACCCCTGCTCTTACAGGGCTTCCTGTCTGGCGGGGCAAACAGAGGCTGAGCCAGTCATTACACAAAGACACACGAGATAATCTAACAAGGGGCAAAGGACCAGCTGGAGGGTGCAGAATGGAACCCTGGAGCCCTGACACGTGTAGGATTCGCCTAGGGAGCCCATAGCTTGCAGACTCCGAGGCCTTCGGGTCAGGAAGCCTGACTTGGGGCTGATGTAACCGCAGGTTTAACTAAAAACTGCACCTTCTTTTCAAAAAGAAAATAACAGTACTGGGTTCATAAAAATACATCTCTTCCAGAAGTCACAAACTTAAACACACACTGGGGTTGAAGAAAGTCAATATGGGAACACTAAAACAGGGTCTGTGTGAACACACACTTCGGGGTGAACGTGTGTGTAATGGGGTGACGGAACTTCCCTGGGGACATACACAGTTTGTGCACAGGTCCATGCATCTGACAAATGTTCATCAGGCCCCTGCGATGGGAAGAGTCCGGCAACCCGAATCTCCTAAGTTGTTAACCTAATGTTCTTTCTAAAGAAAGCCTGTACCTTGGCACAGCACTGAGAAGCTAAGGCCACTTCTGCATGAGTTCACTCCCTGCCTGCCCCAGAGGTGACCACATGGCGCAGCAAACCTCTCCTGGCCCGCCCGCTGCTCCCCTCAGCAGTGTATCTCAGTCGATCTGCCTGTTCTGCTCCCCTCTCTGTCTCTGGTGAAGCCTCTCACCACCCCTGAGCCTCTGGCCTGTACCCCAGTTCTGTATGCACAAATAAATAAATAAAGGTACATGTGGCATGTACCTTTATGGGATTAGACCCCTTAGATGGATCCTACCTCTGCGACAGTATAACTGTGGGAACCCTGGCCTGAAACATCCCCTCTCTCAGCCTCAGTTTTCTCACCTGCAAAATGGGGCGCCACCTTCCACCTACTGACTTGCTGCCATGGTGCCAGAAGCAGGTACCTGCCACATGGTAACTACTCCACACAGCAGCTGTCATTAGCTGCCTATTCTCGGGGGCCCCTGCTTAAGCTACTGAAGTCCATGAGCCAATTGAATGTTCACACTTTTTGACCTCTCACTGGGAGGATTAAAGAAGCTAATGATCCTGACAGCAGTCACCACTCTTAGGATGCCTAATTGGGCCCCAGCGGCTGCTTCTAACAGATCCCGGATCCCATGAGCGCAGGCAATTTTGAGTGTGGAATGAGACAATTTCATGTGAGATGATTTAGAGTGTGAGATGAGACTTCCGGTGGAGACATCTTCGGCAGCCCTTTGCCATGGAGCGTATGTGTTGGCATCTCTCGGCCCAGCTCCCTTGTGTGTGTGTGAGGGGGTGTTCAAGTGCTCCTTGCCAGTTGGAGGGAGCACCGCATTGAGAGTGTGTGCCCCAACTTTGACTCCCGCTGAGGGCCTGGACTGCTCCTGAAACTGGGAGGAGGGAGGACAGCAGAGCCCGGAGCCCCAGGATTCCAGAGCAGATGCCAGGACGCTCGTCTACTGAAGTCATCACAAATCCATTTTAATCATATTAGAACCATAACGAGACCATTGAAGTCATGATTTTTCATTTCTGGGAAAGGTTTGAAGTCATCCTTTTAAGATGAATTGATTGGAAGGGGGTCGCTTTAAAGGCAAGCCAGCAAGCGAGCTGCTATGACTATGTGGCAGAGGCGGCCTGGGAGAGGGTGACATCTGCCTGGGACAGACGTCACCGTAGGGGACAGTTCTGTACCCAGGGAAGTTAAGGTAATTAAAGGGTGCCCTTCTTCATAAGAGGGGGTTCACAATGCTCTTGACACTTAGCCAATGCTCCACCAGGGTGGCATTTCTGTTCCATGCAGGTGGAGGTCATTCGGGGAGCTGAGCCCCAGAAATCCAGCCCAGAGCCCCCCAGGACAAGCTGACCTGCAGCGTCCCAGGAGAGGACCTGCAAAGGCCTGGCAGCTCCGCAGACTTGAATTATGTGAGTCAAAGAAATCTCTCCAGCCTAAGCTGGAACCCACAAGACTGAAACTAAAAATCAGACCTCGTCATGCCCAGGCAGAGGAGGAGCAGGAAGTCTGTGTAACTGGCAGCCCAGCCTGTTCCGTGGGGCTGGGGTGAATTCACCTCTCCCAGGAAACACTTAATGAGATTACAGCCTCGACATTTGCAAGATGTATCTGCATTTTCAAAGAAAAAAATTCTATTTAGCTTTGCTTTCTTAATTCTGCAACTTTGCCCCCTTCTGGAACTCTCTTTCCAGAAGATGGGATACAATTCAAATCCAATTTTCCCTTGAATAGTAATGATGATAGTTAATATTTCTCAGGTGGCTCCTACACTCAGGGTTTTATCTCTTTTATTCCCCATTACAATGCAACAAGGAAGTTATTATGTATATTTTTCAGATATGGAAAATGAGGCTGGGGGAGTTAAGGAGACTTTACCAAGAATTCAAAGCCATTGTCAAACTGAAGTTATTTCTGATTTCCAAAGACCACATGGTATTCATCACCCACCTCCCTAACCCATCCACCCATCCATCCTTCCATCCATCTATCCCTCCACCATACATAATTTTTCAGGATCCACATGGCCCACACTACTCAATTAGCTGTGTGCTAATTAGGAACAGAAATTTAAATACATATATAGGAATAAAAAATTGGCTTTGCACTGGAAAAATTCAGCGTCTAGAACAATGGCCTCAAACTTGAGTGCACAATAAATTACCTGCAGAGCTTTTAACAATATCCCACTGCTCGGGTCACACGCTTGACCCATTTCATCAGCCACTCTGGGAGTGGGATCTAGACTTAACATTAACATCCCCCCACAACTTCTCCAGGAGTTCACTGAGCAGCCAGGCTTCAAACCAGCGCTGGTCCGGGTTCCCGGATGTGGTCCTTGGACCAGCAGCGCTCCCATTACCTGGGGCTTGCTAGAAATGCAAATTCGCTGGCCTCTGGCCAGAACTCAAAAGACTCAGATGCTGGGTGTGGCCTCAGTGCTGACAAACCTTCCAAGGTGTTCTGATGCAGGAGAGGTTAGCACCACTGACCTAGTCCCCGGAGACTCACACCGACCGCCTGGTGGCCCAGAGGCATGGAGCGTGTCAGAAATGCAGATTCTCAGACTGGTCAAATCTGCAATTTAAGGTTTTCAGGAGGTTCTGCGCTTCTGAAGCGGTAGAACCACACAACTGATTTCCACGCAGTGTTGCTAAGCAGCTGCAATGCACTTAGCAAGATCTCATCGCGGGTGTTTAGCCCCAGCCCATGGGAGGTTACTCTAGCAATCCCTGTTTTCTTTCCTTATAGAAGCCCCCACTGTCTGAAGTCCCTTATTGGTGTAGAAACAGTCATTGCCACTTCTCTAGCACAGAAGTTCTGGGCAGGAGTCTGTCTTGTTTTCCACCACATTTCTGGCGGCAATAAGAGAGCCTGGCCCAGGGCAGGCGTTCAGGAACTAGTTTCTGAGCAAATGCATAGAGGACACTTGTCCCCATCACCTGGATGAGGAGACTGAGGCTCCGAGAGGGGTGGGAAACAAATGACACACGCTGGCCTGGCTGGGTCCAGCCCCCCGTTGGAGTGACATGCAGGGGCCACAGGGGTGGGGTGTGCAGGACGTGTCTGGGAGTGACCAACCCCAGCCCAGGAGCAACTGCTTCTAGGAGCAAAAGAAGTGAAAATCACCCTCGGTGTTCATCCGCAGGGGCTGACTAAGTGAGCGAGGGCGGTCACTCTTTGGCTACTATCCAGTTGAAACACAAGAGCTTGATCACTATGTCATGTATCTTGAGTGAACAAAGCAAGTGAAACACACACACAGGTCCATGTTCCCTCATGCTCCCCTGAGTGGGGGTCCTCCCTGGAGCTGGGCCCTTGCACTCATTCAGTGATGACCCCAGGCCAGAGGAAGGGGCCAAGCAGAGTTCAGAGGCTGGGCAGGAAGAAAGTGGCCAGTGGGGCCACAATCAGGGTTGAACACCCCCGCAGAGGCAGGCGTCACAGCCCCTCTGCAGAGAAGTGTGTGTACATGACTGACCCCAGGCCCTACCTGCTCTGAGCTTGACCCCATCCTCTCCCACCTTTGTGCTCTGCCCCACAACCCTGGGCTCAGCGGCCAGCTTGTGCAAGGTGGGAAGGCGCACAGGAGGAGAGGGGTGATGTCATATAGGGGATGGGCCTCTGAGGTCTGTGACCCTTCAGGGCTTGGCATAAGGGGTTTAGAAGAGGGGTCCCTGGCGCCTGGGCATGTGGGTCTGCTCCTTGGAAATGCCACTTGGGCGACTTAACCTGGTTGTCTGACTTGCCCGCCTGTAAAGGTAAACTCTGAGAGCCTCAGGGGAGCGAGGCCAGCGGCATATGCCATAGACACATGTGTAATAGCTGAGTATGGCTGAGCAGTTAATGAGGAACAGTACAGTATACCGATTAGGAGAACAGATTTGGGAATCAGGTGACCTAGGTTCGAATTTTGACTTCATGTAGCTTCGTGTTGATGCTACACCTCTGTGCCTCAACAGCCTCCTCTGAAAAAGGCGGTTGATAACCATATCCACTTCTTTGCGTGGTGGGAAGTGAATGAACACGTTACTCCCTGCACAGAGTAGTGTCAAGCGTTTCCTTGTTGACGGTGGAGATGGGGCAAGAGAATCAGGGTTGCGTGGCTTCGTACCCGGCACCAACAGGTGCTCACAAAAGCTAAGGAAGAGTGTTCGAGGCAGGGACTCCTCTAAGGGACCCCTGACCTCAGCTCCCAGTAGTGGCCATGCGCCTTCCCGGTGCTGCATGTCTAAGGTGCTCAGTATTTCAAGAGAAATTCTGGTTTTTATGTGAGCTTTCCTGATTTTGACAACCTTGCAGGTTAAGCCAAAGACACACCTGAGGGCCGGGCTGGGTGGTGAACTGCCAATTTGCCAAATTCACAGTGGCTATCTGATTCAGAGGAGAGCCACTGTGGAGCATGTTTAACTACTGACCATGCTCCCAGGACTGCCAGGCTCTGTCCTTGCAATCTGCTCCCTCTGGAGGGGTCAGGGGTACACCCTTGACCAGGGAGAAGCCCAGGGTTATGACACGGTGCATGGTGGGCTGGCTCGGGAGCAGCGCTGCAGGGATTCAGCTAAGCTCTTCCTTGCTCAACAATCTAGGATTTTTCTCTGCTTCCCCTGGCCCTGACGTGAAGACAGTCTGCTTGCCTTCTGCCTCTATTCAGAAAGAAAAGGGTGGCTGTCATGTAACAGGGCTCAGACAGTGTCCTCAAACTCTGGACGAGCCCCAGGTCATTTCTACAATGTTCGAGAGTTCCAGGGGGCAGGAGGATGCACTCTCTTTGGGGCTGCTTTGACCTGGAGCCTCTCAGTGAGCCCGGTGGTTCCCACTTCCTAGCCAGCCTACCAGGAAGATAGCACTGTCTGTGACAGCGATAATCACTTCCCAAGCTCAGGCTGCTCCAAAGCAAATCTCTTGTGATCTTAATTTTGACCAGACACACATCTCTTTGGCTTTCCATGACAGCTCTGACACATCTGTGGCCACAAGTTGTCATGAAACGCAGATAGTGATGGGAGAGGCCACAGAGCTCTCAAACTAGCAGCAAATCCAAAACCGGTCAATGAAAGGGTTAAGCCCAACGGTTAAAACATAATAGCTTAATGCCTTTTGCTAACCCTGTGCTCTACCAGGAAGGCTGACAGATCCCAAACAGAGCAAACAATAGCTGGAATTGTTCTGGTGAAAACTAGTCCAGCCGCCTCATTTGCCAATAATTTTTAAACAGCTTAACTCTCTTGCTTCCTTGATTCCAACCCGACCTGAAAGCAGAAGGCAGCTGGGATCTCGTCCCAATGTCAAAGTCTGGGAAACAGACGCCTGTCTGGATGGGGCAGTGACGGGGGAGCTCAGACAGGTGGGAGCTGGACAGACCCCTGCAGAACACGCCCAGCCCGCCCAGGGCACACTCCTCCGTGGAGGGGTCAGCGTGTCTTGGACCTGGAGACCAAGACAGCAAGTTCAGAACAAGAAGAGGCACACCTTTACCTGTAATTCCTAGACAAAGCTATGGGCAGCGTCTGCCTAAGTGTTGGTCCAGAGGCAGCAACTGGGAAGGCGGGAGGGGAACCTCTCATGGAACACGGGACTGTTGACAGACGCGTGTCTAAGGCTGCCCGTCCCTTCTGCTATTCCGTGGGACGTGCTGGGACCACCCGCGTCCACGCACACCAGCAGGCCTACCTTCCGCGTCACTCAGAGTCCAGACATCGGCACCAGCACAGTTAAGCTTCAGTTTACCCGGACAGTCGCTGTTTACAGTAAGGCTGGGTGATATCACTAGTCCTAGCATTTCCTTGTACCTGGAAGAAAACAAAGGGAAATATAATTTATTCATTATTATGCATGCTTACTAATGATTCCTATTTCTTTCCCTAAGAGTATAAATATTAAAGCTGATTACCTAAACCCAGCCATCTTATAAATTCTACATCATAAAAATTCACTAAACTTTTCATCAAAGGGAAATGAAGAATGAAAATGAAGTACTTGTCCCCCTCCGGAGAATACACCTACTTGATTAAAACTTTCCTCTCCTTCAGACTGTATTTTGCCATTAGAAAAATTATGTTTTAGTCTCTTTTCAATGTCATCTGAATGAGTGGAAGCCAGCCAGAAAGACTTCCCAGAGGAGAAAGCGGGGAACAGGTAGCATTTGGGCTTGGATTCCCAGAGGCTTGGGGGAGAGACAGGAGTTGACTGTAGTGAAGAGAGAAAAATGGACGTGCTGTAACAAGGAGTCTTGCAGAGATGGAGAAAGCCTCAAAGGTGCCAGCAATGCTGGACAAGTCACATTCCACAGTCCCTCATGGTGGTCTCCACCAAGAGAAAACATTAGCTTCTGAGTTACTTACAACTTTGATAAAAATGTTATGGTGGGGGAGGGGAGGAACCCACAGGGATGTGTATCTTTGGGATTTTCTCATTTTGTATTGGAAGTTTTTCCAACTCTTGTACCGTATCAGCACTTATTCCTCCTAAATTCTTACCATCATAGTTAAGAAGTAAGCTTTCTGGTTAACACACAGGCTGTCAAATGTGGCAGACCCACGTTTCAGAGGATGAGACTACAACTAATACTGGTTGGCATCAATTCAAGCTGTTCTCAGAGAAGGTACAGCTTACTGAGCACAGCCAAGTGGCTAGAGACTCAGATACTATTGTGAGTATGTCATGAATTCAAATTCCAGCTTTGGTAGACACCACTTGAACAAGTTACTAAATAGCTCTAAGTCAAAATTTTCCCCATCTGGATAATGGGGGATTACCCAAGTATTTGCTTGACAAGGTCATGGTGAAGATGAAAAGAGATTATGGAAATGAGGGACATATAGTAGGCAGTCACCTAAATGCCCATTCACTGCCCTAGGCATGAATAACTAGCCATGCTCAGGCACTGGAATACAATACAGCACTGAAAAAGAAGGAGCCAGAGCCCTGTACAGGACCATAGGCAGATTGCCAAAGAATTGAACAATGAGAAGGTCACCCAATTTATACTACCATTTCTATGAAGTTCAAAATACACAAATCAATACTAAACATTGCTCAGGATATAGACATGTGAAATAAAAAGATTGTAGTGTAGGAATAATAAACAACAGTTTCAAAAGGATGGCTAAGTGGAGGTCAGAAGAAAAATGAGTTTTGGGAAGTGTCAGCCTGGGGAATTCAACTCTATTTTAGTTCAGGGGTTGACATGAACTATGGTCTCTCCAAATCTAACCTGCCATCTATTTTTGGGGAACACTTGAGATAAGACTCATGTTCTGTGCTGTATAAATGATTGAGGGGAAAAACCAAAAAGAACAGCACTTCATAATGTAGAAATGGTGTGAAATCCACATTTTGGTGTCCTTAAGTCCAGAACACAGCCCGTTTGCTGTTTGTTGTATTATCCTCAGCTACTTTGACATTGCAAGCATTAGTAGAGGAGAGGTAACAAAGCCTTGCAAAGCTGAAAATAGTTATTATCAGGCAGAAAAAGCTTGCCAACCCCAATTTTAATCTATAAGCAGGAGGACAGAAATTTTCATTTTTTCCAAACTCATTGCTCTCATCCTTTTGGATCTATGCAAATAATTTAAAGTTAACAAATAAACAACGATGTATAAAAACTGCATAGGTCCCTAAACACCCACACGGTATGAGTAAAGGTGTTGAGGCAGCAAAGTGTTAACCTAAATGAACAAATCCAGTTAAAAACAAAATGAATTGTTTGCTCCACCCCATGGGATTTAAAAATATTTAAAGTACTTGCCAATATTTAAAAACAAGGCATTTTACATAAAAATCTAGATTTTTTAGCTATTCTTGAAAATAGAAGATGATTATTCTATCCCTGCTTTGCAACCATCAGCTGGGACTGAGTTAGTGCTGTCCAATTTAGTCAAGAAATATGGGCCCTAGTTTGCCACAGTCCTTTCCACTCCCTAGTGTATTGCATTTGATGTTCTTTTTCCATTTATTTTTCCTTCTGGTTCCTATAGGCCTTTCCATTTGAGACCCACGGCATATATATCATCAGGAAACTGAAAGGAAAGAAAGGAAAGAAAGAGTAATGAGACCCTTCGAGCCTCTGTCTCATAGCTTATTTGTTTTCCTGAGTATTGCTGTCATCCTCACGCACTCTTGGCCTCCAAGAGTATTGCTGAAATTAGAGCACAGCAGGAATGTTCCAGTTTTAACTCGAACACAGAGTGTTGCTACTAAAGTATTTGGTGTATTCACTTAGAATCTTGCTTTAGATTCTGAAGGTCAAGTCAAGATGGGAATCATCTTTATTTCACCCATAACACTGGACAGAGAGTCTTGTTCATTGTCATCTGATTAACATCTACTGGAGGATGGGAGGAAAGAAGTGAGAGAGAGGGAGGAGGGGATGCGAAGATGGGAGGAGGGAGGAAATCTGTAACTGAGTGATTAACTTCTTCCAAAAGGATTTTAAAAAGTTCCTGTTCATCTTCACTTTCCATCACGCCCTCAAGACAATGACTCTCATGCGTTAATGACATCTCCTTATAATGACACTGTGCTCATTTATGGATGACATGTTTTAATTGATAAGAATGGTGTTGTGCATGAGGTCTCATTCTATTTACTAAGCCTTTTACTCCGCCTTCACTATGATTTCAAAACATGCACATTGTTGGGTGGCTATCTCACTTGGAGCTAGAATTCCACATAGTATTTATGCATTGCCCTACTAACGAACATCTAGAAAGCCTTCATCTCTCAGCTACCATACACAAGGCTGCAGCCATCTTCATTAAAATATACATATATATTCACACATAATATCTGAATATACACAATTCTTAAAACATATATGTATTTGCAGAGGATGTATGTGCCTTGGTAATATACATGAACTGAACTCGGGCAGTTACTAACAGATTGTTCTTCCTAATTCTTGTGCTAATTTAGATTCTTTAGTTTCCTAAAGTCTTGCTAACACTTGGCATTGCCCAATCTTCTAATTTTTGCCAAGTTGAGGGGTGAAAAGCAGTATTTCATACTTTTTTTAGTTTGTATTTCTGTGACTATCGTGAAATTGAGCATGTATTCACGTAATTGTGATTATAAGTAACATGGACTTCTGGGAACTGTCTAATTCTATCTTTTGTCCTTATGTTTCTACTGGATTTTCTTTATATTTCCTTTTCTCACTGATTTGCTGAATCAGTGATTCTAGATATGAGTTCATCATTAGTTTTAGATGCTGTAAATTTATTTTCTTCATCTTTCATTTGTCTGTTTATTTATAGTGGCTTTGGTAGAGTAAAAATATTCTTACATATTTTCCCTGTAATTTCTTTTTTATTAAAGTATGAAATTCCTTCTCAATACCTATATTTTTAGCTATTCACTTAGAATTTTACTTCTCTTCTTTAAGTCTTAGTTCACTGCAGTCTGCCTTCTTATGTAATCAAAAGTTGCATTTTCCTGCAACACTGGGGAAAAAATAAAGTCATTTTTCCTAAGTGTATTAAACGATCCAACTCAACTCATCTTCGGTTATGATGGGATAGTTTGTCTTTTTGGTTTAAGATCACAATCACCATAAAAAATAAAAGCTACAAATTGCCTCTTCAGGCACAGTGGAGGGCAACCACAGAGGACTTGAGGGCCCAACACCCCTGAATCAAGTCTGACCTCTACCATTTCCCCCCTCAAAACAATTGCCAACTTACAAGTACAGAAGAGAAAAGGCACAGCTTAATGTTTTCATTGGGCTGGAAGATAAAATTGGAGTTTAAAGCTACTACGGCAGCTAGGATACAAGCAACAAAACTTACAGAAATAGAAAAGCCACAGAGGCCCTCCCTGATGGTGCAAAGGGTTAGAGCACAGCAGTGCATGCTGGCTGCAGCTGCTTCAGTGCGAGCTCAATCCCCAACCCCAGAGGTGACCCGCATGGCGCGGCAGACCTCTCCTGAGCGCCTGCTGCTCCCCTCAGCAGTGGACTTCGTCGATCTGCCTGTCCTGCTCCCCACTCTGTCTCTGGTGAAGCCTCTCACTACCCCTGCACCTCTGGCCTGTACCCCAGTTTTGTATGCATCAATAAGTAAATCTTTAAAAAAGAAAAGTCACAGAGAAATGAGCCTAGTGTTGCTGACAATTGTTACCTTGGAGGTGTTTACTGATGCCTAAGCTGGGTGGGGCAAGAGGCAAAGAAGCTGAACCGAAATGGGAAGCATAGAAGACAAGAAATGAAGCAGAGCTTCTGGCAATCTCCTAGCACTAGCGAGGCAAAAACTGGAGTTCACGGCCCAACAAGGATGAGAAGCCTTGGTAAACACACCAGTCTTTTAAGGGGGACCCCTGAGAGGTTACTCCCTTGGAGTAAGGACAAGCCAAACAGATCCTACATTGAGTCATCATAATTCCTTATTGGAGCAAAGAGATTTGTCTCTATTATCATTCCCTGCCAGAAGGAAAGGAAACTTTTCTTTGGGGGAAGATGTCATCTTCTGGAGTTGCCACAATTTTTTATATACAGTGCTCAGCATCTAATGAAGAACTGCCAGGCATGTAAGGAGATGAGGCCAAATGATCAAAAACCAAGACAAAGAAACAAGCTCTAATAAAATTCAGTTATCTGTGTCATCAAATATGGACTTTGCAACACACTTGATAAGATGATCAAGAAAGTAGATATTAGGTGGAGAATACTATTGGAAAAGTAGAATCTTTTAAAAAATCAAATGGAAATTAAAATAGAAAAATAAAAAATTGACATTCAGTACTGAATAACTGAATAGAACTCAAATGTACCCAGAGATTGGACATGGCTGAAGAAAAGATTAATGAGTTAGAAGGTAAGTCAGCAGATAAATCTCAGAAAGAAGGTTTGAAAATAGTTTTTTTTTTTTTTTGAAGATTTATTTATTTATGCATACAGAGCTCAGGTACAAGCCAGAGGTACAGGGGCAGTGAGAGGATTCACCAGAGACAGAGCAGGAGCAGAACAGACAGACTGACAAATTATACTGCTGAGGGGAGCAGCAGGCGGGTCAGGAGAGGTCTGCTGTGCCCTGTGGGTCACCTCTGGGGCTGGGGATTGAACTCAAGCTACAGTGGCTTTAGCTTCTTAGTGTTGTGCTTTAACCTACTGTGCCACCAGGGAGGGCCTGAAAATAGTTTTTAAAATGCATAAATGACATGGAACATGGAGAAATGGTTTAACATACATGAAATGGGACACAGAAAGACATGAGAGAGAACAAGCTGGAAACAATATTTAATGTGAAACTGACAGAAAGATTTGAGATCCATCAAAGACATTAAATCATGGGACCAGGAATCCCAAGTAGGATAAACACAGAGAAAAACACTCCTGGCCCACCACTTTCATATTGCATATTTCATATTTCATCCAGCCCCAATATGAAATATCTTAACCTCAAAAATGCTAGAAGAGAAGTGAAAGACACATTGTATTTAAAGAAGGAACAGCAAGACTTCTCAACCAAAATGATGGAAACCAGAAATTTCTTAATGCTGTTAAGAAAAATCTTTAAAACTAAAGACAAAAATGAGACAAACCAGTATTAGGATTATTTGCCACTTAGACCTATAGGGTGCTCTGGAGACAGGAAAACTCAGCAAGGGATGGTGAGCAACAAACAAGGGTGAGTGTGTGAGTCGGAGGGGAACACACGCAATTAGCTTGTGCTAAGAAACTGACTTTTCTGGAGGTGGCGAAAGTTCCAATTAAGAGTAAATTTTAAGATTTATCAAGGATGCATGCTATAATCTTTGGGCTAGCTATTTAGAGAATAATAACAAAATATGTGTACTATAAGGTGATAGAGGTGAAAAGTGAACAATAAAAATACTTGATGAATCCAAAAGAAGGCAAGAAAGTAGAGAAAAATAAATGAATAGATGGAACAATAGCGGGAAATGATAGGTTTAAATTTAAATTCATTGGGGGAAGAAGTGAGAGGGGGTCATACCAGAGAGGAAAGGAAGTCCAATGGACTATCGTGGTGGACTATGGGTGAGTTGCTGGTGGTAACATCTGATGATGGTACCTCAGTGTCACCTTATCTAAAACTTAAAACAATTTCAAATTTATCAACCATGGCATTCAACACAAATATTTAGTGTACATTACGTTAGTTATAATAATTCCATTAAGTGTAAAGAGAATATGCCTACTAAAAGGCAAAGATTACAAAACTAGATTAAGAAAATTAACTGCATGCTTATTATGAGATTCTTTTTAAGACAAAGACATAGCAAGATTTAAAGCAAAATGAAAAATGTATATAATACAAATACTAAATAAAAGAAAGCTGACATAATTTCAAACAGCCTTGAAAATAAACATTATTGTTAAAGATTTAGAGGAACACATAGTAATGATTAAAAAAAAATCAGTCCATTGAGACATAAAAAATTCTTTTCCAAACTTTGTGACATTGACTCCAAAAAAGGAATAGGCAGTTAACTGATTTCATTCTTTGTTAAATGATGCCAGCTCTCATTCAAAACACACCTAGAGAGATTCAAACATCATTCTTTGGAAGCAAATAAATATTGTTAACAAAAACATAAGCAATAGAAACATGAGACTTCCCAAAGCAAACGTTACACTGACTTAAGACGTTGAAAATTGTTTTCTCCCACTCCTGGATTCTAGCTTATGGGCACGACTATGTGCTTAAGCAAACATTACCCACACAGTATGGCAATATGAACAGTGAGAGGCAGCTGCGAATGAGAGAAAAACCTTCAAAAAATTCTAATCATAATGCTCACTTCCCAAGCACATACTGCAGAGCAAACTCCTGATCACATTCACACAATCTCCCTTCATTCTCTCCCCCATCCTGGGAGATATCTATCCCCTCTCTATTTCCCAACAGGTCAGTGAAACAGATTTAGGTGTAAGAAAAGCACAGGCATCAAGGCAAAATACTATATCTTGTGTGTCGGGATCTAAAATGGTTATAAAGTTTCAGCCCACAGTGAGTTCTGTCTCATGCCTTATGGGTCCTATTGTTTATTATGGAATTCCAAGAGGCTTGGAGGAGAGAGGCTGATCTCTTAGGTGTATGGAGACCTCTAAACTCTTAACTTAGCCTTGATGCTAGTGCTCATTTTTTAGATAATAAAAATATCTAACTCTCAAAGAGCATTTACTTTGGACCCAAGTGCTCTCTGCATAAATTGGCTCAGTTAATCATAGGAAGTGCTGAGGAGACTGAGGCTCAGGGAGCCCTGCTACTTAGTGGTAGAGCCAGCAGGCCTGGCTCCAGGTCTGTGCTCTTAGCTAGCTACAGCTTACAGGACAACTGGGTTCAAATCTGTGCTCGAGGCTTATCTGGCACCTGCGTCCACTAAGCTATCCAGGTAGAGCTCCCACTCTGTCATCTGCTCCAGAGATTCGGATCAAAGCTCCGTGTGTTACTGGCATATGACTGTGGGCAAGTTATTTAACATCTCTGATGCTCATCTGAGAGAATGCTAGTATTTTCCTGCCAGGCTGCCCTGAAGATTAAGTCAGAGCTGGCTGGTGTGAGCAGTGCCTCAGAAGGGTCCTACAGCCATCCTTTGCATTCACATAGACAAAAGCTTGAAACACACAATTAGCTTCACTCCTTGGACCCGGGAGCTGTCAGAAGCCTCTTCCGGAAACCACTGGTTCCTATTGTGGTTTGATGGGCAGGGTTGAGTTCTCTTGCAATTTGGGGGGGGAAGGCATTCCTCATCCTCTCCCCCTTTCGCCCTTCCTCACAATTACCTGAAATAGGAGACCAGCTTATTCTCCTTGCAGGGGAGGGAAGAGAGAAATCAGAGTTTTAACAGTCTGCGGGGGTGGGGGGAAGAGAAAGACTTAGCTTCGATTTCACGAAGGCAGGGAAAGGAAGCAAAGGCATGGGATTCATTTACTAAATGAAAATTTTTTCTGCCTTGTAATGTTGCAACATCCCGCCCAGCCCCTTCCGCTCCAATATCCCTGCTGTTTCAGACCCAGGCCAAGGGAAGTGGGGAGAAAGAAGCTCAAGAGCTCCCGCCCTCTGGCCTCCTCTGTGGCCTGCTACTGCCAGCAGCCTGCACCATTTGTTACCCTGTCACCACCCCTGTCCCTGGAGACTGAGGAGCACAGGGGCCGCGTGGGGCTGCTGGAGGAACCCGAGAGATGACAGCTGGAGGGTGGGGGGTGGGGCGACTTCAAAGGCAGGGAAGGATCAAAAGCAGATGGAGGGTCCCAGGCGGGTGGGCAGCTCACCTTCCCGTACTCCCCTGAGCACACTGGCTACCTTGGCTAAGAACAGTGGCCTGGCCTGCGGGGGGAGAGGGCAGATGGCCGGTCAGCCAGGGGGACTTGAGAGGGGCGAGTCTCAGCATCTTTCAAAGGCTTAGAAATCCAAGCCTCCCACGGCAATCAGAAGTGTCTGCGGCCCAAACCTGGCATTTCTGGTGTTGTCCACCCCTGCCCCCATGTCAGACTCGAGGTACATCTCCCCCAGCCTCCCCCATCTCAGATTCCACCAGAAGTCCTTATCACCCTATCTCCTCAATTTTCTTTAACACTCACATCCGATCCATCACCGCACGTTGTCCAGTTTACCCACAATTGGATAAGACTGACCACTCTCCAGCCCTGTAGCCACTGGCGGGGGCCAGACACACCCTCTCTGGCCCACACAGAGACCATGGCCTCCATATCCATCTCCCTGGCATCACTCTGGCTTCTTTCCAGTTTGTTGTGCCTGAGGGACTTCTGACAACATAAATCTCATCTCGTCCTTGCTTGTAACCTCTGATGATTTTCTTTTATTCTTAGAATACAGCAGACTTCTCAGCACAGCCTTCATCTGCCTGCCCTCTGCCCCACCTCTCACCCCAGTACACTGGCCTTTCTTTGACTTCGTGCTTCCACCTGTCATGAGGCCTTAGCACATGCTGTTCCTCTGCCTGGAACAGCTCCAACACCATTTACCCAGGCCACCATGGGCAGAGTCCATGCCCCGAAGGCAGCTTCCATGGAATGTGGTCCTCTCTTTCACACACTGGTTTCTGTGACAAGTTTACCTGTCATTGTGATGAGAGTAGCTCCCGATAGCAGAGATTTTGTCTGTTTTGTCCACTGTCACATTTCCAAAATCTCCTGAAGGCCCCGTATAGTCACTTAAAAAGTATTTGCTATACGATGAATGGGCTGAATGAGCATATTCATTCTGCCAGTATTTACTGAGCGCCTGCTGTAGGTGCCAGGTACTGCCAGTCACTGCCCCTGCCACCACTCTGGACGCCACATCATTTACATAACCTGCTGACCCTGCAGGCCGGGGCTTGGAGAGCCCAGACTCTCCTGGCACTAACACTTCATGGAAGATGTGGCTAGGAGGGCTGTGGGGTGTTGGGCGATACTTGCCCCCGAGCAGACAAATGGCCACTGGTCCGAGTGACACAGGTGTTCGTCAGCTTTGGTTATTATGCTCCTAAGCCACCTGGTTGATGCGCCCTCAGTGGTGTTTTTCTTTCCTTGGCCCCCTACCTTCCCCTAGCTTTATTGCAAAATAGTTGACATGCAATCATGTGTAAGTTTGAAGTGCCCAGTCAGTGACGTGATACTTGTATATATTGCGATGTGATTTTGGAGATTCCGCTTTGAGCTAAGAAAGTAGGGGAGGGGCGTGCAGAGCCGGAGAGAGGAGGAGCGGTCCTCTTGAAGACGGGCACAGTGACACGTGGGTTCCCGGCACCGTGACCTGGTGGGGCTGTGGCTGTGGCCGCAGCACTTTGTCTCTGGGGAGACAATTAAAAGGGGAAACTGCCTCCCCTGGACCCAAGCCTGTGTTGGGCTGGGCTGACCCTGCTGAAGGGTCAATTAGCATCTGTGTCTATATTGACTGGCTCAGAGGTGTTGATCACGTGAGTCAATTGGCCAATGACGAGCTCAGGATGACTGCTGGCAGGGAGGTGCCCCGCCCCATGGACCTCGGGCAGCGTCTCCCGGGGTTGCTGGCCATTGTCTTCCAGAGCAGGACCACAGTTCCTTGGACAGCCACAGACTTAGGACAAATGTGTGCTGTTCCTGACATGCATGCATCACATCCTTCCGGTTATGTGAGTGTGAAAGCCGGAGTAGGGAGAAGTGTGGGTAGGAGAAGGTGCAGTCAATGATCTCCACGCTCCATGTCAACATCCTTGAAGGATCCCACATGCTGTGCTGGAGAAGGGCCGCAGCCCCTCCAATCCATACTCCCACTCCCTGAAAATGGGGACAGTTGTGGGTGCAGGGCAGGGTTACACAGGAGCCATCTCTCTAGACCAACAAGGGACTTTACAGTTCCTGCCAAAGTCCATGAAGAAAGCAGATAAATATAGCAGAGACAGAGCCGATGCAAGACTCATCCATGGGTCCACTCACTGCATCAGGCTGTCCATCATTTGGAATCACCCACTGTCTCTTATTGTATCAAGAAAAAAGCTGCTACTTGGATTTCACTTTTAATTTTTGAAGGCCAGGGTCCATATGAAGTAATGAGGCCAGTGTGACACCAGACAGACAGGTGTCTGTCCTTGTTCGTAAACATTCTGGAGTGGAAGCTGCTCTCTGGTCCCATGTGAACTTCCTGAATGGGTGACCCCAGGGAACAGGAGCACAGAAAATTGCACAGAGGTGTGACTTCTTACTGAGAAAAGAATGGCATTAGTTTCCATTTTTTAAGGCAAAAATTTCCCTATGGTGGTTAAGATCTCAAAACATTAGCAAGTAATTTTGAAATTATGGATAAAATGAAGTTGCCTTTGACCACTAGCCCCCACCATTAGTAATCCATAATGCCCAGCATAATAAATAGTTCTGAGGACCGTTTCTGGCCACAACACCCACATACACCTTTTAAAACGGGCAGTATTGTTTTACAAATGTGTCTGAAGAACGTGCTTTTAGCAATGTCATTAACCTGTGCACCTGTTTTAGTGCTTTTTTTTCACTCACAATAAAACATCTTGATGTTCGTGCCAGGTGATGGCACAGAGGTAGCCCTTATTCACTTCGGCTGCTGCACGGAACCCCAAGCACATCCCTCTGCACAGCACTCTCCCGGCCCACCCCCAGGCCCCCATTCTCCCTGCTGTCAGGAACGCCGGCTGCCTGTGCAGCTCTTCGTGGGGTCACTTCTAGGAGTGACGCCTTGCAGCAAAGTCAGCAGTCTACCTTTCGCAGCGCGAAGGACTTGCACAGACTGCCGGTCAGGGTGCTTATACCCCCACAGGCCATGCCCCGTCTTCACTACCCGAAAGTCCAGTTGAAGGCGCTTAGCCAAAGCCTTCGGAAGAGGACGAACAGTGACGTCGACGTGTCCCTGCGGCAGCCGAGCTCCCAGCATCACTGTTCAGCCAGCCAGGGAGGCCCCAGGGAGTCAGATCAGGAGGGGAAAACAGCCCAGACTGGGTTCTCTCAGCCAGGCTCGAGAAAGTCTCTTTCACGTGAACTTAGTCCAGCTGAGGGGAAAATTTCAGTGTTTCTCTCATTCCTGGTAGCACAGAAAATTAGGGGCCACTGCTTGGCTTTTTTTTTTTTTTTTTTTTTTTACTTTATGAGGTCACTGAAGATGCACAAGAAGATGCAAAACAGTAGCATGGAGAGTTTTTTGTTTTTTGTTTTTTTTTTTGTTTGTTTTT
>NW_004567123.1:29386370-29387735 GCF_000260355.1 Condylura cristata | reverse complement strand
GGAGAGTTTTTTGTTTTTTGTTTTTTTTTTTGTTTGTTTTTACTTTATGAGGTCACTGAAGATGCACAAGAAGATGCAAAACAGTAGCATGGAGAACTCCTAGGTCCCCTACAGCCTCCTCCCCCAGGTGGTCACACCCTAGGCATAGCACAGTACAAAGACAGGGACACGCTCTTTTTCTTTTGTCACCTATAGATTCCCAGAGCTACCACTGCAATCAAGACAGAGAACATTCCAGCACGCCAGGGCCTCCCGCTTCCCATGGCAGGCACATCCACCCTTGTCCTTCCCAACACCCCTGACCCCAGGCAATCACCAACCCAATCTCCGTTCCAAGGTGTCGGAGTCAGATGTCTGTGTGTGAGCCTCTGTTTCCAACGTTTACTGGGTGCACAAGTGGTGACCCAATGTGGGGTGCTAACCGGAGACAGGGACACACCTGTGCCGCTGATTTGGGCTTGGATTCAGCTGGGCCCTGGAGCAAAACACAGGACTTGATAGACTATGTCGCATTCAGTGCCATTAAAAGAAAAACCAATCCTAGCCCACAATCAACAAAATAGGCACACAGCAAAACACCCTTATTCTAAGGGACAGCCTGGCCTGACCCGTGATGGTGGGAACATCAAGTGCTGAGGTCACGGGAAACCCAGATCCCCAGAGGCACGTCGGGTGAGCAGCTGGTGAGGGCAGTCTCTTGGTCGCAAGCACGTTTATGGTCCCTGTGTTCCACAGACACCACACAGCAGCTCTACCCTCAAGCTTCCTCTCCCTCTTGCTCATTCAGCCACAGCCTGCAGCAGTGACCTGGAGCCATCTTAAACCACGGAGAGAGTGCTGAGGCTGCAGGCAAAGACGTTTAATTTGAAGGTAGGGGGATAGGTGGGAGAAACATATTGGAGAACGCTAAGAGAAGCTAAACACGAAAGGCTGAATATTAAAATATTTGTATCATAGCCGATCCTTTCAGGCGTCCTGGTCAGTAGGAAATGGGAAGGAATCAAGTTCAGCGTTGTTTCTCCAGCTTACCTCACTGCACTCACGGGACCTTCCTGATCAGCCCCGAGATGGGCACAACGTGACCTTCCAGCAGGTAGGGGAAGCAACAACAGAGAATTTAAGTCACTCGCCTAAACTTGTGTAAGTGGTGAGATCGATTTAAAGTCAGGACGTCTGAATATTCTGCTCTCCAGCCAGCTGTCACAGATGGCAGCAGATGTCCCCAAGCCATCTTCCCTAACGACTGGTCTCTAGTCGCAGCACTAAAATCAAATGGACCAGGCAGCGATTTGTGAGTTTTCACGGTTTTCTGCTTGTTTGGAGCTTGGTTTGACTTTATACCATTTCCTACAGTGAGTTTTTTTT
>NW_004567123.1:29379168-29386070 GCF_000260355.1 Condylura cristata | reverse complement strand
GAGGGGAGCAGCGGGCGGGTCAGGAGAGGTCTGCCACACCATGTGGTCACCTCCGGGGCAGGCGGGAATTGAACTCATGCGGAAGTGGTTTAAGCTTCTCAGTGCAGTGCTTTAACCCGCTGCGCCACCAGGGAGGGCCAGATTCAATAATTTTAAAGATCTTGATGCACTATTTCTTCTGCACTCTGGCAGTTGTTTGTTATCCTCTTTAGAGGGTTTTAAAAATAAATTCAGCTGACTCTTAACTGCAGCAGTAGTAAATGCCATGAATGAAAGTCTCAGGGCACAGTGAAAACAAATGCAGTAATGGGGATAGTGGAGGTGATGACAGTCAGGGAAGGCTTCCTGGAGGCAGTGACATTTTGTGTAGAAGCCTAATGGGGACAGAGGGAACATATGTGTATCACCCTTTGGTGGAAAGGAGCTTCTTGCCTTTGAGGGGCAGCAGGTAGAAAGCTGACCCGGGAGGGCAGAGTGTGAGGATGTGCCAGGAGAGACCGGAGGAACCAGAGCACAGCACAGGTGAAGATGAGGTACCCCGCTGGCCCTCAGAGAGTCAGCTTGCAGGTGCTTCACACAGCTGGACAATTAGCTGGGTGGACTGGAATCAAGACAGCCCTTGTCAGTGGCTTAGCCAGCAGCCATTGCTTCTCTTCTGGGTCCCTGGGCCACCTCTCCTGTTCGGCTCTCAACAGTCACTAGAAGCCACACATAATACACTTGAGCGCTTGGAATGTTGCTAGTCCAAACTAGCTGTGTTCAAACACATCCGTCTCAAAGACTTAGTCCCAAAACAGAAGGCTAAATCACTTAATACATTAAAAAGAGTAATGATATATTGACATGGTAATGTTTTTGATATAGTGGGTTCAGTAAAATAGATCGTTCACATTCGATTCACTTGTGTCTTTTTACTTTGGGCTACCAGAAAACGAAAAATTCCACATGTGACTTGAACTTCTAACTCGCATTCCATTTCCTTTGCTCGGTGCTACCTGAGACCTCACCCTGCTCCACAAGGCAGAGATCCCAGCCAGGCTGCTCCTGCCTTGTGTCAAGTGCTGAGGAAACACCGTGCTGCGTCAGTACCTGTCGTACAGATGGGTGGGCGAGCGAACGAACACACAACATCAGACTCTGAGATCCTGCCTGTGTGTCTCCTGCTTGTCAAGAACATTTGTTTGCATTAAAGTGCCCCCAGCAATCAGCAAGTGCTACCTCCATGGAGTTACAATTCTTCCCCTTGCCTGGCCCTGGTGGCACTGACCTTCTCTTCAGACACAACCCTGTAACCATGGCCAGTGCCCCCTGCTTTCTTAGCTGACTTCACACCCCAAGAGTGAAGACAAGACTGGAGAGAAACATCCTCCGATGTTTGTGGGAGAGCCAGGCTCTCCCACAAGTCAACAGACGGTGGCTTGGGAAGTCTGTCAACCTTGACTGGACAAACACATTCTAGAAAGGGCCACTCGTACTTGCAGGGAACTGTACGCCAGGACTGTGCCAACCTTGGGGAAGTGGAGAGGCCAAAACCAGGAGTGTCTGGGAGGCTGAGCAAGCCTGGGCCCGAACCAACCAGGTGGGGTCACCTGTCTCCATCCTACGCCAAGGAAAACAGTTCTCCGAGAGGAGCCAAGACAAGAAGAAGGTACAGTCAAGCCAGACCCCGGATTCCCGAGGCGCGGAGGCCCAGGCCCAGGCTGAAGGCCAGGTGGGGGCTGTGCTTCTGTAGGTTCTTGCTCCTGAGGCTGTGGACTCTCGGTGTCCAGAGACCCTGTTGGCCCTGATGGTTCTGAAACCCTAATTTGGCCCACGGTTGGGGATCAGAGATGGGGAGAAGGAATGAACAATTTCAGGGGCCAGAAGAGCAAACAAATGGTGTCTTGGCCCTTTTACAGTGGGCTTCAGTGGTTCTGAGGGAGCGGGCTGTGATCATGGAGCCACTTCGGAGCCTGCACACCTGTCTGACCTCCGGCAGGCAGCCCCACACCCACACTTAGAGGGGTGGCTTCAGGCCATGGGTGCTAAGTATCAACACAGGGCACTGAATACCAAGGGCTAAGAGGGTGACAAGTGAGAAGCCTGGCATTTGGAGCTGCCGTTGTGTTTATGGGTTACGTGGGTGCGAACCCCAGCTCCACTCTGACCTGCTGTGTCACGCCGGGGAACTGGAACAGCAGCAGTAACTCTCCTTTATTTGGTGTTTACCAGGCTCCAGTCACTCACCGCTCCAAGTACATGCCTCACTGAAAATATTACTCACTGAATGTTCACAATGCTTTCCTTGTTATGACACCCCATCACCCCCACACCCTCAAGTCAAACTCAGGCAGGTACTCTGGCTCCTTGGTAACAGAGACAGAAGCTGGGAGCACCAGCTATGCAGAGGATGCGCAAATGCTTGGTCCTCCCTGGGCTTCAGTTTCCTCATATGTAACTGAAGGCTAACACAACATAGCCTTGCCCGGTTATCTGAATGTACAGCGTTCTATGAAAGCCTCCAGAAACTGAAATGATGTAAAGAAGCAATTAGCATTGATTTATATGGAAAAAATTTCGAGGCTTACCAACAGCCAAAATAACCTACCAAATCCCAGCAAATAACACACAAAACCCACAGCAACAGCAGGAAGCAGTGATGACGTGCCGCACACGCGGCCCGTACAGGGCCTGGAGCCGGGGCTGTCCTGCACACCGAGCACGGTGCCCAGACCCTGCTGAGGGTGCAATTTTTGACTTCTGCCTTTGTCATGAAAGCAAAATTCTCCAGGTTTCTGTTGCATGTGACCAGATACCGGAGCTGGGCCTCGCATTCAGGCATAAAGCACCACTGTGTGAGTACCACAATGACTAGGACCAGCCTTGCATTCAGGTGTAAAATAAAATAAAATAAAAAAGGAAAAAAAAATAATAATAAAGGAGGGCCCTCGCTGGTGGCGCAATGTTAAAGCACAGCACTAAGAGGCAAGGCCACTTCTGCGTGGGTTCGATTCCCGCCCTGGAGCTGACCCACATGGCAAGGCAGACCCCTCTTGACCCGCCCGCTGCTCCCCTCAGCAGTGTACTTCGTCAGTTGGCCTGTTCTGCTCCCCACTCTGTCTCTGCTGAATCCTCTCACCGCCCCTGCTCCCCTAGACTGTACCCCAGTTCTGTATGCATAAATAAATAAATCTTTAAAAAATAAAAAAAGGAACCTAAAGCCTGTATTAGAGACCCTTCCCCCCAACACCACTCACGGTAGCTGCAGACCCCACCCTAGGGAGCTTGGTCTCAGCTGCTGCCTGGGAACAATAAACTCTGCCTTTTCAACCTTCCTTGCAGCCAGTCACAGAAATCGGGACAAAACAATTTCCTCTGGTTGGTGAAAACAAGGAGCACGTAAGTCTTCCGTAAAAGGGTGGTGGTGGAAAGTGACTTTCCGCAAAGCAAGGGACGCCTGCACCCACCCATCCTGCGCTCACCAAGAGGGTTGTCAAGAGGGTTTTAACGGGTTTTAACGACAGAATGTTTGAGAGCCTTTCGCAGAGTGGCCACCAAGAGGGGGTGATACAAGAACTCAGCGTGTCCACCTGGCTCACGGGGAAACATGGGGGGGGGGGGCTGGGCTTCCCGGAGGAGGGGCGGGAGGCAGAAGTGAAACTCTTGAACCCTCCAGCTTCCTCACTCCAGCATCCTTGCAGGGACATGGCTTCCTTCAGCCGCTGCCGAACTGGACACTGGGCACTGGCTCTCCCAGTGAGCCACTCCTGTCGCCCCCAGGCAGCCTCCCAGCCTCCCCCAAATCCGTGCACTACCCTCCTGGGGTGAGATTTTTAAATATAAATCTGACCTTGTCACGCCCCTACTAAAACCTCTTTAATGGCTCCTCACTGCCCTTGGGCTAAATTCCAACCTTCCCAGGAGTTGAAAACAGTGGCATTCAAGACCTTTGACTGCCACTCCAGTAAGAAACACATTTTACAATGAGCGCAGTGTACACCTTTATAAACTGGAAATAAAAGTTTCAAGAAACCACACTGAGCTCACATGCGACACACTGGAGTGTTTTTCACTCTGCTTCCTCCCTTTCCCTTCCTCCCCTCTACCCCGCTGGCTGTGACCCAGCGATGCATGAAGACCTGCAGCCTTTAAGAACTCCCTGCCCCAGGCCCTGATAGCAACTGGGCCTCTACTCTCCCCACACCCTCGTGGCAGCCTGAGTTCCAGTGGTGCAGAAACCCTGCACCACACAGACCCTCTTGCCACTGGGCCTCTGCGTGCCCATTCCCTCTGCCTGGGACACTCTTCCTGCTTGTCCATCTGGCTTGGCTAAAAGCCACCTCTTAGGGAGGTGCCCATGCATTGACCCTCCTCCCATCACCCCTGAACTGCCTCTCTGCACATTAGCAGAGAGAGAAAAAAAAAAGACTCAACACCAACTGAGTTGAGTATTTCTGGGGGTGAAACCGAGTCAGGGCCTCAGCTTGCATCTTGCCTGTGGCTGCTCACAGACCCCAGTGACAAGTGATGGGTGGCGGTGGAGACTGTCCAGCCCACAGGGGCACAGACAGCTACCAGCTGGGCTTTACAGGGACCGCTGGCCGACCCTTGTACTGCAGGAAACAATCATGCCAGTGATGTCGATGTACCAGAGCAGCACTGGCTGTCGCGGGGTGACCAGATCTAGTGCTGACCCGGAAGGACACTCACCACAAAAAACAGATCATGCTTAAGTTATGGTGTGCAATGTCTGAGTCAGTTATGTCAAAAGAAAATGATACGGATTTGCAGAATGGTCTGTGATTGATGGAAACACCCCAAGATGACACACCGATAGGTAACAGTGGTTGGTGGGAAGGGGAAGCCGGGGGACGCCTGCTTTTTACTACATGAGACTCAGCATTATCTAAACACTCACCATGAGAACACTAATGACTTCTGTAATCAGAAATAAAACCAATAAAGGGGGAAAAAAGTCCCTAGAGACATGACTCTAAGGGTATGTGCCAGGGAAGTGGCATTTGCTGAGGGTGGTGTTTACACCCCTTTAGACTCAGGGGATGACACATAGTAGATGCTCCTTAAATGTAGGCTAACTGCACGAGCAAGTGGAGAAGAAAATGAATGTGTGAGCAAGAGACTGGGATGAAGAGAAAAGCAAAGGAAAACCTGCTTCCCACTGTCCATCCAGTGTCAGCCCCAGCTGAGCAAATGCCCATGTACTGACCTTTAGAATAAAGGCAGAATCAAGGGAAACAAACAGAAAAACCCAGAATAAGCCGCCTGCCAACAGTGTGGCTGGGAAACCACAGATCCAGCCTCTTGCTGGCACTGCACATGCCGCTGGGCCAGCCTGGCACCCGAGCCCAGCTCCCCTCAGCTCCAGTTCAGGGTGGATGTGAATTTGTAGCTCTGGCCAAGGTTGAGAATGAGAAAGACCAAGGAGGCTCTAAGCACACAGTGTTTAAGGAACAACACTATGCAGTTCTGAGTCCCACCCCCGCCCGGATGAAGGAGCATCTGTTTATGTTGTTCTGTTGTGTTAACATGGGCCATTCATCAGCGTGGTATTTCTGGAGAGAGGCAGCATAAAAATCACATTAACGTGGTCCCTGAAAGGAAGCTAGCTGCCTGGAGCCTGTTGGCTACACACATCTTTTGTCCATAAACCACAAATCAAAATGAGTTGGAATTTAGAGAGCAACACAGCTGTGTGGGTTGTGGGACTCCTTCTTTACTGTCAGCTCCTGAACTTACTGATTGTATTTTTCTAAACTGTTCTTTTTCCTTTCTCCCTTACTCTCTCCCTCCCTCTCTCCTTCCTTCAACAAGTACTCATTGAACTTTTATCATGTTTCAAATATGGTCCTAAATTTGGGGAATGGAACAGTAAACAAAACAAGCCCTGTTGGAGTTGACATTTTAGACAGGAAACCAAGGAAGGCTTCCTGGAGGAGGTGATTTTGAACAGATACTTGATGTAGATTAACAAGTGATGTGAAGAGGAGGTAAGTAAGCTTAACCAGGCAGAGTAGCATGTGTCAAGGCCCTGAGGTAAAAATAAACCTGGTGTGTCCGAAGAGCAGAAAGACTAATAGAATAGTTAGAATGTAATGAGTGAGGGCAAAGGGGTTGAGAACAGGTCCAAGAAGTAGCCAGGGGCCAGGCCACACAAGACCGCGTAGGTGTTCGTAAGGTTCAGGATACTGGGAATGCAGTGGAAGATTCTGAATGAGAGTAGCTTGATCATTCCTAAAGATAGCTTCTTTGTTCAACTTACTCATGAAATCCTATTAAAGGAAAGTTGTAAACCATGGAAAAGAAAAAGGAAGGAAAAATGCCACCCGAGATCTATACCAGTGGTTCTCAACTAGGGTGATTTGAGCCCCTCCGCAGCCCCCAACAGGGAACACTTGGCAACATCTAATGTTCTTTTTAAATCCACAACTGGGGTGGTGGTGCTGGTGGCTGGTACTAGCATCTTGGACAGAAGTCACGGATGCTGGTGACGCCCTACTGTGCACAGGATAGCCCCAACACAAAGAACCCAATGCCAATATGACCCAAGTTCTGCGTTATTTTCCTACTGCCAACCCCCACTCAATCCCTATGCACTTATTTTTCTAGGAGATGAGCATCTACTAAGTCATTCACGCTGATGCTACGCTTTCTACCAATCACAAAAACATAACCATTGTCCAGTGTTCCTTGAAAACACTGCCCAGTCCAGCCTCACCTTCCTGAGGCTGTGACCGGGGTCCCTTGGGGAGTTGCTGAGCTCTGAGCCGCACAGCCCGGTGTGTAACCTGGTGTTCACAATAAAGCTGCATTGGTGGGGTGGGGCTTCAACCTGGGCCCTCCCTGGCGGTGCAGGCCTGTACCCCAGTTCTGTATGCATAAATAAAGAAAAGCGTAAATCTTAA
>NW_004567123.1:29369512-29378904 GCF_000260355.1 Condylura cristata | reverse complement strand
GTCCTCCTGGTGGCGCAATGGGGTTAAGCGCAGCACTATGAAGCTATTGCAGCCACTGCAGCACGAGTTCGATCCCCGGCCAGGGAGCTGACCCACATGGCATGGCAGACCGCTCCTGACCCGCCTGCTGCTCCCCTCAGCAGTGTGTTTCAGTACATCTACATGTTCTGCTCCCCGCTCTGGTGACTCCTCTCATCCCCTGCACCTCAAGGCCTGTATCCCAGTTCTGTATGCATAAATAAATGAATCTTTAAAAAATGTATTTTTGAAAATAGAGTTTCAGAACCTCAAACGCTGTCTCTTAGAGAGGAGTGGCATTCAAAAACTGAATTATATGAGCTGGTGTCAAACTGAACTGGAGTGAAATGGGGCTGTGGATGGACCCCCCCACTTTCCACACACACTTACACTTCAAGTGACTTGGCCTTCAACTCCTCGGGAAGCACCTTCAGTTGGGCATCCTGAAAGACCTGGGAATACAACCGCTTGCAGAAGTCTTAGGCTGCCCTCAGACAGCACAAGGTTCTGGTACAGGGAGTGTGAGCACTGTCCCCCAGGGGTCTTGAGGGGCTCGATATATACAGGACTCAGTTGCACCATGTGACTCCACTTTGGAAGACGAGCGCCTGGCAGTGCTGTGGGCACAGGGAAGCCTGTGGTAGAGGCTGCAGCCTCACTGTGGCCTTGTTCTCAGCGTCTGGCCTGAGCCAGAGGCTCAGGAAATGGAAAGGCCAACCTCCCTCCATTCCGGTGAGTTCTCTTCCTCTCCTACACAGCTAGAAAACGGCCTACTACGAGCACAGAGTTGCACATAGGTGGTGTTCAACACACACTCAAGTGAATGAGTGACTGATAAAGGAGTGGACATAGCCATACAGGACCACACTGACTTCTCAGTGGAGGCCAATGAGGCTCCAGTTTTGTTCAGAGTAAAATTCAAGGACCCCCACCAAGCTCCACACATCTTTGAAGATGAAGCAAAGCAAATAAAATGCAGGAGAACAACGTCAAGTTCAGAGTCAGAAAGCAACTGGGATCCTGATTATAGCCTGTGAGTCCTGACTCAGCTACCTCTGATTCTCAGTTCTTTGGTCCTGTGAATTCCCTTTACCTACTAAATCATTTTGAATTGGGTTTTCTGCTTTTTTTTAAATTAAAGTCTTGATGTGCTAGTAGGTTCAACCCAACTTACCTTACACTTAGCAGGACAGTTTCTCAAGTGTTAAATTCTTTCTGCTTCCCGTGTCACTTCAGACTTTGCCACAAAAGCAGCTGGGCCGTTTACGTTTTTAGTATCACCATCTAGTGCGTTTTTGTATATTTCCAGGCTGAATTTTAACTCATTAAAAACAAGGTCTTAAGTAGCCAACACAATTTAAAGACCTTCTGCTTAGAACAAGGAGAGCTGTTTCATGTTTAGAAAGTACTACTTCCTGAAACTTTGATTCCTATGCATGCTTTTGGGTGGTGTGTGCATGTGTTTGAGTGTAGGGGTGTGTCTATGTATCTGCATTTTATTTTTTTTATATCATTGCAAGTTGGAACGAATATATTTCTTACAGGTAAACATAGTCCAAAAGCAGTGTTTAAAAGCAGTGTTTTAGAACTTTGGCTAAATCTTTGGGTCCACAAGAGAAGATCAAAAAATATTTAGAGGACTAGACAAAAGGATTTGAAAGAAAGATTCTAAGGAGGTGAGTTTGGAAGGGGTAGTTTGAATGTGCTTCATGTATAGGATAAAAACAGAAATCAAGAAAAAGTGCTTTCAGCCATTCTCCAACTCTTTAGGGCAGAGATAAGCAAACATTTTCTATGAAGGGTCAGACACTAAATATTTGCAGTTTCTGGGGGTCAAGAAACCTCTGTTACAACCAATGAGCTCTGTTATTATAGAGGGACGGTAGTTACAGATGAGACAGAGTGCGTGTGACTGTTTGCCAATAAAACTTTATTTACAAACAGGCAGCTGGCCAGATTTGAGTTACTAGTCACAATGTGCTTTCCCCTACCTTAGGGCAATTAAACATATCAGCAGAGGCAGGTTGAAAGGTAAGAAGAACTTCCATTTTAGATCCACAAAAGAAACTAAAGATGAGATCCTCTTGGAAGGACAAAGCCGCATCACTAAGTTAGGGGCCAGTAAACTAAGGCCCAGGGGCCAAATTCCAAAAATTCCAGCTGCCATCTATTTTTGTAAATAAAGTTTTGTTTGTTTACATGTTGCCTAAGGTTGCTTTCATGCAATGACATTAAAGTTGAGTGGTGGTGGCAGAGACCTTTCAGACCGCAAAGCCTAAATTATTTACTCTCTGGCTCTTGACAGAAAATGTTTGCTGATTTCTGGCTACACAGCTTGGAGCATGCCCTCACGTTCAAACAATGGTGCTAGGGGCTTAGGGTGGATCCAGGCCCATTTCCAGAAAAGTCCTTAGAACAAAGGAAGCCCCAAGTAGAATGGTATTTTTAATAAAGTAAATAGGGCTACAGCCAAAAATGAATCCAAGTGACCCCTGGCCTTGCACCCTGGAGAGCTTTTGACCGCAGTGACGCTGGAGAAATGAGTTCACAGCAAAGACGTGCTCCATAAATGTTAAAATAACAAGAACAATAAAGAGTAATAAAACACAAAGCCACGCACCCCATCTCCATGGGCAAGACCTCCCGGGGCTTGGAGCTCAGAAGTGAGAAGGGAGCAGCTCTCGACCCTGAGAACCCAGAGTATGATGGTCCTACAGGGACCTGGTCGGTGAGGTCCAGAGGAGGAAGTTCAAATACAAGCAAACACCAGAGGAAGATGACCCTGGCCATGGAGACTCTACCCCCACCGGGCAACGGGACCCAGATTCCCCAAGGTCTACATTTTTTCCTAAGACCCCTGGTGCTCATGTTCTTCTGTGCCAGGCCTGCCTGGGCCTGGAGTCGGCCCTTGTTCCAGACCCCAAGCCAGAATGGGACAGGCAGGTCAGTGTCCTCGGAGCCATGAGACCTGGCCCAACCCTCTGTCTGCAGCTGAGGGCGGCCCCTCCACCCTCTGCAGTGAAGCCTGCAAAGGTCTGAAAAGCTAAACCAAACACACAGTCCTATCAAGAGGCCGCTACAAAAGCTGACTAGGCAGATTGGGAAAAAAAAATGAGGCATTCCCTTCCCTCGCACGCCCCAAGGACCCAGCAGACTGCAGAGGTGAAAACGAGATTCCATCCAAAATCATCAAACTCCCCAACAGGAGTGAACTCAGAAGTCACCCCACACGCCTCCCAGGTCCCCAGAGAACTCAGAGAATGTGACTCAGGAACAGTGGCCTGCTGCCAGAGCTCTGGTGTAGGGGCTGCCAGACGCTCCCGAGGGAACTCAGCAGGAACACTTGGGGAGGGGGGCAACGTCCTTGAGGAGACCTGCAGTGGATTACAAGGTCTAAAATCCCACCAGCCGGCCCTGCCTGGTGGCGCAGCGGGTTAAAGCACAGCACTGAGAAGCTAAAGCCACTTCCGCATGAGTTCGATTCCCACCTGCCCCGGAGGTGACCCCATGGCGCGGCAGACCTCTCCTGACCCGCCCGCCGCTCCCCTCAGCAGTGGCCTTCGTCGATCTGCCTGTTCTGCTCCCCACTCTGTCCCTGGTGAAGCCTCTCACCACCCCTGGGCCTCCGGCCTGTACCCCAGTTCTGTATGCACAAATAAATAAATTAAAAAAAAAAAAATCCCACGAGCCACCTCGGTGCCACATGGCCGAAAGCTCTCAAGATGCCAGGCCCCGTCCTAGCCACTTCACACCCATGGCCTTTCATCCAGACACCCCTATGAAGCAAGTCCTGCCAAGAGCCTCATTTTATGCCCAAGGAAAACGAGACCCAGAGGGGCAAAGGCCACGCAGACCCCGCAGGGTCCTTTTCCAGCTAAGTGCAGGCAGCACATTTGCTTTAAGAGCCAGTCTGAGTGGCCAGGAGACGGCCAATTGGCCCTGTGGCCGGTCTGCCACTCTCCTTCCCGCCCGACAGCGCTTCTCGGGACACAGCAGTCGGGTGCCAGGTGAGATCTGAGGCCGGCTGCGGCCTGAGTCTCCGGACCCCTGCCCCCAAGTCTTCTATCACGTTCCATCCAACCACCATGATGAGCCCTTGGAGAGGCAACCTATCCCCAGGCTACGAAGGGAGCACACAGGTCCAGAGCGGGAGTGTGGCGCCCCAGGTCACGCAGAGGCAGGCGGCAGGTCCATCCTCACCCCCAAGCGAGCCTGCTCTCCCGAGTCGAAGTGTTCTGGGCCCTTCAGAGTAACGCACTTAAGTTTAAATTCGATTGCACACCACCGTCCTGGCAGGCAGATATTATCACCTAACTTTAGGGATTTAGAAGCTGAACCCCAGATTAAGAAGAAGCCTGCCCATGTTAGACAGCCGCGGGGGGAGGAAGCCGGAATTTAAACTTGGGAGCTGAAGTCTAAACCGTGTGTATAATTTGCATCCTCTCGTGAAATCCTGCCAGGAGCCATTTGGAGTCTCTGTGGCCCCTTCACAGGAGATACACGTGGGATGACCTGCCCTGAGTCAGGGGGCTCTGGCGAGCAGGGCCAGATTCAGACCCTGGTCTGTGGGAGTCTGCATTGGGCCTGCCGGTCTGCTGGCTGGGGCCCCCTCACCAGTCTCTTCTCTCAAAAAACGGCAGCTGGTAGGCTGCAGGCCATGGATAGATGGCGCATCTTCCTCGGCTCTCCGTTTATTCTGTAATTCTTTCCCATTTGCGCCAATTCTAATCAGAAATGGCACTTCCAGGTGGTGAGACAGATGGCGAGTCAGGAGGCTGCGGATCTGGCGGGCACATCTTTCACCCCGGGGTCACCGGCTCCTCAGCAGGTCGCCCCTGCGGCAGGCACTGCTCCCTCCCACAGCTGTTGGGGCCTCACCCAGGAGAGGCCTGAGGGTGCTCAGACCCGGTCAGTGGGAGGCAGCTGGCCACAGCCCGATGCCGCCAGCTGCCTGGAGCTGTCCACTGTCCCTCAGAGGCCTGTTTGCCTTCCCCACCCAGAGTCTGGCTCTTTGGCCAGGCTCACAGAATAAAGCGTTTAACCCTTGAGAGCCAGCGAGCCCCGGCCAGCTGGGCAGGCTTCGTGCCTTCCCCCCCGGGTTTGTGCCTACCCTGGGCGCCGTGTGAGCTCTGTCACTGCCGTTATTGTTCAGTGGTGTTACTGATGGTGGTGTCTGCAGAGTGGCGAGGAGCTGGCTCTGGAGCCAGACAGCCCAGCGGTGCTCTGGTCCTCTGGCCTCACTAGTGATCGGGCCAGTGTGCAGCCTCTGTGCTTCTGTGCCCTTAACTGTCCTCAATCGCAATACCCAGCTCCAAGGCAGTTAGGGGCATCTTACACGAGTGAAAGCCCTTGCAACCACTCCTGAGACACAGTGAGTGCTCCCCACACAGTCCTAATTTGGGGTTCTGCCATTGACTCTATGCAGCTCTCTTCTAGCTATTATGTTTCAAGTTTGGGTGAATCTTTAAAAAAGCAGAGGAAGACTTGTCTCCTCCGTGGGGATTTCTGAGACACCTGGGTGGGTCCATCACACTTTCTGTCATCTTCTCAGACCCTCGTGTGATGCTGGGAACACAGTCAGGTCTTTATCTACTAACAATGATGAGTGCTAACTTTTATTCAGTTCTTACTGTATACCCAGTACTGTCCCTCCTCTACTTAACACAAATCACCTGCCTTTACCCTCCCTTCATCTTTGTGTCTTAATAACCTGTCCATTTTATGGATGAACAAACTATGGGCTTAGGTGAAGTGACTTACCCACGATCCCAGCAATAAGTAGTGAAGCAACTGGGATTTATAAACCTCCTGGGATGGATAAACTCAGGCACTGTCCTCACTGCAGTAATTTTACAAATAGAGGGCAGAAAGCAAAGAGCTCTGACTTCTAAGAATATCAGCCCAGCTTTCTCATAACCAAATTTTGTTGCAAACAAATCAGTTTCTGTGGTCAGGATTTACTGTAAATCTTTTTTTCCCCCTGGAAGATGGATGTATTAGTCAGGACCCTTCCTGCTGCAAATGACGGGAAATTTAGCTCAAACTGGTTTAAGTCAAAAAGGGGAACTTGCTGACTCACATAACTGGAAACTTTAGGCACAGCTAGCTTCAGATGCACTTTGATGGAGGGATTTAAAAAAATAATAGTCATTACTGCCCCCCAATGCGTTCCATGTTGGCTTCATTCTCAGGCATCCTTTCCCACAAGCTGCTGGCAGAGAGTCCTCAGAGTCTTCAGGCAGACCCCCGCCAGCTCCTCTAGTCAGTGCTAAAATCGTACCTTTTTTCTAAGAGAAACAGCCAAGATCCAGGAATGTTTCTGATTGGCCCAGTTTGTGTCATGGCCCATCCTTGAACCAATCACTGTCCTCAGGGAGATGCTATGCGCTCATTGGTCAGAGCTCAGGCATGTGCCTGCCCATGGTTGGGGGGGGGGGTTTAAGTCCTTCCTGAACGCAAGGATGGAGGGAACTGTTCCCAGTAGACAGTCAAGGTGCTTTTCCATAGCTGAGAAGGTGGAAAGGGAATGCGCTGTCGGCTCACAGTTCAGCAGCCAAGTAATGGCCGGACTGAAAGCAGGCGTACAAGAGAGGGCCAGGGGTTTCTCAGGGGGAAACTGGGCAAGTTACCCAAAGACAAGAAAGCGATGGCAGCCAGCCCCAACCTAAGTTTACGCCAGGCCTCTCCTCGGAAGTGTTGGGGGAAAGGATGTCCTGGACGAACTCTATAGATACAGATTTTATGGACTCTGCCCCCACTCCAGATACCAGAACTACAAATCCCAGCATCACCAAAGGGAGGATTGCTGGGACCTGAGGGTGGAGTTAAGCAGCCATTTTGTTTGTATTGTTATAAAACCAGACATTTGGGGCTTTGGGGGTCTCTTGGCCTCGTGGTTTGTGGCTGAGCTCTTGGCTTTTCAGGGCTCTCTGTGTGCTATTGGGGTTCCCAGTCAGCAGAACTGGTAGGACGCATTAACTAACTTATCTCTCTCTCTTTCCCCCTGAGGTATTCGTTTTCCCTTTCCCTTGTAAATAAACCCATTATTAACATGTTTGTGTGTGCCTAAAGTTGAAGCTTATTATAAGTCCCTTTTAAGTGCCTGGGTGAGGACCCACAGACAGGCAACCCAAATCACATTGGGGGTGCCCTGTAACAGAAAGATGTTTCTGAAAGAGACCAACTAACTTGTTTCTCCTCAGCACAGCCCTGGAGGGAGACTTGCCCGTTTAAAGATGGCAGATCATATTGTTCAATCAGCTTGTTCTGAGCTGAACCGAACCCCGTCAGTGAGCTTCAGCATCTTAACCACAGTGCCACTGAGACCTCCTGGGAGAGGCAGAATCTGACCCATTCACATCACCTCAGCACAGTGTCCTTGACAAAAATGTTTCACCCCACCGATCATGGGTATACCCAAATCCAAATTGAGAACCTTCTGCATTTTGCAAAGTAACTGGTCTAGGGTCTTCAAAAACAGCCAGTTTTAAAGGATAAAGAAAACACACAAAAACACACACATGTACCAGCTGGACAACGGTCCCAGAAGAAAGGAGACTGGAAAAGAAACAACTCGTAAATGCAAGACAGGATCTGAGATGGGATGTGAGAGAGAGTAGGAAAATCCGATCAAAAAGACATGGGAACAACTGCAGGAGCCGGAATGTGGAATGACTGTGAGGCAGTCCCCAGGGTCACTAGTCAGTTGTATGTGAGTAAGACAGGTCCTGTGGTTGTGCCGGAGAAGCCCTGGCCTTGGGACATGATGCACTCTGTGGTCACCAGCATCCAAGATCCCAGTGATCTCTGGTCTCTACGTCCCTGAGATGTCCCTGGGCTCCGGGGCTGGTTTGTGGGAACAGTACAGGAGTAAGGCTACATCACAGCTGAGATTGGCTTATAAAAGATGGCGGCTTCCACCTTGATGTCTAGGTCCCGGGCCCCTTCTGCCTTTCTCTTTTCCTCTCCTCCTCCCATCCCATGTGACCTAACATCGTTGTGAAGAGTTGCAAAGAGGTGCTGAGGCCACCCCAACAGCCACACAAGGCTGGCTCTGTGATTCCCCCCTCCTGATGGTCCCCACAGCAGAGAACCAGCTACCGTGTCGAGAATCCTGACCCACAGCCCTATGGGCGAATTAATGCTTGGTTTTTAAAGCCATTCAATTTGGGTGTGATTTGTTACACTGCATAAATAACAGCTACATGCATGGAAATATTTAGGAGTGAACGGGCAGGATGTTTGCAAGCATCAAATGGCTCAGAAAAATTTACAGAAAAACAGGGGGACAAGGCAGGTATGGCAAACTCCACAACTGGAGAGTCCACGTAACAGGTAGATGATGTTCACTGTTTCTATGTACAATGTACCAGGTACATTTTCTCTAGGTCTGATATTTTCCAAACCTAGGGGTGTGAGTGGGGAGAAGATGGAAAAAGAGAGTACAGGCTTTAGATAGAGCCAGGCTGCCTGGGCTTCAGTCTGGACCCTGTTTACCAGCCGTGTGCCCTCGGGTTAAGTAGCCTGTGTCTCTCTTCACCTGTAAAATGGGGATGAAAACAGCGTACCATGGGGCTGTGTGATGATTGAACGGATTGACTCATGCGCAGCCTGTGTCAGGGACCAGTTACCCAGGGAGCCAGGTTTACTGCATCATGATCACTGTGGAGCCTGGCACCCAGACCCTGCAAAGAGCAAACCCACAAAAAATATCTGTAGAGTGAATGAATGAAGGAGTTAATTTTCTAACCAGTGGTTTACAGGCTTCTCTCGGTTTTGAAGCATTCCTCTGTTAGCTGATGTGGCCAGAAAAAATTCCCTGGAATTCAAGAATTCCAAAATGCCTTGCTGAAAGCTTGTCCCGAAAGGTTAGATTAAAAAAGAAAAAGAAAATCAAGGCATGATGAAATGCATGCACTGGAATCTCAAGCTGGAAAACCAAGGAGAAACAGACAATTATATGTTTCTGTTGCAAACAACAAAGCCATTCTCTAAACTGATTTTCCTGTGTGCCAGGCAGAAGATTGCGGCCCACCCCAAAGAAAAGCCTGTATTAGGTCACAGGATCTGTCCCTTACCATGTGTGTCCACTGTCCCGGGACTGTTTTAACTGCCTCACATCTAGCAATTAATTTAATCTTTATAATGATCCTAGGAATGTGTACTCTTCTTTCCATTGTATGGATGAGGCACAGAGAGGTGAAGAAACTTGCTTAAGGTCACACAGCTTTGGAAGTTGTGCTCTCAGGCAGGCTCAGATCAAATTCTTGTAAATTAAAAATTCTGATTCTCCATGCAGTTCCTTCTAGAGATTCATGCAATGAGTTCTGCTCCAACCAGCAAGTTTTTTTTTGTTTGTCTTTCTAAAATGTGAA
>NW_004567123.1:29364559-29368672 GCF_000260355.1 Condylura cristata | reverse complement strand
TCACCAAACCAAATGCTGTCATGTTTTCTTAAAGTATCTGATGGAATAATGATAACAGTTACAATGACCCCATTTAATCAGCCTTTATAATGTCATAATCAGTCAGTCCTACATACACCAACATTTACTACAACTGCTGTTAATGATATGTTGAGAGGACTATGTCCTACGAACTCTTAAGCACTGAACAGGATTTATTTAAGTACTACAGCAGCATTGTAAGAGGACACTGATAAGAGGCATATTTTTTGAGATGAGACACAGTGAGGTGACATCACCGGCCAAGGCTACATCATGTTTACCTCTCCACTAAGGTATGCTGTCTTGGTCCCCATATTCCAAAGACCAGGAGAAGAGTGGTAATTGTGGTTGGTTCAGAGACAGAACCCAGCCTGCCCATTCAGAGCCTTGTCCCGCCCCTGGCAACTGTAATTGGTTCAGAGATAGACACATATTCCAAGGTTGGCCAACCAGAGCCTTGTCCACCCCTGCACTCAGACTGGTTCAGAAAGGGGTGCAGTTTGGACTCAGGAGTCAGTCCTGGGCCTGTGGGGAGCTGGTTTTGTCACCATCACCAGCCCTCAGGATGATGACAGCCTAGAGCTGCTGAGACCCCCATGAAGAGAACGGTCGAGAGTGTGTTGGGTGGAGATGAGGCAGGACAAGGAAGAACTTGGTGGGCTTGAGCTTGTGATACAATCATGCCCAAAGTGGCCTTTTCAGTTGTGTGAGTCAATCAAACCTCTTTTTGTTTGTTTGTTTCAACTGCTTTGAGATTTCCATCCATGGCCACCAAAAATGCTTTCACTGACATTCCTGACGTGTCCACAAAGAGGGGCCTGTTCCCTCGAGCACTGCTTGGTTTTGTCTGCTGACCTCAGCCTGGGCATCTCTCTCCTGCACTCCAACATGAGGTGTTGGGAGAGCCAGGTCTTATTTGTCTCCAAATCCCAGCAACTAGCAGGGTTTGTTAAATACTGTGGGGTAAATTGATTTCCGGTGTGAGCAAGGATGCCTTACGGGAGCTCCCGCTGACTCCCTGGGGGCAAAGCTCTGTCCTGCTGTCTGGTGCCTGGTCACCTTGCCCTTCTCCACAGAGGCCACACAGGCAAGAAGAACCAGGTGGACCCACCTTGATGGAATGCCTTGGGGTCCAACCTTTTCTCATCCCCTTCACCAGTGCTGGTGAGACCTGGAATGGCCAGCCCCGCTCTGGGTACAGCTGCAGACAAGAAAACTACCCAGTGCCTTCTAAACTGGCTCCTCATTGCAGTGCCCCCCTCCCCAATCTTATAAGGAGAGGAGAGGATCATCATTCATCCAAGTCAGGGGTTCGGAGCTGGTCCTTTGTCATCTGGCCCATCTACCGTGGTGTCATTCTGGGAGGGAGCATGAGGGAGCTGACGCCATGCTGATTGTCCACATTGCTGTCTAAATCCCAGTGTATCTTGTCTACTTACAGGTGAGCTTTGTGGAAGTGTTGCCGGCCAGCCCTTAGTAGCCCTCACACTGCTGCTTCTTACAGACTGGGTGGTCACCAGCACCCCGTCCAACCTCTCCCAACTTTCTCTGGGCACTCCCAACTACCCCAAGGCACCTTTCTACCTCAACCACCACAAGCTAACATTTATTAAGTAGTGATGGCTGGCTCAACACATAGTTACTTATGGATACCAACACGTGTCTCCATTACAGCAACCCAGGCTTTTCTACTATTTGAGTTTGAAACAATCCTATGAGGAAGGTGTTGGGGAGCTCTTCCATCCCAAGAGGGCAGACACAGGTTCAGAGAGTAAGCCTCTAGCTACTCCTGGTAAAGTTGGGGTTTAAACCCAATTCCACTGTCCCTGCTCCCAAGAGCCATGTAGAACCCTCTAGTAGGAGGCAGAGGGTGGGTTGCTGACTTCAAGGATGGCTGTACTTAGCCTTCTGGAGACTGAATGAGGGTCACCAAAAAAGAGGGTTACCAGCTGGGGTTGCTGGGTGAAGAAAGTCTGCAGGTGGGAACGGGGGGGGGGCGGGGGAGCCCATACATTGTTTCATTTGGCCAATGAAGGGAGGAGGAGGGTGTTCAGAAGTAGGCTATGGTGGTGGGAGGAGGCAAATTCAAAACAAACGCCTTGCCTCATCTCCGCCCCAGAGATTCCTGAGGGGACCCCTAACTTGACACTCTGGGCAGGGTAGGCATCCCTGTGGTTTTTCTGGCTGCCGAGCTGGCACCCTGAGTAAATTTCAGGGGATACAAGATCACAGTGCCGAGGACACAGTGTTCGAGCTATTTGTGGCCACACGAATTAATCTCTTCCATGTGGGAAGATACTGCCATCATTCTCCGGAGACTCCTATCGGTGGGAAGGTGAGCAATGGATCAGCGTGGCCGCCTTCTCCTCAGGACATGCAGGCCTAGTCTGGCTACTCAGGCAGCCTAGAGAGGAAGGTGTGGTGGTCAGCAGAAAATCAAACTGTAACCCAGGGCTTGACAGCAAAGAGCACAGTCAGCCACTTCAGAAGTGGACCGGAGGGTCCGAGTTTCAGTTTGGAGAGCCCATGACATGGGTCTCAAAGGTCGCAAATACATGTCACAGTTTATTCGTCAGTGCCGAGTACTTTCCTGCCAGGCATGGTTTGACTCACATGATTTCCCTTAATTCCCACAATAGTCTTATAAGGAGAGGAGAGGGTCATCATCCATGTCCAGGCTCGGAGCTGGTAAGTGGAGTTTGGGGCAGTAAAAACACTGTGCTCTCAGTTATAAACAACTACTCTGCTTCTTAAAAATTACTTAACTTTTAAAGCAGAGTTTTAAATTCACAGCAAAACTGAGTGGAAGGCAGAGAGGTTTCCCATACACGCTCTTCCACACATACCATGGCCTCTTCCAGCATCACATGCCCCACCAGAGTGAACACCTGTGACATTTTATGAACCTCCGATGACACAGCCTTAGAACCCCGGCCTCTGGCTCATTCGTGAGCCCAGCACTGTGCAGGCTGTCTGGACAGAGGCAGCAAGACATGTATCCTCTGTTCTGGAAGCCTCCAGGACTGCAGCGCTTTCACCGCCCAGCAGCTCCACCCACTCATCCCCGCTTCCCCTCGAACCTGCTGCCCTTTCACCGTCTCTATGGTCTGGCCTTTTCCAGAAGGTCCTACGGAAGTACACAGTAGTAGCCTTTTCAGATTGGCTTCTCTGGCTTAGTAACATGCCTATAAGGTCCCTCCACGCCGTCTCATGGCGTGGGAGCTCTTTCCTTCTCAGGGCTGAATAGCATTCCACACTGGATGGTGCAGTCTGTCCTCTCACCTACCAAAGGCAGCGTGGCTGCTTCCAAGGTTTGACAATTATGACTAAAGCAGCTTATAAACATCCTGGGGCAGGTTTGGCAAGGGTGTATGTTTTTCAGGTCCTCTGAGTAGCTCCCAAGGAGCGCAACAGCTAGACTGTGGTAAGAGCACACATTACTTTGGTACGGGATCGCTAAACTGGCTTCCAGGTGCACCATCAGTCTGTGTCCCCATGAGCAACGGACAGGGGGTCCTGTGGGGCCTCGTGTCCATCAGCCTTGGTGCTGTCCAGCCTCATTTAAATGGACTGAACCTGCATTTTAGTGCCAGCCCGGGGTAAACCGTCATCTCCAGCCCAGGTCTTCAAATGCTGGTTTTCTGAGTTGTGGATTGTGCAGTCCTGGCTGAATACTCAGCCCCACTACTAACAACCCAGTGACCTTGGGCAAAGTCCCCCCATCCTTCGCCCTTTCATGGTGACTGTAGATCAAGGTCATTAAGGACAGGACGTAGGACCTGCCCAAGGACTTGATGCTGATTCTCAACCGCGCCTCTCTGAAGATACCCAGCCGGGCTGGCAAACTTCTGCATCATTGCAACTGAGGAGGCAGGGCCGCTCCAGGCACGTGGGGGAGTGGCGGGGGTCTGCTGACCACCCTATATGGCGCTCAGTCCCCCAGGGCAGAACTACCTGACTAGGATGTCAGCACAGAGATGGCGAACCCTGCAGAAGGCGCTCCCTGGGGACTAGAGGGTTGTAGTTACATCAGGTTCCAGCACAGAGTATAGAGTCTTTAACACGGTCGGCTTTCTACCATGCTACTGTTTT
>NW_004567123.1:29336819-29364109 GCF_000260355.1 Condylura cristata | reverse complement strand
GCGAATGCTTATTCGTATCTTCATTCCCACACTTGGTGCCTTCTCTGCGGAATCTCTGAAATGTACAAGCTAGAAGCCAACTCACAAGCCCCTTTTTGTCATCCTCTCCGTGTCTTTTCCTGCTGTCTTCTGCATCCCCCCAGGTCCCCATTGCTCCCCATCCTCAAACCTCACTGCAGCCTCCCCCGCCAGGGGATAACAGAGCACCGTGAATGTGCGTGTGACTTGGGGAAAACCACCTGACAGTGACCTTCTCTGTGGAGCAGACCTGTCCTTTCTCCCTGTGCACCTGTGTCCTCACTGCTGAGATGGGATTAATTAAATGCAAGAATTTAAAAAGCTCTTAAGACAGTACCCAACAAATGACAGCTATTAACATCTGTCTTTTATTTTTAGAGGTTTTTTTTTTCTAATCGGCGATCATATCATGCACCAAGCTTATATAATACTATAGAATTGATACTTAAGAGCCCCAGTTCTCTAGAGGCAAACACTGTCAACATTAGCCGGTCGTCCTGGTAATGAACTGCAAATCTCCAAATAATATGCTGACACGGCTATTTCTTGATGTGTCAGTTTTAAGCTTGATTCTACACTCATCCCTCCTATCCTGTTTCATCCAAATCAGAAGCATATTTCCCCAGAATCACAGCACAGCAATGGAAACGACTTGGGCATTATCTAATCCTGATATTTCCAGACTTTTACATTCCACCAAACGGGTAATTTTATAAAGGGCGTTCATACACCCCCAAATGTGGGAAGGGCAGAGCTTCAAAGGACAGTCCTTTACAGAAACATCAATTTCGTTTTTCAGATCAAATCCTCCCTCCTCCATCTTCTTCGCGTTGGCACACGGCTCAGTGTTTGTGAATCTCTGCTCAAGCGCTGCACCCCTGCTCAGAGCTGGACCGGCCAGGCTCTGGATGCTTCTGGAGACAGGCCACTCCCTACGTGCCCGGCAGCTTCCTTCCAGTGTCAGAAGCTGACTCGTGCCAAGTTGCAACCTTTTATCACAAGATCCAATTCACCCCCAAGAAAACGACCCTTATTCTGCTGCCCCTTCTCGAACGATCTCTCCACCCATCTCACTCACCCCTTCCCGCCTCCAGATGTGATGTCCCTTCTTCAACATGCCAGCTCCTGCAGCCAAGCTTCCATAGGACGCTGGGATCCCGACCCTTCTGAGAGTTCGCTCTCCCGCTCTCCCTTTCCACTTTAAGGAAAAATTTTAAATGCATTTTTATTTTTATTACTCTTTGCACAACTTATTTGTGATGGCAGAACACCACCGCGTCCCCCTACCGCCCCACAGCTCCCCGGGCCGTTCCAAACCCTCAGGAACAATGCTTCCCTTTTGCTATTTTCTCACAAGTTCTCTCCCTAAGATAGTCCACCCTTGCTAAAAGTAGCTGTTGGCAGCAGGGTCCGCACGGTGAGCGGCCAGGGGTGCCAGAACACAATGTGCTCTTGTTGCAGGGGAGAATTCGCGTGTAGTTCAGCGCTGTGGCGCTCCTGGCCACACCATCTTCTAGAAGCCTCTCCTCAAAGCAGTCCCTGAGCGCGCCCCGGCCCCCGCCCCCCGTGTGCATCCTGACCCTGAGGGGAGGAAAGGGTGACCCCAACGTGGCTGAGGCCCATTTCCCATCAACATATGTGACATCAACACCCCAGGCATTTGGTGGCAACTCGCGTCCGCTCGACAGCTCCCCAGAGTCAAAGACCAGGAGCTAAGGAGTCAGGTCTTCAGGGAGTGGCTTCAAGTTCTGTCTCTGCCACTGACTGGCTGCCTGTCTTGTCATATCTCAGGCTTCCGAGCTACAAAATGGGGGCCGTGAGGCCACAGAGGGCTTGGGGGAGGCGAGAGAGAGATGGGGTACTTGTCACAGCACCTGGCATCTGGCAGTTCTTCAGTACAGGTAGATGCTGTACCACCCTCCTCCCTGGCGGTATGTGAAGAAATCGAAGCTTGCCAAGTTGGAGCAGCCACAAATGTTCCCGAATGACCACTCTCATGCCCACAGGGGCCTAACAGACGGTCACTGGTTCCCATTTCCCTTCCTTCCCACTCAGGTCCCCGAGCTCACCAAACAGAGTGACGAAGCTGGTAAAAGCAGCATCTGAGCTTGACAGCCCGGGTTCAGATCCCACCCCTCCACAGCAGAGCTGTGCAACCTCGGACAAGACACTTCACCTCTGTATCTCAGTCTTTTCATCTGTAAGACGAGGACAGAGTCATTCACCCTTATGGGGGTGGGGGCACATTCCAAGAGTCCCCAGTGGGTGCTGGAAATCATGGATAGTACAGAACCTTATACATACACACACACATATATATATATTTATATATACATACATATATATATTTATGTTGTAAATTTATATATCGTGTATATATATATACGATGCTTATATATATCGTAAATGTATATATGTGTGTGTGTGTGTGTGTGTGTGTATATATATATATATATTATATATGTATACGATGCTTTTCCCTAGCCTTACATACCTAGGAGAAAGCTTAATTTATTAATCAGGCACAGTAAGAGGTTAGCAACAGTGAGAAATGCTAAAATAGAGCGACGCTGACAGATTCAATAATAAAAGTGATATGAATATGGTCCCTATCAAAAATACTCTCTTGTACCCGACTCACTCTTCTTCCTGTGACGTGACAGTACAATCCCAGGTGAGGAGCTGCAGAGAGGTGACTGGTGCCGGCACGTGGCATGGAGTGAGTCTGTACATTCAGGTGAAACTCTGGGTGAAGGCGTGATTCCCACCCTGGCGGGTCTGAGCTAACCTGCCTGATTTTTCATCACCCGACTCAGAGCACCATGCAATTGAAGATGTGCTACTTGTTTATTTCTGGAAATTTCCATTTGGTATTTTCAGAACATGGTTGAACCCAGGCACTGAAACTTCAAAATGGGAAACCATGGTTTGCAAGGGGTGACTGTAATGACCTATTTCATAGACTGTCAGGGGCCAGTAAATGTGAGTACAGGGCCTGGAACAGATTCAGCAACATAGTAAGTGTGGCATGAGTATGATCTGTGAATATCACCGTAAGGTGGGTGAGTGTTCTGTTCACTGAAAGCCTATCATAAAGTTACCGCATTTCCTCACTTGATCGTCACAAACCCTCAGAGAGAGGTATTATTCCCCTATTCAGAGATGTCAAAACCTTAGGATTAAAGTGGGACTCGACTTGCCCAAGGTCACACAATTCATGAGAAGTGGGCATGTGTTGAATTCAGAGCCACAGAGAGAGCCCTGACCACTGTGCCCTGGCCAGGCTGCCCCCTTACAGCGGGAAGCCCTAGAGGGGCTCAGGAGTCACCCTTCATGCTGCGCGTCTGACCTCCCCCAAGGTCCTCTGCTCAGCAGCATCTGGGCTATGTCCCTGACGGTAGCAAGGGGCTTCGGGAGATTCTAGCCCAGACTGCGCACACAGCCCCAGCTCTGCTCCCACACTTAATCGAATTCCAGACCTTCCTGTGTGTTGGCAAACATGACTTAGGCCAGACAGGCTGAACAAGAGTCTACAGTCTACCTCCCCCAGGCACTTCTTGGCTACAATAAAGGAAAAAGATCGAAGTTAAAGGGGTCCACTCCCTTGGCTAAGACACTGCAGGGGCCCCCTGCCCTGCCTTAGGTACCCCAAAGCAGTGCTCTGTTCCAGAGAAGAATAACATGTACAACACTCAGAACAGCAACACGGAGACCTCTCCCCCTCACCTGGGGCTTGTATTTACCTTTGATTTAATTTAAAAAATAGAGTGGACATTCACCTGATTCAAAAGCTAACATGCTAAAGGAACACAGTGGGAAGGTCTCTTCCCTAGCTCTATGTGTTGGCAAACATGACTTAGGCCAGACATCATCATGTTCACTCCATTCCCGGGGATCCTCTCAACATTTCCTCAGGTAACTGGAAGCAAGCTACTGTCACCTACCCGATCTCTTCTGGAACTGACTCCTGAAACCTTAAAAATAAACATACTATACTAAAAAGTTATTTAAAATAAAGGCACGGGGGCTGGTGGCAGGGGTGTCCGAAGGGCCAGTGACATCATGTGCTCATGTCTCACCCATGGGGACTCAACAGCCACCTGGGAGTGTCGCAGGCATCTTTTAAGACTGTGCTATTAGGTCATTGTATCTTTTGCCGGCAGTAACTTTTAAACTTTATTTGGTGATGATGTCAAACTTACCAGTGCAAAGAATACTAGTTTCTCTTTCACACAGATACACCTGTGTCTGTCCCAGCTAACCTGCCAACTGCCCGTTCTCCCCATCCTCCCGACCTGTACGCACACACATTCATCTATTTTTTTCTGAACCAATTATAAGTAAGTTGCCTACATCACGGCTCTTTGCCCCTGAACACGTTTAAGTATTTCCTAGGAATAAAGGCAGTCTCTGAGGCTTATTCCCAGAAATAAGGGCAGTCCTGAGGCACTCACAGCACAATTACCAACATCAACACACTAAACACCAAGCAGCATCAGAACGAAACCACTCTCCATATTCCAACCTGTCCAAGGATTGACAGCATGGGCCCCGCCTCTGAAAGATCCATCTAGAATCAGACTCTGCAGGGAGTTGCCACGTTTCTTTAGAGTCATTTACTCCAGAACATTTCCTCGGCCTTGCTGTGTCTTTACAAGATTGACATTTTTGAAGCAATCAAGTGCCTTTTGGGAAAGAGGATGTTGTGTTATTTCTTCACGATTGGACTCAGGCTAAGCTTTCTGGGCCAGAAGACCACACGGGAAGCAGTGTGCCAAGAGTCACCAGTCCACCCCTCCCTCGAAGGTTGACATTAATACTGGTGGTCCCACTGTGTGTTATCTGACTTCGCCAGGGCACAGTGATTATTTTCCCCTTGAAGTGAATAACCACCTGTGGAGAGCATGCAAATATCCTAGCCTCCTCGCTCTCCCCTCCCCCAGATTTAATACCCAGGGAAGCTTCTCGGCAGAGCCAATCTCTGCCATAGTGGCTGCAACACATGGAAATATGACCCAGCTCTCCTGCCACACTTCAAGTGGTCCCTTGTCAGTCTACAAAAATAATCTCCCTTGTTTATTTATTATCAGATAACTCATGGTGTAATTCATAATTATGTCAATAGGTTGCAATTCACTATTTGACATTCAAATTGTCCCAGAGGAATGCCAGTTATTGTTAGATTTCAAAAAACTCACTGTTTATTTGCATATAAAATAACCCATGCCCCTTGTGAAAGTTTTCAGAATGAGTAAGAGAGTGTATAAAGTAAAAGCTAAGTCTTGCTCTGTCCCCACACTTCTTCCCATAGGTAACTGTAGTCATCATTTCCTGTTTCATCTTCCAGAAATTTCGACTCATTGGAAGTCACTATTAGTTAACACCCTTACTATGGATTCTATGACCCTATTCATCTCAGACTGTTCCTCAAATCCCTTTGCACCCCCTCCTCTGGGGTATTAAAAACTTTTTCCCAAAATGAAGGTCAGCGAAAATACTCCCTGCTGTGCCTCAGAACCTTCATGAACAAAATCAGGTCATGCTGTCACCCAGACACGAGTGTAGCTGTGACAGAAAGACTTCCAAGACAGCATTATATTATAAATGAAGGTGGTTTCCTCATGATTAGAGAAAGCAGGGAACTCAGCAAATGAAAAACTAACTGCATTGTGTATCGCAAATAGAAGAAAAATCCATTCAAACTTTAAGTATATGAAAAGTAACCAAAGAACCTAAGGGGTCTCACTTCAGGAACAGCTGGATCCAGATGCTCAAGTGATGGCATCAGGAGTCTTTTGCCTCCATATCTTGCCTCTATTTCCTTCTAGTGCCTTCACTCTCAGCAGGCTTCTTCCAGGCAAGAGGGCCACATTCTATCAGGCTAACTTGCCCAGCAAAAAGGGACCTTTCCCCAACAATTCTAGCACTTGACTCCCATACCTGTCCTAATCCCTGGGGCAGCAGGCTGGAGTGCTGAGATTGTCTGTCTATACTGAGACCTGGGGAGTAAGGTCTACACCTGCGCACAGGTATAGGCTTGGGACTGGAAAGTAAGGTAATGACCTGAAAACTCAGTGGGAACCAGAAAAGACAAGAAGGGAAAACTAGATGGTGGAACTTATGCTCAGCATCCCCTACTACAGAGGACTTAAGATGGAAACGAGAGGAAGTGAGTGCGGGGTGTCCTTTGTAAATCAGGAAGACTTGCAAAAGCAGAGGGAGTTACTACCGGCCTGGAACCCAGCTCCCTGTGAGCACCGGGGTTTGTCTAGTTCATCCACTAGGCTGTAACTCTTTGAGGGGAGGGTCTCCCCAAACCTCCAGAGAAATTGTCACAACTCCCCCTCTTCTCCCAGGAGGCTTCCCCATTAGAAGTCAGCCACAGTTGAGCCACAGTTTCATGTTCTGGCAGCCTCCGCTCTTGGAGGGGAGGACAGGATTGGGTCACAGTGGCCAAACTTTGAGAGGTGGAATCTTGCTCAGCAGGTAGTTACTATGAACCTTTGGATGACAGGGCTCTGGACTGGTCTAGTAAAGAAACAGGAAGTTCACATTGTGCTGAAGTTAAAACTGTTGAGCAGAGCTCAGGAAGAAAGGCTGTGTCATTGCATGCAAGCCTCCCAGCATCTATTTCTCTCTCCCCCCAGGTGGAGGGGGAGGGGGGCTCAAGGGGAGCTCCTGGAGTGGGGGGATTATGGGGGCAGGCGATGACCATTTGGACAAGTGTATGGAAAAATCTTTCAGACACTACCCTGGTTTCTGTCACTGGGGCTGAAGTGAGGGAGACATCTTGCCCTCACCCTTGAGGAGAAAATGGTGACATGGATCTGAGGAAAGCTGGTGTGGAGGCCAGAGATGTCTCTGTCTGATAACATCTCAAGAGGAGAATGCAGATGTGTGAGGACCCTTTGATGCCTAGATTCTACCAATTTGAAAGCCTCAAAAACAAGAAAAAGCTGGGAAAACCAACACCGGAGGCCGCCATTTTGATTTGTTAAATAAAACGTTTTGAAACAACACATGAGAAGTTTCACGGTCACACAGAGTAAACCTGTTACTACCCTCAACAAGGAAAGGAAATAGAAACAAGAGGTCATTCTTTAAATGGACCCAGCCTACACTAAGAAACTCACTGTCATCGTTTTGCGAAAGGCTGTCATGTCTGAGCTGAGTTGCCCACTGTGGTGTTCTGCAAAAATTCTTGTGTTGGGTCCCTGGGAGTGACATGTTTGAATCTTGGCTTTGCTGTAGCCTCACAGCTGTACTGGGACTCATTAACCCTCTGAAACTCAGTTTCATCTTCAGGTTCCCCCATCCATTCTTCAGTAGCTACTGTGCCCACCTGGCAATCTGCTGGTGGCTGAGAATAGCAGTGAAGGACAGCATGGTGGGCTTAAAAGAGGGAGCCAGAATTAGGCAAAAGATGACACATTGAAGTATTTGGTGTCAAGATGAAGTCGTTTGAGGAAGTACAAGATGGCAGGAAGGTTTTTGAATTTTTTTTTAATATTTTTTTATGTATGCACACAAAACTGGGGTACAGGCCAGAGGTGCAGGGGCAGTGAGAGATTCACCAGAGACAGAGTAGGGAGACAAAGTACACTGCTAAGGGGAGCAGCGGGCGGGTCAGGAGAGCTCTGCTGTGCCCTGTGGGTCAGCTCCGAGGCTAGGGATCGAACTCTGAAGTGGCTGTGGAGAGCTTCATAGTGCTGCGCTTTAACCCACTAAGCCACCAAGGAGGCCCTCAGATGGGCGCTTTTCCTTCTTAAATAAATCAAGTCTCATTCTAAGAAATACTACTCATTGACATACTTTAGAGGCTATCTCCAGCTATTTTTTCCTTATACACACTAAAATTAACATGCATGTCAGTATAAAAGAAACTTCCAAGCTCACTTTGGAAAGCAAAGAGATCACTTTTGCAGGAGAGCCTGGCACATGCATAGCAGACATTCTGAAAATGTTCATTCCTTTTCTCCCGGTTAACAGTCCTGGAAAGAAAATGATCATCATCTTTAAAATCTGGAATCCCCAACTTTTATCTCAATGAACCTCCTCAGTATGTCCCAGAAGGAAAGAGCATCGATCTTAACCACCATTAGCACAGCTAGCTCATGGGCAGACCACCGAAGGAGAGAGGTAAGACCACTTGGCCTCACACCCTGGCTTCTATTTACAGCAAAATCCAGAAGCAGCAGCCCCAGAGCCAGGGGAAAAAAATCACTTTGGTCCAGTTCTATTCAGGGGAAATCCCATAAATCAAGAACACATCACACAGGCACCCAGCACACTCACGTTCTTTTTTGAGCAATTAAAGATTATTTCAGCTTTTTCAAACTTTTTCATTTGATTTAATAGCATTTCAAATTTCAGAGAAGTGGGGCAGATGTAGGTCAAAGAAGTTACATTCTGCCTAAGAAAATAAGTGGAAACCAGGGCGGTGGCAGGCAGGGGTCACACAAGTAATATTGGCAGAGAAGGGGAGTTAGCACCAGTGTGGGAAGAAGGCTGGGTATTTTCAACATTGATGTATTCTGCTTGCCTATTAAAGTTATAAGCATATTCTTCCCTGTCACAAAGAAATAATATTTTGTACCATTCACTTTTGAACAAGGAGACATTTCAATCGAGATTTTGCTTCCTTGTTTTTGATAAAGACAGACGTTCAAGAAATATCATACTTACCTCTTAACTCCACTATAAGAAAACCAGGAAGCTCCAGGATGGCAAATGACAGTCAGCCCCAGTGTCCAGGGAGACTAGAGGGAGGGGTGGGGACTGTGGCAAACTGAAGACGTGCCTGGCTAAAGGGAGTGGCTGTTACCGAGATTCTCAATTGTCACCAGGCAGGAATGCAGAGCTCATCTGGCAGATCTCCCAATGGGCTAAGAGAAGCCAGAAATCTGGGTTTTTATATGGAATCTCCTGATTTTTAAATGCTGGCAACTGATTCAAATGAAAACACTCTGGAGCCAAAGAAAGCACGTCTGTGGGGTAGAGGTGGCCACAGGCTGCCCGTTTGTGACCTCTGGTGAGGGAGGAGGAAAACAGGCCTGGAATCCAGAGATCTGGGTCTGGCTCAGGCTCAGAGAGCGACTCGGCGAGTGACGCTCCTCCCTGGCCGCTCCGAACCTCAGTTTCCCCATCTGTGCGTGGCAAGGTCTGGCCTAGGTAATGTCCACCCTGTGCCGTCTCAGCCTCTCGCAACTGCAGAGTGGAAAGAGTGACCTATCGAGGCCACGAAAGTGGGGCATCATTTGACACCCTTTCAAAAACCGGTAATCCAACGAGAAATGTTTCTTTTCCCCGGCTGAGGTTTTTGGAGGCAGTGGGTGTGTTTTTAAAAAAACAAAACACACCAAGTCAGGAATTTCATCAGGAAAAACGTGGCAGCCCCGAATGGGCTCACATCTGGGGATTTGCTTGTTGAGAGAACAGGCTGTTCTGCCTGCAACAGGGCAACGCGAGGCAGGAGACGGCTGAGGTCTGCTCCTCTAGGAGCGCTAGGGCCGTGGTGGCCGGGCCGGCCCTCTGCTGAGCACAGCAGAAAGGAGCCTCCATCTCCAGTCCAGAACAAAAGAAAAAAGTCCAGACCACAAAACTCTCAGGCACGACGTGCTTCACCGCCCCTCGTCCCCACCCCAGCTCCCAAGGTGAGTCAGCCTCTGTCTAAAAATAAACCCCACTTTCTCATTCCCTCGCTCCAACCAGAATTGTCCTGAGATCTTTCATTGCCACGTGGCCTCTGGGCCAAACTCAGTCCTCAGCGCCTAATTCGCTTATCTCACTTAATCCGAGAGGAAGTCTCAGTCTGCTCGCTGCAGAGATGGGATGCCGCTGCCATGCCGTCCACTCGCCAAGGCACAGGCTGGATCTGAATCCGTGTGTGTGCAAAACCATCGCCCGAAGCTCTCGCTGGGGAGATTTTTAAATATCAACATCTCGACCATTTGCTAACCGTCACACCAGGTAACTTTTCACATCGAAAATAATGTCTTGTTTCAATGTAGTTAAAACTTTCTTTCTCACAGGCTGTTGAGGTCCATGGGGACACTGAGTACATCTGTCGGCAACTTGACCACCACCAGTTACAGAGAAGGATGCACAAGGCCCAAGAAACAAGACAGCTCTCCACGTCACAGAAAAGCCCGAAACCACAAATGTGGTCTCGTGTGGCAAAAAGATGGCCAGATGATAACCATGTCGCAGAGGGCTCACACACTGACAGGTATTCAAATGCCCCACCCACGTGGTCTAGTTAGTCGAAATGCTAATAAGCTATAAAGTGATTTATACTTCAATAGGTAGGACTCATCGCAACGTGCTTTGATCATACAGTGGCCAGACAGGAAAGGGGGGTGCACTGTAGTGAGAATCCAACCACTGCTCAGCCCCCCACCCCCACGACCCCCAACCATGTCACCGCTGGCTCAGACGGTCTGTTGACAGGCCCCTGCTCTGCCTTTGCGGTCTGTTCCCAAGGCAGCCAAGGGGTTCTGTCAAGTAAGGCAGGTCCTGTCCCTCCGCTGCTAGGTGGCTCCAGCCTCCCTCAGGAAAAAGCCCCAAATCAGAGCACTCTCACCTCTGGCCTGTACCCTAGTTCTTGTATACATAAAAAATAAATAAGTTTTTAAAAACAAAACAAGAAAACAAAGGAGCACCGTCTGAAAGGCTGCACAGCAGCTACCTGTGGCTGTCTTTAAGCACATCTCCCACCCTCACTCTGCCCCAGACCAGGCACCCCTGACGGTCACTAGGCTCTTCTGAGTCTGCAGGTTGTGTGCTGCTATGCGATCTGGCCCCGCCTTCCCAAACCAGCCCCCAAACACCACTGTTCAATTTACATGAATTTTGCGAGATGGTTGTTAGGTCACTGGTATCTTGAAGTCCACCAAGATGGGAGTATTCACACCCTGGCAGCAGCTGGTCACTCCAAGTCAGGGCCTTTTCTTTCCGGAGAGACACATTACCAGCACCGCAGGGCCACTGTATTCAAGTCGAAATTAATTTAAAAAGCACCACTCTCTGCTCTACAACTGTCTGCAAACATTCTGAAAGTAACACACACTGTGGGTTCTCAGCTACACCTGGGGGTTCTCCAAAGACTCTTTACAATGGCTCAACTTCTCTTCCAAAGCCGAATCGCTTCTGCAACATCTCAGGCAAGTAGTCATAAACAACACAGCAGCCAGATTAAACCCAAAGAGCCAACTCACAAGCAGCACAGCCAACGCTATGCCCACCCCCAGCAGCTCGGAGCAGGTCCAGCTTCTCTCACTTATGGTGACTCCACCCAACTGGTGGCAGGAGGTGGGACTCCTGTGGACATGTCAGTGCGACCCATGATGCAGGGGACAGTGTCCACAGCAAAGAACAGTCCCACCGCAGTGTTCATGGTACCACAATGGAGATACACTGACTTCCCCTAACACACACGCTTTCTCTCACGTTTCTTCACTGGAGTGACCAGCTCAGCTGATACCTCATGTCACACTGTTGATGAAGAGGCAGATCCAGAAGAGATGTCCTTTGCCTCCCGAACCTGCCAGAGAACAGTCACCGACCCAATCCCGGGGTAAGCCCAACCTCGGTATGGAGGTGGCAGTAAGGAAAGGTGGCAACTGGGGTGAATGGAACTCATGCTCTGAGAGGAGCAGGCATTTCCTAACCTCAGTCGGTAAGTCAGGCGGACATGGGGTATACCGTGGACAGGTCTTACATTTCAACAGACACAGACATCTCTATTTTTTGGTCTAACATGTCCAGATGTGCAAATACTGGTTCCATTTTCTATTTTAAATCTTCTGCAGATCAACAAAATGCATCTTCACCACAACTGAGTAGCATCAGCTGTTACTGCTGTAGGTCCAGGGTGAGCAAACACACAAGCAAAGAGAGCTCAGAGGAACCAAGGAAACAGGCTGGCCAGGAAGGGAAGCAGCAGTGACACCCATCATGCTTCCTCCCCCAGGGGTACAGAGCCATTTCCAGCTTCTCTTCAGAACTCGAGGGCATATCCTATGCTTAGCTGAGTTCCAGATATCCAGGGCTGATTTGAGATAAGACACTAATAAAGAGATGACCTTCCCCTAACCACCCTGACTGGAAATAAAAAAAAAATCCTGCATGCCTATGGGAAAAAGCATGTGGGGGCAGATAGGAGCAGGCCCCCAGTCTTGGGGCCTCCCTGCTGGCGCAACAGGTTAGAGCGCAGCACTGTGAAGCTGTCCATAGTCATTGCAGCACGAGTTCAATCCCCAGGCAGCGAGGTGACCTACATGGCACAGCAGACCTTCTCTGACCTACCCGCTGCTCCCCTCAGCGATGTTTCAGTATGTCCTGCTCCCCACTCTGTCTCTGATGACTCCTCTCATCCCCACACCTCTGGCCCAGTTCTTGTATACATAACTAAATAACTCTTTAAAAAAAGTTCCAGTCTCACTGGAAGGTTTGAGAAGAAAAGAACATGGTAGACAGACTGGAGGGCAGGCCCTGACAAAATCCTGATTTCACCAACAGCACTGGAGTGCAGTGGAAGAGGGCTGGAGAAGGCATATCTAGAGTGCATTACGGTGCAGTTTGGGGTCCACCAGGAGTCGCTTCACCCCAACCCCGTCCCTTCCAGCAAATGTTGCTGACTTCATCTTGGGAATCTACTCCATCCCTAGGCTCCAGAGGTGGTACATGACCAAGTGCAAAATCCTCTCGCACAAGAAAAGAGACGGGCCCTTCTTGCCCCTTGGGCCTTTGACCCGGCGGACCTTGAACCCGGTTCCCCGGGACTTTTCATTGCCCTGGGTCAATAAATTCCATTTTTGCTCAGACCAACTCAGAAGTAAGTATTCTGTTACTTACCTCTAGAATAATCTCATCAGCTATGTGGACCCTTGGCTGGGTTTCGGCTTAACTCCAGCTTTGAGGTCAAGAGGGCAGACTCTGAACTCAGTGTTGTCAGCATTGCAGCCACGTCTTTCGGCTCTGAGAACTTTCTTCACCCTTGCAACCTCACTGTCACTGCCCAGTTACTCAACTCCCCAATCTCCTGGTGTGGAATCCTTCAAGGCTCCCCCTTCCCCCCACCCATTGGAAACCATCACCCCAGTCTTTGCTATGTGAACAACACGAGTTCTTTGCCATTCTAAACAGTGGCTGACAACCATTTATGAAACCTGCAAACATTTCACCACTCCTAAATCAAGCCCAGATGACAAAATAATAATCATCATGAAAACTAATGAAAACCTGAAGGAGGATGAATTTGGACCATGTTGCATTACCCATGATGAGGGGTGATTGGGGGAAAAAAGTCCTGAGAAAGACATAAAAATGAAGTAACCTGATTGCTCCTTGGAAGAAGTCTCAGCCCCCAGCCCCAAGAGGTTCAAGTCCTACTTTTTCCTGGAAACCATTTTTAGCATCTCTTGGCATCCAACTGGTGAGGAACTGGTAAAAAAGGAACGAGAGAGAAAAAACTTAATGCTTTTGCACTGAAATGAGATTCCCAGGGCCTGTGGCGACATTTGGGAGAATATTCACAAACCAGGAGCATTTTGTGCATTTTGGTGGTTCCTCGTGGTGCTTTACACATGAGGACATGTCTTGTAAAAATACAGGTTTCAGTGTCTTTTGAAAAACAAGAGTACCTGGCAACACAGGGCTCTTGGTCCTCCTGGGCAACTGCCCCACCCCCTCACTAAGTGACCCGTCTGGCCACTTTGGGGACCTGAGTTTGTAATCACTGATTACAGATTTAGGGCCTGTGCAGCTTCTTCGCAGAACCCATGTGAAAAATTATAATGATTTTGACTTTAGACTTGTCTGATGGACACAGAACAGCTGCTGGACTCTGAGCGGGCTCAGGGGATCGGCCCCTCCCCCGTAACCTTACCTCTACACCCCGCCTCAGCCCCCTGGCCCTCTGAGCCCAGCCATACTGGCCTCCGGTTTGCGCCTGGGGCTTCTGCACCGGTCCTTCCCCCTCTCTAGAATGTTCTTTCCCAGACACTGTCGGTTCCTGCTCTCCTTCAGCCCAGGACTCAGGGACGACACAACAGACACCAGCCCCGGCACTTCCTGCCCTTCTCTTGATTCCCCCCACAGCCTTGTCACTACTGACTTCTGCGCTCTGTAAGTTTTGGGGGGCCTCTTTGGGACCCTTTCCTCTGCTTCACTGCAGCTCCGTGAGGGAGCAGAGCACATCAGAGTGAAGGAAGGAAGAAACAAACAAGTTCAGTTCTTCATAATAAAGAGGAAATGGAGAAGGAGTGAAAGGGGTGAATCCAGGAAGGCTGCTCCCTGTTTCTCTGAATAACTGGGGCACGCTGCATCCACAGTGGAGGAGAGGGCTGGAGGAGAAAAAAGGGAAAGCCCTGGAACCAGAGATCACAGGGCTTGACAGTTGCACAACGAGCACTCGGGGGTTTTATAAGCCTTTCTCTGCCTCTGATTCAGGCCCCCTTCTCAGGACAGGGCGGGGGCTCGGATCAGCTGCGCCCTGGCCGCGGACCGTGGGCCAGCCCCTCACTGGACGTCCGTCCTCGTCGGCAGCGGCGAGTCCAGGTTAGTACTCTGACTCCCAGGCCGCCTACCGAGGACTCGTCCTGGCAACTTCTCACAGGACCAGAAAGCCAGTGTCTCTTAAATCATCTGGAAAAATCTGAGCTGTTTTCCAGCTCAAGGCTCACTCCCAGGCAGTTTTTGCTTCTCTTCCACTGCTCCAACTTTGCCAAGCCGCATCTGTGCCCCTCAGGGAGATAGGGTTTCTCCTCGACAGGTAATAAATGGCGCTGCATTATCATTTGCTGGGTATCACGTGCTCCTCCAGGCAGGTCATGGTTGTTAACTCTTAGGATGTGAACCCCACTGCCTAAGTGAGGAAACGGAGACTGGAGAAGTCAAGCAAAGCCAAGGTCATCAGCACAGTAAGTAGCAGGCTCTGGACTTGAGTCCCAGCAGACCAGCCCTGGCCCCTGGACTGTGTGTGCCTGAGCTGGCGGAATACACAAACGCATCCTGTGGAAAACTGAAAAGCGAACGCCAAGATGAATCGCATCTCTGTTTCTCGCTCATGCCTGTCCTTCATTAATGCAGCATCCGATGAAGTGAGGTCAAACAGAAAGTAAGTTTAATTCTGTCAACGATGGTTAAAGAAGCAAGGAGTTCAGGGATTATGAACACAACTTCTAGAATCTTAATCCTGCCTCAAACATGCAAAGCCTGACTTGACCCTATACGTGCTGTGTGACCTTGAACAAGTCACATAACCTCTCTGTGTCTTACCTTCCCCATCTAAAATAGGTATACGACAGCATTTCCTTCCTTGTCATGAAGAATAAGGGTGATGCCTAGACTAATTCAGAACAAATTCTGGCATCAAGGAAGCATTCAGGGTTAATTTTTTTATTAATATTGTATTAATTCAAAGTAAGTCATTCTTCCCTCAAAGACCTCACACCCGTTCTCAATGTGCCCCAGACACTAATGTGCCCAGAGACCACTTCACCCATATCCTCGAGAGACCACATTTGTTTCAGTTTACTCCCTTGAGAGCAGAAGACATAAATCTAACTCTACTTGGGGTTACTCCCTAGAAGTTCCTTGTAAGGAGCCATAGTAACAGATATGATCTCAGGGAAAAATCTCATATCTTCATCTTCAGATTTGTGTTTTCTAAACTTGCTCATGAATTCTGCCATTTCTGTGTGCCCTTTTCACTATTCACTACCTGACAAACTTGATTGTTAAACAAAGTTGTCTTAAAATCATTTCTTTGAGGGCCCTCCCTGGTGGCGCAGCGGGTTAAAGAACAGCACTAAGAAGCTTAAGCCACTTCAGCATGAGTTTGATTCCCGCCTGCCCAGGAGGTGACCACATGGTGCGGCAGACCTCTCCTGACCCACCCGCTGCTCCCCTCAGCAATGTACTTCATTGATCTGCCTGTTCTGCTCCCCACTCTGTCTCTGGTGAGAGGTCACCCTCCGCATCTCTAGCCTGTACCCCAGTTCTGTATGAATCAATAAATAAATCTTTTAAAAAAATCATTTCTTTGAAGTGCTTGTTCTATCTTTTCCAAATGCATAAAGACAGAACTGAAAAGGAAAGAAAGTGGTCGTGCATGTTTTAAGGTAATGTGGGAAGGGCACACACCCTATTAGCAAGAAGACTGCCCTTCAGAGATTCATAGATCCTTCCAGAATGTGCAAAATTCCAAGATTGTGGCTACCTATTTGAACAGAAGCCTCTACCTGTTCCTAGCAGAAAGTACTCTAAAACACTCCTCACTTTCACCGCTTCCTGGGGCTACTTCTAATTCCACGTCACCCTAAGAGCACCTCAGAGTCTGCAGGGGGTGTCCCTTCTACTACTGCATTTCAGCTGGATTACAAACCCCACAGAGACGGCACCTGGGTGCAGCTGGTGAAGGGTGTGGGGCTGGGCAGGGCCCTGTGTCCCCCACCTGCCCAGTGTCGCCCAGCAAGTGGAAGTGGAGTGGGGAGTCCATCCCATGGTGCCCCTCGTCACAGCTGGTCAACCCCCCTCTGACTGGCTGGAAACATCCGAGGTTCTTGGAGAAAGTCGCTTAAGAGAAGGATATGACAACCTGCTTCTGTTATTTTTTTTCCATTTGTTCAAGAAAAAATTCCAGTTGAAAAAGGGGTAAAAGGCCACAGAGACCCCAGCTTCCCGGGGAGGATGCCACGAAAGCTAGGGTCGGGTGGGAGGTCAGTATCAGCGGGTGTGAGTTCTGGAAGGGCTGTGGCTCCTGTGCTAGACTTACACCTGGAAAGAAATGCCACTGGCGGCCACTTGACCCGTCCAGACTCGGTTTCCCCATTTGCTACATGGACACAACACGGGATTTTTTTCTTTTGAAAGGATGAAGTGAGATTTACTTAAGTGACATATAAAACTCCTCAGAGGTTTTCCAATTCCCTTCTCTCCTCCCCTATCTCCCCCTCAAGATTGAGACGAACCTGATTCAAAACGCTTAGATAAAGGCAGGTTCAAATACTCTTAATTCTTCAAAGTTGCAGAAGTGGGCAGGTTTTACTCACTGGGTGATAGCATGTTCAAACATCAGGTCTTACACACACACCTACGACCTTACATATTCCTGTGCATAAGGTGATTTCTGTTTGGCGACCCTCAGAGCGTAGCTAGGAACCACAGAGCCAGGATTTGAAACCTGACGGCGGGGGGCCTCCCTGGCCTAAGCACAGGGCTGAGGCTGTCTGCAGCCACTGCAGCATTAGTTCAATCCCCGGCTAAGGAAGTGACCCACATGGCACGGCAGACCTCTCCTGTATCACCTGCTGCTCCCCTCAGCAGTGAATTTCAGTAGATTTGCCTGTTCTGCTCCCCACTCTGTCTTTGGTGAATTTGCTCACCCTCCGCACCTGGCCTGTACCCCAGTTCTTGTATGCATAAATAAAAATAAATCTGACAATTGGTCTCCCAAGTCCCATCTCTCAGTGACACACCCTGCCATCTATAAAATCCAGGGAAGACCAGAATTTAGACAAGGTTAGCACACAGAGTATACAGATAGGAATATTGCCTGGGAGAGGCAATGTATCTTTGGCAAAATAAAGTAGCAGGAGAAAAATGAGACATCTTTTACTTTTCTTTTTCAGTTCATTAAGGTTTGTTGGGGTGAGCAAGACCCTCATTTTTTTCTTCCCATGACTTCCCTTTCATTTTAACGGGAAAACGTGCATTTCAAAGACTGCTCAATAGCTGCGTTGAAGTCTCAAGTTCAACCACAATGTTCCCATTGTGGCTGGGGACTCCTTGGCCTTTAAGCTTGGGTTATAAAAATTTGGTCTGAGCCCAAAGTCTGGCTTTAATAGAATATTTTAATTTTGTTTAATGAATATTATTCTAAATCTGTTTGGCAGTTTTAAAATGTGTTCTTTTATTTTCAAATTAAAATTCACTAATGTTCAGTGCCTTCTTGGGGGTGGGGGGGCAGCAGGACTGGGGTGATAATAATACAAGCTACCATTTATTGAGTGCTTACTATGTGCCAAACACCCTGCTGTGCACTTTATGTGTGCCACCTCTTTCCACCCTCCCAACACCCAGTGAATGGCCAGCATTGCCTCCCCGGGCTGGTAAGCTGAGCGGTCAGGCCAAGAGGCAGTGAGCAAGTGGCGAACATCAGTTCAGACCAAATCCATCTGAGTCCAGGGTCTGCAGCATGAACCTCTCTGCCTGTGCTCTCTTGATGCTGAAAAGGGACTCCTCTGACTGGAGAACATTGTGGGCCCAGCATGCAGTTCCCGATAACCTCGAGGGTAATTCATAGCTGCCTGAAGCGTAATAGCTAGCTTCTGAGAAGTCAAAGGAGGCAAGTCAACTAAAGTGAAATGCTTGTAGTTCTTATTTGATATGATTTGGGGATTCTGGGATCCTGTTACCATTCATTGATATGGAATAGCTTCTGAGCATTCCCAGACCCAAAATATAACCTGCCAAATCAAACGAAATCAGAACACGCTGCTTTCAGATAGCGACGAAAATCTGCACATCTATTGTCGCGTTTAAATTCTCACATGGTCCTTTGAAACAGTTATTATTGTTGTTATTATTATAACTATATTCATTTTATGGGGTGGAAACTGAGATCCAAAGAGCTGTCATCTGCCCAGGCACATGTAGTTTGTAAAATACTGCTGTTACTACTAACATAATAACAATAACAGTAAAATGATGATGACGATAAACAACCACCATCAACTGGCACTGATATGTTCACACTATTAGCCAACACTATTCCAAACACTTTATATTTATTAATTCCACGTTATGTTTATTAATTCCATCTCTTTGAGGAAGGTACACTGTTGTCTACTCTGCCTTACACATGAAAAACTGAGACACGCAGTAACTTGTTATTGGTTAACAATGAGCAGGGACTTGCTCCTGGGTTCAAGCTCCTAATCTCTAGGTTTAAGTCAGAGGTTTCAGTTGGGGAAGCCTGACATCCCTCTGCCCCCAGCTCCCTACCCCCGCCAACTGTTAGCTGCATGTCTTAAGGGAACAGAAGGTTGTACTCTCTGTCATGGGAAGGAGTGAGCCATGGGCATTGCTGGGCATAGTTCTACAAACTATGGGCACTCTCTGTCATTGGAAGGAGTGAGCCATGGGCATTGCTGGGCATAGTTCTACAAACTATGGGCACAAAAGTTGGTTAGTTTCTTTGGGCAACAGTCTGGAGTCTTTGTCTCCATTTTGCTTGAACATGGAAAGTTCAAGAAGTCGTATATTACAACCATCTGAAACTCCCAAGTTGAAAGAAAAGACAATGTTTGTGTTCGCCAACACATACTGGGCCCTGTTCTTACAGATGCCAGTTTGGGTCCTCTTGACTCAGATTCCCAGCACCTAGGACCAAGCTCAGTAAATGCTGAGTGAGCGGGGAAATGCATGAATGGATGGATTCATCTTAATTTCTCCCCATCAACACATGGTGAATCAGATGCACAGGAGGCACTTGGTAAAAAGTCAGCCAGTGAAATGGCATATGAAGTGTCCCAAACACATTCTTTCTTGTCAACAAAATTTGTCTTGTCATATTGCAAAACCTCAAGAGTTAGCACATGTATTCTGTCAAGAGCCGGTGAGAAAATATTTTAGGTTTTGCAGGCCACGTGGTCTCTGCTATTAGTGAGAATGCAGTCATAGGCAACAGCTTGGATCAGCTAACTGAGGTGTGTTCCACTACCATTGCAATGGCTTCCAATGCTAAACCCTTATTCATTTCTATAAGGACAGGCTGAAGATTATCTGAGAATCAGGATGTCACTTAATTCTGAACTGGACTTTCATACTCAACTATCAGTTAATATCCTAAAACAAAACAAATTGAGACTGACTTTCAAAATCTGACATTGAAGCAGACATCTAGAGAAAGGGTGGCTTTCATTTCACTGGAGGGGGCAGGTGAAATGCCCCAGTGGTAGGAATTAAAGCTGGCTTCAGTTCCAGCTCTGCCACGTCACTTTGGATGTGCTATTTCGCCTTCCTTCAATTTTTGCATCTGTGAAATAATCACAGCATTGCTGCTACTGCTGTGGCTGGTAGCCCTTCTGGTCTAAACCAATTTACAGACAAAAATATAAGTGTTTTCTTAGCACAGTGCCTGGCATATAATAAGTGTTCAATAAGTACGGGCCACTTGCTATTCCCAAGTGAGTTTTATGTTTTTTTAAAGACCAAAGCGTGAATTCACTTTGAAAAAGTATAAAGAAAAAGAAAGCAAAGCTGCAGGAAAGTAGGCCATCTCCAAAATCAAGTTCTCAAAGACAATCCAAAAAGGTTTTCCAGAGGCTCAGGGTGTCAGAAAATTTTCCACTCTGGATCAAGCCAGCAGCAAGCTCCCGAGACCCCTTCAGACAAAGCTGCTCCTATATCCTAGCACATCGTCTTTCTTGTGCGTCCCAGAGCTGAGACATTCCAAAGGTGCAGACATTTGTTGAGTTTAAGACATTCGTTCTCCCTCCACCCATCTTCCCTCCCACCCCAACCATTAACTTCTCTGGGGAGTGTGGTCTATTTAGTGAAGAAGAGATCCAGAAAGCTGGGCCCATCACAGACCAGAGGTGAATAGTCTTCTGGGTTCTTTTTCACGGATGCATGAGGACAAAACTGTTTACAACACAAGCAGCAAGTCACAACTTGCTTTGCCACTTGACACCATCCCAGCAGCCAGCCCCCACTTCCGCTAGAGTACCTGCCAGTCATCCACCCTGGGCTCCTTCCCCTTCACCCCTTCCCAATCAAGAAGGGTGGCTGGACCTTCACCGCAGACAATCAAGAAGGGTGGCTGGACCTTCACCGCAGAGACAAATGTTTCGAGAACACCCTGAAACCAAAGTGCAAATGATACCCACCCACCAAAGAAAACAACTCAGCACTAGCAACTTTGCATGGCTCCGAAGAGGCTTTCTCATAAGTGGGATCTCCATCAGCACCTGGGTTGGGACCAATCGTGGGGTGAAGTGGACACGCTCCTCTCTGACTTTTAGGGAGTAGCCAGTCTAGGAAAACCAAAATGTCTGTACTTTTACATGACACCCTACACGCTAAAACACATATACACGTCTGCCAGAACAAAAAGTTAGTCGGAAAACTATGACCCCCTTAACCACAAAGTCACTCCAGGAAGGGGAGGGGAGGGGAAGACGCTGACCAAAAATTCGCGTTTGACCTCTTTGGCCTCCACCTGCCCGAACACCAGGAACAGGCTTCCTTGGAGCAGCGGCTGGCCAGCCTGGGCCTGCTTTTTCAGAAACCGAGAGAGGTGGGGCCCTGCAGGGGGTGGGGAGCCCAGCTCCCCATCTTGCTCCACCCCATCAGCATCTTCCCTCTTCCTGAGATCCCAAAGCAAATGGAGATCTTTCCACCCTGAGCTCAAACCACCTCCCCCCTCCACTTCCACCAAACATCTAACCAGCAGGAATTTAGACTTGGCCGCGGGAAGGAGAACGGGTGGTTTTCGCCCTGTTTTGGTGACCTTCCTAGGGCTTATTTATGCACTTCAAGCTCATGACCTAATACATGTTGGTTTGGCTTCTCTTCTCATAATAGCAGCCTGTAAAAAGCTTTTGAGAATTCCCCGTGTTTTCTTATTTTGGGTCAAGAAAATAAAATCGATATCTAAGTAACCTTAAAAAAATGGCCTGGGCAATCTGAAAATCTGGAAGGTTTCCACTAAGATGAAGGCTATCTCGCAAAGCCTCAAAGATCAGCAAAGTCGAGGCCAACACTTGCCATTTTAAGGTGAGCAATCTGGTAACCAGCCGACGTGAGAATGAGCTAAGAGGGACTTTTTGCCATTAGTCAAACAATGATATTTAAAACTCACATTAAAGCAATTACCGGGTGGAATTTTCCCGTGTTTTTCCCATTTCTTAAACAGAAGTGTGTATGTTTTCGACATAGTTTCTCACTGTAATTTTCTTTCTTGGCAAACCCATACCTTACCATGAAACCCCAAATATGCACACTACAGAGACAATAATGGCGGAAACAGACTCGGCCGTCTCTGGCATGATCTGTCCTCGCAAAATTAAAACGTCTTTTGGCTAATATACTGTATTCTGGGGAGATGAAGAGAAAAGACAGGGGAACTGACAGATTCCACTGAGGCGAGACAAAAGCAAGTTGTTATAGTCATACAGAAGTCGGATGTGCTGGTTCCTCGCTTTTTTGGGGGGAAGAAGTCAATTTTATCATTTTCCTTTTAGTTCAATCCACGGAGTTAACAATTCCCTCTTGGAATAACTGTGGTTACACCCAGGAAGGCACAGATTAAAAAAGGGGACTTTACTAGAAGTTCCCAAGGAAGAAAACGCCATGGAAATCGCGCACACGTTCAGATTATTAACACAGCACAACTGATACTAACTGGCAATCATTTCAAGCTACTTTGATCATGTTAAACATGTCTAAAGTGAACTAGCAGGCAAAGACAGTTGGCCAGGAGCACATTCTCAGAACTGGTAAGTAGCAGACCTGTCTCCCTGGTGATCTGCTCATATAAGTTCCGGGATTTACATTTCTACATAACTCCAAAAGCAGAGGCAGACTTTTCATCTGTGTCCCCACTAGTATCGGCAGGGAGGGGATGGCCATGAAGACGACTTCTGCTTTCAGCGTCCATCCAGCCTGGCTGTGTCCCAAACGGGGGGGCGTGGGGGGGTCACCATCCCCGGTGACCCTCATCTCTCCTATTCCACATTCAGCAGCCCATGGTCCTCCACATTCAAAGTGACAATGATAAACTGTCCCGGCTACCTGATTCTTGGAACCACCTGTTCCAAATACTTCTCTCTCCAAATGTTTATACTCTAACCCTCAAACACAACCCACCCAGAGCAATCCAGCACCTTCTGGAAACTGGGCTCGCACCACCTACCGTAACATTTTAGGGCCTTGCCACTGCCGGTAAGTTTATTGACTCTTTTTAGGAACTGAATAACAAGTGTCAGTATCGAAGGAACAAATCAAATTAAGGAATAAACAGTCATTTTCCTTTACAGAAGCCTCCATCCCCTGCAGACCAGCACCATACACCAAGACTCACATTTGGGTTTCCTAAATTCATAATGTTATTTTCTTCCCTTTAAAACAACAAAACCTGGCAGAGCAGAGTCACAAAAGAATTGTGTCTTCTTGCATTTAAAACCATCCAAATTCAGAGTCTCTCTCCAACAGAAATGTTCTCTCAGCCAGGCTTCCCCAGCACACAGAGCTGAAGACTCTGCTCACTGGCTCTGGGGCCTCCTGGCAGCCACCTGACTTGAGATTCTGTCCTTGGCTCCCTGGCGGCACAATGGGTGAAAGCACCGCACTGAGAAGCTAGACATTAGCCACAGTCACTGCAGCGCAAGTTCCATCCCAAGCCCAGGAGCTGACCCACATGGCACGGCAGACCTCTCCTGACCCGCCGCTGCTCCCCTCAGCAGTGTACTTCGTCGATCTGCCTGTTCTGCTCCCCACTCTGTCTCTGGTGAAGCCTCTCACCACCCCTGAGCCTCTGGCCTGTACCCCAGTTCTGTATGCACAAATAAATAAATCTTTAAAAAAAAAAAAAAGTCAAGATGATGTTGCTGCTGCTGATGGACTCTGATACGATGATACTGCCCCTAACTCAAGCAGCGTTGGGAGAGCCTCCTAAAGACACATGTGGGGTCCCCGCATTCAGGGCCGGTTATGAAATACAGGCTGCAATTTGCAAGGGGCAGGGAATGGCAAGGCACCATTCTGACAGACAAGAGGACAAGAAAAATAAAGCAACGAAAAGAAAATGAAAAGCCCGTGGCTTCCTTCATCCTCTGTGTCCTCCATATACCTGGCAGGTACTTTCACACTTGGAAGTTGATTTCAAATCCCAGGCAAGGAAGAACCAGTTCCTGCCCTCTGATTCATTTACAAGGAGACAGGGGGAGTCTAAGCCAGCCCTGTCAGGTATTTGCCACCTGATGGAGGGGGTTTATCCTCGGATTAGAAGTTTTCGTCAAACACCATTAGGCCAGTTTAGATCTTCAAGGAGTGAAAATGAGCCATTCTCTCCAGCGAATTCTCTGCTAATTGTTTCCCTCCCAGAATCTTCTTTTTGGCCTTGTTTGTTTGGGGCCGTCCTAATAGCCACAAATGGATGGGGGGGGGGGAGGGAAAAGCCGGCCTTTCAGAAAACTGTTATGATATTGGGGGAGGGGGCCAGGGAGGAAGGAGGGGACCGCGCAAGAGTTCGCCTGTGCTTTCTGTCAACAGGCCGTGTTTTCTCAGCTCTGGGGTTAATTCTCTGTAAAGAGATTCCTTTTGAGTGGAGTCCACCAACTTCTTTTTCAGTGCAGCTAGCTAGAAAAAAAAAAAGCTTCCTTCCACCAACAAAAGCCAACTTCGGCAACAGTTAGAAAGTTCTGTCTTTGGAGGTAACTAAAAAACCACTGCAGCCCTCAAGCCCCACAGCGAAGGACAGAGTCAGACAAATTCTGCCTTTATCATTGGGTGGAGAAGGTTCTCCGCTCGCCTGAGGAAAAATTCACATCAGGCCAGACAGTCCAGCATTTTATCTGTGCCTAGGTGAAAAGCAGGTAGTCTTAGGTTCTTACCCTCAGTGGGAGAGGAAGGCTTCTCATCCAGGTGCTCATGAAGGCAAGGGCACACAGACACACACACACACAGGCACACCCGAGGACCCAGTTTAATACTGAACTTTTACTTCTCCCTCAAGCAATTTCTATGGAAGGAGGTGCAGCAGCGACGCACCCCAACCCATTGGAGAAAACCATGCCCGTGTGTGGATATTTAGGAACAAACGTCTAAACAAGCATCTCTGCTCCCTTCAAGTCCCCCAGACAGCCACGGGTGCTCTCTGCCAGGAGAGGCATCTGCCATGGCTGCTCATGCACCACAGCGGCCTGCGATTTTATTATACAAGGAGTTTATTGCCGGCCTAATTAGTTTCAAACTGGGCATTCCAGCTGAGGACACCTAAGAAACATCTGGTGGAAGGAGCCGACCAAGTCCTCTTTCTGAGCTGGTTATGCTTGCATTTCTGCATAACTCCCGGTCTCCTGTGCCTGACACAAGTTATCTTTGGAAAAGTAACTGAAAAATAAGGAAATGGTTTCTTCTTTGTGGGAAGTGAGTCCTCTTGTCCTGGGGGAACCAGGAATGTCTCAGAGTGGATTTGCTTGGGAGGAGTGTGTAAAATGCCAGGGCTATGGCCGGGTGGCTCAAACTAATTCAAAATGTATCAACACGTAGCTGCTTCCCAGGCCGTTTTACTGTGAATTTTCTGTCCTCCCAGCAACAGCCAGCATTTTATCAATTCATCTGCCTGGACGAGGCTTCCATCTCTGCTAGTCGACTGAAAGCAGAAGCAACTCTGGCACATTTGCAACAGGGTGTCTTGGGTGTTTTTGTCAAATGGTAATCCTTTCACTAGTAGACAAATTCCATCTCTTTAGGTGGTGTTAATACAACACACAAGGCATGCAAAAGAAGATTCTAAAACTAAAGTGATTTAAAAAACATGTTTTTCAAAAATCCCCAAGCTTTAGGATTCACATTATTTTCTTTAGTTACTGGTAGGAAAGAGATGTCTGTGATTGTCACTGACACCACAGGTGAGCTATTTAAAGATGGAAGAAAAATGTCAGTTCCTTTAAGATAAAGTAGTGAATACTATCAAGCTGAAGTCACAAGACAAGAATGGTAACTGCTATCTGTGTATGAGACGTAGGAACAGCCTTTGAAAAGTTCAGGTCCTTTCAAGGCCAGCTTCACTGGTAAAAACAAACAAACAGACAAAATTTAGGGTGTCTTCCAGAGGCAAGGAGTTCCTGAATACAAGACGATTTTATAGTCAAAAGCAAGAATCAAAGCATCATCAACTGCTGTATAAATGATTTATTCCCTTCCCCTAGTCTGGGGATGACTAAATTCAAGTTTGGGGTTTTAGGTGATGGGGAGAGAAAAAGGTGGGGGTAGGGGCGGGGGAAGGCACATCTTTTTCTTGATGGCTTTAAAAAGGAGGTTCTTATTTCTCTCGCCCACCCCTGCTAAGGCGGCTCCAAGCTCAGGGCCCCTATTCTGGGAGCAGAATTTTCACAAGCAGGAAAAGTCTTATGAAATCATGAGATTCGATTTGAAATACAATTGACCACTAGTTATAATTTCCTTTGGAAGGGAGCTCGCTAATTCAAACATAATTCGGCACTCAAATTCTTAGTTAGTGTCTGTAAATCATTCTACCTCCCCACTGTTCTCGCCAACCGGTCTCTACTCCACGGTTTACTCATTTCACTGTGTCTCATGTCTGAAGGGTACCTTCCACCAGGGGTGATTTATATACCTTCCGACATGATAATAAAACATAATTAAAGATTATGTAGCATTTCTGGGAAAGGGGGACAAAGGAAAACGGTGTCCACAAAAATGCGGTATCAATTTTGCTTTTTACAAAGAATTCGGAACGCAGCGGCCGTGCACACTGTCAACTCTCAGCCCAGGCTTCGCTTCGGGAAATAGGCGCCGCGCTCTGCCGAACTGGCTCCCTTTCCACAACTAAGAAATGCGCGTTGAGGATTTTGTGATGCGGGGTTTTTATCAGTCAAGTTTTCCAAATATTCCTTGAGCTTATACAGCACTTGTTTGGGGGATGAGGGGCAGGACATGTATTTAAGAGTTAGCGCGGCACGGCCTTGCAACCCTCCTGACGGCAAGGCTAAAAAAATTCCATTCTCCACTTGCTCGCATTACCACGAAACCGTCCCCTCCTAAACATCCTTTTGAAGTCAAGTTTCGGAAGCTTCAACCCCGACCGAGGCAAGCCCGGGGCACCGGCTCCCGGTGCAGCCCCAAGAGCGGCACCAGAGCGCAGGCCGAGCGCCAATGAGTTTTAAAAAGAAACGCGGCTGGAAGGAGAGCCGTTTCGGTCCCATCCTGGGGAATCAGCGGCGCGCACCGCGGTTACCCCAAACCCCGCTCCGAGGGCTTGTCTCCCGGTTCCTGGCGCCTCCAGGTCGCCTCACGTCGCGACCATCACCCAGGCCACAGCCGCGTGTGCGCCGCCGGCGCTCGGTGCACTTGTCCCGCGCGCGCCAGAGCAAACTTCAGGGACGCTGCCCGCCCCCACCCCCCAAGCAGGGGGAAACTGAGGCCTGGAGCCTGAGGCCGGCTCCTGAGGCTCGGTCTGCCTCTGGCCGCGGCGCTGCCGCCTGCGGCGCCTCTGGAGCCCCGGGCGCCGCGGTCCTGCC
>NW_004567123.1:29317955-29336399 GCF_000260355.1 Condylura cristata | reverse complement strand
CGGCTGAGCGCGGGGCACCTGGCTCGGGTCCTGCGGCGGCCGCCGCGCTGCTCCCTGCGCCTGGAGCTGAGCGGAGCGCGCTCGCTCACGCCGGTCTTGCAAGCGAGGGCGCAGCCTCCTCCCACCCACTGACACCCCACACCGCCTCCCTCTGCAACCAGGCGCGGTTCCTGCGAGAGGAAAGACGGCTCGGAAGGGACGTCAACAATGACACGGATTCATTCATTCACCTGCCTGTTCATTCATTCAACATGCATGGAGCGTCTGGGGGGCCAGGTAGGTGCAGCTCCTGGGGAGCTCGGCTAGAACAAGACAGACTAGTTTTCTGCCCTCCTGGAACTTGGTCACATGGGGAGACTGACCATAAACAATCCATCAAGTGAGGAAGCAAGGTAATGCCAATAATTTATAAGTCCTCTGGCGGGAAAATATTCAGTGCCGGGGTGGAGGGTGGTAATCTTAGCTAGTGTAGTCAAGGAAGACCTCTCTGAGGAGGTGACACCTGCATTTTAGAAAGGGCCATTGGTGGTGACATCTGGAAGAGTTCAGGGATCTCCTGTAACCCCTTTTAAAGATAAACTGAGGTCACGAGGCTTAACCGGCTTCCAAAATGCTCTCCCCACCCACCCTCAAATGAAGACTTCCCTCTTACTGCATGCCGCTGGCCATCTCTTTCAGTCTCCCCCAAAACTTAACTGGAATGGAAGCCATGTAGTGTGTTTCTTCTTCTCACCCACTTGCTAATGTTGATGAACCGCTGTGGGACCCTCAGCATGCTTCAGTCCTCCCAGACCAGGCCAACCGGGCCATTTGTTAAGCTCAGTATAATACAGGGCACCCGGATGAATTTGACTACCAGAGAAACAGGCTTAGTGTAAGTATAACTTTTGCAGTAGGTGGTACATACTTACATTAAAAAGTATTCTTAAGTGCTCTGAAATTCCATTTTCCTGCGTCCTCTATATTCTTTTGCTATTCTAAACTCATCCAAAGTGCCTCAACTTTTTTTTTTAAACCTGCTCTCCCCACTCCCAAGGAACCCAGAGGTAGATATTCATTTTACAACTGATTAAATCCATACCCGAGGAAAATAAATAAATAAAATAAATAAAATTCATACTCCAGGAAGGCAGAAAGGGCTGACAGTCAGGTCCAGCAACTCCTAAGTGTCGGAGACCAGCTCCAACTATTGAGGTGTCATAGCTCGTGTCACCTAAGCACTCACTGCAGAGCACAGGGCTTACTGGGAAGCTCTGACGCTTGAGTTCCTGGGTCTGCTGCAATCTGGGCCTTTTCCTAACATCCAGACAGGGCCCTAGAAATATGTTTAAATGGTCGCTGTTCATGTAAAATTTACCAAAGTCACTTGCTTTTGATGCTTCGCTGCAACCAGAAAAGAAGATTGTCTCTTTCCATGCCTACTTCTCATTGTCCTGCTTCACCTTGAGTAGACTGGTGTGGGAGAGGCCTCTGGCATTTTGGGAATTCACGGAGGGACAGTTGAGTTGGGAATTCTGTGATGTTTGTGACAGTCTTCAGCTCCTTCAAATCTGACTTTGTTGTGCTGTCTTGAATTGAAATTTTACCTAATTTCAGATTTCAATTTTGGTATTCTTTTTCTGAAATGGAGCCCTAACAGTGGAGAGGGTGCAGGCTCCACTCTGGATTCACCCCTGGCCAGAGCTCACTGTTCCCTTTCTGCTCCCTAGACTTCAGACAGAAGCAGAAGTACTAGGAAGTCACGTCATTCTCTTCCCAAAGTCTCGGTAAGCTGCTCCTGGATGAACATGGCTCCTCTTCCTCTAGATGCAGACCCGATGTTCATTCTCTCAGCTTCAGAATGCAGATAACAGTACTTACTTTATATTATTAGCAGGCAGTTCACTGAGGTCATCCTCTTGCCTGTAGCTGGCACTAGCAGATACAACACAAATGTTATTCCCGTATACACAACTACACTTCCCAAAGCATCTTTACAAAAAAAAAAAAAAAAAAAAGGCGCCAAGTCATGATAAATTGAGCATCTTAATGCTCTCCAGAAGTGTTCAATTTATCTTGGCCCCTGAGCCTTCATATAATGTTTAAACAGTGGTAGTAGTGGATTTTTCCCCTAAAGGAATAGAATAGACTATAGTTGAATGGAAACTATGACTTGAGTTGTGTGGAAGAGCATGAGAAACTGCATGAGGATGTGGATTATGTTTCTTGAAGATCTTGGGGAAAATGTTGAAAAACACTTAAGAATTCACTAAGGATACTCTATGAAAGATAAAGGGTTAATCTGTTTCCTTCAAACTACTTCACTCCCTCACCAGAATCTGACCCATTATCTCATAAATCGCAGCCACACCCCAAGGTCCCCTGAGAGATAAACAGGAGGCAGGTGCTTATTAATTTTATTTTTTCCCTTCTCTTAGGACAGTGGTTCTCAACTCTGGCTGCACATTAGAATCTCCAGGGGAGCTTTTAAAAATCCCCCTGCTGAGGTTGCCCCCCCAGACCAATTAAGTCAGAGTCTCTTGGGGGAGGGATGGAGGCATCAGTATTTTTAAAAGTTCCCTGGGTGATTCCAAAGTGCATCAGAGAGTGAGAGTCCAATCTTTGGGAGAAGGACTTGACCAGAGATTTATAGCAAATGACATAGGACTGAAGTTTCTAATTCATATTCAAGACCTCTTAACATCCATCCACCTTCTTCTGTGGGAATGCCCTCTTTCCTTTCCCTTCTTTCCCTTGATTTCTTCTTGTCAAACATTTATCCTCATTTAAAAATAATCAGCAAAGTTAGCCCAGATAAAACCTGAAAATGTTAAGCCATAAGTACATTCTTTGCAATAGAGACCACGGGCACACTTACCCTGGAGTATAACAATATTTTACCACCCAGAGTCTTCCAAGTAAGTGTCCTCTGGAGTTAGAAGAGCAGCTTAACTTTGCAAACTACAAACTTCACAGCACCTACGTACACAAAAACACACGTGTATTCTCCATGTCGAACCATGCCTCATTTCTACAAACATTCCTTCCCCCCTGCCAAGATCTCCTCTACAGAAAAAGTATCTTATTTTCTGTTTAATTGCATTCATTTAAACCATGACGGAAGACATATATATATGGCTACAGAAGAAAAAAAACAAGAAGGGCAGGTGACTAGGAGGCTTCCGGGAGGAAAAGAAAGTTCAGGGTGAGGTCTACATCTAAAGCCTGGACTAGAAGGTCCTGAATGCTTGTCAGTGGTGCTAAGCTCCCTGGTAGCCAATGCAAAGAGAAAAATGTGGTCAATTCTATTGGCTTTCAAACATTTTGTTGTCATGAAAAAGCAAGCATGCACAAAAGCTCAGTATGGAAAAAGGAGGTGAAGGTCCCAGCTCCAGCCTCACCTCACAAGCTTTTCTCCTGTGGGTGCTTGGGAAACCCCAAAGTTCTTCAGAGTCAAGATTAAAAACCATGGGTTTCAGTGTGATTCATTGTGTTCACAGTTCTCAAGAACTATAAGATAGAAACAAATTAAACAACTTGAACAAATCAGAACTTGGACAGAGTTGAGTTAGGAGTTTTCCAAGGGTCTTTATAAAATAGAGAAAAAGGTGATACAGTGTGTATGTGGGGATTAGGCTAGGGGACTTTTTTTGCAGACATGTCAATATAAAGTACCATCCAGCTGCTCCAATATACAGGCCCACCTCCAACGACCCCCCTAAGCCAAGCACCCCACACAGGCACACCTTGAAAACCTTCAGGGGAGTCTTCTGATTGACTGTCTTGCTTTTAACATGCCAACTTAACAGAAGACCTGTTTCTCACACTTATCAGACCATTATCGATAAAGCAAAACTTATATTTGCATCACCCCCAACTGGATCTGATCATGTCTATCGAAATAACACCTAGAGAAAGCAACATGTCATCTCCCATGGAAAGAACACTTGAGTCGCGTTGTGTTTTACATAGTCAGAAACAAAGAAAGCCCGTGTTGACACATACACATCTACTCTCCTTGAAAACTTTTCCTGGTGACCGGGAAGCCAAACTAACCATTTTACATCCTAACTTGCTAGTTTGATACTTATTGGTGACCATGTTTTGTTCCAGTGTGGCAAATTGGGATATGGGGGTGTTTGAGTTGACATTTTGAAAGCTTTCCCATTCAAAATAACAGAAAACCCACTCCAGGGAGTATTTTCCAGCAGAACATCAGAATTTCAGGGTTGCCAATATTTAGGGACATCCCCATTTATTTGTACACGGATTCCCATGGTCAAAGAGACCTAGACACACCACGTGTGCTGTTCCCCCATATGCACCCCTGCTTCCTGTGATAGTCCTAGGGCTCTTACCCTCCCGCACTCAGCCCCCTTCACCCCAGAGAGGCTCCCCCTGACCAGCAGCGTTGACCACACTGTCCTCCATCATCCTCACCCACGATGCTCCATTACCTGCTTACCTGTTTGTTAATCATTTGTCTCACCCACTAGGGCACTCATGCCAGGTGAGCAAGGACTTACCCGGTCTCTTCTTGGGCAGAGCCCCAATGCCGAGAACAGTGCAGGTGCCCCGCTAGGCACTGAGAAAAGAGTTGGTGAATGGAGACAAGGGCAAATGTAACACTGCTGACTGGCACTGCCCACATGCAACACCCACAGTCGTATGGGTCTTTCCAATTTCCTTTACCACCCACCTTGAAATAAATAAACAGGAATAGAGGTATTGGAGAAGCCCATTCCTGTGAGGAAACAGAAAGCACTCAAGATAAGTTCAGGGTTTTCTTCTCTTCCTTTGATGTTGTCTTTCCCCTCATTCTCCAGCAAAGGCCCTGAGGATTCAAAGGTGGGGAATTGAGACCGACCCAGAAGGGTAGCGTCCATTCTTTCCTTTGGAACTAGTTAGGAGCCAGTGCTCGGTGAGTGGACATAATGTGATGTGGAAATACTGCTGATTCCTATAAGTAACAGTCTCATTTTCTGCTAACACTGTGATTTGTTGACACATTTTTATTCCAAGGGAATGCTAAATTTTAGTTGGAAGTTGGTGAAAATAAAGATATGGTTTTTTCTATTCAAACTTACAGTCCCTCTAAATTTTATGCAGTAGACTTCAGGTTATGAAATTTGGTTGAAAGTGACTCCAGCTACCTGAAGTTAATCTCCCTACAATGTAGGTATCTTTAAATCCCAATAATATTGAGAGTTAATTATAGAAATGTCCTAAGTGAGAATTCAGAGTTCTTAGTAAGCATATTTTAAGTGAGATGAGACTCAGGGGGAAAAATGTGGACGTATTTGAGGGGGTCAAAATCATCATACTAATATTTTTGGTTAAAAAGAAATCTGTTCAGGCCCTCCCTGGTGGCGCAGCCGGTTAAAGCACTGCACTGAGAAGCTAAAGCCACTTCCGCATGAGTTCGATTCCAGCCTGCCCCGGAGATGACCACATAGCGCGGCAGACCTCTCCTGACCCGCCCGCTGCTCCCCTCCCCGCAGTGTACTTCATCTATCTGCCTGTTCTGCTCCCCACTCTGTCTCTGGTGAAGCCTCTCACCGCCCCTGAGCCTCTGGCCTGTACCCCACTTCTGTATGTACAAATAAATAAATCTTTAAAAAAAAAAAAAAGAAATCTGCTCACATTTGGTAGTTAGCATGCTTCAAGAGCCTTATGTTTAAGATATTTAGGCTTCTGAGAGTGATATGTTGATCAGACTTGATTATAGTTTAAAATGTATTAAACTACACACTTCCTAAATGTGTAAGCCTTGCTAAGTTTCTATGCAATCATTGGAATAATAAAGAGCATTTAAGATTTGCTGCATTAAGTGTGATTTATTAGATTATAAGAAATTAAGTGCAAATGTTGACAGATGAAATGCTTGCAAAGAAAATCCAGAATATCAAATTTTAAAATGCTGTTTGGAATGTTTGAAGGCATTTATTGAGCTAAGCTTAGAAATCGAATCAAATATGAATCAGTGATTTCCTAAACACCATGGCTGAGTGTTGTTTAGTCGGGTCTTAGAATCCGACTTAAAACAGTAGATTTGAAAAGGGGACAAAAAATCAAGGAGAGCAACTGTTTTGATATATTGTAACTTTAGTCATTCAAAAGCATTCCCAAGAATTGGCGAGCAGCTAAGTCTGCATGCAAAAGCCACCATGGACCACTGAAAATGGAGGGAGCCACAAGAAATCCAGCGTCCTTGTTTTGCGTTTACTTTTGACCTCAGCTTCCCTCCTGTCGCTGTCTCTGGACCTCTGCCATTGAGGAACTGCCGCAAACACAGGAAAATTCTTTTCAGTGACCTAAGGAGAAGAAAGGTCATACGTTGTACTGGGCTTAGAAACACATTTAAAATATCGAACTACTTAATTTTCAAAACAGTGGAATCTAAACAAATGCTAAACTGGTGAACAAACGTGCATTCATTGCCAAAACCCCAGTTGGTTTGTTTTTTTCCGGTTCCTTTATCAGAGCTGGGTCTTTTGGCCTGCTCTCCAATAGTGCAGGGAATTCCACCCCGCATAAGATATTGTACCATAAAAATTTTCAGCAACCTATGATCTTACTGGCAGTTAAATACTTTATACAAACTTTCTCCATCATGGAATTGTTGGAAGGTAAAAAGAAAAAAGATCTTCTAAAGATCACTCCTATTTGAAATATTATTTCCTTTACTAGAGAGAACAGATAGTAAGGGACAGTTAGTCTTGGCCACTCGCAACATTAAACTACCACCAGTTATCGCATTTTGACTCAGGAATCCTATTATCCATCTTCTCTCTGGAGCAACACATAAAATAGCCGACAATGAACATGTACAAGGAGATGGTCATTGATTCTGGTTTATAACAGTAAAAAGAAGGAAATGGTAATCACAGAGAAATTGCTAAGTAACCAGGTATATTTACAGTTTAGAGAGCTGAAGATCAGCCTGTATTTATGGAAATGTAATTCATAAATAGTGTGTATATTCAAATTTTGTATATTCAAATAAGAATGTATATATCAAAAAAATAAGAATGTTTTATATCAAAACAGAATATGTGCTTTATTTAGATAATTGTATGGAGAAATTTGTATATTAAAACATCTGAAAATAATTTTATTTTAAAAAAGAAAATATATACATCTCAAATATATGTTGTAAAAAGAAACAATGATAGGTTATGCCCTATTATATATAGTATAATATACAATACTATACACTATAATGTCCTATTATTTTGTAATTACTATTAAAACCAACTATTGACAAAATGTCTTTCATTTGGATCAGTCTGCTCTTTTCTAATTATTAGTTCAGACTGTGCATCTTTGGCAAGAATACTATGGAAGCGATGATGTGTTCTTTGTAGTATAGGGCTTGGATTGCTCCTGTTCATGGTGATATTAACTGTTGGTGGGGATGACTATGTGTCTTTACTACTCTTTATTTTATTTTATTTTTTTAAAGATTTATTGATTTATGCATACAGAACTGGGATACAGGCCAGAGATGCCGAGGGTGAGAGGATTCACCAGAGACAGAGCGGGGAGCAGAACAGGCAGATCGACAAAGTCCACTGCTGAGGGGAGCAGCAGGTGGGTCAGGAGAGGTCTGCCACACAATGTGGTCACCTCCGGGGCAGGCGGGAATCGAACTCATGAGGAAGCAGCTTTAGATTCTTTCTAGTGCTGTGCTTTAACCCACTGCGCCACCAGGGAGGGCCTACAAACTTCCAACTTATAACTGACCTATTTATATTCTTGTGCAGTGGGATAACCCCTTCATTTTATGTTTCTAGGTGTCAGTTCTGGTCCGCCCCGGGCCAGGGGAGCACCTCTGTGTCTGCATCATATGTCCCCATCACCCCACAAGCTTCCTTCCTTTCTAGAACAAGACATTCAGGTTTCCCTTATACTTCTCTTGATCAGCTGTGGAATTAGCTATTGCTCTTGCAACCTCTCATTCCTTTTATTGGAAAATAATTGTCATTAACCAATATCGGGTCCAAAGAATGTCTGTTGATACTGCTGTTCCTCTGCTCTCAGGGTCTAAGTGGACAGAATTGTATACATGTTTATACAAACAGGCACTTATTTGTATACACATACAGACACAAAGCACACACAGACATGCATATACACACAGATACACAAAAAGAGACACACAGGCGGACATACTTATACACACAGACACATACACACATTCAGACACATATACATAGAGGTATTTATACACACAGATGCTTATCTATATGCAGACACAATATACAGCAGACATGTATACACTAATGCACATAGTGCATACAGTGAATATAGACACTTATACTGTCTTTTAATGTGATAAACTGATTCTATAATTCATCTGAAAGAGGAAGTGTTTAAGAAGAATAGCTTGAAAACAAATAACAAATAGTCTTACCAGATGTTAAAACAGATAGTGGAACTATAATAATTAAAACTGCACGAAAAGTGTTGGCAAAGAGAGACAAATGGACAAATATGACAGAATATCAAGTCTAAGCACAAAGGCATATTTAGGTAAATTTTTTTTACTCCAGGGGAATAGTAAGGATTATTCAAAAATTTTGGAACAATTTGCTTCCCTTTTCCCCTTGGGAAAGGTAATTCTTAAACTTCTCTTTAGTTATTCAAAAATATGTCGTGTGTAACAAAAGATATACTTTTTAAAAAGAGAGGAAGCATGAAGACACTGGCTAATGGCATGGGCTTATTTCTATTACATTAGAGCAGAGAGCTTCTTTGAGTAAAATCAACAATAATAACAATGCATAAAACCAAACAAGCAAAATAACAAACAAAACTCCAAAATCATAATGAAGAAAATTGATAAATTTGATTAGAAAAGGCTTAAAACTTTTGTAGAGAGATCAGAAACCAAGTCAAAAGATTGGAACCATTTTATAAGAAAGTTTGCTACATATAAAATAGACAAACTTAATAGCTCAGAATACATGTATCAAGAGTTCCTACAAATCAGTAACAGACAACTCAGTACAATAGAAATAAGAATATAAAATATATGAATATGCAATTAAGAATCCATGAAATAGAAGCACTGATAAACATTTAAAAAGATGTGTAACCTCATTACAAATTTGGTATACCCATAATAAAGCACACTAAATATCTTTTTGTACTTGCAGGTTGGAGAACATGAAAAGACTAATAATAACCAATTTGGGGGAAGTTGTAAGGAATGAATATGCTCATAAAGTTTTGATACACATATATTCAGCCTTTTGAGAGGAAATTTCAATAACAAAAACATACATTTCTAATTATTTTAAAATGTATATTCTTTTGTTTTAAATGTCTTACAATCATAAATTTAAAGCATGTGTACCTTTTATAGAAATTTAACTTCTATTACTATATCTTAGAAAAATAGTCATATAGGGACACAAGGAAGCATATATAATGATTTTCATCAAAGCATTTTAACAGCAAAAAATGGAAACCAATTGCACCAATGGGAATTAATAAAACCACGGTACAAAATTCTATACAGCAATAAAAAAAGAATGAAGTAGAGGTATTTGTTCATAAAAACTTTGTAGGATATATCATTAAATTAAAAAAATTACAAAACAAATTGTAAAATATGGTACCATTTCTGTAAAAATAAAAATCCAACCAAATACAACTTTCTCTGTCCTCCTCCCACATTATCTTATTATTTAGATTAAAATGATGCTTAGAAATTCTTATGTAATCTTTCAAGGTCTCAGTGGATTACCTGGCCTACTCTACCTTAGCAGTATTGCCCTAAATCATGTATTCTAATTAATGGAGCTAACAGAATTCCTGCTAAGCCTGCTAATTCCTGCTAAGCAATCAAGTTTCTAAAAAAGAAGAAGAAGATTGAATACTACAGTTGAGTTATCTCTCAGAAAACAATTTTAAGAATTTTCACTCTAGTGATGAACATGGAGAAGTAGAGGCAAAGTCACAGCAGAAAGAGAAATTACTTAAAAGTCAGGAGAACTGAATCTAGGTCAGGTCAATCTAGCCCTGTGTCTCTGCCTCAGTTTCTCCATTTGTAAAATGTAAAATTGATGATCTCTAAGTTGCAAAGTTAGATATGAATCAAAGTAAAGGCTGCAGGGTCAAATTCTTAATACAATCAAGGGAGTAAAGATAAATGAAGAAAGGCAGGCGAGAGACAATAGGGAAGGGTGGAGACTGTGGTGTACTGGAGAGAACAACCTTTGCTGATGACATTTGGGGGGAATGTAAGCCTGTGTTAATAGCTGTTCTATTCTTTTTCAGAAGTCAGGAATCCAGACACTAGATGAAATTTTCTTTTTCATGATGGCCTCTAATTTTTCAAAAATTCTTTTGAAACATTATGCCCTAACATCAGTTATTTGAGAACACTTTCACACACAACTACATTTCAACTTTAAGCTGGAAAGTACTTTATTTTGCCTTGTCCTAACACTCTCAATGTTGACTTCGGCAGAAGATGTTTATTTGCCTAGGAAGTGGCTTTCTAACAGAAACATTTGTTTTAACTGATATGGCAAATCATCCATTGGCTGAGGGGGGGGGGGGGGGAAAGAAGAAGAGCCAAATCTTCCCCCCCTCCCCCGGAAACATTTCATTAGACCAACTTAAGAAAGCATTTGCAGATTTGTCTGTTTCTCCGTGTTAGTGTGGCCAGATTTGTTTTGGGATGGGAAGTTGGCCATGGGTACGGTTAACAACCATTTACATGCCAGCTGGGCAGATTCAACACCTGGTCAAGAGACCCTGATAAGCACATTAGAAGCCCTGCACAATCCTAACACCCAACAGTCCATGTGAAGACTGGTTCTCCCTGTTTCTCCTCCCAACTTCATTATCTGAATCTACATCTTGGTTGTGTTACATTATTTTTGAAGGGATAGCAGGTTAATTCCTTGCTTCACATGATTTCATGCAAATGCTCACTGCCTAAGTGCACATTCAAAGGAGGCTCTTTGTATTTGATGTTTTCATCTTAATGTTGCCCCTCAAGCACACCAGATACCCAGACTCAATTTTTAATATAACTGTGTAAAAAGTTACAGGGAAAAATGGAATCCAAATGATGAATTTGACTTTTTTCGTAATCAGGCAAGAATTAATTTTTCAAAATAATTGTCTAGAGGTGATTCAATTTCACAATCTCTTTAAATATGTATTTTTTCCAATGCTCTATGGCTTGAAGGGACCATTTAAAATTAGTGTATGGAATAGGCACTGAATCATATAAACCCTGGCAGTGAAGTTTTCTGATCTAGGTTGCAAAACTCCACTTTGACAGTGAAATTCTACCTTTCTGATAAATCCCTTTTCTCTCCAACTTCTCCACTATCTAAATAATTTCATCAGTAGCAAGACTGAGGATTTTTTTTTTTTTTTTGATAATTGCAACTTGGAGATGTGGTGGCAGGTAGAATTCTAATTGATCTTGATGATCTCTACGTTCCCTGGTGTTCAAACTCTACCCCGGGGGAAGGGGGGGCACTTTTGACCGGCCTCCCTGCCTCGAGTCAGCAGAATTTGACACAGGGTGTGATCTACCACTCCCTTAATAAATTATATTATATGGCAAAGGTGAAGGGAGTGATTGTGTGTGTTGACGCTGTCTTGCTTGCAAGCAGAGTAGGAGAGATTCTGGCCTTGGAGAGGCAGGCAGCTGTGTTGTAAACTCTCTGGCAAGTGTAAGCTCCCTTGGCGAGTGTGAACTGCCTAGGTATGTGGACTGTCCACGTGAGCCTGAGCCGTCCACAGCGAGGTGAACAGCCCGTGGTGAACAGAATTGCCTTTGATGAGCTAAACTGCTTTCAGCTTTACTAACACTTAATATTCCAGTTGGCAGTGGACTATGTTAGTCAATCTTGGACTCCTTGGAGTGTTTGAGACATCTGGAGGGAATAATTGGCATTTTCTGATGCCAAGTGCCCAGGGCAACAGTTTCAGTCATTCATTACCTCTGTGATGTGATAAAGAATTATGCTACTTAGAACTGAACATGCTACTTAGAAATGACCATATGCCTGCCCCATTCTTGGTGAATCTTATATTCCCCAGCTCCCATATTTTTTAAAAAGGATTTCTTTTATTTATGCGCACAGATCTAGTATACAGGCCAGAGGTGCAGGGGCAGTGAGAGGATTCACCAGAGACAGAGCAGGAGATGGAGAAAGTAATCTGCTGAGGGGAGCAGCCGGCAGAGACAGGAGAGGTCTGTGGTGCTGTGTGGGTCAACTCCCGAGCTAGGAATCGAACTTGTGCTGAAGCTGCTGCGGCCAGCTTTGCCGCTGTGCTTTAAGCCGTTGTACCACCATATTTTTTGGAATACCTGTCACACTGGCAGTAGAAAGCAATGAAGAAGCCCTGGAAATGGGTTTTTAGGTTTGGAGAGGAGCTGAGAACTTTTTCCTTCCCCAGTTCCCCAAATGGGATCATTGCAAGTTGGCAGACCTGCGCTTCGCTGATCCATGCCAGCTGGCTGTTCACAGGGTGGGCTGGCAGTGGGCTTCTTCCTGGAGCGCGTGCACCGGGTGTGCCGCCTTGCTGCGGGCGTGCAGCCGACTGACACCTCCTGCCGTAAGAACGCAAGCGAGAGGGCCCCACACCCACCAGGGACAAGAGGGGCCTCGTCCTGGGGCTCCCTGAAGTGGCAGCGCTGGTGGCGGGGGCACTTAATCGGCACAGCTCGGCCTGGGCAGTTGTTCCGATGGCCGCCCACCGACCCTCGATGAAAATGTGCAATAAAGCACGTTCTAACTTCCTGTGTCTACGAATGTACCTTCATGACGACTTAAGAGAACCAGCCAGGCTCAGGTTTAGCTATCTTGGGCTTCACGTTCTGCCTGCAGTGACCCAGCCCACGCCCCCACCTTTCACGTCCAGGTCTACCCACCAGGAGGGGCTCCGGGCATTAAGTGTGTGCACTCACCAGCCGACATGCCCACGCTCGGTGCCACCCCTGTGGCCGCCCCAGAGCTGCCCTGGTGGAGTCTTCCCGCGAAGGGGTTCACGCAGTCTGGGAAGGGAGCTCCAGGGTGCGTGGCCTGGGAGACTGAGCTGCACTGCCATGTGTACCCCCAGCCTTGCTGACGGCTCCCCTAGGAGAGGGCGCAGCCAGAGCAGCAGCAGATGGAGGCTTGGGGCCATCTACTTTTACTTGAACAGACCCTTCCCAAATGGCAGTGGACAAGTAGCCAGAGAGCTTCCTTGGGGAGTCAGCAGGCATAAGCAAGCTTGGAAAGAGGGCAGAGTTCACATTCCGCCTCCTCCAGATGCTTGATCATTCAGAGCCTTCAGGGGAAAAGTGGCAAAAACAAGAGAAAAGGATAAGGATTGCTTTTTAAAAGAACATTGAACTATGGGGAGAGACTTTGAAAACATGGTTTGGAAAAATTCTTGTTGAGGGTTTACTGTTGCTAGATTTACATTATCCAAAATTATGCAAGTTGCCTATTTAAATGCTCAAAATGGCCCACAATTTAATGACCTGGAAACAGAATTTTCTAATCTTTAGATGACCCCAACCTAGCATATCAGCGGCATTTACACTCATTTAATTAATTAATTTATTTATTTATTTATGCACACAGAACTGGGGTACAGGCCAGAGCTGCAGGGGCGGTGAGAGGCTTCACCAGAGACAGAGTGGGAGCAGAACAGGCAGATTGTCGATGTACACTGCTGAGGGGAGCAGAGGGCGGGTCAGGAGAGGTCTGCCGCGCCATGTGGGTCACCTCCAGGGCGGAGATCAAACTTGCACTGAAGTGGCTGCCCCAAGCTTGCAGCGCTGCATCCTAACCTGTTGAGCCACCAGGGAGGGCCCTACACTCATGTTTTAAGAGCAAAAAACTTCCCCACTTTTCAGTGTTTTCAAGCACAATAGCTTGAGAGACTTAACTAGATATATTTCAATGGAGAACTTTGCAAAACTGATGAATGGGAAAAATATAAAATCATCAAAAACAATAACTGCCTCAAATGATGCCCATATTCTAGGGCACTGTAGGAAAACATAACTTGATATAATTGATTTTTTATTTATTGTAGTCATTAAAATCAATGACTAACATTAAGGAAAAATACTTAAAGTAATGGCTATTCAATCACATTGTTTTCAATAATCAAATAATTTAATGAGAATAAAAGATGTTTTAACATGTTCATCATTTTCCCCAGAATATTTATTTCTTTATTACTTTCTCTTTGCATTTTTTCTTGCATATGCTTTAGCATTCATAGAATATGCCAGTAGAATGGCATAAGTATATAATAAATAAGTAAATAAGTAGATATTGGGGGGCTTGTTGCAAAATATATAGCCTGATAGGAAGTCTGGAGACCACTAATTTGGGATAGGATGTGATCCAGGATGAAACCAAACATGACCTTTGTCATCGACACTTTGGCAGGTCAATCTAATAGTGCATGCTTTCTTCTTTTTCCTCTTAGGCCTTTTCAAATAAATCATGCCATCTGCTTCCAGGGGAGAGGGGGGCAGGGCTGTTAAGTCTATTGCATTCAGCACTAAGGAGCCTCTGGTTTCTATTTCATAACCCAAGTGAAGCAGGCAGCCAGAAGGCAGTTTGCTTTAGTTTAAACTCTGGGTTTTTCAAGCTGATCTGAAGAATTCGGTTTACTCAATCCCAAGCAGAGAAGTTATTTGTGAGGGCAGGAGACAGAGACAGCCACCAGGCAGTGGTGAGTGTGTTGGCAAGACTGAGCAAATGTTGTAGAGGAGCTGGGAGTAATACCTGCTGTTACTGGCCCAAGCAGGCATGGCGCGGGGGGTCAATCTGCACACCATCCCTGCACGCTGTGTTATGTACCCCAGTTTAAAAGTTTGCATTTTGAAATAATTTCAGACTTTTGGAAATATTGTAGAAATAGTACAGAACTTCCATAGAAGCTTCATCCAGCTTACACTTACATTCATTTACATAACCATTGAATAAATATCATCCTCCCATCTCAGGAAATTCACACTGGCTCAGTACTAGTCACTAAACTATAGACCTTATTGAGATTTCACCAGTTTTCCACTCCTGTTCTTTTTCTGCCCTCAGATCCAATCCAGGAACCTGCATGGTATTTTGATGTCTTGTCTTGAAGTCTCCACCACTCTGACAGTTCCTCCATCATCCTTATTTTTCATCACCTTGACTCTTGCGGTAAGTGCTGGTCAATTATTTTGTAGATGTGTCTCTATTTGGGTTAGTCGGATGTTTTCCCATGGTTAGACTGAGGCTGTGCATCTTTGGCAAGAATCCTACAGAAGCAACTTGCAGCCTAGCGCATCTTACTGTGGGTTCTGTGACACCGATACGGCTGACGCTGTGATGTGGACTTGACCACTTGACAAAGGCTGGAGCCGCTGGCTCTCTCCACTGCACAGCGACTTGGTTGCCACGGAGCAACTCCTGGGGACTGATGCTTGGAGCCTACACGCACACCCTTTCACTCTGCAAGCGTCACCTACGAATTTTAGTATTCATGGGTGGCTGTCGCCTATAACAGTTACCACTGTGGTCCTTGCCACATGGGATTCACCCTCATTTTATGCATGAGACAAATGAGGCTCACGGAGTTGACACCATTACAGAACCCACGATCCTCCTGTGCTGGAACTGTGCCCTGGCCCCACCTTAGTCAGCAGATAAGCCCGAGTCATGACAAGAGTCCCTGCCCCCCACTGTCGGGCCCCAGCCCTGACTTTGTTCACACCCAGCTCCCTTCCCTCTTCCTAGGCCACACTGGCACCCTTATTTTCCTCTGAAGCTCTCCCACACGTGGACCTTTGCAGTGTGGCACCCCCCTACCCCGCTCTATGTGCACCCTTGAGTCTCCACCCACGTCTCCTCGGGGAGGCCTTCCCTGCTAACCCTGACTGCCCACCCACACCCAGGCCTCTCTGGCCTCCTCCTCAGGTGCCAGCTCCTGGACGCACTGGCCTCACATCCAGGTTTCAGATGGAAAGAGGGGACTTCTCTGTCCCAAGATTTCCAATGAAATTCCAGGTCTGGGGCTCACTGTTGGGGCTCAGGCTGCTTGGAACGGGCATCCCAGAACCAGTGGCTGTGGACAGAGGAAGCAGATTCTCTGACTGGACAAGTCGAGGTCCTGCACTGGCTCTTGGCTCTGTGGTGAGGTCATCCCGCCACCTTCTGGCCTGAAAACTGATGCAGGGGGCCTCAGAAGAAAAACTGGGGTTTCTAGAGCAAAGAGAAAGGGGGATGGACTGGAAAGACGCTTATCCTCCTGTTGCCAAAAGTCTCACCCCGTATTCTAGAATTCTCACAGTGCTGTCTTGTTCTTGACTAACTGTAGTTGTTTTTGTGAGGGGAAGCAGAGGCAGTAGTGACCTGTCTCCATCTTGGCCAGTCAGCTCAGCCTGTCACTCTGTATCCTGCCTGGCCGGACCTTCCGGGATTCAGTTTCTCTAGGTCTGGGGAGCAACTGGGTATCTGTATTGGGAAGAAGCATGCCCAGGGGATGTTGATTTATAACCGTGATCCAGCACGACTGGTTTATGGAATCCGTTCCAGCCTCCTTGGAGTAAGTAAGGGGAGGCCCTTTTCACAAATGTGATTCTCAAGTTTCGCAGCTGAAAGGGTCGCCTGTCATCTGATTGCGGGTCTTGCCTGTAAATCCCAGAATCACACTCTTGGAAATCTTGAGTGAAAGAGCTGTTTTGGTCAGGCTAAGAGGAGCATGGACTTGTCAGGAAGGCTGCAGACCTCCGGAGAAAAACAGGTAGGATGGAGAACACTGGGAGCTGAGGGGTAGGGGCTGGTTGTCTTTCCTTGGGTCACCTGCATGCCCTGTTCTTGGCCAGGAGGATCACATGTGGTGGAGGGCACCACCGTGGGTCCTAAGACATGGAGTGGCCGGAGAGGGGTGATGGTGCTTGGGCCGGCTGTGGAGGGAAGGGTAAGAAATCATTCATTCATTCAGAAAATGTTTGATATGTGCCCAGCTCCGGCACGGTCATGTGGGCCACTCCCAGGTAGGGCAGAGAAGAGGAAGCAAGTCCTGGCTGGTGAGAATCAGCAGCTGAGTTCTCCTGTGCCTGAAGGCAGGTCGTAGAGTGTGATGGGTGCCAGTCAGGCTGACTCAAGTTGGCATCTGGACTCCACTCGCTCTAGCTGTGTGACCTTGGGCAGCTCACTTCACCTCTCTGAGGCTGCTTTCTCATCTATGAAATGGGGATGAGGATCCTGTCTCCAGGGGAAGATCCAGTTTTGTGTAATCTGAAACTTACATGACTTTGTGGGTCCCTTTTAGGGAAAGGCATAGACACAGGTCTTATTTTTGCCACTATTCTAACACTCACCTTCGTGAGCTTATCTTGGGGCCTCCCAGGGCTGGGTCAGAGGCCCCTAACTGACGGCTCTGATCCTTCACTTCCTTAGCCTCCTGGTAAATCTACCTTTGCTGACTGGTGCATTTTTATCTTGTTTTATCATGAAATGAAAAAGTCACACAAACAGCAGCTGTGCCTTAGCCCAGAAGACCTGTTATGAACATTTACAATCAACACTTTTCCCAGAGCCACGCGAAACTCTAAGGTGTGTTCATTTATTCAGTCCTCATAGTGAATAGAGAAGGTCGATGTGACTGAATAGTCCATTTGACAGATTGGAACACCGAGGACCTGAGGGTTAAGTGATCTGGGCCCGTCTGTTAACTCGTGTGTGACCTGGCAGTCTGCCTCTGGGGCCTGTACTTTTTGATTCTTGTAGGAGGCAGGAGGTTTTGTGACCTTGTCTTAAATAGCATGAGTGTGCCCTATTGCAGTAAAGCCTCTAGAAACAAAATGAGACTTCTTCATGTCGGTGGGTGAGGGCCCCTTTAGAGGCCAGAAGCTTGCTCTCCGAGACCGCACTCCTGTGGAAGGCTATGTCTCCCCCAGGGATGTCACGTGAAAACGCTACCCCTGAACACATGTTCCACACCAACTGCTTGCTAGAGTCTCAATTCCCCAACACTGCACAGTGAACTCTGAACTCAATTAACTTCCGCCTCTATGTTTATTTTATCCCTGATGGGAAAACTGGGGACAAATCCAGTTATACTTTCCTTGCAACTTAACTACTCGTAGAAATAGACTTGCAGACACCGACTGGAGTGGAGCTGAGCTGACCCACAGCTTCTTCCAGCAGCAGGGTCTTCTCCCGGGGAGGATGGCTGTGGGCTGCCTGTGAGGCAGGGGTGGAGGCTCTGGAATCTTCTAGAAGCTTTTGGGCTATTGCTGTACATGTCACCAGAGGCAGAAGCACATTAAAAAAATGTCTGTGGTGGGCCCTCCCTGGTGGCGCAGCGGGTTAAAGCACTGCACTGAGACGCTAAAGCCACTTCCGCATGAGTTGATTCCCGCCTGCCCGGGAGGTGACCACATGGCGTGGCAGACCTCTCCTGGCCCGCCCGCTGCTCCCCTCAGCAGTGTACTTC
>NW_004567123.1:29297012-29317620 GCF_000260355.1 Condylura cristata | reverse complement strand
CCCACTCTGTCTCTGGTGAATCCTCTCACCCCCTGCATCTCTGGCCTGGACCCCAGTTCTGTATGCATGAATAAATAAATCTTTTAAAATGTTCAGGACAAAGTGCGCGGCAGCCCTGGGTGTGAGTAATCGCCTTTTCCAGCTGAGGGTGGATCGCTTGAGTGAATCATGGCACGAGCGTGTTTGCTGGGAGGCGCCTGCCCTGGACGGGCCTGCGGCTCTGAGTTCCTCTTGAAGGGCGCACGCCACCTGCATGGCTCTCCCTGGGAAACAGCCCCCAGACCGCGCGGCGTCTGTAGTAACTTGTTTTTCAGATCTGGCCTTGACAAGCAGTGTTTCTCCCTCCCCTGCTTCCTATGGAACTGTTAACTCATCAAAGGTGAAGGCAATTCAGAACCTTCAGTCTCCTCAACCTGGGCAGGAGCTTCTCGGTGCCCGTAGGATAGAGAACAAACTGCAAGTGGCTGAGATGCCCCCAGGGAACTGGCTGTTGCTGTCTCCATGCTTCATGCTCAGTAGTGACTCACATCCTGATCCCCCCACTTCCGCCCCAGCACCTCGGGCTCTCTGTGGTCCTCAGGGCCTGGAGCTCTCTGCTTCCTCCTGCTGAGAGCAGTTATTTGGAGTGGGGGCAGCGTGATTTTCTCTTCTCTGCTCAAAGCATCTCAGTCCCCATGGAGTCGGACCCTCTCCCAGCTTCTGCCCACATAGTCTGGGCGATTGTGTTCACATCATCACGGAACATATGGCCTGGGCAAACGGGTTAATCTTGGGGTTTTTACTGGCACTGTTGTCAGGTGCCCGGTTCTGGGCTTTGGGGCAGACAGGATGTCAAGCATGAGCTGCTTAGGCACAGCTGTGCCACCATGAGAAAGAGGCCTGCTTGGAAGCGATGCCACACAGAGATGAGGCAGGCTGCTGCGGCAACCACTTGAGCACCTGGATCAAGCCACACCTGAAGCTAACAGCTCTGAGGCTCCTCACTTACATGAGCCAGTGTATTTCCCTGTTGCTTAGAGCAACCTGAGCTACATTTCTATCAGTTGTATCTAAAAGGTTGCTTCTGGCAATGTCTTTGCTGGGCAGGGCTGCACCCAGGGCAGCAGTAGTAGAGCTTGAGGCTTCTGATCCTGCCAGGACAGAGCAGCCTCATCAGGCGCAAACTCGGGGGCAACAACCTGTGCACTCTGGGTAATTTCACATCCTTCTCTTATGCCTCTCGTCCTTCTAGTCCCTCGACACAATTTCGTGCACTAAACTCCCTCTGTAAACTACAGCCTGGACACTTCCTGATAAAACAAACGTTTAAAGTACGCTCCTTGGTGGCTGTCTTCCTAGCTTAGGATGCTGTTCTCTGAGAGCAGCCTCCAACGCCCTGTGAGTGGGACAAGCCCCCAGGACAGACTTTATCACTTGACGTTTCTCTCTCCATTCGCAGGTCCCTACCTCCCTCGGCCTTTGCTAACTCACCCGATTTAAGCTGGATCAATCAGATTTGCTCTCCAGGGCACTAGAACAATCACTAAGTGGCCTCTGCTGTTGTTCAGACTTAAAGCCAGTCCATGTGCGCCCTGCTGCAGGTCTTGGCCAGGATTAACTTTGTTGCCCACTGCAATGCCAGAGACATTTCTGTTGTCACAATTTGGACGTGCTTCTGCCATCTAGTGGGTGGAGGTCAGGGTTGCAACCATACTTCCTGCAGTGCCCAGGACTGCTCCCAGAACAGAGGTGGGTTCGGTCCAACCGTGCTCTGTGATCCTATAGAGGCTGGAGGTTTGGAGGTGGCCGTGTTTGCCCACCTGCCTATGGGGAAGGAAACCACAGCTGCAAAGAAACAAGGTGGACACATGCTGTGGGCAGGCAAGCTGGCGCACCCTGAGTGTGGCTGTCCACAGAAACTGGGCTGATTTTCCAGTCAGCTAGCTCCTCGTGAGCCCCTGGCCACAGAAAGAAATTCACTCTTAGGTGTATTTGATTCTAAACTTTGAGTGAACCCTAACTGTGTGAGCCCGAACAGTGTGGAACAGCCTGGATAAATCTAAGCAAGAGAGTTTATGAAGTCTTGCCCCTTTTATTTATAGACAAGGTGATACCATTTTTATAAAGTTTTATCTAAGCCAAATTGTTACAAATATTACTTAGCAAGACACTTCTCATGTAACTATGAAGCTATAAAATAAACACAAAATTGAGAATATGATTTGGGAGGGGAGAAGGGAGTAAGAATCAGTAGCATTCGTAACACTTGGGGTATAAATTGGATGCTGGGTTCACAGGTTTTGATTTGCTACTATACTTTATACCATCTATTTTACAGTTAATTTCTTGCATGAGACAAATATTACAGAACCGACAAATGAGGAGGCCCCTGGCGGGACCTGCCTCTGGCCAGCTTTGGTCTGACCTCCAGGGGAAGAACGGCTTTCATTTTCTGCAATGACTGAAATAAAACCCAAAACTATTTCATGATCCAAGAAAATTCTATGAAATTCAAATTTCAGTGTCCCTCAAGCCTTAGTGGAACGTAGTCACATTTACCCCTTCACAAATCCTGTGGGTTTTCCATCATGACAGTAGAATTAAGCTATGTGGATGGAGTCCATATAGCTTGGAAAATGTAAAATATTTATTACCTGGCATCAAAGAAGTGAAGCTGAAAAAATAAACTGATAGAAAGAGCATAATCCAATAATTCAAATGGTTCTTCTAGGCCATGCCAAGCCGTTGTGTTAATGTGGTTCCCTGTTTCTGCGTCTGCTCTGCTGAGATGACCTCCAGGTGTTGGGGGGTTGTGGGGGAGTGCAGGTGGTCTGGAAGGGAGGTGTGCTTGAACCTGTATTAGGAGTGTCAGGTTGCTCAGAGTTCACATCCGTGGGACAATCCTGAGTGTGGGCAGATCCGTCAGCAGCCGGGGAGAGGGCTCATCTTGAGTCCCACTGGGGCCACAGCTGAGACAGAGCCCTCTCCTCAGGCTCCCACACCTTCCGAAACAAGACCCTGTCTCCGGCCAGAACTTGCAGTGGAAGTTAACAGAGGGACAGAGTCCTGCTCTTCCCGCTTCCTTCTCTCCGGCAAGGAATTTCTCTTCCTCGTCCTGTGACAGTAAGCCTCGGGGCTCAGAGCCAAACAGGGGATGTAGCTGCTTCTACAGAGACCACAGAGAGGAGCGGCAGGTGGTCTGGGCTGGTCTGGGGCTTTATATGTGCAGTGCTGTGCTGCGCAGCTGGCCTGCATTCCTGGCCACGGGGCCCCACGGATACCCGGCTCCCTGTCACCAAGTCCTCTGTTTGGCTAGGAGGGCCCACCGCCTTTCTGTTTCAGTTTCTCTTCCTTTCAGTGAGAGCCCAACCCACTTCTCAGGGTTCAGTAATGCAGTTGCATCTTTTAGTGGAAATGATGGGGGAGGGGAAGAAAAGTCTTCCAGGCGCCCAGATCTCCCGGGTGATTGTCTTCAGCGCACCCCACCCCAGACGACCCCACTCCTGCCTCATCTGTTCAGACATTTAACGGCTCTCCCCTTCATCCCCAGCTCTTCAAGGGTGTTGAATGATATTTAAAAGAGACAGTCTGGGAGGAATAATGAGGCAGATTAACGTGTATTTACTCCAAGCGCTAACATGCAGATGGACCGGCAGAAGACAGACGAGGAGCCAGCCCTCCAGCCACCCCGGCTCTGCAGTCGGCGTGGGCTCAGGCGGGGGCCAGAGCAGTCACACACCTGAACACATGTCCTCCGGCGCTGCCATCCAGCTCTTACAGTTCCCATCAGACAGATGAGGAGACCAGGCAGAGACGTACGTGAGGGCATAAGCTCACCTTGTCACCCCTCCTGGAAGAGCCGAGCAAGGCCGTTGGCCACTGGGTAGCCAGCCCTCAGCCCTAGTATATTGTCAACTTCAAAACATATGCTGGGGGTGGGCATTGGGGCCTGAGGGTCACCTGTTTTTGCAAAAAGTTGACACTGGCACATAGCCGTTTGGGTTATGTATATCTTGTATACTACAAGATATACTTGTCTAGGGGGCTTTGCTATGGCAGAATCTAGCCATTGCCAGAGGCCAAAGGCCTGCAAAGCCTGAACTGTCAATATTTGCTCTTTGGTCCCTTACAGAGAGTTGCCAACACCTGGCGTAGACAACATGTTATCAAATGTTAAAAAAGCGAACCCCGAACCTGCAGCTTTATGCGCCCTCCATAAGTGACATACATGGACAGTGGTTAAACAAGACTAGAAAAAACATCTATGTATTTAAACAAGTTGATTAAAAATATGCTTTTTTTTTTTCCGCCAAGGGGTTGGCAGGCTTAAAGTTGTTCTAATAATAAATAAAACTTTAAGTGAAAAGTTCAGCTAATTGAATTTTTTAGGAACCAAGATGAAAATTGGAATATCTCTGCTTGATTTGGATGGTGTTTTCAAAACACACAAGTGTTTTCTCTACAGGCTAAAACCAGAGGTTTACTGGCCCCTGCTGACTTGTCAGGAGAGAAGAACTCAGGGTATCTCAAAAAGCAGCTCTTTGCCTATTGTGGAAAATACTCAGATCAGAATCTCCTGTTCGCTGAGGAGATTCGGAAATTTTCATTGCCTTGGAAATAGACATTTTGAGTTTTCCAAGTCTGACCTTAAAGCAGAGCTGGTGGATGAGTAGTGAGAAGTGGGGAGACAGCCCCCCGAAAGGCCTGCCGGGATACTTGCTCCTTGGCCTGTATCTCTGGATCTCAGAGAAATGAGCCTGAGAGACCACAGAAGCCAAGCTGCTGAAAACACAGGTTCTGTAACCCACCAGCGTGTCGCCCTGGCATGGGGCATCTCCAGCCTGTCCTGGGGAAATCAGAGTATTTCTGGCTGAGCTGGGGGGGCGGAGCCCAGTGGGCCACACACGCCAGACCAAACAGGCTTGGTACAGACGTGTCTTTGCATTACTTGTGAACTTCATCAACCATAGATTTTGGAAACAACCTCGGCCCCAAGGTCAGGTGGACCCAGAAGTGACAGACCTGTATGTCCTGTGAATCGGTGTCTCCCAAAGGCGTGAAGCCACAGTGATTTCAGGTGAGCGCCGATCTTGGTATATGCTTACTGTGACCTTGACTCTTTCTTTTTAACTTTCCTTCAGTCCTGGACAGAGTCCCCTTTTGGGGTGTCTGAGCCCTTTTAACACGTTCCTGACTCCTGTCCATCTCTTCAGAGAAGGAGGGTGGGCTCGGGAGGCCACGCTACCTAGCAAGTGTGGATAGCGCCATCAGCTCTCCCACCTGCATTCACCAGGCACCTTCTGTTTAAGCCAAGCAATACCAGTTTCTGCTTTGAATAGCGACAGGAAGTTCTCTTTAAGGACAACATAATCTGAATGAAAAAGTAATATGAATTTAGAGAAGATATTGGCTAAGTGTTCGAACTGTTGGCTTGCTTCCCAAAAGTGGATGAGGTGGTGGTGGCGTGTAGTTGTAGCAACAATCTTAGAGTCAGATTTAGCAAAGAAGAATAGAGGATGCCCAGGGAAGTGGGAATTTTAGGTAAAGAACTAACTCTTTGGTATAAGTCTGTCCCAAATATTATGGGGAAGAAAGGAAAGGGGTTTGAGAGATAAGCAGATCCAATAGCCCCCCGACATTGTTCAGCAGATTTTTTTCTTAACAATATTTGGGGGATCCTTACAGCCAGAATTTATTTGCTAATTGTCTGGAATGGAGGTTTATTTATCTGAGCAGTGTGCTTGGGGATAACTTGCACATTTTGAAATGTTAGAAATGCCGCCTCAGACCCACCTGGCTTCCAGTCTCAGTGCTGGATCTGCATCTGGATTGGCCTCATCGGGCTCACACCTCTGGATGGATTCAAGATTTGGGGTTGGAGGGTTTCGGCAGGACCGGACACTGGCACACTGGCTATACAGGAGAGACCCGTAGCCCCTAGCCCCAGCCATATCCGTGTCTGGTGGGGGGCCTTGGCTGAAATGAGGGGCCAAAGAGCAGCTAGGGAGGGTGGCAGCCACCTTAGGGCCCTGCTGTATCCAGGGCAGCTCCCAGGAGCAGGGAGCCATTCCTGGGGGCTCCAGAACCCCCAGAGTTCTTTGGCCATTACCCAGCTTGGGGAACTCTCTTTTTAGTTCAGGATAATTCCAATTTCCGGCAAATGCTTTGTGACTTTGGAAGTAAAATCCAGGAGGCGCTGCCGCAAAGCGAGGCGGCAGTCTGCAGGCAGGGAGAGGCCCACGTGGCACCTGAAACCGTCAGCCTCCCAGAGCAACTGGCCTCCCTGGGCCCCTGCAGCAGCCCCTCAAGCATAACTGGCACAGAAACTCCCAGCGCATCTCTGCCCACGCTCCACCCGGGGACTCTGGACGCGTCTGTCTGTCCAAAGGCCGAAGGCCATCGCCTCCCTCTTTGGGACGGAGTCTCGTCCTGGAGGCGGGGCTAGTGCAGCTCTGTCGCCAGGGCCGGGTTTGCTCTGACTCAACGCCTGTTAGCTCGCTGGGGGCAGCCACAACACAACACAGAAAGCGGGTGGTTTATAAACAATGGAAATTCATTTCTCGCCGTTCTGGAGCTTGGAAGTACGAGGCTTGTGCTGGTAGAAGAGACGAGACTCCCGTCCTGGTTGTGAGCTGGGATTTTCTCTCTGTGGTCTCACCCATGCCCCAAACGCCATCACCTTGGGGTTAGGGGCTCAACCTGTGAACTTGGGGTGGGGCACAGACACAGGGGGGTGGGGGGGCCCAAAGTTCCCAGTGTCTCCCTCCAGCCGGGGTCCTGGCTGGGCAACCTCCCTTGGGTGCCACTTTTTCTCCCTGGCTGAGAAGACACCTTGAGGACCTCTAACTTTTTAGCATGCAAATTTCCTCGTCAATGGCATGTCTTCCCTCAGCATCTTGCAGTCATTCAGTAAACACTTTCTGACAGCGACAATCTTGACAGCGACAGACAGCTTCCGTTGTTTATCTCCAGCCAGACGGTCCCTGCATTCCAGATTCGGCCTCCACTGCCTTGGTAGCATCTCCTATTGCGTGTCTACCGGGCCTCTCGCCTTCCCGTGGCCACACTCACTCCTGGTCATGGCAAACAGGCAGGCACCCTGACACGGCGCACACTCCCGCTTTTCTTCCTCTTCACAAGGTCACCTCCTTGCAGTTGCTCAGACCAAGGACCTCGTCCTCTTTCTTGACTCCTTCACACACGGCCCTCCCCAACCCAGCCCACCAGGGCTGGCTTGCTGTGTAGACTCCTCATTAGCCCCCTTGCTGTGGTGTCTGGCACCCTAAGCCACGACAGCCCATTTCTCTGCTCCAGCCCCTTCCCAACTCATTCAGAGTCAGAGTCGAAGTCTAAATGGAGAGCCAGCCATGATGGTCTTTCCTTCCAACTCCCCTCATCTCACTGACTCCATCTGACCCCTTTGGCCACCTCCAGTCACCCTGGCCGTTCAGCTGCTCCTAGGTACTGTGGGGTCACCCTCATCTCAAGGCCTTTGTCCTCACTGTTCCCTTGCTGAACACACTTCTCCCCTCTGATGTCTTTGAGTAAAAGCTACCAGCCATGGTCCTCCCTTTGGGGAACTTGAGTTTGAAACTAGAATCATTGGTAGGTTGGGAGCGTTAATGACGACAATTCCAAAATTATTTAATCTTGAATAAAATTAAATTTTTTAAATTACCTTGAGAGTAAGAGCTCTGCTGACCTTTCGAGACAAGACTTTTAAAATACAAAGCGTCGAGTCAGTTCTGATGTTTGGTTATCTAAATAAGGGTAAAAACTTGGATGTTTATAAATCAGATTTCAAAATTATAAATGTAAGCAAGGTAGGTGGGAGGTTCTTTCCTGTCCTACAGGGAGTATATCCTACAATGAGTCCTCAAATTCAAGTCAACTCTATGTGTGTGTTATGAAATACTGGGTTAGAATTTACAAATCAGTCTCTTAATAGTTAATACTGGGTTAGAATTCTGTTGATCACAGGGATTCTGTTGATCTTCTTAGTCTCTTAAAATTAGGAGTAGACCATGTTTATGGCTGCTTTATTCACAATTGGAAAGACTTGGAAATAGGCCAAATGCCCAAAAGTGGATGACTGGATTAAAGAGATGTGATCCATATGCACAATGGAATATTACTCAGCAACCAAAAAAAAAAAAAACAACACATGCCTTTTGCAGCAATATGGTGGAGCTGGAAAAGATCATGCTTAGTGAAATAAGCCAGAAAGAAAAGGAAAAATACCAGATGGTTTCTCTCGTAGCAGGAATATAGCTGGAAAAGATCATGCTTAGTGAAATAAGCCAGAAAGAAAAGGAAAAATACCAGATGGTTTCTCTCGTAGCAGGAATATAACGGAACAGGCGAGAAAATCATGATAATGATGAACAGCTCTATACCAGAGACATTTCATGGGGGTGGAATGGGGAATGGGATCAAAACAGTGGGGGGAGGGAAATGCCCTGGACTTTAGTGATGGCACAGGGTGATTTGGTGATGGGAAACCCTAGAGGATTGCAACTGAGATGGAAAAATGCACAAAATGATGTAAAAATAAACTATTATAAACTTTAAAAAAAATTAGGGGGGAGCCTGTTTCCCCCTAAATTATAAGACAAGTGAAGAATGTTATGGTTATAGAAGTCACTGAAATGACCTTGGCTTTTCCCATCCCACACAGCACTTCTGTAGAGGAAGAGGCAGGAAAAGGTGGGTGGTGGAGGGAGGCCTGGCCAGGGGGCCCTCCTGCTTCCAAGGCTGCCCATATGAAGACGGGCAAATGCAGTGGGAACAAAACAGGTTTCATGCGCAGATGGGCTTGGGTTCCCGCCCTGCCCTGTTTCCTCTGCTCAACCTTTCATTCCTCCGCTGTAGAAATATTGCCCTTATGGGCCCTCCCTGGTGGCGAAACGTGTTGAAGTGCAGCACCACTAAGCTGGCCGCAGCTACTTCAGCACAAGTTCAATCCCCAGCCAGGGAGCTGACCCACACGGCGCAGCAGACCTCTCCTGACCCGCCCGCTGCTCCCCTCAGCAGTGTACTTTGTCAACCTGCCTGTTCTGCTCCCCGCTCTGTCTGGTGAATTCTCTCATCACTCCTGCACCTCTGGCCTGCACCCCAGTTCTGTATGCATAAATAAATAAATCTATTTTTAAAAAAGAAATATTGCCCTTATTTCAAAGCTGTGGTGAATAGCAAAGGAGATGTGCCTGGAAGGGTTTACCAGGCACCTATTTAACACACACAGTTGTTGGACCCAGCGCTGGTGAGTGAAGGAGCCACGATTTGAACTCATATATGTTTGACTGCACCTACTGCTCTTTCTAGTCCATTAGTATTTCCAGAACTTCAACCTTTCAATGACCACTTTCATCTCACTTTTTTTGCCAGACATGCACACCACCTGCAGCCTTATTTTCTTAAAATATTTCTTTATATCAACTCATTTTATGACTGCAATAAATTTACTTGAATAAGAAATGTTACATCTCTACCCAAGATGGAAAACCAGCATCACTACAACACATCACAATATTTTATGTACATGTACACACATAGACTTTAATGAAACCCCAAAAAAGCTTCAATTCCAGCTAACTGCTGTGAGCGCAGCTGAGAACTGTAAGCCTGACGCTCTCTGTCTCAGTTACAAAGGGAGATTAGCAAATGTTAGAAAGTGTTGAAGACATCCCAGTCGCCAAGTGAGACGGTCTCCTGCATGTAATCAGAGTGATCGAGGGAGAACTGAATAGGGATTATTAATGCTGTCGCTACTTGACAACATGTTATTTAATATCACATCCATGTGTTGTGTGCAACCAAAACATTATTTCCCATTCTGCTGAGGGAAAATGCTCCACACTTGGCTAAATGCTGCCCTATACTGAGGAATCTCCACAAGCGGAAGGCCCTGTAATAATTTCCCCCCAAAATTCATAACCCCTCATCGGTGGGAACAACTACATCACTATATTCTTCTTCAGGCCCTTCTTTGTGTCTGTGTTCTCCTCTGTATCTGGAACAATATCTAGCAAAAATAGTCAAGGTAATATGTGCAGTCTTTACAAGAATCCATGCTTTGAGCACTGAAATTTCCTTCTTTTCTCTTCCTATCGACATACTTAATTTTTAAAAATGCAAACCAAGGCAAATAAAATTAAGACTGAAGTTACATCAGAGAGCCAAAGTAGAGTAAAGAGAAGAAGGATTAGGTGAGGAGAGTGCTCTGCATGCCTCCTGGGGTACCCCAACTCCTTCAGGGGTCCGAAGTATTAAAACAATGTTTGCTTTGATGAAACAGCACTAAGTGTCACTTGCCTTTTCCGCTCTTATTCCCTCACAGGTTGCGGCTGAGTTCTCCAGAGGTCCCAGGACACCATGATGCCCTCCCCATGATACACACACGTGAGGATTTCCGATGATTCTCACATGGGCGAACAAATACTTGAACGTTTTTTCAATTTTAATGTGGAGTATGGTAAGAAGCCATAGCTACCATCTCCACAAGCCACAGTGCTTTGGGGTTCTCTATAATTTTTCAGAACACAAAGGGTCATGAAGTCAAGAGTCTCGAGAACTGCTTTCCTAAAAATTATCTGTTGGATCGATGAATTGGTTGTATCGCGAGCAGAGGGAGAGAAACAAATACTTGTTGAGCTGCAGTTTTCGGGGAAGATTTCGTGTGATGGGCGGAGGGCGCCACAGCATACTGAACATCCAACCTGTGCAGGGAGGCTCAGCGGTGCAAAGGCAGTGATGGGGCAGGGAGCTGGGCAGGGGGCGAGATGGGCCGGGTGGGAGGACCAGCCTGGCGTGTTGGAGGTGCTGCTTATCGTCGTGATTCTGAAACCAGTAAGGGAGACCTTTCCACTCCGTGGAGGTCCCCAGAGCTGACTCACAGGCCCCCTGGCCAGAGAAAGCCAAACAGTCTGGTTTGCCTTCCCGAATGTTCCTCCCCCGCTCCCACGTCCCCCCGCTGCACGGGTTGGGAGTCTATAGTCAACCCGAGCAAAACCTAAACTGTTTCTTTTCTTTGGAAAGCCTCTAGAAACAGGAAGAGAGGCTGTTTTCTAGGATTTGCCAAGAGTTAAGTCATTCCTCACTGATACAAACAATTTCTCGGGTTACTCTTTGGGGTCCAGGAACATTCATGAACTGTGCTGGCTTTGAACTCTTCAACTCTGAACTTCAGCTCTGGATCATTGGCCTGGGGCTGGGGCATGGCTTCCTGGCCCCGCCTGGGCTATTGGAGACATGATCCAGGCACCTTGGGGTGAGACCTCAGAAAAATTCCCATCCAGTGCTGCAGGGAGGAATGAACCGTGTTCAGACGTTCTCTCCAGCTAGCCAGGTAGGGGTGCCAGGAAGCATGTGGTCAGGTGTGTCAGAGATGAAGGAACGCACAGACAGAGAGGTTGGGCGACAACAGTCAGGAAAGCAGCCTGTGTTGAGGGCGGCATCCATGGAGCCGTGCACCATCATGTCTCCTCTCGTTTCTGTCTCCTAACTCCTAGTAAGGCCGAGCGTGGTGGCCACAAGCAATGTCCCTAGAATCCCCTGCCCAGCCGGAGTCCTGCCTCTGCCATCCAGCCAGTGGTATTTCCCAGAAAGGCTGCAACCCTTTCTTCCATCCCATGTACACCCAGACCCTCCCATCCAGAGCTAGGGTCTGTGCCCCCTTCTTTTAAATCTGAGCAGGTTTGCGACTTATTTATCATTAAAAGAACATAGCAGAAGAGAAACTATGGGATGCCTGTGGATTAAGGCAGAAAAGGCCACACTGTTCCCCTTTGCTGGAACCTTCCTGCAGGAGCCTGGAATCACCGTGTAAGAAGTTCAGCATCGACACTTTCTCTCCGCCTCCTTCCTCCACACTGTTCATACTGTGGGCGCTCCCAGCTCATCCAGAATAATCTCTCCATGTTGATGTCACTCTGTTCGCAGCCCACTTCCCGTGTGACCCAATGTTTCTGCAGCTTCTGGGGTTGGGATGAGGATCGTTGTTCTGCCTGCTACAGTATCCTTCAAGATCCCATCTCTGCACAAGCAAATATATGTTTTACTTTAAAGCCCAGTAAAAAGCATCATTACACATTCAAATGTGGTATGTTCCTCATTTTAACCTACTGAAAACGTACAACCAATAATTGCGCTGGCTCATGATCACTATTTATTTTTCAGGAACTAGAGTGCATAGCACATAATAAAAGTTAAGTATTGCTTTGTGTAACTTTTGTCTCAGTCTTTGCGGGTGAGTTCATATGTGTGAACTGGGTCATGATATAAAAAGTATTTCTTACTATGAGTCATCATAAAAAATGTTCAGAAGTTATTATTATATAGTTTAGTGGTTATGGGATGGTTTTCTGGGGTCAGACTGTCTGGCTCCATCATTTACCAGCTGGACGGCTTTGAATAACTGACTTAATCTTGCTGGCCTCAGTTTCCCTACCTGTGAAATGGGGTGATAATTGTACATTGCCTGAACAGATCTGTGGGAAGGTTAAATGGACTGACGCATGCTAAGTGCTCAGCTCGGGGCACATGACAAGCACTTATTACTATTATACAGTTTGTATTGTTTTTAATATTCCCTTAAAGGCAGAGAGGGGACCAGCTTTTCGGGGGAGACAGAGCAGAAGAATGAAAAAGCTTGCAGGGTGGGGTTAGTGTGGGTGCTACTGACCCAGACCAACAGGTGAGGTCACAGTGCTGGGTCTCTCACGATTCCGCAAGGTTTGGGAGGTGCCTGATGACATCGAGTAAGCTTGTAATCTGAATGGGGGTCAATCATTAGCCCATCAGAATCCTCCAAATTTGAGCAGAAATTAACAGATCTAATTCATTCACTAGGTCAGTATTTCTTTCTTTCTTTTTTTTTTGTTAAGATTTATTTATTCGTGCATACAGAACAGGCCAGAGGCTCGGGGCAGCGAGAGGCTTCACCAGAGACAGAGTGGGGAGCAGAACAGGCAGATCAATAAAGTACACTGCCGAGGGGAGCAGCGGGTGGGTCAGGAGAGGTCTGCTGCGCCCTGTGGGTCACCTCCCTGGCCAGGGATCGAACTCATGCTGAGGCAGCTGTGGCCAGCTTCATAGTGCTCAACCCATTGCACCACCAGGGAGAACCCCACCAAATCAGTATTGATGAAGCACCTGGTGTGTCAGGTCCTGTTCCAGGCATGGGCACACAGCTTAGAGCCAGAAAGTCTTGTCCCCGCAGAACTGTGCAGGCACCAGAGAGGTGGGGAAATGCAGATGTGTCGAGTGGTTTTAAGAGCAGATAAAATGGAGGAGTCTTGTTTACCTGGTTGGTAACAGGGTAGGGAATCCCTCATGGGGGAGTACTTGGCCAGCTATTTACACAGTGAGCAGGAGGTAGCAAGGTCATGGGCTTAGGTCAGGTCTCTGCAAAGACCCTAGTGTGGGAGAGGCTATGGCCTGGATGCAGAGTGAAGTGAGTTGAGAAACCACAGGAGGGAGGCATCAAACTGAAGTCAGGAAACCGGGCTCAGGATGGGGGTGTTGAAAGCAGCCCCAGAACAGGAGAGGCTGGGCCCTTCTGGAATGCTAGCATTAAGATCTTGGGGATTTGAGAAGAAGACCTCCCCCCAAAACCCAAGACAAAACTTGAGAGCAGTCTTAGGAAGAAGGCATGTCAGGCTTTAAGGGAAGTAGGCTAAGAGGCAGCTGCTCAGAACAGCAGTCCAGGGGCCTACGGATTTGGGGCCCAGAAAGGTGATGAAAAGGATGCCCTGAGTCAGCTGTGGGCCAGCTGTCAGGAAACTCCAGACCCCTTGGCACTTTCTGGCAAAATTCTGAAGCTTCCCTAAAGTCAGGATCTGTGGGTAGGAACTAACAAGCTAAAATTTCATTAGGATCAATGTCAAGGTCAGCCTGTAAAGACATTCGTTCATTCCACAAACACTCACCAAGTGAAGTTTTGAAATCAGCAAGACCAGGGCTGAAACATACAGTCGCCTACTAAAATCCTAAGGAAGTGTCCGTTTTTGAGTCCTCGCTTCCCTACCTGTGTTTTGTGAATGACAACACCCATGACCTTGACCTTGCTGTCTCCTGCTCATCATCCAGGGGAATGGTCAGCCCCGAGCTGGGCTTTCCCCATTGTCGTCTAAAACTGTTGCTTTTAGACTCTTTGTTCAAAGCTGCTTGTTAACCATATAATACACGCACATGCTGAACTACTGTTAAAGCCAAGAAGGGGACCAAGGTGGACACGCTTTCTGGCCCCTGGGTACACACGACAGACGCTTGAGACTGGCAGCGAACTAGCAGATAAACAGCAACATGAAATAAGAATGAAGTGTGACCGGTGCCCAGCTAGACAGCTTGTGCGGGAGTCTGGGCTGAGCTGTGTGTTGATGACTCACAGATGCCAATTTGACTGAGCCCTAGAGTGCCCAGATCTCTGGCCAGTCATCCCTCTATTGCTGGGAGGATGTTTTTGGATGAGATTGACATCTGAATTGGGTAAAGCTGCTTGCTCTTCCTAATGGACGTGTGTCTCATCCAGACAGTGGTAGATCTGCCTTACATCAGAAAGGCTGGCTTCTCCCTAGGAAAAGGGAATTTCTCCTGCTCAGCAGCCTTTGAACCCTCTTCCTGCCTTTAGACTCAGACGGAGCCTTCAGTTCTTCCTGGGTGTTGACCCAGCTGGCTCTCAGTTACAAGTTATACTTTGTTCTTGTTCTTGGGTTTTCAGACTGAGACTGGAGCTAGACCATCAGCTCTCTGGGCTCCAGCTTATCAACTCATTGCAGATCTTGGGACCCCGTAATCACAGCCTCCACCATTTCATGAGCCAACACCTGTATACACTGTGTCCTCACTGTCTCTCCAACTATATCTGTTTCTTTAGAGAAACAGAAATAGTAGGAGATAAACGTAGAGACCATGGTGTAATCTCCTGTTGATTCTACACATCTATGTTGACATATATATGAGACATAGCTCTAATTCTAGAGACAGATAGCTCTATCTCTTTTTGGACATTCTCTACTTTATTTACCAAATCGGTATAGAATTTTATCATAATAGTCAATTGTACCTCGAATGGTTCAGACTGTGCCCCCCTTTTTATGCATATGAGAGCTGAGGTACAGGCCAGAGGTGTGGGGGTGAATGGGTTCACCAGAGACAGAGTGGGGAGCAAAACAGGTAGATCTACTGAAATACACTGCTGAGGGGAGCAGCGGGGAGACAGGAGAGGTCTGCTGAGCCATGAGGGTCACTCCTGGCTGGGGATCGAACTCGTGCTGCAGTGGCTGCATATAGCTTCATAGTGCTGCGCTTTGACCCCTTGCGCCACTAGGGAGACTGTGCCCCTTTTAACCTTTCAATCAGCTTTCAAGTTACTTTTGTATTTGCTTGATGCTGTATGTGTACTACTGAGATATGCCAGAGGACTCTGCCCTTCACCATTCCTTACCCCTTTGACCATTTCTCACCCCTCCCTCTTAATCTCAGAAACCTTATTTAATTTATTAATGATCACTAGTTTTTATAAATATTTTTTTTTATAGTCCAGAGCTCTTTTATTTCTTTTTTCACACCTATCATGCCATGAATTCATAGGGAATGGGTTCCAGCAGCTCAGGCTCCTTTCCATTGGTTCTCACAAAGTGTGCTTCTCTAGGCGGAGCAGGCTGGCGCTTCAGCTGAACCCATGTACCTTTCTCTTTGGCTTCCTTTTTTTTCTGATCATTTTCTTTTACACGTTTCAGGAAGCTATCTTGGCTCTTAGAGTGTTTAATGTGTTCAATACGAACATTAATTCTCTTTGCAAGAATCTTGCCCTTTACTTGTTTGTTTACAACAATGCCAACTGCATGCTGGGTAACATTATAGACTCTTCCAGTCTTGCCATGGTAACATTTGTGGGGCATTCCTTTTTGAACAGTGCCCATCCCCTTGATGTCTACAATATCACCTTTCTTGTAGATTCGCATGTATGTGGCCAAAGGAACAACTCCATGTTTTCTAAAAGGCCTAGAGAACATATAGCGGGTCCCTCTTCTCTTTCCTTTTGCGTTGGTCATGTTGACGACTTACTGGAAGATGGCGGTTCCGGCCGAAAGGTGTTTTTGTAAATATTTTGCCTCATCAGATTGCTTAGGGTATAAGTGTCCAATATTTGTCTCAGTCATTTTAACTTGCTCTACTACACATCTCTCCCTTGAACGCCTTCCAGTTAGCTATAAATGGCAACATTTCATCTTTCCTTATGTGTGGAAATGTGTCTATGAAGATCTGTCTCCTACTGCTTCTGCCCCCAGAGAATCAGGTGAGCTCATCTGAGTCTATTCTATAGCTGTCTGTAACACGTCTGTACCACTTACTGCTAATCACCCATGTCCTTACATCCTACTGGTTCTGTATCTCTGGAGCAGTCAGGAAAACCCAGAGTATTACAGCTCTTACTGTCGAGTACTTACTGTATGTTAGGAATTGTGGTGGGGGGGGTAGATAGACTTTTCGTGCTTTATCTCCATCAACTGCCTTGGGGGTAAGGTGTATTCTTCAGAGTAAGGAGCCTGAGATTTACCGAGGGGAAATGATTTGCCTAAGTCCCTCAGCTGCTAACTAGCAGAAGATAGAACTGACATTTGCACCCAAAGTGCCTTCCCATCTGGTCACGCCGCACTACTCTGAAAGCACAGAGCCAAACACTGGTTTGGAGGAAGGAAAGGAGAAAGTAGACAAATGTCTATGGGTTTGCTTGAGGGAAAATAAAGAAAATAATAGATGTCAGTTGTGAAGGAGTATTAGAATTACACATAAGGAAGAAAGTAAAACAGGAATGTAATAAAGTTGACTAACCGGAGGAAGAAGTGAAACTGGTAAAAAGTCCTCCAGAGGTTATTCTGTGTTTCCACAGAAACTGAAGCACAAGTCCTTAAATCTTTATCGAAGCCAAGAAGAACCTTAATGTCAAGGTTGGTCCTTCCCCATACATTAGAAAAATTCTGGATTGTATTCACTTATGAACAGAGATGCTAAAAATCTCAAAATGTCAGCAAGTATAATTCAATAGTATCTTTAAAGTGTCACATGTCACGAACAAGTCCTGTCTATTTCGGGAGGCAGTGGTGACTCATCATTTGAAGGCCTGGCAATATGGTTCATGATATTATGACATCAGCAAATCAAGTAGGGAAAATCAGAGGTTATATTCAAAAGTGATGGAATTGCATTGATTCATTTGCACAGCTGTTCCTGGCTAAAATGCTTTAGGTAAAACCTATGACAGGGGGAAAAAACGACTCGGATAGAATAAAAACAATTACTGCAAAGTAGCAGTGGACATTCCATCATACCCTGAAACATGAATCCTATCTACAAAATCAGACATGTACGGGGCAGTTAAAGTCTACACTGTAGTTTCTATGTAATGCACTTATATAAAGAAATAAAATACAGAATGTAAAGATCCAGAGAAAGGGAGCAAAATGATCTTTTTTTGCCAGATGAGATCATTGTCAGCTTAGAAAATTCAAGAGGCTACTTAAAATAGTATTCACACGAGTACTTGCTATTTGTAAATGGTATGATAGATTACTTGAATTTCTTTTAACTAGAAAGAAATCAATGGCTTTTCTTTTTGTTAGGAATAGCCAGTTAGAAATAAAGGTAGAATAATATGCCATTCATACCAGTGCTCAAAACTATGAAGACAAAAAACAATGGAATGAAAGCATTAAACTCATATGGAAATGACTATAGGATTTAATTAAGGAATAGAAAACAAAAGCCCAAATAAATGTTGCATATGGAATGATTTCCCATGGTCCTGAGTAGGAAGATTTTATTTCACCATTTCAATCCTCCCCATATTAACCTTTAAATTGTGTAAAATCCATTCCTTATTTCAACAAGGTATTTTGAGGATGGAGATAAAAATCTCCAAGAAAGTTTTGGAAATGAAAGACTTAGAGTGGGGGGTGGAACTAGCTGGGCTGTCCTGCCAGATTGTCACGTGGGTTGGCTGTTTCCATCTGGATCCAGCCTTCTCCACCTGCTCCATGACCTTGAGAGTTGACCCCTATGACTGTGTCCACTGGTGCCTACTCCACTGATATCTAGTGGGATTTGGGCAGTAAGGGAAGGGCCAGGTGAGCCTTTCTATTCCCCCTTTCCCTGATGGACATGGTGGATGGGCTGTGTCCTTTCACTCACGACCACAGGTGCCCACATCTGCCTCATCCATACAACTATGTTCTTCCAAGTACTAGACAAAGAGCTGAAAAGAGATGCTAGTAACTGACCGGTCAGTCAGTGGAAGCTGACTCTAGTATTCCCGTTTTCTTCCTTCCTCTATGTATGATATGAGTGATACAGTATAGATAAAATGATTTATTATGCAATGTGTAATACATAAATGTACACGTTATAAATATATACCCATTAAAGGTGGCGTTCAAATTCATCTTACTAAAAGATGGCACTGTCTTAAGAACTTAGGCTAGACTCTCCCACATAAGACTCTACCATTCATAAGAAAGTAGGTTAGACTCTACCACATACTATGTTCTAAGTAATTCTAGATGGGTCAAATGTCTAAATGTAGAAAAGTAACATTAGCATTTGAATAAGACCAGAGAACGATTATCCGTTCAAAACAGAATGAGGAAAATTCACAACAAAAATCAGAGGCAAAGACATAAGACTTCCAAGTCTACAAAGAGCTCCTAGAATGCCCTCTGTATTTGGAAATCCATCCTAATAAATATGTTACCAGGAAATATCACCCATCAGCACTAATCCATTTGGGAATGATGAGTGTTCTGATGGACATACTGTAGTAATTTAAATAATTATGTTTCAACCTTCAAAGGTACCCATAATGGATATCAAGTAATCAAACTATAGAAAGGGTGGGAAGTCTTAATTATGTGACTATATGTTGGCTGTTGTTGAGCATCACGGAAAAAAAATGATGTAGGCTATCCTATGTCTTATATTCTTTTTTTCTCTTTTCCCTGGACTTCATACTGAAGGCATGTTCTTTTATCTTTCTTACGATGTCCTTAGGATACCATTCCACAAGTAAAATTGCTGACTCAAAGGATATGCCCATCAACACTTGAATCATGGTGCTCATACCATTTTACCTTCCTACCAACAGTGGAGGCCCTGACCCATTTTTGCATTTTTGCCAGGAGTGTATTTTTCCTTGAAGTCTTTGCTATTTGGATTGTTCTTTCTTTTTCTTAAAGAGAACCAATGTCATGGTGTTTTAATTTTTCATTATTTGTAGGTGTTACTAACCCCCTCATTTTAAAAGAAAAGTAGAGAAGCTAGGAATTGATTTATTTGTTCAGGCAACAATTCCAGCGCATTCTCCAAGGGTACAGGTGCCAGGCCAGGTCACCCAGCTGTAGCCTCGAGAGAGCCTGGAGCCCCCACAATGAGCCCAGTGTTCAGAGAAAGCCCCATGTCACGTGGTGAATTCCTTGGAGATCTGGGGCCAGGACTTGGCTCTCGATGCTCTTTTTACCTCAAACACTGCCTCAAAACAAAACAAAACAAAACAAAACAAAACAAAACAAAATAGAGACTATTTAACTGGAAGGTCTAGTGGCAATGGGGGGCCGGGGGGTTTGGTTGGAAGGGAGGCTGGATGGAGGGAAAGTGGTTTCCTTAAGCCTCAGTTGCTGTGGGCCTGGGCTTTGGACAGCTGAGGGGAGCTGCAGATGTGACATTCTGCAGTGGGTCCCAGAGAGCTCCAGAGAGAAGGAAAGGTCAGGAAATTAGCTCTGTTGGCTGTCTTTGTCATTCTGAGCCCCACGCCTCACTCCCTCCTCCCCCCTCCAAACCCATTTCAGAAATCCGGTCCCATTTTTTTGCCTGACCTTGGTGGCTGAAATTTCTCTCAGTATCATAAAACCTGGGGTTGTAAAATTCATATTGAAACTTTAAGAGCCACATCTGTTTTAATCATTTTTTTCCCTGTTTTAAGAACACAACAGGATTTTAATGGCAGCAATAAAATGGAAAAGTTGAAGGAAATTATCACAGATTTGTAAAGCTATAAGGCAGGTTCCTGGGCTCATGTGAGCAGTCAAATTACAAAGAAACAACCCAATTGTTTTTATGACAGGCAGATCTCTGGTTTAAGCATTTCTCAGTTTAATCTATTGATGAGGATTAGCATTTTATTCACTTCGGCACTCGGATGGCCGTGGCCAGACTGCCGAGACTCGCGACAGCAGGCTGCAGAGAGATTCAGAGGAGCAACGTGAGAAGGAAACGGCTGGTCTGGCCAATCCGACAGACCTGGTTTTAATCCTGAATCTGCCATTTTCAGCTGTGGCTTCAGACAAAGCCCTGACTTTGGCCAAGCCTTGCCTTCCTGTCTACCTATGGGGCTTTGCAAGCAAGTTTTCTGGTGAAACGAGGCAGAGATCACTGCCAGAGGTGCCAGGCAAACAGCAGTGGCTTGGCGGAGGGTCCCGGTCATCTGGTTCTCCCAGGAATAAGCAGCGAGCGGCCGGCCCATCCCCTCAGGGAAGGATGCTCAGCAATTGCCTGGGTTCTCCACCCAGGGCTCGTTCCCTGCCCCACCCCCACCCCATCTTGGCCCAGCGCAGATGCAGCCGGCCAGCTGCTGAGT
>NW_004567123.1:29292156-29296912 GCF_000260355.1 Condylura cristata | reverse complement strand
CCCCCCGCAGATGTGGCACGTGGGGCCCAGGGGGCCATACCTCTGTCTCTCTCCTGCTGGAGACACAGATCTGTGCTGCCTTCCTCTGCTGGGATGCGGCTCTGCAGAGAGGGTGCCCACCTGCTTGGTGACCGCTATTGGTTTCCTTCTGTTCTGTGTTCTCTTGTGTTTTAGTCCTTCTGCTGCTGTAACAGGGCGGCTTACGAACACCCCCGGTTTGGAGGGTGGGTGTCTGGGAGCGGGTGCCAGCCAGGTCCGGCTCTGGTGAGTCGGACCCAGTCACAGACTTCTCACTGTGTCCTCACCTGGCTGAGAGTGAGCGCCCTCCTGCCCGGCCTCCCCAGGGCCCCAGTGTCCTCTCGGGGGAAGCTGGAGTGCAAGGGACAGAGATGTTCAGCCCGGACTATCCTATGTACAAGGAGACCAGGGGTGAGGAGTAGGGGCGGGATCAAGAAACGGCCCCTAAATGCCCAAGGTGCTTGGGAGCGCCCTTCTCTGAAGCCATGACAGCTCTGCTGATGGCACAGAGATGTGCCCAGTCTAAGCCCCACACCAGCTCTCAAACACTGGCTCCCACGAATGGTGTATGAACCCCAGCCCTCCCGCCTGCTGGCTGGAGGAAGGCTTGTGCTGACACGTAGCCCAGGGCTCACCCACGCAGGGAGCTGTGGGCTGCTTCACGGGGCTCCCTCTGCTGCCTGCTGCATGGCTTCCTTCCCAGCCTGCCTCACACCACCTCACACCACCTCTCACCTGTCAGTCAACTACATGCCCTGCATCCACACCTGGCGCTGCTTCCCGGAAACCCAAACATCAGGTGTCCCCGCTCTTTGAGTGCCGGAAAGGAGTCCGTCATGAAGAGGACTGGTTTAGCACGCCCTCAACGCAGCATCGGGGTCTCCTCTGTGTTTCAGTGGTGCCTTCTCTGAGACCTGGAGACCCGAGGATAGTGAGGACCCGAAGATCACAGGGGCACGGTGAAGGGCACAGGCCCTGGCTACGCCCCAGCCTCAGGCTCATCACCTGCAGGGACGTAGGCAAGTGGCCAAGTCTTCACATAAGACTGAGGGGGACCCAGAGCCCCCGCAACTTGCATGCTCTAAAACGGGGTCCTGCCATCTGCCTGGGAAAGGCAGACTCTTCGTGTGAAGAATTAGTGTGCATACAGAAGGAAGAAGAGGGGACATATGTCCCAATAAACACCCCACACTACCCATCCTCTTGTAGGCAAACACCCCGCCAAACAGGGTTAGCCTCAAGTGGGGCTGCTGAGGCCCCAAAACTTGCCACAAGTCAAGGGCACTTTCCAGCAAGGAAGGCAGGAAGGAGGTTGAAGGGGCCAGGCAAGCCCGGGACAAAAGCTGTAAATCAAAATACAAATCAACATAATGGCTGTCATTGTCGGGTGCCCCAGTCTCTCTCCCAGATGTCACACCACATGTCTCCCTCCTGCTCCTTCCCAGAAGGACCAGGGTGCAAGTCAGGCCTTGGGACAAGCGCTCTCAGTTACACTGCGCCACCTGGCCGCTCAGCTCTGCCCACGGCTCTCAGTAGCTAATCCACGGTGGTGCGTGGAAGTGGAGGAGGGAACATGGCTTCTCCCCTAACATAAGTCCCTCTGTGCCCTGGTTTCTTCATCTTTCAACTGGATCTTGAAGAGGACTGAATGAATTCATTTAGGTAAAGCATCTAGAACAGTCCTTGTGCCATTATGATGATGATTAATATTAATATTCCCATTACTATTCCTGCTGCCACTGCTACTAGTTACCGCTTCAGACATGAGGTTGAGCTCCCCAGTGACAGCCAATTATCTCTGGCCCCAGCGCTGCAATTCACAGTGAGATAATAGCAAACATGAAAGGGCCTTAGGGCTCTTTATTTGCTGTCTGTCCCTCTGTGCGCCACAGACCTTGACTAACCCTCCTGTTCCCAAGGTTCAACTGAGCCCCTCGGAGCCTCAGCCCAGGGCATCTGCAGAGGGGAGGGAGGGCCAGGGCTGATGTGGTTGGATGCAGGGTAGGGGAACCTCACTGAGGTTGTTTCAGCAGGGGCCCCATAGCCACCGATTCAAGAGTTGCTTTTTTTTTTTTTTTTTTTAAGATTTATTTATTTAGGCCCTCCCTGGTGGCGCTGTGGGTTAGGATGCAGCACTGCAAGCCAGCCACAGCTGCGCTTCAGTGCGAGTTCAATCCCCGGCCCCGGAGGTGACCCACGTGGCACGGCAGACCCCTCCTGACCCGCCTGCTGCTCCCCTCAGCAGTGTACTTTATCTATCTGCCTGTTCTGCTCCCCGCTCTGTCTCTGGTGAAGTCTCTCGCCACTCCTGCCCCTCTGGCTTGTACTCCAGTTCTGTATGAATAAACAAATAAGTCTTTAAAAAAAAAAGATGTGTTTATTTATCATCATAAATATGTATTTATGATACATTATGTATCAGACGAAGTACACTGCTGAGGGCATCAGCTGGCAGGTCAGGAGAGGTCTCCTGCGCCATATGGGTCAGCTCCGGGGTGGGGGTCAAACTCATGCTGAGGTGGCTTTTAGCTTCCCAGTGCTGTGCTTTAACCTGCTGTGCCACCAGGGAGGGCCCCAGGGTTTACAGAATTGTTCTAACCCAGAGTTGAAAGGTTTTCCCCAGAATGAAGTGCCTGGCTTGCAAATCTGAGATAAGGCAGCTTTCGGGGCTGGCAGTAACCTGAGCCTGGCCCAGCTTCTCAGGGCCAACTGAGTACCCTCAGCGCGAGGGGGCAGAAGGCGAGCCAGGTAGGCTGCCCTCAGACTAGGGCTGAATGTGGGGCAATGAACCTCTGCTGAAAGCAGTGAATCCCCAAAGATGTTGCCTGTGGGGGTATCAACAGAAATAACCCTTTGGATAAACTAACTGACAAAATCCAGAGTCTCAGGCCAAAGGGAAAATGTGTGTCCTTCATCGCTATGTCTTTATGTAACTTTGGTTCATGGTTAATTTCTTTCCAGAAGTAGCATTTGCAAATGTTAATATTTGTGTCTGAAGGAAAGTAAAATTAATAAAATTCTGTTTGGGGTATAAATACAAATGTTAAACACAAAATAATGCTGTCCGTGTAATGTTCCGACTCTGCAATGCCCTGGGAAGCGTTTCCATTCACGAATACAGAAAAATATGTGTGTAGAGGCACACATTTCCCTTGGCCACTGGGCCCAAGATAGCTCATGGATAGCTCTGCTGGAACCTCCCATGCATGGTGGAATATAGTTCACCGCAGGCTATTTCTAGCATTCATTTATAGTTATTCAATGGTTGCATTAAAATACGATTTCTCTTTGTGACTGAAATTCTTTGGGTGTCCTTTTGAAATGTGTGCCTGAGTGAGGCTCTTGATGGCCTCAAATTAGTCCCAGATCTGGTGGAGACAAACCCTCACAAGACTTATCCCAAAAATACTACCCGAGGGACGTTCAGCAGGCTTCACAGCTCGATTCTTGCCTCTGAAGCAATAATGGTATCATACAGAAATGTTATCAAACGGGGCCCAGAAATTGTTCCATGTAGCATTGAGGAAAGTCTCTGCTCCCCAGAGAAAACTGTTTAACTCTGTGAAGGTCCTTTCTAGGATGGCATAATCTACAGCTATATATATATATATATATATATATATATTTAAACTTTTCTGGCACAGAAAAGCACTGAAGAAATATTAAGAAAGAAGTTACAAAATGGTTTCTCTGTCAACCTATATTTTATTCACACTGCACCACATGTTTTGTGTGTGTTAGCTCAGCTCATGTCACAAAATTCCTGAGGCAACTGGGGCCCAGATAACTTAAGCAATTTCCCAGGGACACAGAGCAGGGGAAGAGCTGAGTCATGTTTTATTTTTTTAAATGAACGCAGGGTAGATCCAGAGTCGGGGATTTTGACCACTAAGTTAAACTCCTTCTCATCTGATTTCACAGCTTCTGTGCATGTATGTAGGTCTACATGATGTAGGAAAAAATCATGGACGTATCACTCAACTTTATAAAGGTGACCTTCGATGAGATCTCAGGTGAAAAATACAGACTATTTTAGCCTTGAATATTTTGACCTGATATGCGAATTCTTTATGAATAAGTGTGATTTTTATAATAAGAAATGACAGGACAATGCTCCTTGCTGTGTGCGGGGCCTGTCGAGGCTTCCAAGGCAGTGTGGCTGTAACTCGGCCCCCAACTAGGCTGGGCTCCTACAGAAGCCTGCCCGGCAGGGAGGCAAACCTTCAGAGCACCCTCAGCTCCCCAGTGCGGGTCCTGGGATCCCGCCTGGCTCCCCCAAGTTCCCTTTGTGACTTGCTCTTCCTCTCTAGGGTAGAAGTGCCCGTGGCTCACTTCCTGACCTGCAGCGCGGGGACACACACGTTCTAGACAATCCCCGACCGCTGGACGCTCAGGTTACCAAAAGCGGCTCTTCTTGCAGGGACTGGGCTGGGGGCGGCCACCTGGCTCCTACTCACAACACCACGAACAAAAAGGGGAAGGGCCAGGGCAATACCCTGCTGCCGCTGGATGCCGTTTGCTCAGCGTCCCCTCCCCAGATTCCAAGCTCAGAAAGGAGCCACCCTGTGGTGAGGGGCCGCTCTCGTCTGCCTCCCCGTCCCAGGAGGGACCTCCTGTCCCTGCCGCCGCGGGCGGCGCCATCTGCACCGCGCAGGTGTGCCCGGCCCCCTGCCCAACCTGGGGGCTGCGAACACTGGGCCGATTGTGGCCCCCGCGAGCCCGGCGGGCAGCTGCGCCC
>NW_004567123.1:29248221-29291179 GCF_000260355.1 Condylura cristata | reverse complement strand
AAAGCCCATGACATTTTTTTTCCAGGACAAATAATGAATGTTTTCATATTCTATGACAGATATTGTGAATGCCTCAAAAGTATTATATATCACAAACTTTCTGTGACGATGCAGCCAGTGGATATTTAGGTCATGTGACATCTGTCCCAACTACTCAGCTCTGTAGCAGAAAGGCCGCTATAGAGGTTATGTAAACAAATGAGTGTGGCCGTGTGGCCGTGGGCCTTTCCTTACAAAACTAGGTAACAGCTCCATCCAGTCTGGCCTATGGATGGTAGTTTACTGACTCTGGATTAACTCTCCTCACAACTTCAAATGGTAGCCATTCGCTCTGCCATTCTATCTTGAATAAATAAAAATGCATATATACTTCTGTGGAATCCTATATATTTTGATTACAAATTGAAAAATACATGTTGGTAATGGCATTTTAATAAGTTGGTGTAACCAGAAATGAACACTTTTTCATTATCCCAGCTATTTTGATTTTTATATTTAAAAACATTATTCCTCAAAGGGTGCATGGGGGTCATGGCACAAAAGGGGTTAAGGACCTTGAGCTCCTCCGGGCAGTGCCATCTAAGGAGGGGGTAGCCAGGCTGCTGAGTCACTGCTCTGCCAACATGCAGTAGCTGGAATGTGAATGAGAAGCAGATCTCTAAAAAAAAAAAAATGGTAAATAGCTGAGACCTGAAGGTCCCGTGTTATAGCAGCTGGCCCACCCTCATACACACCTCGGGAAGGTCAGCTCCGCAGCTGTTCATGGTCGTGTCCAGTGCCAGGAGCCCTGCCTGACACTCAGGCTATAACAGTGATCATGGACCAATCTTCCAGCTCCTCTGTCTGCGAGTCAAGCTGGAGCAACCATAGGGATCTGGTTGAGGCTGGTTCAGTTGGTCCCACCAGGTATTTCAGGTGACCCATGGACATCTGGGTACACAGGGAAGACATTGTTCTGTAGGTGTGGAATGGTTCCTAGGAAAGCTTCTCCCATCCTGTGTGGTCTGGGAGACACATCACATCAGGACGCGTCGTCACCTGGTTGACAAGTCCTCTGTTAGTAGGTGTGGTAAGTCACCAGGCTCAGAAGACCCAAAGTACCTTGAAATACATGAGCTCACATCAGGGAGACTTTCAATAGTGTTCCCCCAGATTGGACAAGCCTGCATCTCCGGGTGTTGTGGGCTGAACTGTCCCTCCTCCTTCCCAGAGTCATATGTTGAAGTCCTAGCTTCCCATATATCTCTCCAATTTGACTGTATTTAGAGAAAGATTTTTGAAAAAGTAATTAAGTTCAAAAGAGGTCATTTGGGTGGCCCCAATCCCACCGCTGTTCTTGGAAGAAGAGATTCGGATGCAGACACACAGGAGAAGGCAGTCACCTTCTGGCCCGAGGTCAGTATGAAACACCAGCCCTGCAACAACCTGACCTTGGCCTTCCAGCTTCCCAGTTAATGAAGCCCCTTACCAACAGTGGGTCACAAAGCCAAAGGAAACTTGCTCAAGAATGTATTCAAATTTTTTTCTGATCAACAGCCCTAGGAGAACAAGTTACCTTTTTTTTTTTGCTCTCTAGAAACTATCTTTACAGGAAGAGATGCTCAAGAAGTCTGTGGCCAAAAAAGGAGAAATGGGATCAAGTTTCTATTTGACACAAACTAAACATTTCAGGTTTTCCTGGGAAATGACTAACCTTAAATGCTCGCTGATTGGGTTACTCTTAACGTGTGCCAGGCTGTTAATTAATAAAAACCCTGTTATTTTTGGCTGGATTTTGTGGTTTGTGTCAGCTTTTTAAAAAGTAATTGGTTGTCATTCCTTCTTTTTTCTAAATAAACCTTGACTTTTGTGCCGATTGAGTCTTAGTAATCTTGTCTTCTTAAAGAGGACCCTTCAGGGGACTTAAGTTTCAGGCCCAAGACCAGCTCTGCGCCTTTCCCTCCTCTCCCCATCTGTCCCCAGCGGGTCAACACTGGGGGGCTGGGGTGGGATTTGCCTGCAGAGGGGCTCTTTCCATCTCACACCTCCCACGCCTCTTGCCTGGCCCTGTTTTCCTGGGAGGTGAGTGTCGAATGAAGAAGGGAAGATGCATAATTGATGAGACTCCGAGTGTGACTGGGCTGGGGCGGTCAATGAATTATTAAATATAGACTCAATGGGGAGAAATTTCATTATGGGGCCATTTAATTAAGTGGCAGGCCAGAGGGACATTCCAAGATGGGATTTCAAAGGCTCTGGTTTCGGAGCTCGGTTTGGCCCCAAATCTGGGTACAAGGCCAGAAAGGGGAAGGGTTCTTCCACCTGGAGCCTTTGCAGGCACCACCCTCCCCTGTCTCCCTCATCAGTGCCCCCTTCTCTGCCTTCTTAATGCACTGCCTCCTTCTCCCCTCCCAGCCCTCACGCCTCCATTATTTCCCAAATACTTGTTGAGTATCTTCCATGAACCACGCTTTGCTGTAAACACCAGGGAGAGGCTGGTGAAAAATCGACTTAATTCTGCTGGAGAGACAGGTGGAAAGCTCGCAAGGGAATAAATAGGCAGGAGGCCTCGTGTGGACGTGGTCCTGGTCACAGAGGAGGCTGACGGGAGGCCGTCCGGGCTGGCTGTGGCCCCTCAACAGCCCCAATAACCTTCTGTGGCTGCTTTTGCATTAGCAGTCTTGTCTCCTGACAGCAGCTGAGCCTGAAATAGGAGACGGAAAGGGGCTTCAGGCTGAGGGAACAGCAAGTGCCAGGCCTGAACAGGACAGGCTCCAGGAGGTCTGGGGGGCGGGGTGGGGGGTTGCGCTGGAGAAGAGTGGGTGAGGGAAAGCAGGGTAGGACTTGAGGCTCAAGAGGTGGGCAGGGGCCAACAGATGGTGAATGGCCGGATTCTTTTGCTCCGTGGGCACTGGGGTAACCCACCCACTGGTGCTGCTGTTAGTGGAGGTTCTTTTCAGCTGTGTGCAGTGGGATCCAAATCAAGCTGTCTTATTTGGAACAGGGGATTTTATTGGCTCGTCTGTGTATTTGAAATACAGAGGTGAAGTGCTTTAGATGTGGTTAGTTCCAATAGTTCCAAGGTCTTAACAATAAATGATGATGGTTTCAACAATAAATTCGTTGCATGCGCTCTCAATTCTCTCCATGTCATGGCAAAGGTGCTGGAAACCTCCCAGTTACAGTCCTGCATTAAAATGCTATCATGGACCCTCCCTGGTGGCGCAGCTGGTTAAAGCACAGCACTGAGAAGCTAAAGCCACTTCTGCATGAGTTCGATCCCCGCCTGCCCCGGAGGAGTCCACATGGTGTGGCAGACCTCTCCTGACCACCCGCTGCTCCCCTCGGCACTGTACTTTGTCGATCTGCCTGTTCTGCTCCCCGCTCTGTCTCTGGTGAATCCTCTCACCCTCCGCAACTCTGGCCTGTACCCCAGTTCTATATGAATAAATAAATAAATCTTTAAAAAAAAATGTGCTAAAAAAAAAAAATGCTCTCATGGGCCCTCCCTGGTGGCAAAACAGGTTGAAGAGCAGCACTATCCCCGCCAGGCAGGTGACCCACATGGCACAGCAGACCTCTCCTGACCCATGGGCTGTGTAGTTCAGTCCATCTGCCTGTTCTGCTCCCCACTCTGTCTCTAGTGAAGCCTCTCACCCCCGGCAACTCTGGCCTGTACCCCAGTTCAGTATGTATAAATAAATCTTTAAAAAATAAATAAAACAAAGTGTTATCAAATGGCCTGGCTCTGTCCTGCATTGCTGACCCCCTCTCGGAGGCTGGGTGTATGGAGCCTGCTGATTGGCCAGGAGAGGGATGGGGCGCCATCTCTCCTCACAGATGGGAAGTGCCCAAGGCGTGGTCTCCAGATGAAAGCTGGCCTGCTATGGCCAGAAGTAATTCACAGCAGACATAAAATCACATGTCCACAGGCCTCTCAGCCAGTCGGTCTGGTTTTCTCTGCCTGTGAAAGGCTGCTGTTGAAGAATCCATCAAGAGGCATCACCCCATCTTGACAATGGGCACGCGGGAGCTTCAGGCCTTGACATAAATCCTGACCACATGGGATTGGAGGCACACGCTCCTAGACAGACGCAGCATGGCCAATCGGTAAGTTCTCAGCAAGTACTATCGGCCCACACAATAGAAGCCCAGGTCAAAGGCTGTGAACAGAACAAAGAGAAACTGCATGGAAGCAAGAGGGAAACTGCCAGAAAGAACCTTTCCTTTTGGTGTATCTAATCATGGAACCCGAAGATGTGAAAAGTTATGAATGGATGGAGTAATCAAATGGATAAAGCAACATTTTCTGATGGGGGTGAGGGGTGTAGCCTGTGCAGTGCTTCTGGGGAGCAAGCAGGTGCTGTTCAGATCAACTAAGCACAGGAAAGGATGGACCCAGCGTTCCTCTCCAGGCATCAATCCCACTCTCCTGAGGGTCGGTGGAGAACCTGTCTGAGGTTCAGGTGGCTGTTTGGGCAAAGCTTGGTGGGTAGCAGGTGCTGGAAAGGGTGGCAGGTGCTCTGGCACCAGCCTGACTTGGACCGCCCCTGAAGTCACACGGGTCCTCAGAGGGACATTTGTCAACTCTGTCAGTCTGCAGCGTGTGGGTGTTCAGGCTGCCCGGGTCCAGGGGCTGCCTGTTTTGTTGACAGTCCTGTGCTTTCTAAATACCAAAACAATACATCTTCATTATGAAAAACAAGCAAACGCGCGTCCTGCCTCCAGCAGGGAGCCATTATTGACGAATTGGTGTTTGCTTCCAAGCAATTCTCTGTGCCCACAAAGACATGATAATATTATTTTTTACAGCGAATGAGATCATAGCCTGTGTGCTGTCAGGATCCTGCAGGAAGCAGATGGCACATTGGATCTGGATAGTAAAGGGGAGTTTAATGAATGAAATATTTACAAAGGTGGGTGGGGCTGGGAAAACAATAATGCAATGCACCTGGGGTGGCAACAGTTGGGGTGGGGGGTGCGGGCATCATCTCAGGCCCAGAGAGGCCAGGTGGAGAGACTGTGCCCTCATCAGCAGGACCCTCCAAACTTCCCTGCCTGACAGGGAGTAAGGGAGAAAACAGGCCTGCACTGGCTCTCCTGCTTCCATCCCCTGCTGGAGTCTCTCCTGGGTGCACCCAGAGGAAGTCAGGGAAAGGAGAAGCCTTTGCATTCACCCATGAGCCATCCTCCAGTGTGGATTTGGAGGCACAGCAGGAGAGGACCACATCAACTGCCCCTATAGCTCCTCCTTGTGCAGGGTGGCTGCCAGAGCACTGTACTCTCATCAAGCCCCTCCTCCACACCTATGATGCCTGTATCTATCTACCTAGACCATCAGGACTAATCTCATCTCTGACTTCCATTTATATCGTCACCCCAAGAAGTCCAGGCCCTTAACCTCTCTCCCCAGGACTCTCACCTCCATGTGACTTTGTGGGCCATGAGACAGAACCCCTCTCCCCACTCCCCACCCCCACACTCACTTCCCTGTCCTGTTTTTTTCCATTACACTTATAATTTGTGGTCATGTTATTTCTTGAACCTAGTTCCTGTTCGTCTTCCGCAACTCAAGCAGACATTTTTGTTCTCTTTGCTCCTGTGGAAGGGCTCTATGGTATGAACAGGAAAAGGAAATGAGGATAACTTCAAGATTGTGAGACTGGGTTTAAGGTGGATGTTGGTGCCTTTGGCAAGTGTAGACACATGGACGGCAGTGGATGGAATTGAGATATCATCAGTTCGCTTTGAGCTGCCCTGAACTGAGAGGTTCTCTCTAGCCTTCGCAACCTCTTCCTGCAAGAGCACCTTCACGCATTCTTGTCCCCTAGCAAAGCCTTGAGGTTGAGGGTTGAGGTTCTGGCTTGTCCTCTGAGGGTGGTTCACCCCAGTCACGTCTGGGGTGAAACTGACAAGGTCAGGTGCACAAATGCTGTAAATATAGAGGAGACACATTCAAAATGACAGGCATAACCAAACCAGAAAATCCTCATTTCTAACCAGATACATGAAGTATCTGTTTTTCGTCTCTGCCCCACGGATGTGCACAGCTGTCTGGCATTTGTGGCTGGGCTCAGGGTACTTAACTCCCACCTGCTTTTCGGGTCAGCCCTCTCTGGTGAACTTGAGCGTTTGTGCTTTTGCTACCAGCAGATTAAACCTGCCAGCAAAAATCTTCTGGTGGGAAGAAGAGAGGACCTGGCTTTGTTCAATGGACACTGAACCAGTTGACAACGGATGTGGGTTCAAGGCAAAGCTCAGTCCAGTGAATGCTGGTGGGGACAGCTCAAGAGTTGCCTACTTTCCCCAGCAAACTGGTACGAGGGACTAAGTCGGGAAACGTGGACTTGTGGAAAAGCAAGGATTTTAGTTCCCCCCATGTTCATCTCACATGCTGAGGTGACTACCCAGGGGGGATTGGGGCAGGCAGTGGAGACAGAGTGTACATTCCCTGGGCCGCAGGGAAGGTGTTCCCAGCAAATTACTCTCCTGAAGGCTCAGAGCCTTCATCATGCTGCTCCTTCTGCTTGGGATGCTGTTCCTCCATGTTATCGATGGAGCTCAGGTGCAGTGTGGTGTTCTCAGGATACCACCGAGAAGCCACCTCCACCAGCCCCCTTGGCCTCGGCCTCCCCTTTACGAGCACTCCGAGTTCTCCGCAGTCCTTGCAGCCTGTGCCACCACTGACCCAGCCATGCAGCGTGTGAGAGCTGTTAATTGCTAGCTCTTCCTAGTCATCTTCTCAGACAGCCAGCCCCATAAACCCAAGAGCTGTTAAAGTCATCCCTCTGTCCCCAGTTGTTTCTCTATTGTGGGTATTCAGGCTCATGGAATTATTGAGAGCTCTCTTTGTCCATTCAGACTTTATTTGCCTAGAGGACACTGTGGCAATGTTAAGGGGAAGGATGTCCTAAAGGAACTCTGCAGAGTCTTGTGGACTCCACCCCTACTCCAGCTTTCTGGACTCCAGCCCTTCTCCAGTGATTGGAAACTACAACTCCCAGCAGCACCAGGGAGAGAACTGCGAGGACCCAAGGGCGGAGCTAGCAGGAATTCTGGGACATTTGGGGGATAAATAGGGCGTGATTGCATCGCGCGCGAAGCAGCTCTCCAGACCCTGTGACTTGGTGTGTTCAGTCAGCCTAGCCGTAAGGTATTCCATTTACTTTGTATCCTGCTCTCTATCCCTGGGTTGTTTCCTATTCCTTTCCCCTTTTGTAAATAAACCTGTTATTGACCCTTTTGTGTGTACTTGCAGTATAACCGAATTGTGAGCGCGCAGTGAGGCCCCACAGACAGGCGGCCCAGTCCACTCTGGGCTTTCCCATAACAGCTACTGTGGCCAGTGCCCATTTCATCCTGACTCAGTGCATCCCAGCCCAGCTGCTAGCTGCCAACACCTGCATTTCTGAGAAAGTCAGAGGAGTCTCAGGCTGCTCAGCCCAGGTCTGCCCTGCGCATGGCAGGTCGAACGTACCAAGGAATTAACATCTCTCCCCCTCCCAGAGCTGTCCTCAACAAGTGGCCCATGGGAGTTGGGGATGAGTACTCCAGGGAGAGGGGGGATAAACATGCCCATCTGCTCACTCCACCTCCCCACCCCCACCCCTGGCATGAAGCCTGCATGCCACACTGGAAGGCAACCTTCCTTCCCCGTCACTTCCACACTCCCTTTCTGGCATTTTCCATACCGATACACAGATCATTTAGGGTCTGCTTCTGGGGAGGCCCTAGAAGACGCTCCAAGATTCCAGACTCCTGCTTGGGGTCATCATCGCTGGTCTCCAGCAATGTAGAAGGGCCTGGTCCCCTCTCACCCCTTTCCCTCTAGTTGGGTAAACAGATCATAAACAAGCGGACACACAAATCTTGAGGAAATCTTCAGATAATGCTGATGACACGAAGGGACAAACAGAACAATGTCCGTGGGCGAAGGCTGCCTTGGTCCAGCCAGGGTCTCTGAGGGAGTCTCTGATCTAGATCTGTTGGGCAAGAGTCCAGCAGCCAGGGACACTCTGAGGGGAGGACGCTCCAAGCAGCTCCCCAGCTGGTGCCGATCTGAGCTGGGGAGGGCAAAGCTGGGCCTCTCCATCAAAGCAAGAGGGAGGAAGTGAGGTCAGAGGGATGGCAGTGGCTGGAATGAACAGACAGATGGATGGATGGACAGACGGACAGACAGACAGACAGGCGGTGCAGGAGTTGACGCCCTGGGGCTGCAGAGATTCGGAGACGCCTTCTGAGGCGTCTCCTAGCCCCTGACGGGAGAGTGGGAGTCAGTGCTAAAATGCAGCACAACCCCTCGAAACGTTCCAGCTGGGCCAGAAATGGTGCTTATTGCTCTCATGACCATTGGGACGCCGGGGTGGGTGGGGTGGAAGAGCCAGACAAGGAAGGGAGGGGGGGCCAGGAGGCCCCAGCCTCACCCACCAGGCCTGGGAATCTGACAGCATCTGTCACCAGAGAATCACATAGAATTACCCGGAGGAATAAAAATCCAGCCGGGGAAGCACTTAGGACGGAGCAGAGTGGGTGAGGGGCAGCCCCAGCCCTGCCGCCCACCTGTCTGCTTCTTGTTGGGGGAGGAGAGGCGGCTGGGGGGGAGGGGATTCCCCTGCAGCATAGGGCCTTGCCACTCCTCGGCACCAGGCAAGGGTGTCACAGAAGTGGTGTTTGCTGAATGAATTCACTGTGATTTCTGGGGAAGCGTCTGGTTCCCTCAGCTGTGCCTGGACACCCACTGCTTGGATATACACCTTTGCCCCTGATCTTTTCTTCCAGAAGGCCTGTTAACACACAGCCCATTGACACACCCTGACCCCCAAATCTGTCCAGATACTTTGTTTGTTACTGGTGGAACCCAGGAGAGATGGGACACAGGGCAGATGCACTCGATATGCTAAAAGCACTAATTGTGTGGCCATGGGCTTGCTGCAAAAGGAAAAAATGTGATTAAAATAAACTTATGCAAAGAAGGAATTCATTGGGGTCTTTTTTGGGCATTTATTCTTTAATGATTTATAATAAATTATAATAATGATTCTTTAATTCTTGTAGTAGAGTATACATAAAATGTGCCATTTAAAAATATTTATGCATACAGAACTGGGGTACAGGCTCAGAGGCGTAGGCACTGTGAGAGGATTCACCCAAGACAGAGTGGGGAGCAAAACAGGCAGACTGGCCAAGCACACTGCTGAGGGGAGCAGCGGGCGGGTCAGGAGAGGTCTGCCGCGCCATGTGGGTCACCTCCAGGGCGGGGATCGAATTCCTGTTTCTTAGTGCTGTGCTTTAACCTGCTGCGCCACCAGGGAGGCCCCAGAATGTGCCGTTTTAAAAAAAGATTTATTTATTCATACAGAGCTGGGGTACAGGCCAGAGGTGCAGGGGCAGTGAGAGGCTTCACCAGAGACAGAGCGGGGAGCAGAATAGGCAGATGGACGAAGTCCACTGCTGAGGGGAGCAGCCGGTGAAACAGGAGAGGACTGCTGTGCCATGTGGGTCAGCTCCGGGGCCGGGGATAGAACTCACACTGAGGTGGCTGCAGCTGGCTGGCAGTGCTGCGTCCTTACCCATTGTGCCACCAGAGAGGGCCCAAAATGTGCCATTTTAACTCTTGAGGAACATCGACTGCACTTCATGGCACAGAGCAGCTTTCCCTGTAAACCATTTCTTGAACATCGGCATCACCCAGCTGAAGCTCTGCACCCAGTTACCAAGTCCCCATTTGCCACAAAGTACTATGTTTCAAAACAAAAAGGTCCAGAAGGGTGCCCTGGCTTTAATCACAGCTTTTGCAAGTGTTCCAGTGATTTCCTGTCCCCTGCATTCATTCAGAGATGGGACTTTCCTTTGGGGTGTCAAGATGGCTGACCGGCTGCAGCCCCAGCACCACCATGGCTCAAGTGCAGAGGTGGAGAGAAGTGCACACCCTTGACAACTGGTCAAGCCAGAGCGTGGGCTTTGGTGGGGTCGGAGGGTCCTGTTGCTGTAGACTGAATGTTCGTGTCTCTCCCGAGTTCAGATGTTGAAGTTCTAATCCTCCAGGATTAGGAGGTGGGGTTTTGTGGGGAGGGGAGGTTTGATTAATTCATGAGGGTGGAAACCTTGTGAACGGGTTGAGCACCCTTTGAGGAAGAGACAGCAGCTTCCCAGTCTCTGGTGTCATATGGGAGCCTTGAGCCCATTGCTGTAACCTGGAGTTTGAGTAGGGAAGGGGGAACTCCTGGAGAAACACCAGGCTGGGCCCAATCACCTGGTGGAAGTCTGCTGCCTTGAGCTGTTTTTCTGGTGTGAACAGAGGATTCAGGCTAGGTCAATAAGTGACACCCCGGAATTCTTGCTGTAGTGACATGAGTTTGGGTTGATAACTGAGTCCAGAGCCAAGGCCTGGACTCGAGGCCTCCATGCAAACAGGGCCTCTTGGCTCTGAAGCCAACACAAAAGGAAACAGCTGAGGGACAGAGAGGAGCTGGTCCTGGGTCAAGCCGCGCCTGAAGCTGGCTCTACTCTGGATGTTACAGTCATGTGATGTGAGCCAACACACTGGCTTTCTGCCAAAGTCAGTTTTAAAGTTTTACATTTTTGTCACTTGTTATCCAAAAAGGATTAAGCTTAAGTCAGGACCACAGATCATGTAAAAATCATGAAGCTACTTGATTTTTCAATTTCCCTCTGACTAAGCATTCTAAGAAATGTCCCTTCCAAAATTTGTCTACAAAGATATCTGTGATATCATGTCAAACTGTTATAAGGCAACCTATGGTGAGTTGGGTTGCCTGACTGTGGGTCCTCACCCTTGTGCTTAAGATTCAACGACATTGCAGACACACACACAGGTCAATAATGGGCTGATTTACAAGGGAAAAAGACAAGGAATAAACCAGGCAAAGAGAGAGACAGAGAGATACAAGTTAACTAATGTATCCTACAACTTCTGCTGACCTGGGACCCCAAAAGCACCTGAGAGCTGATCAAGAGCCAAGCGGCCAGCTGCCAGCCACGAGGCCAGGACAGAGAGAGTGACCTTCAGCCCAGCATGTCCGGTCTTATATCCCAAACCCCAAAATGGCTGCTTAACGCCCCCCTGGGGTCCCAGCAGTCCTCCCTCTGGTGTGGCTGGGATTCGTAGTTTCCATGTCTAAAGTGGACTGGGGTGGAGTCCACCAAACTCATCTCCGTAAAGCTGGTTCCGGACATCTTTCCCCCTAACAAAACCAGTGAGATTTTCTGCTGTCACCAACTCACTTTTCACCTCTGGCTACTCTTTGTCCTCATCCTGGCCTGTTTCTGACCTCCTGACCTCCTGCAAGGAGAGAAGATTGGGGTCCTGGGGGTGACAGTGGTAATTACAGATTCTCACAAGCAAGGTGACATGTGGACAGAATCAGAGAAAGATAAGGGAGGCTGCTGGGTGGGTTTCTGGAGGAATAGCAGAGAGGACAGTATGTGCAAAGGTCCTGAGGCAGGTATGTATCTGCCGTGTCCCAGGAGCTGGGTGGCTGGAGGAGGGGGAGTGAAGCTGTATGAGATGAAGATATTGTGGAACTGAGGGAGGGCAGATTGTGTAGGCAGTCGTGGACCATGGGAAAGACTGGCTTTTATCATTAATGCTACTAACATCAGGTTCAGAGTTCCATGCGGCATTTTCTCCTTTTTCGTTCCCATAACCTCCCTCCCTTACCTTACTGAGATAATTAACATATGACATTGTATGAATTTCAGGTGTCCAGTGTGATTTTTGGACACATGTGCACATTGTCTTTCCCTCACATCCTTCCTATTCGGTGCTGCTTTGTTGAGTACAAAACTCTACTCGACTGCCAACTGGCAAGTGTACAGAGCAATCCCCACACTGGAAGAGTCACACACTTTCTAGGTCACACACAAACCCGAATTCGCTCAGGCCCCCATTCAGATCCTCATATACTTCGGCCTGGAGATATGTCAGCGTACACCCTTGTCATTCCCGATCCGCAGAAACGACAAGAGATGTCGGGGTGGGCCTACGGCCGAGGCACCGTCCCACCCTCACACACGGACACACTTCCATGTCTCCTCACACGGGCACACTGACATCGCACTTTGCCTGAACACACAGACTCCACTCCAACACACTCCCCCGCATGCTCTGACGCTTAGTCCTGCACACAAGCACTCACACACTCACGCACATGCACACACCCTCACCCATGCTCATTTCTACTCCTCACATCCCCGTGCTCACTGGTGTCAGCCTCCACACACATGTGGTTCACCCACAGCCCCAGATGCTCCACCTGACAGCCCCTCACCGACGCATCAGCTGCTCACATGTTCACTCACAGGCTTCCTGCACAGGTTCAAACACAAAACAGCCGCCTTCTCAGCCTCTCACCGCTGTGTCTCCTGCCCCCCATTTTTTTCTCATTGGAATTCATTAATCATGGGGGCAGGACAGACATTTGAAAATCATCCTGCTGTTTACATGATTTCAGGGAAAACTGGGGGCTGGGGAGTTGATTAAATTTGGAAGGGTTGCTTCTCTGGGGAAATTCTGAAGAACAAGAAGAAAAGACCCCTCAACCGATGATGGAAAGCCGGCTTAGAGGAGGAGATTAGGGGGGATCAGCTGAGATCATCTCACTGCCTTCCTTAACCCCAGAGTTTATTTTTTCCTCTCCTTCTTGACAAGTTCACGGGAGACTGACAGCCACAGCCGCTGGCTGCCAACAACACCCCTCAAAGCAGAGCTCTTTATAAAACCCCAGGGCCTGTGAATGGGGGGAGACCAGGACTGCCATTAGCTCTACTCATGTTGAGATTGAATGGTCCCCCCAAACTCAAGCCCTCTGGAACCTCAGAATATGATATTTGAAAATAGGGTCTTTGCATGTGTGGTTGGTGAGGGATCTCGGGGTGAGGTCCTCCCGGAGCCGGGATGGTGTCATAAAGGGGAAGAAGGGGGACGCACAAACACAGGGAAGAAAGAAGGCAGGTGAAGGCAGAGGCAGGGACTGGAGTGATGCAGCTGCAAGCCAAGGAATGCAGGGCCCCCAGAAGCTGGAGGAGGCAGGAAGGAGTCTCCCCAAGCGCTTTCCTGCAGCCCCCCACCCGTCCTTGGAGGTCATAGTTCTGGCCTCCAGTAATAATAAGTTCCTGTTATTTTAAACCACCCAGTGTGTAGTAGTTTGCGACAGCAGCTCTCCATATCGGACAGACCTTAATCGACAGCATGGATTTGGACAAGCCCCCACCCTCTCTGTCCTCGATTTGCAGAAACCTCACCTCTTTCAAGGGCACAATTCTGATGGATTATTTAAGCAATACCCCCAGGATTGCCTGAGTGTCTTTACACTGAGAACATTCCACTACCACAGTTGTTCAAGAACGATCCACTGTACATCTGGTTATTGTCCAGCACTGTTCTAAGTGCTGGAGAATCACCCTTGCACCAAACAAAGCCCCTTTGTGGCACATACAGCCGTGTGAGAGCGAGGGAAAGCAACCGAGCAGGAATGTCACCATCTAGTAGTAGGTAGTGGGAAATGCTATGTAGCAAATAGAGTAAGGAGTGAGGACGGAGGTGGGGAGGAGGCAGATAGTCTAGGGGAGCATTCTGAGCAAAGGGGGCTAGCTATGGGCGTGCTGGGGGACAAGGCCGTCCAGGTGGTGGATCCAGCATGGGCAGAGGCCCAAGGCAGGGCGTGCCTGTCCCATGCGGGGAGCAGTGGGTGAAGGGAGTGTGTCCAGGAAAAAGTCAGAGTATGCTGAGGTGCTGTGGGTGGTTTATAGTTGTTAGTTGGTGTTTGTTTTTACTTTACTATAATTATTATATATATATATATTCCCCCCACCCCAGTCCCTTATACTCCTGCTATGAGTGAAGCCATCCAGTATGTTTCTTTTTCTTTCTGGTTTATTTCACTGAGCATGATCCCTTCCAGCTACATCCATGTTGCTGCAAATGGCATTCTACGGGCGAGGAGAGGGGAAGAGAATCAAAACTGGGGCGGGAAGAGGGCCTGGGACTGTGGTGATGGCACAAGGTGGGCGAGAAGTCCATGAAGCAGTAGAGAGAAGTCCATGGGAATTACAACTGAGATGAAAAAAAATACAAAATGAAGAATGATGTAAAAAAAATATATATGTATGTATGTATATATATGTGTGTGTATATATATACATGTGTGTATGTGTGTGTGTGTGTGTGTGTGTGTGTGTATAAAGTGCATGGCTTTGCTGGAACACTAACTCAGGCCTTGTAAAAAGCTGCCATGCTGTGAGGAAGCCAAGCTGCCCAGAGAGGCCGCAGGTCTTCGGTCTCGGGTGGGCGACCTAGATCGTGTCATCCTAGCCTGGTGCCTGACCTGGGACTCAGGAGCTGTCAGAGGATGATTCTGACCCACTGCCGCCCTCAAGTCACCTTCAGCCTCCACCTTCCCTGATGAGGCTCCAGGTGTCTGGAGGCAGAGACATGGCGCTCTAGGCACCAGCCTGACCCCATGAATGTACACGTATAGTAAAATGGGTGTTTTGTGCTGCTAACAGAAAAATAAATAAGCAGGCCAACAAACTGTGTTAATTAATCTTTGGGGTGGGGGGCGGAGGGGGAACACCAAAAACCAGGTTGCCTTTCTGATCTCCAATTTTTGGTCTGACACTTCTCTCCCAGATCCTCGATCCACTATTCACCCGTCCTGCCCCAGGCCCTGCTCAGATCTTCTGCAGTGGGGCTGACTTTACCAGACGCTCAGGTCCCCAGCCAGGCCTGCGGCAGGAGCTCACTCTCAGCTCTGGTTCCTCTAGATCACAGCTCCCGCTTCTGTAGCTGGACGTTTCCTTAGGTTGGGTAAACAAACTCAAGAGAAGGGGGCTGTGGCGATCACAGAGCACAAAGACAGACCGAGCCTGCGAAAGCCTGCAGGACTGGGTGAGGAGAGCTCCCCAACTTGTCCACATACGGAGAAATGGGGCTGGCGAGGACGCCTCTCTGGTTCCAAACCCTCTATGTGTGTCCCTCCAGGGCCTGCCTCCTCCCTGAGGTCACTGGGATCCAGACACTGGGGACATCTGGAGTCCATTAGGACGCATCCCACACGGAGGTGTTTTGACTGGACTCTTGGATGGGATTTCTTGAGCATTAATGGTGTTTATTTTCCAATAAAGATTCTGAAGTCAAGATTGCCCTGGCCCCTTCCAAGGCGAAAGCCTGTCCTTCAGGCTCCAGGGTTCCTCGGGTCTTCTGAGAAGGGAGGCAGAGCCTTCAGAAGCTTCCAGAAGGTATGTCACCTTCTAGACATCAGAATCCAACGTCTAGCCTGTCAGGACACACAACCCCGGCTATCACCATGCCACACAGAGCAGTCATGGCCAAAACACAAACAAGTGGACAGGGCTGTGTTGCAATACGATTTTATTTACAAACACAAGCTGTGGGCCTGGTGCTCACCGTGAGATCTTGACTGTGGCGTGTGAGCAACAAGTATTTGCTGATGACCCCGGCTGGTCAAAAGCTGTGAGACCTTGAGCAAGTCACTTCTCTCTGAGCCCCTATTACCTCATTTTAAATCAAAGAGACTAAGCCTGATGGGCTGCGATACTTAAGAGTCAGGAGGGATGAGAGCTTTGAGTGACCCCTAAATTTCGGTCTTATTTTCATATCTACAGACGGGGTGATGTGTATGCATGTTGGCTGGGGGTTATGTTTTCTTGACCCCGTTCTTTGACTCAACTTTCCACAGCTATCCCTTGATTGAAAAGCCCCGCTCATAAATCGCGGTGGGTCTCTGACTTCACGGAGCTCCATGGCCGGCAGGGCCACTGCACTTCAGAGCCCTGGTCTGCCCTCCGCTGGGATGCATCACCTGGCTCCCAGTTGTAAGTGACTGAAGCTGAAACTGCCTTAAGCCTTAAGAAGATTTATTGGCTCATGAAACTGAAAAGGCCATGTATAAGAGGACTATGAGCACTTTCTGGTGCAAGGCTCAGAGCAGTTCCCAGAGCTCTAAATTTAGACGTGGCCTTCCAGATGTATTTGTCAAGGGAGCAGGAAAAAAACATATTCAGCTTTGTTTATAACTTTTCATACCAGACCTTTGGCTCAAGGGCCACATTGATAGGCTTTGGCTCACCTGGGCCCACAGGTGAGCTGGACCGGGATGAGCTGGCCTTTGGTCACCGGGGCAGCCCAGAGAGGGTGGCCGCCAGCTGTGCCTGCACCATCTGTGAGGCTCGGAGCAAGTGGCTTAGCAGCATTCTGGAAAAGGGGAGGCAAATGAAGTGTAGGTCGCGGGGTTATGGGGAGAAGCGAGAGATAACGTGTGCAAACGTGCTTTGAGAAATCCTGTATCACGTGAGGATCTATTATTATTACTGGAAGTGATTAGAGGCAGACACGGTTTCATCACCCTCATGACAGACGCTGCCTGAAACCCAGAGGTCTCTGGGAAATGTCTGACCGAAGGTGAACAGAGGGGGGCTTGTGTAGACAAGAGATAAAGCAATGGGTTTAATATGGCAGGAAATCTTAGGAGCTCCGTAAATATTTGACTTGTCCACCAGACATCAGTTGAGACCTATCTGTGCAAGAAGTTTCTTGAGAAGGCAGGAGGACCCTGGCCTCCAGCCTGTAGGTCTCAGGAAAGGAGGGGGTCTTCACGGTCTTGTCTGCCCTACCCAATCCCAGTTTCGAGCCATGTACAGAGGTATGTGGAAAGTATAGTAGAAAGAAAAACAAAAGGATGGAGAGAGGGGGAGGAGGAAGAAAACGAACAGAGAAGAGAATTGCGAAAATGGAGCAGAGTGGAGACTCCTGGCATTTCAGAGCTGGGAGAGAATCCACCTGCGGACAACCCCACTGGCTCAGAGAGGGTGTGCAGCCTGTGGAAGGTCACACAGCTAAGCACTGGAGTCAAGAAGAAAGAAGCGGCACCTAAGAGAAGAAAGATGAGGCACCAGCCAGATGGGCTGGCACCTGGCTCAGAAGGGGAAGAACTGTGGGGAGGACCTCAGGGCGGGGGCTTGAGCATGGCACTTCATGGATGTTGCTACGATTTTATGTTGCTACAGACTTTATATTTGCCGCAGTCACTGTTAGATTTCTGATTGGCTCAGAGATGATGCGTAGAAGCATCTGCCCTGGCAGGTGGGAAAGTACCTGCAAAGGCGCAGGTACCGGATCAGACACAGACCACAGATGCTCGAGGCAGAGGAGGCAGAAGGTGGGAGGGGCAAGAAGCAGGGAGGGAAGTGTCGTTCCCACCCCCGCCCCAGGGCTGGCCCGCCTCCCTGTTCTCAGCTGGCCTTACCACTTGCTGGTCTGGCCCCTCTGCCTGGCTTGCCTGGCCCCTGATGTCTCTCCGATTCTTCAGCTTCCCCGGACTTACTGCTTCTCATTTCACCAACCCTTCCGTGACCATGGCCAACTTCTTCAGTCCTGCCAGTGTCCAGGTCCTGGTATTATTGCACCCATTTGACCCCCAGGTTCCCTGCTTTGTCCTGGGCCCCACAGAGAGGCAGGGCAGGACATGGACAGAACATCGCTCGCCCTTCCAGGTGGGAGAGACACCTAGGGTCTCTGTGAGGATCATTGACAGGGGCGGGCTTGTCTCCCGGAGCCCATGCCCACATCTGGAGATGTGTGCTGTCATCACTGGGGAGGTGGGGGTGCGACTGGCATGGGGGGGGTGGAGAGCAGGCATACTCCTAAACAGCCCAAAATGCACAGGATGCCCTTTGCTGCAGAGTAACCCAGCTCCAAAGCACTAGGGTGCAGAAGCTGAGAATCTCTGGGCTAAAATCCCAGCAATCATAAGCCGGCTTCGACCCCAGCGTCCTCTTCTCTAAGAAAAGCAATAATACCACTATGGAGTCCTTGGGCTAGAGGCGGGGTTAAATGACCTGATGTGTGCTAATGAGGGGGCTGAGCTGGGGTTACTCCTGACAGTGTCGGGTAACTGGCGGCCAACAAGAAGCCCAAGTGTGTGCTTGTGTCTAATGGACTTTTGAGTCTCTCGACTACCCCCCACCCCATCAGCACCTGAGAATTCCAGTGTTAATTTAAAAGGAGAAACTGCATTACCTGTTCTCCATGCAGACCTAAGCTTCCATTTTAATTTGCCTTCATTATCTCTTTCTCTTATTAAGAACGGTAAATCTGTTTTGTGTTTTCATTATTCCATTAGCTGGAGGAAGCTCATCAGTAACGTGGGGAGCTGCCAACATAAATAGCACAATTTTCATACAGGCAATGCAATAATTGACTTAAGTCGCTATTCTATGGAGGCGGCCGCTCACAATTAGAGAAAGCAGCGTGATTTGAAAACGAGTTACAATTGATTGGATTTCAGGGGAAACCAGGTTTGGAATGTGCTAATTGCATTCTGCCTAAACACCGGACCTAAATGAAGCAGCCAGAGATTTAGGGAAATAACAAAATCTTCTCTAGAAATGGCCCCAGATTGTTTAATAGGATAGGAGAAATCTGATTAAGATGGGTGGGGGGCTAATGGCCTCATGGTATTTTGGGGGTTATGACTAAAATTCTGAGCATGGAAACTTCTCAAGATAAGAGAATAACAAACCTCAGTCTGTTTTATGATCTGGCTGGGTTTGGAGTTCAGCTATCAACACAACCCCTTCTTTCCACCCTCTTAGTACCTAGGTCAGACTCTGACAAACCTCAGCTCAAAACCTGACAGAGGCTTCCCTCCCACTCCAGGAAAACCCCATCCTTACAGTGGAATGTAAAATCCTAGATGATCCATCCCATTAACTCTCTCACCAAGGGCACCCCAGGTCCCCCATGGTCTGGCTCCTGCTAGTATTCCTGCTCCCATCTCTTCTTTCATTTCTCCTCCCACTCCAGGCACCTGAATTACTGAAAGGTCCCTGGTGGTCCCCTGCTCTGACTTGCCTCAGGACCTTTGCATATGCTGCCCCTGCCTCATTCACCTGGACAATCTCCAGATGTCCCATGGCCACCCCTTCTCCTCTAGTCCTTCCTCTAAAGGTTCCAAGCATTGAGAGGCGGGAAACTTGTTCCATATGACTAACTGCTCCAGGTTTCTGTGACCTTTCTTCCTCTCAGTAATAGGGATAAAATGGGGACAGGCGCATTTATATACGATGTTTCTGCTTCCTGGTCACAGTTAATTGGTTTAAAGGTGGCCTCTGATCCAAACTGGACCAACCAGGAATCCTTCCCTGGGAATCTAGGAAGTGATACGAGGTTTGCTTCTCAGACTGCTGCAACTTATGTCTCTCTCTCTTTCTTCTCTAATTCTTTTGCTTTATTTCCTTTTATGCATAACTTTACATAAATGAGTACCTGTGGCGCTATTTGTCAGTGTGGTGCCTGCTTCCCTTGTTCCTCCCCCCTCCCTCCACTTTCAGCTGCCTCAAGACCAGCCCCAGGTCACCCAAGTTAACAACCCAGCATCCATCCTTTCAAATAGTCTTGTTTTGTCCTAAGTATTCTTATTTTGCTATACACACACACATATCTATATCTATCTACCTATACATCTATATTTATTGATATATATCAATATATATATTGATCTCTAGATGACACAAATATATGCACATACATTAGGCTTTTTCAACTATTCTTTATTTTGTAAAAATGGGATTTTATTTTATACCATTTCCTGCACCTTGTCCTCTTGTTAAAAAAACATCTCATAGGCATCTCCTTACATCAACTCATAAAGCCCCATTTCATTCCTGTACATGATGGCACGATTGTCTGTGATGAGTTAACATCAAAAATACTACTGTTCTCGGAGAAGATGCAGAGAAGGTAGTTCTGAAATAGAGAGTGGATCTGAAGATGAAGGAGAAAGAATCAGGAACTCGGGAAACTGAGAGAAGACAGAGAGATGGCCTCGTGTGGGGGGGCTGCCTGCTCAGTCTTGGGGGCCCAGGAGACCCCAAAGATTCTTTGCAACTGAGGGTTTCCTTTATGGGTTTAATGAATTCAGCAGAGTCAGCTGACTGGAAAGGACAGTCTTAACTGATCACGGTGAATCCGCATACACTTTCTGGCTGCCTGGGCTCTGTTGAACCCGGGAGTGGAGTGGTTAATGGCGTGTTGTCATAATTGGGGCAGACAAGCCTCAGTCCTTGAATAGGTTCACTTTTGTGTCCGTTCTCCTTTCTTCCTCCCTCCACAGCCACCTCCCACCATCTTTGACTTGTATGATTCTGCTGAAATATGCAAATGTAGCTGTGTGGAGGGACTTTCGAATGGTATTTGTGGCTTTGCGCATGGCCACTTCTCCTGTGTTTGTTTGTGCTGTTTCTCCTAGGTGCAGAGGCTAAGGCATTCGCTCTCCTCCATGATCACATCCTCATCCTCGACTACTGAGATCCTGCTCTTGTTCTATGAACCCCTCCAGTCCTCTCCTCCCATCACCCTTCCGCCCCTCGGCAGGCTTGCCAAGTGTGTGTTTTGCAAAGCATGTATAATTGCTTTGTGTGCATCTGTTTTTAACTTCTGCGAAATGGTACTGCTGGGTACTTTCTAGATCTCTCTGTCTTGCTGTGTGCTCATCTGGAGCATGGATTGTAACTGTTTCGTCATTTTTCCTGGCGTGCATCTGGCACATTTTACTTGCTGTCAAAGAATAATCAATCCAGAGCAGAGACATTGAGTTATTTGCATATTGTTTACAAACGACTCAAGCCCTGAGACTGCTTCAAGGAACCAAAGCCAAGCCAGGATTTATAAGTGAGAAGAAAGAAAGCAAATGGGAACAGTGACTACTTTGCATTGGTCATAGTGATCTGACATCCTGTAAAGAGGTCAGTAGGTGACTGTTCTAGATTTGTCAATTAGAAGAAGCAGAGAGCTGTTTTGCTGGTTGTGGCTTTTCTGAAAACCTGGAGAGTCTGACTATGGGCCCTCTGAGCCCTGACAATGGAGTCTTCCCATAGCACCTCCATTCTGAATGGCTGGGCAGACACCCCACCTCCCTCAGTCTCTTGGGGGAGCAGCCAGATCACTCCAACTCCAAGCTCCTCCAACTGCATTGCCTCAGACCCCCAAACACATGTGGCCTGCGCTGCACATTCTCAAAGGGGGTGATACCCTATTCTGGGGGAAGGGGGTGACAATTGATGTTTAGTGGTGCAGTAGTGGGGGTGTGCTGAAAAGATATTGCTCTTTAAGTGTGGTAAAGTTATGGCACAACACTGGCCATCTTATTTTCTACACAGAGCTCAGTGGCATTAAGTACACCCCTAATGTTGTAAGACCATCCACCTTCCAGCCACAGAAATTTGAGCCCAGTCAACAATGCCCCCCCAACACATACACACATTCCACTTTCATATAATCACCTGAAACAGCACCTAACATCTGTGGCGGGCTTGTTTCACATAGCATAATGACTCCCGGCTTCATCCATGTTTTAGCAGGCGTCAGAATCCGCTTCCTTTTTAAGGCTGAGTAATATCCCATTGTATGTGCTTATCACATGTTTACCCCTGCAGCTGTCAATGGACACTTCAGAACCTTCCTTTTTATGTATAATGCACAGCTACCTCAGTACCAAAACAGATACACAGTTTGCTGTGGTGACCCACAAGAACTCTTTGGTCATTCAGATGAGCCAGTCATGTGATTGATTAGAGGGTTGGAATTTCCAGTCTTTCCCCTTGACCTCTGTGGAGAGGAAGAGAACTAGGGTTAAGTCCATCAGCAAACCCAGAGTGTCCTCAGTCATGCCTCTGTAATGACACTTCCATGGAAATGCGAAAGGGCCAGGTAGTCACTCAGTGGGAGGTGCTGGGAGAGCAGTGCCCGAAGTCCTGGCCGGGTCCCTCCTTCCGTCCCTCCTTCCATCTGGCCGCTGCTCCTCACTTACATCGTTTGTGGTTACCAGTGAGTAGACGAGCGTCTTAGTTCTGTGAGCTGCTCTAGCATGTTCATTGAACCTACGGAGGGGTTAGTGGGAAACTCTGACAGCCACGGGGGCAGAACTCCTGTAGCAGGGGGCTTTCGACTGGCATCCGAAGTGCAGGGCAGTCTTGGGAGACCGCCCTTTTCCCCACAGCGTCTGATACTATCTTCAAGACAACGTCCAAATGCAGTTGAATTAAGTTGAATCTTACACATCCTACTGGTGTCTGAGAATTGCTGGTTGGCACGGAAACCCCCGTGTACACCCCAACTGGGTTCTGGAAACTTTTCAACAGTAAATAGTGTTGCAGTGGTATTAGAGCTTCATTGGAGGAGAAATTAAAAAATACATCTGCGCTCACTCCTCAGAAGACAATCAAGCATGCTGACGGACGTGGACCAGACTCGTGTCTTTTTGCAGGGTGTTTAGCGCATCGCTGACCTCCCCCACCAGAGGCCAACAGCTGTCTCCCTGGCATAGCAACCAAAAATACTCCTTCACTACTAGGTTGCCTTTAGGGCTAAGGTCATCGGGCTGGACTGGCTGCCCTGGGCGCTGTCCCTCCGTGTGCGGTGCTGTCTGAGCATGCGCAGTTACCTTCTCTGCGTACCTGGGCATGGTTGCTGGGGAGAAAGATTTATGGAGGAGGCTGGACTGAAGGATGAGGCAGCCTGAGGCTGGAGGAGAGGAGCCTCATCAAATTTGGCATAAAAGAACAAACAAAACCGACTTCTTGGCACCGAGTGCCTGTGGCCTCCGAGTCACCTCCCCAGCTGTGTCGCTCTCATCCCATCCTGGGCGTCTGGCTCCAGGGGGTGACTTGAATGGGCAAAGCAATAGGGTGTTTGCTTCTAACAAGGCCCTGCCACTCCCCCTCCGCCACAGACTCCCTCCCTGAGCACGCCCGGCCCTTTCACCGCAAGGCCTTGGTACACATTCATTGCTTCCACTGGCAAGTAATTATTGTGAACTTGCTAGTACCAGGTATGACGCTGGACTCCAGGATACGAGGGCCAGAAGGATAGGCCAGCGCCCCACCCCAGCCCCACCCCGGGCCTTTCCAAAGCCTGTGGGTGCTGGGACTGGCACTCCCTCCAGCTGGCACAGCCAGGGGAGGGACTCTGGAGCGGGATAGCAAAGCTGAAACTTCAGCGAGCCCAACCTGTCTTTCCAACTCTGAATAGCTGCGGCACACAACCCTGGTGTTGCGCCCCCTAGTGGGGCCCCACGGGCCAGCACGTCCATCGCCCCCTCTCCAGCGGGAGCCCCTAACTGGAGAAGCCAGGGGCCGGGTGACTTTCCGAGTCACATGTCATCTGCCCACCCAACTGTCATCTGCTTCTCTCCCAACTTCTAGCACTTTCCCTCCACTCACTCCAGCTCAGCCTTCCTGATGGCCTTCCTGATGGCCTTTCAAGCCCCAAAAGCGTGCTTTTGCTCTCATGCTCCTGCATGTGCTTCTCGGCCCCCCCAATCTCATGCTTGGCCTGATGTCATGTTCTTGTCCTCCTACCGATCATCACAAATCGCCCCCTGCCAGTTCCAGTGTTTGTGTCCACGCTTATCACTCTCTCAGGTACCTCATACTTTGTGTGGTTACCTTGTGGGTGGGGGCTCTCCCCACAACAGCTGGGGTCTCACCTCTAACGGCCACTGCCGTGCTCCCAGCATTAATCACGGAGCCCAGCACACAGTGGTGTTCAAGACAATGTGTTGCTTGAGTGAATTGCATGGACTCCTCACAAAAGCCCCAGGAGTTCCGCCAACGCTTCTCAAAACTTAAGGCACACACGATTCACCGGGGACCTCGTGGGAACGTGGGCTCTGGATTAGTGGTTCTTGGGTGGGGTCTGGAGTTTGTGTTTCTACCCGCTCCATGGGGCGCTGAGGCTCCTGGCTCTGGGCCACTCTTGGTTATGATGCTGAGCATCCACTTAACAGGGGAGTCAGACTGCCCAGGGGCGTTCATCATATTGCTGAAGGCACCCAGCTTTCAGGGCTGGGCTAGACTAGAAGTCGGTCCCTCTCCAAACGGGTCCCTGGGGTCAGCACCCCGTCGTGCTGTGAAACCCCTTCGCCCTGAACTTCCATGTTTTCTCCAAGCCATTGCTTGTACCTGGATTTGGGGTCGCTCTCTCTTTCTGTTGAGAAACTTCCCAATAGCTTTCTTGGCTTACGGACCACGCAGGGAGCTCCCTCCAGGACAAACTCGGTGAGTGCAAGTTGGAAAACTTGATAAGCAATGGGGGGGGAGGAGTCTGAGTGGGGATTCACAGCAGCCTCTCATTAGAAGGCCAAGGGCCTCGCTTTTTCCCCTCTTGTCTGCTCCCAGAGCTTCATCAGAAACCCCCGGGGTGGGGGTGGGGGAGCAAAGGCAGCCATTTTACCCTGAGCCTGCTGATTCCTTCTTTCCACCTGGCTCCACACACGGAGAGAGAAGCTCGTCAACGACAGACTCCGGGTAGCCACGGGGGAATGACCGAGACAGCTATTCCCAAATCTAACCAGGTGCCCATGATCCAGCACCTCCTTCTGCCACAGCTCTCCCAGCTCCCGCTGCGGCTTTTCCATTTCAGACCAGTCTCTGAGCCGTTCCTCCAAGAACGGATCGGTGCGGGCTTCTCCCACCGACGTCCTAGGGTAAGCAGGTGAAGCCGGGAACACTTGGGAGACTGGCAGGTGACATGTAAATGAGAAGCTGCTGCTGCTCGCTGCTGGCCGAGGCCGCCAGGGGGCGCGTGTGTTCAGATCGGAATATCTACACCACCGACTGCTCCCCAAAGCTCACGGGTTATAAACTAAGGTGGGGTCCTCCTTCCCTGGGTGCCCCGGTGATCAAAAATGAGATTCTTCTCCAAGGGCGCCACGTGTTGGCCTGGGGTCTCAGGAGGGTGGACTGTACCCTTCCTTCCCTCAACCCCTGCCTGCCTCCTGGCGGAGCAGAGAAACATCAGCAAACCACCCTGACCACCCCAGCCCCCAAGGGCCCCTGGCAGGGGAAGCTGCCAATAAAGATAGCTGCTAATAAAGCATTAACTTTGCCTAAAGGGAAGGGAAAAGAAATTTCAATTACTGGTAACTGGAAATAAAATAGTGGGAAATCTCAATGACAATCTTTTTAAGACAGCCTTGGGGCCACTTCCAGCTGACCTGGTGCATTAACCTGGCAGGGAAATTTCTTACTGGGCTGCGCCCTCCTGTGTCCTTAATAGCATAAAATAAAAAGATTTTAGATAAGATTTCATTCTGTGAATCAATTGGCAAACCACACTAGACTTCACGGGGCAAGCTGGCCTCAATCTAATGGAAATTATTATTTTCTTAACAAGAATATCAATACTAAATTGGATCCCATAGCAGAAAGCATATACAAAGGATTTTTCTTCAACTGGAAATCTCTGGCTGTCTCTGAGCTTTGCTTAAGCCAGTACCTGCCTGTGCCTCAAGCACAGGATGGGAAAACCTGGTGAGGGAACAAAATCCAAAATTCTTACCAGGGCAGTGCAACTAGAAAGTTCTGGTCCTCGCTGGATTCATCCTCCGGTATTTTTTTTAAATGTATTTTTTTTTAATGTATTTTTTACATCATTCTTCATTTGGCGCCTTCTCCCACCGGGGTTGTAAGCCCTGTGGACTTCCCACCACCAACTCACCCGTGCGCCATCACAAAGATCCTATGCACCCCCCCCATTGTTGATCCCATCCCCTACTTCACCCCCGTAAAATGTCTCTGGTATATAGTTGTTCATTGTTTTACATTTTTTCTTTATTACAATTGCTCTTCCCCCCAACCCCCAAGCCCGGTCTTCTATGCGCCTGCTATGAGTGAAACCATCTTGTATTTTTCTTTTTCTTTCTGGCTTATTTCACTAAGCATGCTCCCTTCCAGCTTCATCCATGTTGCTGCACAAGGCATGCGTTTATCTTTTTTGACTGCCGAGTAATATTCCATCGTGTATATGGACCACATCTTTTAATCCAGTCACCTACTTTTGGGCATTTGGGTTGGTCCACGTCTTCCCTATTGTAAATAGAGCAGCAATAAAAATGGGGGTGCAGGTGTCCTTTTGACTCAAACTGCCTCCGGCCTTTGTTCTGATGCTCAAACAGACCAAGTGTACCCCTGGACCGTGGCACATGCAGATCTCTGCCTCGGTGCTTTCTCCCTTTGCCCTCCCCTGCTTCTTCCTTCCCAGGCTTCAACTGTGTCCAGCTTCTACTCACTCAGGAAAGCTGGACACAACACAACCCTCTCCCATTTTCACTCCTAGCATCCTTTACCACCGATCACAACCGATTACAGAAACTTTGCTTAATGTCTCTTCAGAGAGCGGGGTGAAGCATAAATGTATTAGCTCATTTTGACCCCCCCGTTAGTGATGACCGGCCTTCCCCATCGGGAATGTACTCGCCGCGGGTGATCCCCACCAGGAGATGAGAGGAACACACTGAGGCTTTGCTGGTGGGCACGGTGAATATCAGGCGTAGGTGGCTGAGGTTGGGACTGTGGCAGACAGGCAGCGTGCGGATGCTGGATGCACTCTCCCCGGTGACCCTGGCTGCGTGCAAGACAATGAGGCTGGAGGAAGCAGGGTGGAACCTAGGACAGTCCTGATACCATAGCCACAAGCCAGCGTGTTCCTTCCCATCTCAGTGTAAATTAACCAAAGTTAAAATAAAGTTGAGAATTCAGTTCTTCAGTCGTACTAGTTGAATGTCAAGGGCTCAGTAGCCACATGTGGGCAGGGGCAGAGGACCAGACAGCCCAGCAGAGAATGTTCCGAGGTTGCCGGGAGTTGTGGCCCTCAGGGCTGGCAGCTTTACCTGCGACTCGCATCCCAGGTTTGGCCCTGCCTCTGTGCCACGCATGATCTGAGCTTCGAAAAGGGCCGGAACCTGGCAGCCCACCAGGCTCGCAGACCCGCTTGTCAGGCTGTGTGCTGCTGCCTGTTAATAAATGTCAATTTGTGGAAGCGGGATGTGGTCTGAGGCTGGCCTTCACCAGAACCTGGGTGTCCGCCGTTCTAGTTATCCTTCCATTCACTCAGCTAAGATGCATTGAGCACCTACTACGCGTCAGTCACTTGTCTGGGTGTTGGGACACAGTGGAGTCAAGTCCTTGCTCTCACTCTGGTGCAGATGGCATTTTTTGTACTGTGTGCATCTGTGTGTTTTGGGGGGTAGACAGCAAAGAAAACAAGCAAATGGATGCAAAAGCATTCTGAAGACAATCAGGCAGCAAAGCAATAGCAGTGCTTGGCAGGGTGCAGGTGCAGGTCAGCCGATGGGGAGAACACACAGCAAAGCTGCCCACGCCGACGGTGGGGGTCCCCCCTTCAAAGGGCTAATGCTCCCCGGCTCCTAGGCTCCCACTGTCTGCACTAGAAAGACAGTGGAAGTCTCTTTGCCCGGCTCTGCACTGACTTGCCACGTTACCTCAGCAAGGTCACGGGCCACTTGGGGTCCCCCTCAGTTTCTTCATCTGTGAATCGAGGGCTTTCGACCTGCTGGTGGTTCTGCTGTGAGCTGGGACCTGTTAAATGGGTCTTGCAACCAAGCTGAAGTTGTAGCCACCGTTTTAAAACACAAAATAGAAAAACTAGGAAATGACAGAGCGCCGCGCCAGGCCCCACGGAACGCTGCTCCCCTGGGGCTGCTGGCAAAGAGCTGGAAACCCTGCCCTAGATCACCTCTCTGGCCTTCCCGTTCAAACACAGTATGAAGCTATCGTTCCTAACCCGTGGGACCAGACAGTTTAACAACACGCTCGCGAGCAGAGTGGAAATTGAATCGGGGAGTGTGTTCCGAGCAGACATCGCCTACATTTTTATTACTCCCAATATGCAAAAATTACATTAAGGCTGCATTTAAAAACCTGCAATATTGCAGGGAGGCTTGGTATTTCCTGGGGATCTGTTCCTACACTTCCAGCCACCTCTGTCTGAAACTCTGAAAACCCCCTCTACCTCCTCCACTCCTGTTCTCTGGCTCTTGGATTCAGCTCATTGTTCTCACTCACCCACCCACTCACTCTCTCGCTCCCTCGCTCATGCCCTCGATTCCTGTGTTTTCCTCAAAACACAGGTCGTCACGTTGCTTTGCTGGAAGTCAGTAGCTGTGCCGGCTGTGGGCACAGCACCACACGAGTGGGCACTGGAATGGTGGATGATGAAATGGGTCTGGGGAGGAGAGAAGTGCTTTAAGTGTGGAAAAGACTGGAGCCCAAGAGCCAGGTTTCCTTAACAGATTATTAGCAAGGAAGGAAGAGAGAACCAAGAACAGGAGAGGAAGACCGGAAACTTTAATGAAAAAAGACTGAAGAGCCAGATCAACCATTCACCCTACCTGGACATTTTTGGGGGTACTAATTTGAACAAATAAACCATAAGACGAGGTTAGACTCTGGGGTATACTGCAGAGCAGCTAGGTTCAGAGGGACAGTAAGGCGTCAGGGCTGGGTCGGGATGTACTGATCGTGGCATCGAGGGGGCCGCAGCTGCCTTGAATCAAGCAGGCGCCATCTTGTCTCTGCCACGTCGAGGTTTCTCCGTGGAGTCAGCACCTGACTGCAAGAACATCCACGTGCCGATTTCTCCTTATCGGCGACGAGGGCAGAGCAGCAGCGTGCTTTTCTCTCCCATCAGTGACCAGGAAAGACGCAGGACGGTCGTCTTGTTGCTTTGCTGGAAGTCAGGGCAGGAAGACCCCACGGCAGCTCCCTGTCTGAAGAGTCAGAAGCGAAGAGTTCCAAAGCGAAGACCCACACTAAAGCCACTTTCCTCTTGGATCTTTTAAAGGTCCCTTGTGCCCTGTCTTTAGTAGAATGCCGGAATCCCTGGACCTGCCCCTGGGCCAGCGACCTGGATGATGATTCCTATTCTAGAAAAACCTTTCCTGATTAGAGGACAGCCTGGTTATTTTGTGATCAAGTTTATATATATATATATATATTTTTTTTTTTTAAGATTTTATTTATTGTGCATACAGAACTGGGGTACAGGCCAGAGGCTCAGGGGCGGTAAGAGGCTTCACCAGAGACAGAGCGGGGAGCAGAACAGGCAGATCAACGAAGCACACTGCTGAGGGGAGCAGCAGGCGGGCCAGGAGCGGTCTGCCGCGCCATGTGGTCACCTCCGGGGCAGGCGGGAATCGAACTCATGCGGAAGCGGCTTTAGATTCTCAGTGCTGTGCTTTAACCCGCTGCGCCACCAGGGAGGGCCTCAAGTTTATATTTTTAAAAAACCTTTTTTTTAAAAAGAAAAACACATGCACAATGTGTTTATAGAGGAGATGATAGAGTGCCTGCGGTCAGCTTCAAATCCACCCGGGGAGCAGGTGGATGGGAATTTAATGAAGCCTGAGAGACCAGGAGTTGGGGCTAAGAGTGGGGTGTGCGGTTGGTCTCTCTGCTTTCTCGACTTTTGCTTGGATTTATAATAAAATATTCACAGCGACCGGTGACCCTGACCTGACCCTACGAAGGTAAGGAAACTCTGGAGCATAAGCCCCCGAGACACCCACAGCCCTGAGGATGAAGGTGCCCGCGTCCTCTGCACAGCCCACTGCTCAGCACTGAGCCACCAGCCAGGACGGCTCCAGTCTGTCCTCCATGCCAGCCAAGGGGCCTCCCAGTCCCTACGTGCCCCGACTGCCTAGGAGCCCCCCATCCCATCACCTAGAGTGCCCCCAGGCCCTGGATCAGAGATGACCCTGGGTATCATCTGTCTCCCCGAATTTGGCTTCCTGGCTTGCTACAGTCCTCGGGTCCCACCCGCAGCGTGCACAACACAGCCCGGCACTCACACCCGCTCAGTGGAGATAACTCAGCCGCTAGGAACGACGCGAAGAGCTTGGCAGCATCCGGGAAAGCCTCTGCTATAGCACAGGGACGTCCAGGCTGCAAAACCCGGATGCGGGACAGTCACAACTGTGCTGGGAAAGCAAATGACAAAGCAAAACCCAGAAACGACCTTGCCTGGGAAAGACAGAAGAAAGTACTCATGGAAGTTTTTAGTTGTCTCCGTAGGAGGGACGATGGGCAAAGTGTATTTCTTTGTTCTGCTTTTTTTGTATTTTCCGCATTTTCTATGAGGCACACCCACTTCCTCTACCGCGAGTCTTAAATGGAAAAGCAGCAAAGGAGCGCTCGCGCCCTCTGCTGTCCAGCATCGGGTACTGCAGTTCGGCCCCCAGGTTCTGCGGGAAAGGGGAGCTTTGTGAGTGACGCCCCACCCAAGTTTGGGATCAGGCTTTCCCTGGGGTAGAAGCAGATTAAAAGAGAGGCCATGATGACGGACTCCTGCAGTCAGCCCCTGGGAATCGTCCCAAATTCATCCTCTCTGGAAGACCCCCCCCCACTTCCCACCTGTTGCCAGGTGCTGAACGCGCCCCTTCCTCCCAGGTCGTGCACCCCCACCCCTTATGGGCGCTAACAGTGTGGGGCACAGAACGATGCCAGGGTGGGCTTTCCGGGTTGGAATTCCGGCCTGATCCTCATCCCTGTGTGTCGCTGGGCATGTTACTTAACAGCTCTGGGCCTCAGTTGACGGACCCATTCCCTGGGAGAGTGAGAAATGAGGGGCTCTGAGTCTCAGCTTTACTGACATCTCCTGTGGATAAATCTTTGTCGTGGGGGCTACCCTGTGCCTTGGGGGAAGTTCAGCAGCAACCCTGGTCAGCATGGCCAGGTGCCAGAAGCACACGCCCCTCCCCCCTCCTGTGATAACTAAAGGGTCTGCAGACTGCGCCTGCTGCCCCCGGAGCAATCCCCTATGCTACGTTGTTATTATTATTCCCCATACCTAGCTAGTTTTCGGCTGTTAGAAGGTGCCCAGAAAATATCAACATAAATTACTAACGATAGGGTGGGGATAATTTGCTACAATTAAGGGGGGGGCAAGGAAGATGAATGGGAGTTGAGCAAAACCTCAGTGCCCTGCTCCCTGCCTGCACCCCCACCACAGCTCTACTCCTGGTCCCCCACACATGCCCCCCTGCCCTGCCCAAGCACCCCCCTGGGCTGCAGAGGTGGGAGGGCCCCCCAGATCTCCTCAGGAGGGGCCTGTTGTGCTTGGCGCTCTCCGTGGGCCTCTGGGGCGAGGAGAACGTATTCAATTAACCTAGAAAAACAAGAGCAGAAAGGGTCAGAGTTATTGTGAAAAGGGGGAAGGTGGTGAAAAGATTCTGGCACACAGTCCTCAGTGGGGCGGGGTGACGGAGGCCTATCTAAAGAGAGCACAAACAGGCTGGTCAGCTGGGCTCAACTGAGAGGAAACTCAGTGGTGGGAGGGAGCGTTGGTGTCCTCCTTAAGGGGCAGGGCCAGCTAGGAAACTAAGATTGACTCGTTCCTGGCACAAGTCGCCCAGGGACCCTCCAGGCAGGAGCACAGAGAGCCACAAAATGAGGTCAGGAAATGCATACAGGTTTGGAGATCTGGCAGGGCCCGGGGGATGCTTACCTCAGTTCCTGGGGGGAGATCTCCCTACCCCGTAAGATCTTTCTATTTCCCAAGTCTAGCGCTCAGAAGCCAGTCAGCAGAATAGAGGTAAGTGATGCTGGCCACCCTGCCTTAGGGAGGAGGACTCTGAGCTCATCTGTGACCCCCAGTCCTGAGTGCACAGGAAGGGCCAGGCACTGTGCCAAGTACTTTGGGGACCTGACCCCAGTCTTCATAACCAAACTGTGTGACAGCCTCTAACCATCTACTTATTCATTCTGCAAATATGTGCCAAGCACCTACTGTGTGCCTTTTTGTTGAGCACCTAACTGTGCTCCAGATGCTACACTCAGCCAGCTTCATTGTATCATACAGAAAAATCTCTCCCAGAAGCCCCCAGGAGAAATTCACCCATGCTTCATTGGCTAGAACCAGGGCCTATGCCCACCTACAAACCAACCACTGGCAAAAGTGAGTGACTTAGACAGTTGTAACTGATGCCTGGGGGCTGGCGTCTCTGCATAAAACATTCCCATCTACTGTGGGCTGAAACCAAGTGGGAGCTCTCGCGGAACGAAGGGAGAGAGGATGCAATATGTCTTAACACAGGCCTTAACACAGGCTTTTTTGTGGCTCTGTGTGTGTGTGTGTGTGTGTGTGTGTGTGTGAGAGAGAGAGAGAGAGAGAGAGAGAGAGAGAGAGAGAGAGGCATGCGTTTTAAAATCTAACTTCATAAAAGTGACTTCAATTTCAGTATCTCTGTGTTGGGCTTTGGTCTCCGTCTTCCTGGCCCTTTCCTTTTTTCTTACCTGTTTCTCACTACAGAGAACTAGCTCAGGCTTCTCTTGGTTGCCAGAGGCTTTGCGGAATCCTCTGACAAGCCCTGAAGGTGGTTTATGACCCCTGGAGCACAGGGGAGAGTCGGGGTTGCGCCTTAGCCAGCGCCAGTTCTGCAAGTCCGCTCCCACGCCCTCCGGAGCAAGAACGCTCACCCTATTTCCATCAAGCAGAACGTGAGCCCCGGTATTTCCGTGATCCATGACAAGGTTGACCCCCAGCTCCAGGGGAGGCCAAGAAATGTCCTTGTCACCCGTAGGGGACGCTGAAGATTTTCTCCCGCCACCCCTGCGGACCCCAAACTACTGCTTCTGGGGAGCTGCTGCCCTGAAACCCTCTTGAACAGGCGCCTGGCGCGCCCCCCTGTGTCGCTGCGGTGTAATAACATCGTCGGGTTTTCCAAATGGTCCTTTAGCAACAGGAACCTTCCCCAAGTAATAGTGGAGGCTAACACTGGTGCTGCTGACACAAACAGCGTGTTAAGAGACTGAAACACACCAAAGGTTTGCCTTGGGGGAAGTTATACATAACTATGGGAAGAAGGAAAAGGATTCACACACACCCAAAGGAAGGGACAGGTCCCCCTCACAGGTCCCTGAGTTGTGAAAGCCTCCGCCTGTGTGGGTCAGCGCCCAGCCCCGCCAGCCTGGCACTGTGGGCTGGCTTGGGTATCTGAGCAGGTGGACCTCACCTGGCCACACAGGTGTGGTGTGAAGTTTGCCAGGAGGCCGACAGCTGCCACCACCCCTGCCTTGACCAGCCTCATGAACCCCTGTGGGCGGCTCGGCCTGTGGCTTCCAGCACCCCACACTTCTGAACCACGATGCAAGCAACAACTGCTCATCAGCTGGGCAACCGTAGCGCCTCTCAGAGCAGCTGGTGTGGCCTGTGGGGAAAGAAGGGCTTTGGAGTTAGATGCCCTTGGGGGCAAGCCCCAGCTCTGACATCCCAGCGTCCTTGCTGAAACCTGAATTTCCTTAACTGTAAAAGCTGGATAATAGTAGTTACTGGGAATTGCCAGCAAAACAGAGGTACCTAGACATGTCTGTTGTATGAATGAATTGATGAGATTCTCAGTGCAAGTTACGCTAAGGGAGCATTTGTGACTTGGCATGTCTCGGATTAAGTGCTCCAGCATGTCTCTTCCCAAAGATAGGATTCCTTCTCTTTCTGTAGCATTTGCAACTCTCGTTTGCAAGTGGAAGACAAAAATAATATCCACTGGCTTAAAAGAGCAAAAAGAAATGTATTGTAACAGAATCTAAGTGATGAAATTGTTCTCAGACCCTAGAGGACAAACATTTAAAAAGCTGGCCTAGCTTTCTCTTTGAGGTTTAGAACAAACGCAATTTGTTTGCAGATAACCCAGCCTGAGAAAACTGAAGTGACTCATCCTGAACCCAGCTTCAAGGACAGAGGGAGAAGGAAGACACAAATGCTCGGGAGAATAGCTGCCTGGAGCTGGGGGGCCACCAGTGAAAGCTCAAAACTCCAGTATTAAAAACAAAACCAAACAAACCACCTCTTCGTACTTCTCCATGTGTGAACTGGCCTATACTAGCCCATGAACTTCAGCCAAGAGCCGGTCTTAGCCCACTCTTGAGCGGATTAAATGTACCTCCTTTGTTCTCGATCCTAGTCCCCCAAACCTATGTAACCTCATTCTCCTCCCTCAACGAGGGAGGTAGCTCTGAGTGACCTACTCCCTTGTCAACTGACTTGCAGTAAAGCTGCTGCTTTTCTCCAAACCTGGTACTGGCCTCTGTGCTGCCAGGCAGGGGGCCTGCTGTTCAGTGACACGCACCTCTGGCCCGATCGTGGGCAGGTCTGGCTCTGGACATGAGCCGTTCAAAGTGAGTCATCAGGAATCTATTTCTCTCTCTCCCCCTCATTCAGCCTTCTTCTGTCTTGGTCTCAGCCTCAACCAGGGTGTCCTTGCTGGGCTCCTGGAGGCAGACACAAGCTTTAGATTACTCCCACAGCAATCTGTTAAAAAATAGGCTCTCGGGCCCTCCCTGGTGGCGCAGCGGGTTAAAGCACAGCAATGAGAAGCTAAAGCCACTTCAGCACCAGTTCGATCCCTGCCCCGGAGGTGACCCACATGGCGGCAGACCTCTCCTGACCCGCCTGCTGCTCCCCTCAGCAGGGTACTTCATCAGTTGGACTGTTCTGCTCCCCACTCTGTCTCTGGTGAGGCCTCTCACCGCCCCTGCACCTCTGACCTGTACCCCAGTTCTGATGCATAAATAAATAAATCTTTTCAAAAAAAAATGACTCTCTTAGAAGTCTTCAAAATCATCCCCAGGGTGAAGAATTATTGGTTCTGGTTGGTTCAGCTTGTATTATTGGTTCTGATTGGCACACCCCCATTCTGGAACGAATCACTATAGCCAGGCTGGTGGGGGGTGGGAACACTTATTGATCAGGCAGGAAAAGGGATGGGTCCCCCAAAGAGTATAGCTTCCAGAACTTGGGGGATGAATAGAGGCTGACAGTATCCAGACAACAGATGTCCATTCCTACTAGGCCACAAAAATGTCTACCAGACTTGGCCTTGTACAAGTGAGTGTAACAGAAACTGAAAAAATAATTAAAGGACAACGTAGCTGTTTTCCATATTAGAGCCAGTGCAGGCTGGAGGCCACATCTGCCAAGGTCACGAGGAGGAGCAGAGAAAGTGGAACCCCAAAAGCCAATTATCGTTGACTGAAGAGTGAGCAGAAAGGCTACAGGGTTGACCCAGTGATCACACAGCGGGGCGGGAGGGGGGGTTTACAGAACCCCCAAGTGCGTGTGAACAGGCAGGGCTGGGAAAGAGAGCAATGAGTGTGCCCTCTGATGCCAGGCGTCAGCAGAGTGCAGCCTCGAGTGCAAACACAGCCTGGAAAGGCCACTGTTTAATGGGGAGATCGTGGCTCCTCCCATTGTACAGACTGAGGCTTCCATCAGGTTATAGAAAGCGGGGCCCCGGAAGGCAGGATGGCTCAGGAGCTCGCTTGGGTGTCGTCTGTGATTGTCTTAAAGACTTAGCTCAGGAAAAGCTCTCCCGGTGGTGGGCACGAGGGTGTGAGAAGACCTTGAGGAAGAGGGCACTGAGGGCTTGATTGGGAGTGATCGTTGCCTAACTCCTGCCAACAGTTACCTGAGCAGGTTTCGACAGTCAAGGGCATCATGAAAACGTATTCTGCACCAAGTGCTGTGAAGGTCAGGAGGAGGCAGTGAACTCTGTCCCAAGACAGGTTCTCCCAGCCCGTCGGTTACATTTGATGGCGAGATGGCCTCTGACAGAGCTGGAGCACGTCTCAGTAACCACCGACCCAGCCTAGCAAACCCAGGGATTTGGGATGGCATGGGACCCCAAATCTGGAAGGACTTAGCAACTACGCTGTGCCAAGTCTAGGGAGAAATATGCACACAGAGAAACCAGAACAGCGCAGAATGATGGGAGAAGAAAGGAAGAAAATGAAAACACTCTGTTTCCTCTGGCAGATCAGTCTTTGCCAGGAAAGCTGGAATGTTGACTTGGTATACACATAATTCAATTTTCTACACACTCAGAAGTAAAGAAAAAGCTAGACATTGGGAGAAATCGCTGATACGATTCTTAACATCTATATGTGAAATTAGCTTCAAGCCATACGGTTGGTAATCTAAAAAAGGTAAATGCCACATTTTATGTACAGTGTGATCTCAAGGATGTTAAAAAAAGAAAGAAAGAAAAAAGAAAAGAAAGGCCCTGTCCAGTTAGGTACCTTCATTTCTAATTATAACTTGATTTATCATCATCGACAAAAAATTAATTAGACATAAAATGTTGCTAGCCACTGGTAGGGCATGCACAGTTTTAAGTTTTGATCCTTCGACTTCTCAGTGTTTTGCTATTTTTCCAAAGAGAAAAATGTATTTTAAATGATTTTTTAAAACCTAACCCTTCCATTATAGCAACAAGATGCGTTGCTGAACTCACACGATTTAATTTCTAAATGGGGGGCAACGCTACTCTCCCGTCTCAGTAACTCTCCAGAATCACGCTGACTTGAAATAACTGCTGCTAGACTTTCTCGTTTCTACTTTTTGGGTTGTTGGAATGAGGAGCTGCGTGGCATCTGTAGCCAATGAGGGTTCAAGCCTCATTTATGGGGCGCGGCTGCTCCTTTGCGCCATCTACTGGCTGGACTTCAGACTGCAGGCCCAGCGTGAACGGATCTTTGTCAAGACGGCACATACAGTTAACATGCAGGATCACACATTTCAAAAGTAGGTGTGTGAGTAAATTTTACTGAGATAAAGAGTGTATTTGTTGCACATAATTTATAAATTTTCAAATAATAACATTTTATTGTACATACTCTATTGTAAATTCCACAGAGCCCATTAATTCTCACAGAATGTTTTTGTTGATTTTTTGCCAAAGTCTGGTATGCGGGACAAAGACATGGTTTGACAAAACTAGATTACACAGCAATGATAACAATACAACTCAGCACAAAGTTGCTCTCATGTCGCAGCAGAATTATACAGTTCTGACATAAATGCTTGTTGAAAACGTTGCTTATGAAGCCAGTAAGTCTAAAGCAAAATACTGAAGATGTAGCTGGAGCTGAGCTGCTCCCTCAACCGCACGAGCAACTTGTTTGCTGAATTGCGTAACACAGTTTGAATACAGGAGGGAGAGTCCCTCAGATTGCTTTGTGCCTTTCACAAGGTATCGGTTACAGACTCGACCCTAAGATTAATTTGCATCATGTACTAACATTTTATCCTCATGTTCTTAATACTGGAAAATCAGCAAAAAAATAAGTCAAGTTCTGGTGTGTGGTGTTTCCCAGTCTCTGTGAAGTAAATACTCTCCCGACGCACGTTTCGAGTGACCAGCGTGACGTCATGGAACGCAAGCCCAAGGTGACGTCACCGGATGCGGAAGCGGGAGGGAATGCTGTTTGGTTCCTCCAAAGCTATCATCGATGTCCGTAACCTCAACAGTAAGCTAATAGTAAAATGCTTTTTGTGCTTATTACCTCTGCGGTTAGTATAATTTATTTCATCTTAAGTTTAAATAATTTAATTTTTAATGGCTGTGTTTTAACGAGCAGCTTGCAAAAATCCTGAAAATTTAGGTCAGCTCTCACACACCAATACAGTGGGTCCTCGGATGACGTCTTTTTGTTCAGCGTTGTTTTGCTGTATTTGTGGATAAGGAAAAAAGCATCCCAAGGACATTGAAGAAAATGGCAATTCAAAAACCTGCTTTTATTAGAAGTCATTTCCGGTACAGTCAAGAACCTACCTGTGTCAGTGAGGACTTGCACAAGCTGACTCCCTCCCACCAAGGGATGTAAGGGAAGCACCCAGAAGAGAGACAAGCTGGGGGGTGGAGAGATGAGGGGCTTGGCAAACCCCAGGAGCAGGCGCGGGGGCAAACCACCTTTTCTCAACCCACGGGGACTTATTGTAATGCTTCGTGCTCCCCGAATCCAGGGCCCCTCCTGGCTGGTCCCTTCTAGCAACCTCTGTCCTCAGCAACCTGCTTGGTCTCCATCTGACTCCCCTTTGGGAGATGATCCTTCAGAGTCCAAGAGGGAGAGCTAGGGTGGAGTACCGCAGAACCCCCCCGGCCCTGACCAGCTGAATGGCACCAGTTGGGGAGACTCTGGGAGGGAGTTGATCAAATACACCCCCACATGCGTAAGCATCACCCTCCTGCAGATGTGGAAACTGGGGCTTGACCTCGTTACTCACCGAAGGTCAACAGCTGCAGAAAAGTGGAGGCCACACCCACATGCGGGGTGCTCCCACAACCCGAGTGCTCCCACAACTGGGGTGCTGGGCCTCCGAACACGCTTCCTATCTGCAGAGGCAGCCGCAGTGTGAGCTCCCTGCTGGCACCATGACGCTCTTGGCTCCGTGCACACCACCCTGGAATTCTGTTTGCTGCTCCCCTAATTAAGTCTTCAATCCCCCAAAATGATGAACAGCCTGAGAGCAGGGCCCATCTGTTGTATTGCCAGCATTTAGAATCCAGCTCACTGGTGGCAGAAGAGGTCTTCACAACCGCCTGGTCTAGGTCCTCCTTTATCTTCTGGGGAAACTGAGGCCAGGAGGCAAACAGTAGAGAGCAACAGCAGAACCAGGACTAGAACTTGAGTGTCCCAGCAGCAGTCTGAGAGGCTGGTGAATGCTGAATATTTACCCAGGGGTGAACAAGACTGAGGTGGAAGAGCCCAACAGCGGACGTCCCCCTTGCCAGAGTCCCAGCGGGTGAAGAAGTGAGCAGAGTCTGGGATTCCCAGCTGGACATGCAGGCAATGTGGCGAGACCTCCTGCCAGCAGTGGCGCCCTCGAGCTTCTAGAGAAGTGTGTGGAGCAGCCAGGACTCCATGAGACACTAAGTGAAGCAAGATGCAGCCACTGGGGAAACTGAGGCAAGAAGGCAGACCCTCTGGGACCGTCAGTCTGAGACTGAAAATGAAGATGTAGGCTGCCATAGTCTTCTCCCCTTTCCCCAGCATCATGGGTTCCCCTGGGGGAGGGGTGAGTCTCGAAGGACCACCTGGAGCCTGTGTCCCCAGGCCCCGGGAAGCAGGTTGGGGGTGGGCTGCTAAGGCCACGCACGGTTGCAGCATCCTCCGGGCACCGGGCTGTCTCAGGGGCCTGCAGAAGCCTCGATGCGGCTGTACCGGGCTGAGCTCTGCCTGTGGCCAAAGCTCAGGGTGAACCTGTCAAATCGAGAGGGAGTGGGATCAGCGTGTGGCAGGGCCCAGGGGAGATGGGAGTGGACCAGCCCCGACCCCCACCTCACCCCACGCCACCGTCACTCCTACCTGGCCCTTCCTGTCTTGTCTTGCCTGGGCTACCCAGCGGTCTCCCCTGGTCTCTCTTGCCCCTACAGCCAGTTGTCCCCACGTCACCCAGGGGAGCCCTTTCTCAAAACAAAGCCCCACTGCGGTCACTGTCCGGCTAGGAAGGGTGACAGCCAGCCCCACCGAGGTTTCTCCCAGGCCATCTTTACAATATTTTGTTTCTTCAAGCTTCCATGACCCTTCAGATTTGTAGTTTGGGGGTTCTACTTGTCTAACCTCCTGTGATTCCATATTTGTATGAGTTGGGTTTAAAGTAGAGGAAACTCTGCTTTGGAAGACACAAACCAGCTCGAGGAAAACAGCTCATGCATGAAGACAGGGCAAAACCCAGTGCCCCGGGAGGGAGTAAGAAAAGAGAGTGTTTAAAAACTGAAATCCTAAAGCTAAGACTTGGGGTTTGATGATACTCTCCCCCAGCCCCGGCCAGCCCTGGTCCCTTACCGTCTCTTCTGGAATTGCTGGTCTATCTCTGCCAACGACTGGCCTTTTGTTTCAGGGACAAACAAATAGATGAAGGCCAGGCCGAGGACAGCAGTCAGCCCGTAGAGCAGGAAGGTCCAGGACAGGCCGATGGTGCCTGAAAGAGGGGAGCAGGCCTGTGGGCAGAGGCAGAGCCGGGCCCAACTGGCTGGTTCCAGGCCGGGCACTGGGTGTCAGTTCAGTCAAAGCACATTGTCCAGGTGGTCGATTTGCAGAATGACCAGCAGGCTGCCGGTAAGTCCCTTGGAGCTGGAGGAGGACGGGATGTGCCGGGACGGGAAAGGGCCACCCCCAAATCCACACGCACAAAAGTGTGTCTGGCACTACGGGGAAGCCCGTCCACCCGTATCTGAAATGCCAGCCAGCAGCATGGGTGTGGGGGTGCAGCCTTGGCAAAGCCCAGCTTAAACGTATCTCAAAACTCCATGATGTGGCTATTTGGGGAATCGAGCATACAGGAAATGAGTTTCAGCTTGGCCTGCTCTGCTCTGGGAGACAGGACACAAGCCTCAGCACCCGGGCAGGACCTGAAACCGGCGTCCCCTCTGCCCAGAGCTTCAGGTGGGACGAGAGTCTAAGACAGGAAACATTGTGAACGCTTTCGTGCTTTAGAGTGGGGGCTCAGAGGCGAGGGGCGGGAATGGCCTTGGGAGGGGGGGCCAGAGCCCCACTGTGACGCCTCCAGACGCCCTCCCCTCCTTCACCCAGAGTCTCCCACCACCATCAGGGAACGGAGGGGTGTGGCCTCACTGTACATATCTTTTGTTGTCTCTGCCTCATGGCCTCCCTTCTCCTTTTCTCTGCTACAGCACCCCAATTTTTCCTCGGGGAGCCCCCTCACTCTCAGTCCATGGCTGGGGCTGTGCACACCTCCTGGCTGCAGGGTGGGTACGTACCCCAGGCTTGGGCATCAGAATATTCCAGGCCTCTGGACGCAGCCGTTGGCTCAGGGATGGACATACCGTCTCACTGAGCCAGCAGGAGTCGGTCCCAGCCCGCATGAGTCACAGGGGACGAGACGCTCTCCTTCCACGGGCTGCCGAGCAGGAGAGCTCGGCTGGCAGCCATCCCGGCCCCATGAGGTGGGTCTGCCTGCCAGTGCCACCAGACGAGGGCGTGGAAGCGGCCGACAATTTTGGTGCCGTCTCTGGCTCAGCCCTGACTGAAGCAACCATCCCCATCTTAGTGATCGGACACAAAAACATTCCCTTTTGTTCAGAAAGTGGCTCGTACTGGATTTCCTGCCCCTTATCACTCAGCAAATCCAGGAGCGCTGGCTCAGACTGGACACAGCTGGATCTGGGAGGAACTGCATCAAGCGTGAGGTCAGAGGACTCACCAATGAGGTCGAGGAAGGAGAGGCTGATGAAGAGGTTGGCGGCCCAGTTGAAGCTGTTACAGAAGGCGAAGGCCCTCCCTCGGATCTCCATGGGGTAGATCTCGCTGAGGACCAGCCAGGTCACTAGGACGGGAATGCAAACAGGGATCCCAGGCAGCCGTGGGTACCCAGGGCCTGGCACCTGCCCCCCGTCCAGCGGGCTGCCCCCAACCATGTGATTCCAGCAGAATGTCAGCTTCTTGACCCCAAATGCTCCCAAGCTGCTTGGCCAAAATGCTGTAAGAATGCCTATAAAGTGATCAGTCTCCTCTGGATCACTCTAGTCATTAAATTCCTTTCAAGTAAACCCCTCTGAGTGGGGCAAATTCAGGTTGCGTGAAGCACAAACGTGTACACGGTTTGAAGGCCCTTATTTAAAAAAAACCAATCACATAGAACTAGGCCCCTCCCTCAGGAGGCGTGTCTTCCAGGAGGAGCCCTAAAGATGAAGCTTCACTGGCATCATGTCAAACCACCCTTAGTGTTCCCCAGACTCTGACTGATGTGGCCCCCAAGCTTCCCAATAGGAGAGGTAGAGAGTTCCAGAGTCACTGCAAGAAAACGCCACTCACCTGGCCCGAAGCCGAAGGAGAAGGCGCTCACGAAGGCCATCATGCAGATGAGGGCGGCCCAGTGCAACAGGGCGTGCCCTGGGGCAGGAGAGGGCAGTGTGAGGGTGCCGGGGCTCAGGGTTGGCAGGGGATGGGCTGTGGGGTCCCCAGCTCTGGTGTGGGACTTGGTTTGCCCAGAGGTGGACAAGACCGACTCCCCGTGGTTCTCACTGGTTGTCGGCAACAGAGGCAGAGACGCGTCCCTTGGCTGACCAGGGTCTCCTGGTAGGCCTGACAGCCTGGTGGCATTAGGCATGGCCAGGCAACTTGGGCCTGAGTCCATGGGCATGGCAAAGCTGACGAGGCCGATGCCACTGACCGACAGGGCCATGAGGGCACAGCCAGCTAACAACAGGACCCTGCGGCCGGCTCGGTCCACCAGCCCCATGGCAGCCAGGGTAGCCACTACCTTCACCGCCCCGAGCCCCACAGAAGCCAGCACAGCTGAGGACGCCCCGAGGAAGCCAACGGAGCGGAAGATGGTGGAGGCGTAGCATAGCACGTTGGGCTGCCCTGTCAGCTGCTGGAAAAGCACCAGCCCCAGCCCCACCGCAGTCCGTCCACGCATGTTATCCCGGGCCCTGAAGAGGTCCAGAAAGGAGTACCTCGGTCTCCCCAGGCCCCGCTTGATGGCCTCCCCGCCCTGCAGGGGGATGAGGTCCTTCTGGGCTGCAGCCTCAGCTGTACCAGCAGGCAGAAACAGGAGGCTGAGGGACTGCAGGATAGCAGGTGCGGCTGCCCAGCCGAACATATGCCTCCACCCCCAGGGGTCGCCGGCCAGGGCGTAGTTGAGTGCGTAGGACAGCAGGATGCCCACAGTGATGCCTGTCTCATAAAGAGACACCAGCACTCCCCGCTGCCGGGGTCCCACCAGTTCCGACACGTAGATGCAGCAGGCCATAGAGGAGAGGGAGATGGCGAAGCCCACCGCTGAGCGGCCCAGGACCAGCCAGGCCAGGGAGCCAGCCAGGCCCAGGCTCAGGCTGCCCACCAGCAGCACTGCGTTGCTCCCGAGGATGGCTTGCTTCCTGCCGTAGCGGTCGATGAGGAAGCCCCCGACCAGAGAGGCGAGGAGAGCCCCCAGAAGCAGGCTGCCCACTAAGAACTCCTGCTCCTGGCAGCTTAGTCCGAAGTCAAGTTGGAGAGGCAGCAGGGCACCTGATATGACCGCCAGTTCATAACCAAAGGTCAGGCCACCCAGCAGAGACACCGAGGCACAGAGGGGCAGAAGTGGTGGTGGGTGGCCTGGAAAACAAAGTGACATGGGTAGAGTTAAGAATGGTTCCTAGTGGGGCCATCCATCTGTCCAACTGCCATCTCTCGACCCACCCACCCATCTCACCCATCCACCCATCCATCCACCTATTCACCCATCCACCCATATGCATCCATCTGTCCTGGATTTCCTGCCCCTTATCACTCAGCAAATCCAGGAGCGCTGGCTCAGACTGGACACAGCTGGATCTGGGAGGAACTGCATCAAGCGTGAGGT
>NW_004567123.1:29178236-29248121 GCF_000260355.1 Condylura cristata | reverse complement strand
CATCCACCTTTCCTTCGATCCATCCACCCACCCACTCACCCAGTCATTCACAATTTACTTATCTAATACCTACAACTTGACAGTATTCTTGGGGTTGGCAATAGGGTTGTTAAGGTGATGATATTTTAGTAGCAACAGGCATATAAAGAACAAATCAATACATAACTTCAGGTGGTGATAGCTATTAAAAAAATAGAGGGGGAAATGGACTGAGATGATGGAGGAGTTTGATTTTGAACAAGATAGTCCACTAAGGGATCTCTGGAGGGAGAACATTTGAGCAGAGATCTGAGTAAAGTGACAGTGTGGTGAAAGCCTGCAAATCTGGGAGAATGTTCAGACAGGGGAGAACAAAAGCAGAGGCTGAGGCAGGACAGCTTTCGCTGTTAGAACAGTAACTATCACTGTCAGTGTCTCGCCCTCATAGAGCACCAGTGCCAGATCCTGTTTTAAGAACTTTACATGCATTTCTTCCTTTGGTTCTGACAACAACCAGTAAGAGTATTTTAGCATCATTCTCCAAAGCACAGAGCGGTTTGGAAACTTCTCCTGATCACACAGCAAGTAAGTAACAGAGCTGATGCGGCTTTCATCCTGCACGCTCCAGAGCGCTGGAGCCCAGTGGGACCACAGGAGATGGTGATGCAGGCCGAGTAGGCAAGAACTGGATCTCATGGGGGCGCGAGAAGTGATGAGAGGGACCGAGGATGGTCACCAGCACACATGAACACGGGGCACTTAAAATGTGGCTGGTGAGACTGCAAATTACATTTTAAATTTTATTGTGTTTTAAATTCACTTAAAGGTAAAAATAACCACATGTAGTGAATGGCTACCCGATTGGCTGTGCTGTTATAGAAGTTACCCTTAATTTTTAATTCACATACTTAAGTGTAAATACTTCTGGAAGCATCCAGAGTAACCCAGAAGTATATCTCACCTCTTCCCACCCCAGATCTGAAGAATTTATAAGACTATATCCCCAAGTTTTGGCTTTTCTCTGAAGCAGGTGCTATTGTGAATACTTTGTGTGCAATAACTCATTGATGAGCTATTAACTACTGATGAGCTGGGCTTTTGTGTTATTTACGAATGAGTGAACTCATGATCAAAGAGGTGAATGAGTTGCCCAAGGTCAAGAGTAGCGATGGCCCACAGTCCACTGACCACTTCATGTTAAAACCTCGTGTACATGAGTTCGCTGTGTTCTTACTGTGCTTCTCTCCCTCTCTGTTACGCAATACTTTTTTGCAAGGGGAGGAGTTGGTGGGTGGAAGATTCATCTCCCACTTTCTGCATACCCCTCTCCCTCCACTGCCAGTGCCCCCACCGCAGGAAGTAACCCCCTACCAGCACCTGTCAGCCTTGTCCTTCCTGTTCATGACCAGCCATACGTACGGGCCATCCTGCAGCCCAGGGCCTGCTGTGTCTCACACCCAAGTCCTCTCCCTACCATCTAAGGCTCCTGGCAGCCAGGTGGGCGGGTTCTTTCAGGTCCGGGAGGCAATCAAGGGAGAGCCTGGAATTTGTTTGTCTTTGCCTGGGTTCCTCTGGCAGTAGAAGAGAGCCATGGTGCCAAAGGGTTCAGAGGTGCAGCTGACACCACAGGTCCATTGGAAAATGGACCCGTGCAGATTCGGGTCCTGGTGATGAAGGACCCCAACTCTGCACGGAGCAGACGCTCAGTAAGTGGCTGCTGGATTAATTTAGGGGACACAAAGGGATAGGAAGGGCAGGGGTCAGCTGCCAGGGCCAAGCTGAGTGCCCATGGAAGCACCTTGACCTCTCTGGACCTCAGTTTCCCTCAGTGCCTTGATGGTTAACAGCAGGGTCTCTGAGTGGTGGTTTCCAGTAGTGCTATACCACAAGCGGCACAGGGCTTAGCGATGCAGACAGGGGCCAGAGCGCTGGCATTCTATCTGGGCTTGTCCTCGCCACAGCTGGGACCTTGGGCAGTTCCTTTAGTCCCTCTGACTGCATCATCTACAAACAGAGAGGGTCGTAATACCCACCTCCTATGCCTGTCTATCCTGTACCCTGTTAGCTTCAGGATTCTCCAGCGAACAACCCAGAGCGAGTTTTTAGACACAGCTCAGGCCATGTCCCGCTCCAGCTTAAAACCCTTCTCTAGTGTCCCATGACATTTGGCACAAAACCCAGAGGTCTCGCCAAGGTCTACACATCCCTGCACAAGCCAGCCCTACCTACCTGACCGCCTCGCTCCCCGCTTCCTTGTCCAGTGTGCTGGACCTCTGCCTCAGGGCCTTTGCACCTGCTGTGCCGCCCCCTGGAGGCTCCTCACCCAGATCTCAGCAAGCCAACCTGTGTGTGCTCCCCCCCAATGCCTCCTAGTGGGGGGAGGCCCAGCTCCCTCTACGCTCCCCCTCACACTCCCTTACCTTCCGTACTGCAGAGCACCTCTGTTCTCTGAGGCCATTTCTGTTCATTTATTGAGGCTTTTGAATCCAGAGAGAAAAATGGAAACCTTGGGCCCCTGCAGCAGCCAGGCAACTCCCCCTTCCCCCACAACACTAGACCCAAGTCTTTTCTCTCCACTGATGCATCTCCAGGTCAGCTTTTGCCTGTTTTGTTCTCTGGCACTGTGGGCCTAGACCAGTGCCTGGCACACAATTCTTTGACGAGCTTGCTCCTTTCGGAGCTTCTATTTCTTCATCTACAAAACAGGGTCCATTTCACCTGTCCGGACCTGAGAACCCCGACATGCGCTCTGAGCAAGGAAGTGGCCCATTTGAGTCACTTTTTCTGGGCAGAAAGGAGGGAGGAAGGAAGTGCACCCAAGTTCCTTCCCAGCCCCCAGCCAGGCCTCAGCGCAGCCGGCCAACGGGGGTGGGGGGGGTCGGAATGTGGTGGGGGAGGGCGCGGGGCGCGCGCATTGGTGGGGCGCCCGCAGGGCTGGGCGGCAGCCAGAGCAGGGCCACGTTGCGCGACTTACCCATGGTGAGCTGGACTGCCGGCTGCGGGGCTGGGCGGCCTGCGCATCACCGGAGGGTGTCCCCACGCAGCCGCCTACAAACTTTCCGGCCCGCCTCTAGCCTGGGTCCCTCCCACCCCGCCTGCCTGCAGCTGAAGCCGCTGCCACGTCAACCGGCCTTGGCCCCAGCTGTGTGGGGGCCGGATGGAGAGAAGCAGAACACCAGGGTCGGAAGGGCTGGGGGTGGGGGGGAGTGGATTGGTCGCCCCCCCATCCTTCCTTGGGGGGAGTCATCCTCTGGTGGGGGTTGGGGGGGCAGTTCCCCACTGGCTCTCCTTCCTGCAGGAAGAATGACCACAGTCCACAGTCCTGGTACACACACAAACACACACTCTCTCTCTCTCTCTCTCTCTCTCTCTCTCTGTCTCTCAGGCATCTACACTGGCCATGACACGCACACCCTCTCCAGGCACTCAGTCTCCCATGCATTCACTTCTGTTCATTGGACACTTAGACTTGGACACCTCCCACTGTCCACATGTGCTGGGCCCTGGACTTGGACTGAAGAACAAGGCAGATTTTTTTTTTCATTTTCGTGGAGTTTACTTTCTCTTGCAGGAAGAAGTAAAACAAATAAAGAGCCAGAGAAATGGCAGTTGGGAGGACAAGCGAGGCAGAGCATTAAGGCAGGTGGTGAGGGGTTCGCCAGGCCCAGTGGCTGCTTCAGCTGACGATCTGGACGGGGGCTCTGTCCACGGGATAGTTGAGCTGAGAACTGAAGTCCGGGCAGAAGGAGCAGCAAAGCCCAGTGCAGGAGGGAGCTCAGGAATGCAAAGAACAACAGAAATGAAGCCAGAGCAGGGTTGGCTGCAGGCGTGGAGCGGCGGGCCGAGGGGGCTTGCGGGGCTGCACCCGTCAGGCCTTGAGAGGTCAGGAATACATGGGCCCAACCGGGTTTTATTCCACATCACACGAGAAGTCACTGGGAGCCCTCATGGGTTCTAAGGAGCAAAGGCAGAAAGGGGGGTGACCGGGAGGCTGCTGGCAAGTGAGAGGTGGAGGTGTTGGACTGAGGTGGTAGCAGAAGGGAGGGAGAAAGGTAGGCAGATGGCAGGCAGACAGACTGGAAAGGGCTTACATCCTGGGAGAGGAGGGGCTTGGGGTGGGGAGAGATCGCAGCTGTGTTGGTGGGGTGACTTTAAGCACCCCTTAGGCATCCATGTGGAAATAGGAGGTGGCTTGATTTTTCAGAACTGGGATTTCTGGAAATCCCAGCTGGGGAACTCCCCTACCCCCCACTTCTTACTTGTTGGCTCGGCAAGCTCAGCACTCACGTGGGCACAAGCTTATCTACTTTCCCTAGGTGTGTTCACATCTGCACACGCATCCGAGAGCCTCAGCACACGCCCCGTGCAGCATGCATGGTGTGCTACAGACCACACAGGCAGAGAGCGGGTCCGAGCCAGGGGGCCCCGCATGCAGCTCTGAAAGGAATAATAGCCGGGGCAGGTTGAAACAGTGCAAAGTTCTCTGCCCCCTCCCTTGAATCTAAATGGGCCTGTGATGGCTTCCTCCACTAGGTCACGCAGAGTGATGTGGGGTGGCGGCCGAGGCGGGGTTACAGGGACATAGGCACCCACAGCCCCAGGCCTCCAGGTAAGAAGTCCCACTTCCAGGAGGCTGCCATGGTGTGAGGAAGCCCAGGAAACACAGAAGGCATTGTGTGGATGCGTCAGTGGTGGCTCCAGGCTCTGAGTCGTCCCAGCACTGTTTCTGAAGGAGTCGGGATGATTCTAGCTCTCAGACCTCGGATCTTTCAGGTGAAGCCTTGGGCTTTGTGGAATTGAGACAAGCTACCCCTGCTGCTCCCAGTCTGGATTCTTGACCCAGAAATTCCAAGAGTGTGATTAAACAGCTGTTTCCAAGTGCAAAATTTTATAGGAAGTTGTTCTGCAAAGTAACTGGAACAATAGCTTAAACGATGGAGCAATAATTACATACTGTGAAGTGATTTGTATGTGTGAGTTCACTGCTAACTACCTAGTAAGATGGGACTATTACGATTGACCCCATTTTATGAACAGTGCTCCTGAGGCCAGGAGGGGGTAAAGTAACTTGCTTGTGTAATAAACAAAGCGCTAAATCAGATACATAAATAGTGTGCAAGGACACACTTAGCCCTCAGCCGACTGGGCATGAAGCCCAGTTCTGGAGAAACCAGGTTCTGATCTGTTATGCCCGACTGCCTTTCTGGCAGGGATCAGAGTTCTGGGAGGCCTCCTTCTTTAGCAACTCTCTGGAACTGTCCACCAGGAGACCGGGCACAACCAGACCTGGACTCTCCTGTCCTGGGCTATCCTGGGACACCAGCTGGAAAGGGGCATGAACTCCCCGAAGTTCTTTGTTCTCTTTGGCTTGCGTGAAGTCATGAGGACATCTATGTGCTTGTTGATGTCTCTCACTAGAGAACAGAGAATTCTTCCTTTATTGCCCCACATGACAAAGGAAAAGTTTCTAGGGGTATTTGGGTAGGCGTCTTCCAAAGTGGCTTCCCCTGATGTTGGCAAGCACCAAGCATGTAGCAATTCACTTCTAACCAATAAAGTGCAATGAAAGAGTGATGACAGCCTGTTAGAGGTCAGGTTAGAAAGGACAGCAGTCCCCTCCTGCTCAGTCATTCCAGATCACTCACCCATTCCCTCTGGTGAAGGCCCCAGTCTGGGGATTGAGAGTGGCCTGGAAGCAACAGCCATCAAGGAACTAAATCCTCCCACTAATCAAATAGTTACACAAGTAAACAACAGGTCCTGTGACAACGCAGAAGGGGAGAAAGGTCCACAGGACACCACTGAATTTCCCTCCTCTGAGAAGTCAGGGAGGGCCTCCCTGAGGAGGCAATATTGGAACTGAGAAGAGAGGGAGGTCTGGATGGGTCTAGGCAACAAAGACAGGGAAGAACACTTCTGACATGGGGCAAAAGCAGGTGCAACGGTCCTGTGCCAAGCGGAGTCTGATAGGAATGAGAACTAAGAGGAAGTAACTAAGAGGAATGAGAACTAAGAGGGGGTTTAGTGGGCAACGAGACATGGAGACCCCTGAAGGACCATGTGGGCCTCTATTCTAAGCATAATGTGGGGTCATTGAAAGGGTTGAAACTGGGTTTCCTACCACAGAAGCCAGAACCCATCCGTCCACAGGCAGTCTGTGTGCACAGGGAATTGTCCAGTGGAGGGTTTAGAGCTGGTAGCCACAGAGATGGCTATACGGATGCTACCAGTTATGATAACGGAGCCACAAACTTGAGAAACTGGATATTACAAATAGAATTGGTTCTGGGTGAGCTTTGAGTCTTGCTGGACAGCTGCTGGGAGCCACTTTACGTGGACACAAAGGGTCTGGTGTTTGGAAAGGTGAGTGACCCTGTGTGTGAATGAGAGGCAGGGACCGCGGAGCTGAGGTGATGCCATAGCACCCCTAGGCCACAGGCCTTTTCTCAGTACTTCACATAGGGTCCCCTGATGGGGCAGGAAAACAAACATGAAAATTGCAAGCTCTCTGCCAGTATTTAACTTCTATAAGCAATTGTGGAAGTAAAATTACTTATTCTCACTTTGAAGATGATGAATTTGAAGCTCAGAGAAATGTCTGGCTGCCTCCCCCCCACAGCTACATCCAGCTCCTTCCCCTTGCTCGAAGGGCTGCCTCCTGCAGTAGGGGCTGAAATGCCACATCCTCCCAGTTCCAGCTTCTTGTACAGCCAATGCAAAGACACATGGCCCAGTGGTGACCAGGCAGGTCTGGCGCAGGAGTCTGGTGGGGAGCGGAGGGACCTCCAGCGAAAGGGGTTGTCTCAGATAGAGAGGTGGACAGGAGATAGCACCAGCCTTCTTTTTGTATCTTCTTATGATGTAGGCAATGTTGGTGGCCATTTTGTAGCCATCAGGTGACAAAGATAAAGACCAAAGCAAGATATTGGGGCTGGTGAAGGACACGAATATACACGGAGGTGGAAAGATCTTGGGTCCTTCATAAAGTGAGTTAAGTACCGGGGACCCCCTACCTTTTTTTTTTTAAAGATTTATTTATTTGTGCATACAGAACTGGGGTACAGGCCAGAGGCTCAGGGGCGGTGAGAGGCTTCACCAGAGACAGAGCGGGGAGCAGAACAGGCAGATCGACGAAGTACACTGCTGAGGGGAGCAGCAGGCAGGTCAGGCGAGGTCTGCCTCGCCATGTGGTCATCTCCGGGGCAGGCAGGAATCGAACTCTTGCTGAAGTGGCTTTAGCTTCTCAGTGCTGTGCTATAACCTGCTGTGCCACCAGGGAGGGCCGAGGGACCCCCTACCTTTTAAAATATTCTGTGAAATAAACAATAAATGAATTGATTATCTACCCCAGTTAAGTGAGTTGAGTAATCTGTTACTTGCACCTTAAATAGCACCCCCAGTAATTGTCCCCACTGTCATAATCCTCCAAAGCTGTAGCTGCATCCACAGCCACCCTGCTAGAATATGCCTTCCAGGCCTCTTTGCAGCCTGGATCACGTGGCTAAGCTCTGACCATCAGGAGGGAGTGGACATTAGTATGGAACTTTGGATCAAGTCCGAAACTTGGCTTCTTGCTGGCTAGAGTGGGGACAAACAGAATGGACTCAGAGAAGACAGCAGTGAGTTAAGGATGATAGATCTGGATGGCTCGTCACAGAAATAAACACCTCATATTTCAGTCACTAGTTTTGGGTTTGTTGGTTAAGCAACTTATTCTGTAGCTTCAGTGACACAGTAACCAACAATCTGCAGAGCCTGGCAGTGACGGTCAAGTCAGCTTCTTGTAAACTGCTCCGAAGTGTGAGCACCAGAGGCCAGTGTAAGGGGTTCAGGAGGGGCTGCTGCTGTGGGACAAGTTTCCTCCTGGACAACATACCACAGGGGAGCCGCCTTCCTCTCTGAATAGTGCACATTCCTGCGTCCAGCGGTTTCTGGCATATAGTATTCATTGAGTGCAAGTTTGTTGAATGAGTTAGTAAATACTCTTTAGAGCAGCGAGTGACTAATAGGCACCTGAGGTTTCATGTGTGCAAAATTATGTACTGTATAACTGTATTAGAGCCTCTATTAGCTTTCCTATTAAGAAAACAGATGCAAGTAGTAAAAGTTGTTGGCTCATCACTCCCAATTCAGTCAGCTCTGTCTCCTCTGGGAATTTTTCCTGGATCACGGGCCTCTGCGGCCTCACCCTCCCTCCATACTGAGTCTCAACTTTTTTCTGGAAGATAGTTTTTGCATTTTGCAGTTATTCCTGACTGCACTCTAGAAGCTCTCATTACCCCAGCACCAAGACAATGGTGGGTACACGGTGCATTATCTGTGTCCACACAGATCTGTCTAGTGTGATCTTTTGTGGGGTGGAGGGAGGGCGGGATAATTCAGGAAGCAAGAAAACAGGAGAACTCCAGGGGGTTCAGCTCCCCACGCTCAAGCGAGACTCCCGAAAAGAGCAGAGATCCCGAAAAATGTTTTTCTGAAGAGGCACCAAAGTTTTCCTGAAAGAGCCAAAGAACTGGAAGGCGGAGGGTCACCAAGACCAGCAGCGCGAGTGGCCGTGAGTTTCCGGAGAGGAGGGACGTGCCGAGCATTACCGAGGGTTTACGACGTTAGCCGAAGAGCTGGGAGGCGGGGCCTCAAGTCTTTTAATGTTTGGGAGGCGGGACCTCGTCCAAAGGGCGGAGGTGTCGGAAAGGACCGAGGGTTTCCGGAGCGAGCCGAAGCTGTACCGACAGCTTCCGGAAAGAGCCGAGCATGTCCGAGCGGCGGCGCGGCGACGCAATCATGGCGGCGACCGGCTCCTCTGTGAATGAGAAGAATGAGGACCCGGCGTTGGAGGCCGAGGCGCTGGCCGCGGCCCGGGAGCGAAACAGCCGCTTCTTGAGCGGCCTGGAGCTGGTGAAGCAGGGCGCCGAGGCGCGTGTGTTCCGTGGCCGCTTCCAGGGCCGCGCGGCTGTGGTGAAGCACCGCTTCCCGAAGGGCTACCGGCACCCGGCGCTGGAGGCGCGGCTCGGCCGGCGACGGACGGTGCAGGAGGCCCGGGCGCTGCTCCGCTGCCGCCGCGCAGGTGAGGGGGCCCCGCTCCGGCTGAGGGGGGCTCCCCAGCGACGCGGGTACAGCCGCCCCGCTCGGGGGCGCGGTGGGGGGCCCGGAGGCGCTGGGACCCGAGCCCCTGCCGCCACGTGCCTCAGTTTCTCGGCGTGTACCGTCTGCCGTGACTTGCCTCTCTTCAGTCGTTAAATCGTAAAAGCCGCTTGGCCTGACACCCGCGCTCGCTGGCCCTGGAGTCTTGGCGCCAGGCTATGCCGCTGTTGCTTCCCGTTGAGCGTGTCGCTTCACCCGAGCCTCCGTTTCGCCCTTTGTCCGCCGCAGTTTTCGACCACTGACTCGTCAGTGTTATCCTAAGCACGTGTCCTAGCAAGTACTTGCCCACAAGTCAGGTTCCCTGGGTTCAGACACCGACTGCTGCTTCCTATGTAGCCTCTCGTGGCACTTTACTCACCTGTGAAGTCTCTCACAGGAGAGTCGTAGCAGTAGTGTCCACGTCCGCAGTGTCCACTTCTGCAGGATGCCGTGACCGGGTAGCTAGCGGGCTCTGTGTCTGCCACCTACTATGTTTGCAAGCGTGATTGGCATGTCGTGCTCAGCAACTGTCAGATACACGAAGTCATTTATTTTATGTTTTATTAAACCACCGTCGTACACATAATCACCGTCGTGCACATAATCATCAACCTCGACCTCATGGGAGAAGCTGAGGCTGAGGTCACCTGGGGACGCCACTTCCATAGGGTGATAGTGAGTGACTTAGCCCGACTCTCAGCCCATATCCTGACTCGGAAACTGACTTTTCACTTTTACATTAACGGACTTTAGTGCGTTTTAGGCATCTGAATACATCAGGACATTGTGAGTTGCTGGGAAATCTGGAGGAAGTTCAGTAGGGAGTAAGCAGACACATCTCGCTGTTGCTCGGACTTAAGTTATTTGTGTTTATATTTTCTGTTTTCACCTCTGGGATATAAGTTTATTAAGCAGGCATCACGGCTGCCTGCCTTCCTGCTGTGTCCCCAGGTGTGTTTCTAGTATCTACAAAAGCATCCTGAGCATGATTGACATTCAGTAAGGATTCACTGATTCATCAAATTATTGGCCTTATTGTACTCATGTTATAGAAGCAGAAACAGAGGCTTAGAGAAGTTCATGTTTATGGTTACACAATTAATAAAGGGTGAAAGCCTTGAAATGTCATCCACAGTTTGAGCAGACAAGACTCCACCACTCGGAGGATGAGAGTAACGACCAGGACCCCAATGAGTGAGGAGATCCAAGATCACCATCCTGTAAACCAGCCCCATGGCCTTGCATCCTGGGGAGTCTCCAGCCTTGTGGAGACAGAGGGCTGCGTGATTCAGGGAACAAGGGCAAAGAGCAAAAGACGTGAAAATATTCTAACAGTGGGGAGAGGCCGGCTGAGGGTCCCATCGGTGGAAACCCGTGAGCCGAGGCTTTGCTGTGGTAGGGTGCGGGCGGGATGCGGTTTAAGGAGCCTGCCTCTGGGAAGCCGCTGCTTCCTCTGCGTGTTCATTTCCGGCTGGCCCTGGAGCACAGCTCACGGTCGCCGCTATTCCTCCACTGTAAATGTAAGCCTCAGAGAAAGCTAGGTAAGTGTTTCTTCTTTTTGTGTAATTCTTATGTCTTGATTGCAGGAATATCTGCCCCCGTTGTCTTTTTTGTGGACTATGTTTCCAACTGCTTGTACATGGAAGAAATTGAAGGCTCAGTGACTGTTCGGGATTATATTCAATCCACAATGGAGACGGAAAAAAGCCCCCAGAGTCTCTTTGGCTTAGCCAGGTCTGTTGGGCAGGTTTTGGCTCGAATGCATGACGAAGACCTCATTCATGGCGACCTCACTACCTCAAACATGCTCCTGAAACCCCCCCTGGAACAGCTGAACATCGTGCTCATAGACTTTGGGCTGAGTTACATTTCAGCACTCCCAGAAGATAAGGGAGTGGACCTCTACGTGCTGGAGAAAGCCTTCCTCAGTACCCATCCCAACACCGAGACTGTGTTTGAGGCTTTTCTGAAGAGCTATTCCACCGCCTCCAAAAAGGCCAGGCCAGTGCTAAAGAAACTAGACGAAGTGCGCCTGAGAGGAAGGAAGAGGTCCATGGTTGGGTAGAAGAATGTGTCTGGCAGCCCCAGACAGCTAAGCTGGGGGTATGCAGGACAGCTGCAAGTCCGTGAGCCCTAAATAAAGGTGCTGTGCTGGTCTTCCGTGCGCTCTGTGGTCATCGGTCATTGTCCTCTGCAGTTGACCGCTCCCGAGAAGCACTGTGGATGTGAGAGACAGATGTGGGAAGCAGAGCTAGCGAGCAGACCCCGGGCCGGCTTTCTCACTGGGGCATGCGTTCCCAGGTACCTGTGCCTGGCAGTAAAAAGCGCTGGACCACATAGTGAGGGCATCATTTTCTTGAGTCCTGGTAAGACCAGGACAAAATCTCAGCAGGTGACAGCAGGCCCGGAGTGTCCCAAACCCAGCTTCTCTGGTTGTGTCTGTGATAGGCCTCGTGAAACCTATATAGTGGATGTAGCCAGCATTTTGAAATGAAATAACTACAACTGTCAGTGCTTTACATGCATATTGTAAATACTGTCTTAGGAAGCTTGCTTCGTGTGTGTGTGTGTGGCTAATGATATGTACGGTTTCCCATATAAAACAGATTTCTTTTTGAGGACCATCGTAAAAAAAAAAAACATTGCTGTTTCACTCCAGTTTTTCCTGTAAAAAATCAGGTTCATCAGCTTCAGGCAGCCGAAACTTTTGTAATTTTATGTGCCATTGTTTTTTATTGTTATTCTCTCTATTTTTAGTTTCTAGTTGAGACAAATGATTGCTACAAAGTTCCTTTGAATTTCTACAGATAAAAAAGTCAATTTACATTATAGGCAGTAAGAGCAAAAATGGGAAAGTAACTTTGGACTAAGTTGGATAAAGTTTGATTTAAGTCACTGGAAAACTTACAGCTTATTAGCTTGTACTTCACCTTACCCGGCCTCAGTTTCTGTTTCTTCCCCAAAGGAAGAGTGTGTATGTGCCCCTGGGGTGGGGAGTAATGAGGGGAGAGGAATAATAAAATACCTTTCTTTTTCTTTACTGTAAGCTCGAAATAGCACCTAAATGAATTATTTCAAGCACCACCATGCGTGTAGGGAGCAAGGGTGAACAACACAGATGTGAGCACCGGGGGGCCGGGGGGGTCTCTTTGGTTCACCACAGCCAGCTGAGGGAAAACTTCCCCTCTGGAGGGTGGTGACTAGCAGAGAAAATGAGAGCTGCTGCTGGTTACTGCACGTCTGACACTGTGCCACACCTTAGGTTGGATCTAAAACAACTTCAAGGCGCTGTTTTCATTTTGTAGGTGGGGAGATGGCTCAGGAAGGAGAATTTGTACAAGATGTCACAGGAAGTCAGGGATGCTTGTCCCATGCTCCAAAGCCCATGCTCTTCCCAGTGATCCTTTAGGAAACGAACTTCTGAATATGACATGATTTCATATTTTTATAACATGGATTGGCATTGCCTAACATTTTCAAAAACTCCAATGGCCACAGGAGCTAGCAATTTTTTCAAGGAATCTTCCCAATAGGCCCCAGAGGGGCTCTAAGGCTAGTAAGGCCAACATCTGTGACTTGCAGCCGTGACTGGTTGACCCGTGTTCAGGTGCCAAGGCAGCAAATGGCCAGTACTCCCTTGGTACCAGCACTGGAGATGGAGTGCGGACACAACCAACCTTACTCTTCTGGGTAACTGAGTACCTCAGGCAGCCACAAGACAGGAGTAGCAGCTCCTGAGAGGATTCTGAGAGGAGGAGGGGTCAGGAGACCAGGAGGTGGGCGAGTGCCTTCCAGGCAAAAGGACCATCTTGTGCAAAGTAGGTAGAGGAGGAGCAGCCTGGAGGGACAGCCAGGTCAGAGCAGCTTGTCTGCTGTGAGGGAGGAGGAGTAAAAATGAGATCAGAGAGGTGGGTGAAGACCAAGTCAGTTTGCATTTTGTTCTTAATGGGACTTGAGATTTAAACATGGAGACTTCTGGTTTATGATTCTAAAGAATTACATTGGGAGAAAAGGGACTAAAGGGTGAGAGTGGAAGCAAGAAACCAGTGAGAAGCCTGTGCCACCGGTGGGCCCAGTGATGATGGTAGCTGATTGGCATCCGCTAGTGTGTGTGAAGTGGTACCCAGTGGCAGTAGCAGTCAGGAAGCAAACATGATCTTTGCAAGTGCTGTGAGGGAGAGAGGCGCTTCACACGTTTGTCTGCGTCTCAGCCCATGGCCAGTGAGGGTTCCACACACTCCTTGGCCACTGGTGGGTGCCTTCCTTCCCTTGTTCCGTGTCACAAAGGCCTTTCCTCTGGGTCCTCGTGGGTTAGCTGGGGCTTGGCAGCTATGAGCCCGTGGCCCTAGCCGCTCTCAGTTTCTACCCAAATCCTCCCTAGCAGGGGTCATAAGCCCCATTTTGCAGGTGAGGAAACTTTCTCAGCAATGTGAAACATTTCCTAAGGCAGTAAGTGATAGCTGGGACTCATACAATTACATAAAAACAACAGAGGGTTCATTGTACAGAGCAGATACTGAAGTTCTTTGCATGCATTAACCCATTGTGCGGAGTAGGCAAGGAGACACAAACTCAGGCTTGCCTGAGGTCACGCTGGTCGTCAGGAGTCAGGAAGTGTGACCGGACCTGGGATGCCTATGGCCTATTTCCTGGACCACTGAAGGGCCCCTGGTGGTGGGTAGGCCCCGGCCCACAGAGTGGAGCCTTTAAAGCCTGGCATCGCCAGGGCCTCCTGCAGGCTGTTCATTTTGAAGAGATGAGGTAGCTATACTCACACCAGTGCTGCTGATGGGACTTGGGAGGGGCCTACACGTGGGCTATAGTTTCTGCTGTAAACTTAGAAAGTAAACCCTGATCTGGTACCAATAAAATTTTATTTATGAAAACAGACTGATTGGGAAGCCATAGTTTGCTGATTTGATGTTTAGAGCTAAAAATACTTGTCTTGCTCAGATATCCCCTTAAGTTTGTGCCCCAGGCAAGCGCCTCACTGCTCCCCAATCTTCACCCCGCTCGCTGACAGCTAGACCCCAACCCTGGGAACCTGTGTCCTTATAAGGGCCTGTCCCTCTGGCTCCTTTGAGAACTGGCATCTTGTCTTGTGTCCTGAATTCTGGACTCTGCAGCTCCCAAGAACAGAATTCCCTTTCCCGAACCTAGCAGGGCGGCTCTCCTGCCACTAGAGGGCGCACGTTACTGTCATTCTCTGGTACTCTGCAGAGGCGAGAATCAGCAGCTTTGCTTCTGTTCCTCCTGCACCCTTGTCTCTGTCAGCTCTCTTCCACCCTCCTTTCCCTGGCTCTTCCTCCCCTCCATGTTCTTCCTCCGTCCAGCCTGATCATTCATTCACTCAACACCTTAGCGGGCCATCCCTCTGGTGAGCACCAAGTTAATCACCCAGGATGCGGCCGGCAAGGCAGACGTGGTGTGTCCAGTCCCCTCCTGTCAGTCTTGTCCCTCTTTCTTTCATTCTGTCACTCATTCACTCAAGAGCATCTTGATTGTGTCTGGCTCTGTGCTGGAGCCTGAAGAAACTTGGGTGGTGGGAAGTCCCAGAGGGCCCGGGCTTCTTTCTCCCGGTTGGGAAGTTTTCCCCGCCCTCGGTCTGCCTCTGTTTTGATGCCTACGTTTGTCTTTACTCGGCAGTCCCACTTTTGGAGCCAGATTCTGCTGCTTCTCTATCCAGAAGCCTGGCGGCTCCCAGCCTACGTTTCCTTATTTACATGGACACCTCCCCTCTGCACCTCTGATCCTGAGGGTCCTCGGTGAAGTGTCCTCACAGTGGTGCCTGTCTGGAGAAGCACTGTCCTGGATCAGAATCCTCAGGAAGCAGGTGCTGAGATGTGGTCTAGTGTGTAGAATATTCCATAGGGCAGACCCTTGGTGTAAACCCCTCCAGAGGGAAGGAAACAGGAGGGGAAGTGGTTCAGCTGGCTCAAACCAGTTCCAACCAGCTCAAAACTCATTTCAACCAGTCATAACTGGCTCCAACCAGTTCAGAGCAATTCTAACTGGTTCAGACAGAAGCAAACCAGTTCCCACTAGCTCAGACTGACTTCGACCAGATCTGTCTGGTTCAAATTAGTTCCAACCAGCTCAAACTAGTCCAAGTCACCCCAATCCCTATCCTTCCTGTTCCTCTGGACTCATCATCACACTTTTCCTTCTGTTCCTTTCATTATAGATTTTCAAATGAAAGGGAGGTATTTATTATTTTCAGACCCCTTCACCCTTAAGTTGCTTGTCCCATTAGGCATTTGAATTTGCTGCCCCTAAAAATAAGGGGGTTTAATCTCCGGGGCCCCGGGTCCAAAGGCAGGCTCCTCTGGGACCAGGTACATGTGGGCTTAAAGACTTCTTCCAGCAGTGTGCAGGCTCAGGATAGGTGTGCTGTTCTTGCTGTGAACACAGGATCAGAAGCGCCCACCACCCCTCACAGCCACCCTCTAGCTAAGGCAGGTGATCTTTTGCTTAAATCCTTCCAGCTGCCTCCTTGGTGTGCCCACTTTAACCCCCACCCCCAATAATCTTGCTTTCCACTCAGCATCTTGGGGAATCCTACTTAATCTCAATTCAGATCATGTCATTTCTGTTTAAAACATTCCCCTGTTTCCACCTCACTCAGGGCCAGTACACCCATCTGCCCTTACCCAACATGCTTATTTTTCCGAGGCCTGTGATATTACCCACCCCTCACCCCGACATGCTCACTTTGGGTCAGCTCCCCTGTTCCCCTAGCAGCTGTGGTGCTCCTACCTCCAGGGCCTTTGCACTTTCTGTTCCCTTTGTCTGCAATACTGTTCCCCGTAGTCACGTGGCTGCCTTCCTCACTTCCTGCTTTTTTGCCAACACCGCTTTGTCAGAAAGGCCTCCCTAGAGCAACCCTGTAAAGTGACGCTGCCAGCCCCAGCCCTCCTACCACCTCCCCAGCGTTATCTTTGGCTGATTCGCCGCACCTGCTGCCCTTCCTCTTCATTGGCTCCTATGCTTCCTGTCTTCTCCAGGCGGAGCCTTGTTTGCACCACTGCTCCAGCCCCAGTATTTGTAAGGTGCGCCATCAACATTTTTTGAATTGCATTCCCTCCTATGAGCCCAGCCTGCTCACTGGAAAGGAAATCAAGGAGCCATATGAATCTCCTTCCCAATGCTGCCCTTCCTCTACCCAGCCCTCCACCCTCTGTGCCCCCTGCTCCACCTACCCACAGTCCTCTCTGCTGGATGCATAGCAGAGTATGGTCCTGGCCTGCAGCTTGGAACAAAAAACAGTCAGAACCCTGGGGGATTGGTGCCGATCAAAGACCTCTTCGTGTTTGTAAACCTTTACTCTCTGCCCGTGAGAGGGGGTTAGGAGATGACCCAGGACCCAGAGTTAGTCCCAGCTGCAGGCCAGGAAAGTCGGGCTTGCCCCCTGCTCCATAGAGAGGAAAGGCCCTGCAGGCAGAGCTGCTGGCTGCCCCTCCAGGGCATCTAAAGGGGTGACTCATCCCAACCCCAGCCGGAGGCCCGCTGGCTGGGACCTGCTTCAAAGCCAATATTGCTCTTGGAGCTGCACAGACCTTGAGCGAACTGTCACACTGAAAGATGCTGACATTGGGGCAGGGCTCAGCCAGGGGCAGTGGGGGTGGGGGCCGAGAGCCCTTCTGTGGAGGGGGAGGAGAAGTTATGCCAGCGCGCCCCACACCTGCTCTCCCTGGCTTTTTTCTTGAGATACACTATAAATTTCACGCATTTACCTTATTAAAAACGCAGCAGGCGGCCCTCCCTGGTGGCGCAGTGGGTTAAAGCACAGCACTGAGAATCTAAAGCCACTTCCGCATGAGTTTAATTCCCGCCTGCCCCGGAGGTGACCCACATGGCGTGGCAGACCTCTCCTGACCCGCCCACTGCTCCCCTCAGCAGTGTACTTCGTCCATCTGCCTGTTCTGCTCCCCACTCTGTCTCTGGTGAAGCCTCTCACCACCCCTGAGCCTCTGCCCTGTACCCCAGTTCTGTATGCACAAATAAATAAATCTTAAAAAAAAAAAAAAACGCAGCAGGCTCTTGAATAACATTTCATTCAATGCCGTTTCATTATAGTATAGAATAAAGCTAAAACGCTCCCTGGGCCCGCCATCTGTGGGACTTTGCACCTTCTCCCGTCTGTGTGGGTTTTCTTCAGGAGCCCGTGTCTTCCCACCCCCCAAAGACATGCACATGCGGTTCATTGGCGGCTGTCCGTTGTCCCAGAGTGAATGGGTGAGGGTAGGTAGGGATGTGCCCTGAGAAGGAAAGTCCCCAGAGTGGGTCCCACCTTGCACCCTGAACTGCAGGATAGGTTCCTGTCCCCCTGCCACCCCCCACCCAAACTAGCTACTTGGGAAATGGATGAATGAATACATACACATGATTGCTAAGGCTAGTGGTGTTTTGGACCTTTATATATGTTATCTTTTTTGAAAGATTTATTTATTTATGCATGCAAGAATTGGGGTACAGGCCAGAGGTGCAGGGATGAGAAGATTCACCAGAGAAAGAGTGGGGAACAGAGCAGGCTGATTGACTAAAAGACTTTACTGCAGCAGGTGCAACAGGCGAGCTCTGCTGTGCCATGTGAGTCAGCTCCCTGGCCAGGGATCAAACTCGTGCTGCAGTGGCTGCGGATAGCTTCACAGTGCTGCACTTTAATCCCTTACACCACCAGGAAGGCCGTGTGTGTGTGTGTGTGTGTGTGTGTGTGTGTGTGTTTGATGATGTTTTTATGGCCAGAAGTATGCTGTCAGAACTTAACTCCTGTTTATATTAATTAACCTACATTAAAATTGGTTTTGTTTTATATTGTTTTGCTTAAAGTCACATCAACAGGGCCTGTTGAGTGAGGATTCACTGTCCTAAGATGAGAACTCTATGAGAGAGTGTGGGTGGGATGTGCCCAGATCCTAATGAGGCTTATCCCTGCCTCAGAACCAGCTGTTTGGAGGGGATGGAGGGATGGCAGGCAAGTGGGGGAAGAGATGGGCAGGCAGAGGGAGCCAAGGCAAAGAGCTGGGCAAGTCACGTTGCAGAGGGAAGGTCACCACAGGGCAGCACATAGCGATTGAGGGGAGGCTGGTAGAATGTGGCAGTTGAACTAGGCAGGACCTCATCATTCATGTAAGTGCCCCAACCAGCACGTGGCACATTGCAAGCCCCTAACAATTGGCTGATGACTATAATTGATATATTTGCACACTTTCCATAGACTGTCATTTGCCTACTAAAAATAGGGGGTATGATTAATAGGATGCCGTTGGAATTTCAGCTCTACCTTTCACTAGCTGTGTGTCGCTGAATAAATGTCTTAATTTCTCTGAGCCTTAGTCTCCTCCCCTGTCCAATTAGAGATTCCCTAATAGGAAACGAAAGTAAATGACCGTCAAACCCCACACTGATTGTAGAGGATCTTTAAGAATCCCCCTACACTCTCCTCCCTTTTCAGTGTAGCGGAGGAAGAAGGAACAAAGGGGCCTGAGGGTCCAGCCCCGGTGCCACTCGGCTCCCCTGCAGTGTCCGAAGTCTGCAGGCTACGTGCCCTGCTGACTGTCCTGTAAGAAGCTCTTCTGCAGGGTGTAAGAAATATCGCCAGGTAAAGGACGAAACGAGGCAAGAGAGTAAAGGAATAAGGGGCCTTTATTGCAACTCCCAGGCTAGGTTCAGGGGCTGAGAAGTTGCACCCTGGTCACAGGCTAGGGATATTTTATAGACAGGGAATGGAAAATTACCGGGACTGACAGTTTTCCTAGAATGCGGAACTGAATTGTTTTTCTCAGCGTCTTGGTGATCTATATCGAAATCACCACCTGGCACCCCTCCTCATCAGGGTTCTAGGTGCAGCAGTGGGGACATTGCTTCTGGAATTTGAGAGGATCTGCAATATCTTCCTTTATGGAAGGGCGTGGGCACTGCAGCAGGACCAAACACAGGAAGAAAAGTAATAGCGGTAGTAATAGTGGTCTATTGCTGGGTAACAAGTTGCTCCAGAAAGTAATGGCACGAAACAACCGTTTGTTATGCTCGTGGACTCTGTGGGTCACAAGTTTGGACAGGAGCGAGCTTGTCTCTGCTCCACTCGTCTGAGACCTCAGCTGAAACAACTCAAGGCCAGTTAGCGAGCTGTTGCAGGCTGTCCACTGGGAGCCTTGCTTACTCTAGTTGTGATTTTTCTGCTTGGTTTAGTTTCAACTTCAAATATGGTAGCTGGGGATCAAGGGTGAGTGCTCAGGAGTGCGAGAAGCAGGTAAACACGGTATCCTCTTTCTGGCTTAACCTTGGAAGCCACCTGGCATCAATTCTGCCACTTTCAAAAGGCGGGGACATAGATAGACCCCCAGCTCTGAGTGGAGATAGTGCCAGTCACACACCATAAAGGGAGCTGGCGGGAGGCACATATGTTGGAAGGTGGATATTGGTGCCATCCTTGGAAATAAAGGGTGCCACACCAGAATAGTAACAGCTATTAAACACTCACTTACAGTTCCTGCTAGGGTCCCTGTGAGTTACAAGATATTCTTGCTCCGATTTCAGATAAGAAAGCTGAAGTTCAGTGATGTTCAACCTCTTGCCGCAGGAAGTGTGACAAGCAAGTGGTCCAGCCAGAATTTGATGTAGCTTTGTCTACTGCAAGATGGCAGACTCAAAAAGGTAATGCAGATAGAGTAGTGTGGACGTAATGAGTTAATACACAGAAGTGCTGAAAACAGTGCCTAGCACTATCCAGTATGTGCGTGCTTGATATAAGGATGATAATGATGACAACAATAACAGCATTATATTAGTTGTGTGGCTCAACAATGCTGTTACATTATTATTGGTGGTGGTGTTATTTGAGTCACCAGAATGACACCTTTGCTTTAATACTAAATATCTCTTAGTTGGTTCCTGAACAAGGGATCCACACCAGAGGCCATGGTGCAATATGCCCCGGCCCCAACCACTTCCATGCAGGCTTTGGGGAGTGGCCCAGAATCTCTATGATGTCAGCTGGCCCCAGACTCATTCCTGGAATGGTTTTTCTGGCTTGGAGGATCCCATTGTCCCATAGCCAGGCTCCACTGTCCAAAGTGCTCCCTTGGGGTCTCAACCTCCATGCAGGGTTGTCTGACTCTACCCAGAATGAGCCCTTTGGTGAAGCTGGTTATTAGGCTGTCTCAAGGTCAGGTCCCCAACCTTGAAAGGACACGGAGAGAGTTTCACCACAACCTGCAGGGACTTTCAGAAATAACTTGCTCTAGGGGTTCATGGGAATGTGGCATCCTGGGGGAGCATGGAGAGGAAGCGAGCGCGGTACCCTTTCTGGGCCCGCCCCTTGCCATCTCTACTCTTCCCAAATTTCAGATCTTTGCATTCATTTTTTGAATTTGCCATGACCATGCACGTATTCTCTGTTATGAGCCACTTAATATTTTTCTTTGCATTTCTTCACATTGTAAATGTAAATAGATTTAACTTTTTTAAAAAAGGTGATTTTTTCCTAAATCACATGTTATAAGAAAAAACAAAAATCTCCTTCGAATGGGCTTTCTTTTGATGTGATGGAAATTTTCTAGAATTGATTGTAGTAATGATTATATAACTTTGCGGTTATAACATAATGCGTGAATTGTACACTAGGTGAATTATAGCTGGATAAACTGTTATTAAAATAATGGAAGCAGAGTAGGCCCTTTTCCTTAATCCTGCCATGACTGCCCTTTAGTGTAAAAATGCAAAATCCTTGTCAGACTTTCAAGATCTTGGGTCATCTCATTGCTGGCTGCCCTGCTCATTGCATCTCTGTACCCCTCATCTCTGCACCCCAGTTCTCTGATTATGCCAAACTGGTCTTGTCTCCAGCCGCACAGCCATTGTGCTTGGCTTTTCCTTCTCTGTGGGAGACTCCCTCCCATAGCCAGAGGGTCTGCTCATTCACTTTGCATAGGTCTCTGCTTTAGTCTGGCTAGTTTGTCACTTAATCATCAGGGAGGCCCTTGACCTCCCTACTGAACAGCACATTCCCACCCTCTCTATTTCCCTTCCTGCTCTCAAAGCACTTGCCATCCCCTTATCCTTTGTCTACAGTACATTTTCTTCACTTCTTTGTTTATTAGTCTTTCCTCCAATTCCATCCCCCATCCCTACCAAATCTGAAGGCAGGGACTTCAAACTGTTGGTCTCCTTTGTTTATATTAGCAGCCTGGCATTTGGTGGCCATGAGGGAAGTATTTATCGAATTAAAGGCCTGATGAGAGATATGAATGATTAACCCCAAGTTTACTGATGAGAAACACCAAGTCTGACATTCAGATAGTAGCTTGGTAAACATTGCCAGGTCACCTGCCCCAGGCCATCCATGCCCTGAGGGTGCTAGGAGGCAAGGTTCTGTGGAAACCTAGGGGCACTGGGGCAGGGGTTGAAATCTTCAATGTGATATGATAGGTATCATTTCAGATTTTGGAATCATCAGGGAACTGATTCCCCCAGAAGCTGGCAGGAGCTAGATTAGATTTTAGGAGCATGTAGAAAAGCTGCAGAATTCTTAACCCTAGGCGTAGAGCCTGCTGGGAACTCTTCATTTCTTGAGACCCAGCCCATTGCCCAGACAATTTAATCAGACTGGCTGCAAGCAGGCTTGGGCACCAGCATTATAAAGGCTTCCCAGGTGATTCTAATGTGCAACCAAAGTTAAGAAGCACAGTGTCAGCCTGGAAAGGTGCAGGTGGACCTTGTTATCTGAGGACAATGAGTTCCCAAACAGCCTTTTTTTGTGAATACACTTGAATTGTTGACAATCCCTGTCATATTTGAGACAGTTTTGGTATATGGAGAATAAGACTCACTGCTTTTTGCTTTGTTCAATGCTCAGTGTTAATGTCACACTTCCCATAAGTATCAAACACTGAGTCATTATAGGAGAGGGAGGGAGAGAAGCTAACATCTAGAAAACAATATGGCAGGTTTAAGCCTTGATGACTTCATTAAATATAAATGTCTAATTAACACATTGAAAAAATCAGAGCTTGGCAGAGTGGATTTAAAACATAACCCAATTATATGTTATCTGCAAGAAACTTCCTTCAAATATAACAATATAGGCATGTTGAAAGTTAAAGAATGGAAAAAGATGTCAGGCAAATGTTAATCAAAAGAAAGCAGAAGTATCTATATTAATATCAAATAAGGTAGACTTCAGAGCAAAAAGAAATTATCAGAGGCAGAGAGGGCCATTGTGTAATACTAAAGGTGTCAACCCCCAAAAGCTTTAGCAATCTAGAATTTGTAGATGCCAACCAAACAATAGAACTTGAAGATATATAAAGCAAAAACTGGTAGAAATTCAAGAATAAATCAAGTAACCTACAATTATAGTTGGGGACTTTAGCAACCATCCCAATAGTTGATAGAACAGCTAGATGTAGAATCAGCAAGGGTGAAGAAGGCCTCCATAATCCCATCAAACTACTGAACTTAGTTGACACAGAGTTTACTCAGTAATAGCAGAATATACATTCTTTCAAGTGACTATGCAAGATAGTCATAAGGGTCACAGTACAAACCTGAATAAAGTTCAAAGAAATCACACAAAGGTATAGTTCTTTGGTCATAGAGAATCAAATTAGAAATCAATAGCAAGGGCCTTCCCTGGTGGTGCAGTGGGTTAAAGCACAGCACTGCAAGCCAGCCATAGCCCATTCAGTGTGAGTTTGATCCCCAGCACTGAAAGTGACCCACATGGTGTGGCAGACCTCTGCAGACCTGCCCGCTGCTCCCCTCAGCAGTGTACTTCGTTGATCTGCCTGTTCTGCTCCTCACTCTCTCTGGTGAATCCTCTCACCACCTCTGCACCTCTGGCCTGTACCCCAGTTCTTTATGCATAAATAAGTAAATATTTTTAAAAAATCAATAACAAAAATAGGAAAATCTTTTAACACTTAGAAATTAAACAACTCATAAATAATCCATGGGTCAAAGGAGAAACCTCAAGGAAACAAAAAATATTTTGAACTCAAATCAATAATTTAAAACTCCTATCTCGGGCCCTCCTTGGTGGCGCAGCGGGTTAAAGCACTGCACTAAGAAGCTTAAGCCACTTCCGCATGAGTTCGATTCCCGCCTGCCCGGGAGGTGACCACATGGCGCGGCAGATCTTTCCTGACCCGCCAGCTGCTCCCCTCAGCAGTGTACTTCGTTGATCTGCCTGTTCTGCTTCTCTCTCTGTCTCTGGTGAATCCTCTCATCCTCCACATCTCTAGCCTGTACCCCAGTTCCATATGAATAAATAAACAAATCTTTAAAAAAAAAAAGAAAAAACAAAAACAAAAAAAAAAGGAAAGAAAGAAAAGTAAGGGAGAAAAGGGTTGGAAAGGAAGGGAAGAAATAGGAATGTTAAAACCAAAAGTCAATGAAGTTGAAAAGAGTAAATGAAGATAATTACATTGAAAAATTCCTATGAAGAATAGCAAAGAAAAAGAGCCAGAGAAAATACAAGCTACCAAAAGAATAAGGAATGTGTGAGTGAGTGAATGAATGAATGAATGAATGAATTGGGGATATCACCACCAAACACGCAGGCCTCAAAGGGGAGAACTACAAACTCTACATGTAGACATTTGACGCATAGTTGAAATGGACCAACTCCTCAAAAAACATAGATGAGCGTAATGCACTCAATATGTTGCGGATAATTCAAATAGCCCTATGATGATTAAGGAAATTGAATTTGTAATTTAAAATCTTTCAAAGAAGAAATCTTCAGTCCTGTAGGGCTCACTAGGGAATGTAATGAACACTTCAGTAAGTGTTCATATATTCTCTTCTAAACTTCATATATTCTCTTCTAAAGAATAAAAGGGGGCAACTCCCAATTTTAGTATGCAGTCAATATTATTCAAATAACAAAATCAGAGAAAGACAGTAAAAAAAGGGTAAGATACAGATACTATATCTCATGATTACAGATCTGAATATCCTTAGTAAAATAAAAACAAACAGAAGTCAACAGAGTATAAAAATAATTGTGCTTCATGACCAAGTGGTATTTCCCTGGGGAATAATAAGACTGATCAATATTAAAAAACCATCAGTGTCATCCACCATATCAATAGGTGAAAGAAGAAAAAAACCACTTGATTATATTAGCTGATGTAGGGGAAAAGAAGTGTTTGATAAAATTCAGCATCCATTCATGTTCAAAACTTTCAGAAGAAGAAAATAGGAAGGATGGGAGCTTTCTCAATTTGATAAGGAACACATATAAAGCCACTACAGCTAGCATTACATTTGATGGTGAAAGACTGTTTTCTCTTTAAGATCATGAAGCTTGTAAGAATACCCATCCTTGCAGTCTTATTGAAACATAGTCTTCTACGTTCTAGCCAGTGCAATAAAGCAAGAAAAAATAGATAAAAACACAGGCCAGAAAGGAAGAAAATTTTTGGACATGAGTGTCTATATAGTGAAGCCTAAGGACCTGACAAAATAAATTCAAAGGAATAAAAACAATAAATGAGTTGACCAAGATTGCTTTTCAACTGATTTTTCACAAAAGTGCAAAAGCAATTTAATGGAATCAAGATAACTTTTTAAACAAATGATGCTATGATAATTGGTCAATAATGAGCAAACAAAAACAAAACCCCACTTCAACTTAAGTCTTCTCCCCCGTGTAAAAATGAACTAACTCATAGACTTACATATACAAGTAAAACTACAAACCATCAAACTTCTAGGGGGAAAAAAGGCGAGAAAATCTTCAGGACCCAGGGATATGCAGAGCTTCACACCAAAAAAAGTATGATCTAAGGATAAACTTTTTTTCCCCAAATTACAATGTCTGCTGCAGTGTGTAAGTTTTTGTTAACAAGATGGAAAGACAAATTACTGACTTGGGATAAATATATGTAAACAATATATTTGACAAAGGACAGGTATCTAGAATATATAAGGTACACCAGAAACTCAATAGCAAAAGACAGTTCAGCTTAAAAAAAAAAAAAAAGTGGGGGTGGGGGGGTTTAACAGGAAGAGATGGCTCTCTACAGAGAAAATCCTGACAGCAAATGAGCACAGGAAAAGTTATTAAACATCACTAGTTACTGGGGCAGCACAAATTCAAACCACGGAGTAATCTTCACACCTTTATCAGAAAGGCTAAAACAGCAAAAACAGCAACACCAAATGCTGACAAGAACGCAGAGAAACTGGATCATTCAAAATTATTAACAGAAATGTTATATGGTGCAAACACTTTGGAAAACAATTTGGCAGCTTCTTTAAAAGCCAAGGATGCAACTTGCGACAACCCAGCAGCTGCTCCAGTGCACTTACGACGGCGGAGGGAGAAAAGGCTCCTCCAGGCTCAGCCCCCGCCCCCGCCAGCCCCGGGAGAGGCTCAGAGGAGCTCTCCAGCAGAGCGGCAGCTTCCCCTGAGCCCCTGCTTCGCGCGGGCACTGTGCTAGAGCACGTCTGTCTCGAGGCTTCAAACTTCCCAGCAGATGATTATCATCACCCCACTGTCTGGCTGAACTGAGCCCCAGAGGCCTTGGCTCAAGCTCACGCTGTCAGTTTGTGCAGAACCATGGTTTGAAGCCAGCAAGCAAGTGCTCACATCTTCCCGTCACTACTGCCCATTTCGCAGGCGAGCAACGCCACGCTGGAAATCGGACAACCCGCAATCCGAGGCCTTCCCGGCTGGACTCTGGTGTCCTGATTCTGGTGCCGAACTTTTCCAAGTCGCCTTCTCCGGGTCCCCGGGGAGCAGGCCCCACCCTTCCCCTCCGGGAGGAGAAGGGAGAGGGCGGGACCCCTGCGCTGTCCCCTCCCCGATCCTCCCCCAGGCTTTAAGCGGGCGCCGGGGCCGGCGCGGGCAGTCGAGTGCTCGCTGCTCGGCCGCCGCCGGGCGATCGCGCGATGGCGGCGCTGGCGGCTGTGGCCAAGAAGGTGTGGAGCGCGCGGCGGCTGCTGGTGCTGCTGTTCACGCCGATCGCGCTGCTGCCGGTGCTTTTCGCCCTCCCGCCCAAGGTAATGCCTCCTCTACCTGCGCCCCCAGCCCGTGCCCCTGGCCAGCCGCGCGGCGGGCAGGATCCGCTCGTCCCGTCTCTGAGGCTAGAGACCGCTGAGGCCTCGGTCTAGACGGATCTCACAGACCGCAGACCCTGTAGCTGCCTGGGACTGCTGTAAACACCCCCAAAGCTCTGTTCCCCGGTTCCAGCAGCGGCTGAGAGCCTGAGACCCATTCAGCCTTCTGAAGCTCCCCTTCTACAGAAATGGTTTCTCTTTATTGAGCGCTGTGTGCTTGGCGCTGTGTGGCACCTTTCACTGGCCAACCACAATGGATGAAGCCAAGCTGTGTGCTGAGAGGCTAGTCAGTTCACCTCTCCGAACTTCAGTGCCTGTCCGCATATGTAAAAATGGGGAGAATGCCGCAAACATCAAACGAAGCCAGGGATGCGGGTCTCTCAGAGCTCCCGCCCACCTCTGGGAGCAAGTGCCCCGGCAGGTCTCTGCCAAGATGGAATGAATGGAGCAAGGTGCCGGCTCAGCTTTGCCTGACCACATGGCCTCCCGAACCCCTGGCAGTGCCCCGCTAGAGGCAGATTACTTTCATCCCATTTTCCAGAGAAGAAAAGTGAGGCTCAGAGAGATGAAGTGACTTGCTCAGAATCACAGCAAGCAGCAGAGTGGTTCTCGGGGCCCCTGGCTTGCCAGAATCCATCGCCCAGCTGTTTCTAGGCACTCAAAGTGATCCCTAGGAGATCCGGGACTGCAGGCTGAGGTCAGGAGGGTCACGCCACAGTCAGCACCAATGGGAGCTGGAAGAAGGGCCCCACAGGTCTCTGCTCCGTCCCTTGCCGGTGCCAGGGCATCCTGGGCACTGTGGGAAGCCACCAGGCTCGCAGGACGAGGCTTCTACCTCCAGGGATTGCACCACCGTCCCTCAACAAGACAGTCAGTGCTCATTAAAACAGAGGGCGTGGTTTGTGGGTGCTTTAGGTAGCAGAGACCCGGAGAGCTTGGAGAGGTGCTCAGAGAAGGTTGCCTGGAGGGGACGGGGTGAGGAGGGTGATTCTGTGCGATGCCAGATGCCAAGGAGGTCCAGGGCTAACTCCCAAGCGCAGCCTTGCTTAGGAAATTGTCCAAGCTTTAGGACTTTCTCTCCATGCAAGGGGAAAATAATAGATGCTGGGATAAGGATTAGGTCACTTCTTCCAAAACCAGCCCATCAGGGGCTATTCTGGCTGCCCTTGGGACTTGGACTGACCTCCTTTCTTCTTTGGGGCTCACTTTGCTTGTGTAAAAAATGGGCTGAAAAGCATGCTAGCTTCTGAGGAGTGAGGGGGGTGAGCCAGGAGTTGCCTAGCTTTGTGAAGCGTCGTTGGTGGAAGGGACAGAGGGTCTGCCAGGTCCTGGGCGGAGTTCTGGGGAGAGAGCGGCCATACATGGGGCCCTCTCCCCAGGGGCCTTCTGAAAGCTTCTCTCTGCTTTGCCTTCTAGCAAGATCTGTGGACTCAAGTGTCAGGAAGCCTGAAGCCTGGATGGTCACCTCCTTTTTGGTTGATGACAGACTGCGTAGTTGACAGTTGTCCCTAGTTGTGCTGCAGTCTACACCCGCAGGTGTGTGTCGTTACACGCAGACGTTCACACACAGCTAAGGCACCTGAGGATCCGTTTCATATCCCACGGTTAGGCCAGCACTGCTATAGTATTGGGGGGGTGGTGGAGAAAGTGTACAGATTTACACCTACAAACACCTGCACAGGTCTCAGAAGAGGCAGCATCAGCTTCAGAGTGTTTATGCTTCCACCTAGGCCCTGAACGTGCAGGTAACTGGGTGCCTGTAGCCTCTGCAATGGTGGGGAGCCTGAGAAGGAGGAGGGAGCTTTATTGCACACTTAACTCCCAGTGCCTGGTGCCATGCTCAGATTCTCAGGCACTGGCCACCCCCAGGATACTGGCCACCCCCAGGGAGGTAGCTCCAGTGGCCTTCCTGGAGTGAGGAAACGGACCCCAGCAGGGTAGGTGACGTGTCCAAGATCATCCGCCTGTGCGGAGCCAGAGTGCAGGGGCTGCTTGTTGAACCCGTGCACTTTCCACCCTGTCCTTAGCTGTGATTCAACGAGAGCCTTGCCCGCTTCCCTCTGGTTCCCTGGTGGGGACCCTTTGGGTAGCCCTACATGTCACTGCCTCTTTAAGTGACTGATAGACCAGGGCCTCCTTCCAGGAGACAGGTCCTGCTCCTCAGTCTCCCTCAAACCCCTAACAGCACATCCAAAGCCCCCTTCCCCATAGGATATCTGTATATATGTTCTCGGACATGAACCACTGACATTTTTCTAAGTCTATGATGCAGCAGCAATAAATGCATCCATACAGAACATGAAACAGAGAACACCGCAGTTTTGATTGCCCTGTGACAGACATGCAAAGTGAACCGAGTGAGTGTGCTGTGTGCAAATGCAGCTTCAAGACCATTCTTGTCATCTAAATCCGTTTCAGCCCTGTGATAACCTCTGTCAAACAAAGGCAGGAGTCTACCAACACAGCAAAAAGGCTTGCTGTGCAAATGTCGCTTTAGAGCAAGAGCCCTCGGCACCCACGACAGATGCCACTTCAAGCCTCTTTCACCTCAGATTTCTGGAACTACCTGTGCAGGTCGTATTGTACGCCTGCATTCCCAAAAATGTTCGCATATTTGCACATAACAGGTCAGGACAGACATCCAAGACTCTCAGGCCGTTGCGGGGCTCTGACTGGGTCTTGTCTTCCAGCTGCACCTTGACGCCCGACCCCTGTGGCTTTGCTGTCCTGGGTGTCTGTGTAGTCAGAAGGGTTGCCCCAAGCGCCTGCCCCTTGGCGACGTGGGGCTGGCTGTGGAGAGGCTGGAGTTAATCTGAAAGCCGATGGGGAAGGGCAGACAATTCTTACACTATGTTCTCCTGGCTAGGGAACGCTGTCGGAGGGATGACAGCACTGCCGGGGATCCCAGCTCTTGCTTGGAGTCCCAGAGGCTTAGAAGTTAGGGGGCTGCTGGAGGACTGCCCTCCGCTTTTCCAACAAAAGCCATCCACGGGGTTGGAGGTTTGGAGATTGACCCCAGACACCGTGGGGACAGCGAGACTGCTGAAGTTGTGAATCCCCGCCCTGTGTGGGCAGAGAAGTCCTGCGACTCTCTTGCCCTCCCCTACTGCAGCGCGTTAAGTCGGACGACCCTCAAGCCGAGATGAGTTCTTACTACGGGTGTTCACAGGGGACTTTGTCAGGAGCTTCCAGGAGGACGCGTTTGGGGTGTTCTAGGCAGAACTGCCACCAGGCGTGTGCTGGCTGTGCACTGAGCAGAGGGGGTGGAGTTGGCTGGAGGTGAGGCGGACCATCCTGCACACTGCGCGGCGAGCTGTCCCCGGGGCAGTGCTGGGTCTGCCTGAGGAAGGGCTCCTTTTCCTAATTTGCACGAATTGGGAGCTGACGTGTATCAAGCTGACGTGTTCTGGGGTGCTGACTCTTTTTTGGAGGTGGTAGTGCACCTGTAAGGCCAGAGGTCCACTTGCTTGCATTTGTCTAATTCTTGTGTCAGGGATCAGGGCTGCAGTTTATGTGGGTGACCCCCCCAAAACAGTCATCTTATTCCATTTTAAGTCTTTGGGATCAGAACTGGATTCTCATCCACATACTTGACACTTTGTTTTGGGAGGAAGGAGAAAGAAGACAGTATCCGAAAGGGATTCTTTATTTTTCTTCTATGAATGTTGCAAAGTCTTCTAGGATGGCCTCTTCTGCCTCAAGAAACACTGGACAGTCCCCTGCCTGGGTCCTTTGCCTGGGCATCCATGAGCTTAGGGGCCAGCCAGCCAGGGTGGCCCGGTCCTGCCTGTAAAGTGAGAGGGTCCCTAGCTGACCTTCTTTCTACTTTAGCACATGGGGGTGGTGAAGTAAAGGACGCTCCTTGGCCTGTGGCCGGCCAGCAATGCGCCAGACCTGGCATGGCCCAGTCCCTGCACCTGTGCGTCTATGCCACTTACATGGAGAAGGGGCTTTGCAGATGTGACCAGGTGAGCATCTTGAGGTGAGGAGATGATCCGGGTGGGCCCCATGTGGTCACGGGTCCCTACAAGAGAGCAGCAGAGGGTCGGTAAGATTCCGGGTAAGGGGAGCCTGGGAGGTGCCCCGAGTCAAGGAGGGCAGGCAGGGGCTTCTGGAAGCTGCCAAAGTTAAGGAATAGACACTTTGAGAGCCTCCAGGGAACCAGCCCTGAAGACACCTTGACTTCAGCCCGGTGACAATGATTTCAGACTCCCGCTCTCCAAACTGTAAGAGCAAGTGGTTGTTTTAGCCACGACGCTGGGGCCATCGCTGGTTACTTGTCTCAGCGACACCGGGAAATGGGAGCCGGCCCTGCCACCCGGGGGATCCGTTCTCCCAGGAGGGGTTTGGGAAGGGCAGTCTCTAATCCGCTTCCGAATCTTGACTGGCCTGTCACAGGCGCGTCCTGTCCTGGGGGCCCTTGGCCCTGGTGTGGCGAAAGGGTCCTGGTCTGGGGCTCCGTGGGCGCTGACATCGGCTCTAGCCTCTACCCCAGGAGCTGTGCCATGCAGAAATAGGGTCTGCACGTCTGTCTCTGAGCCAGTTCCCCGTCTCATAGGACTTTGTGAGGGAGAAATAAGTTTACATATGCAAGATATACACATCAGGGGTATGTAAATTTTGTTTCTTTGGCAACCCGGTGTTGACACATGTTTTTCTTGGAGGGATCTGCGGAATTCGGGGGAACTGGGAGACACTGTGGAGTGAGCTTGGTTGCAGTAGTCAGTTCTCAGTTTTCCATTTGGAGACTCCCCAGTGCTGCGTTTGGGGTGAGCGCCTGTAGTGAAGTCACTTGGTGAAGGGAACACTTGGTAAATGCAGCTGTTGTTTTTGCAGTCAGTGTCACTGCATGTCACAGCCTGACCATCACTTTAATTTGATTTGCATAAAGGGGAAATTGAGGCCCGTGGGAGGAAGCGCGGGAGGAAGCGAGTTGCCTGAAGCCCCACAGTGGTAAGTGGCAGGTGGGCGTGAGCACCTCCATCCCCTTTTCTTGTCCAGTGACCCCCGCCCCCTGTCTCAGCTCCCAGCCGTCCATGCTGGGAAGTGAAGTTTGTTTCATCACTGAAGTCTGAGTGCAGATAAGAGGTGGGCGGCCAGAGGCCTAGCCTCCTGGTTCCCGTTCAGAGCCTCTTGGACCTCAGTGGAGGCAGGACAAGGCCAGCAGCTGCTGCTGACCCCTCACCGGGAGCCTGGCTGCTCACCCCCTCTGTCCCAACCCCCCCAGACCCCCCCAAGCGTGCCCACACCCCAGGACCTCGCAGTGCAGTCGCTGCGCCCTCTGCTCACCTGCTGTCCCCCAGCACCCGGCAAGGCTTGCTCCCTCACTTCATTCATCTTGGTTCAAAGATGGATTTCCTCAGGGCCTTCCCTGACCACCCGATCTCCGACGGACGTGAAAAATCCTCTACATTCTCTTCCCTGCCTTATCTTTCTCCATGGCCTTTATCACTACCTGGCGATGTATTAAACATTTAAGAGTGAGTGAGGCAGCGTGAGCAGGCCCAGGACTGGCAGGTTGTCTGAGTGATTTCGGTGTGCCGGGGGCGCTCTCTGGTCACCCGGGGCTGTGCCTGGGGTGATGAGGACAGGTGGATAGTGACCTGGGCTGAGGCCGCGGGCGGTGGCGAGGGGTTGGGCGCTGAACAGGCTGGTTTTCATGGGAAGCGCAGGCACCCAGCCAGTTGCTTGTTCTCTCTGGCGAGCAGCCAGCCCAGCCCTGGCAGGGGCCAGTGCTTCAAGGCCAGCAAGACCCCAAGATGTCAGAAATCAAATACAAGATTAGAGACCGTGCGCCTCTTCTCCCTTGCTTCAGCTCCTGCCTGCTTTTGGTGCTTTGAGCTCTGCAGGCTCGTTCTCACTTCAGGCAGTTCGTCCAGCAACCCTGGCCCCTCCTCTGAGGCGACCTCCTTGGTTACTGTTTCCCGAGAACACTTGTCCACTTTGCTCCGACAAAACACTCTTTTAAACAACTTCCTGTTTTAGCTCCTTTGTGACAATCATGCCAGCTGAAATTATTTGTCATCTCACATCTGTCTCGTGCTCTGCAGCATCCCAGGTGCCTCAGCTGGTGCCGACACATAGTAGGTGCTCTGTGAACAAGCGCAGAATGAATGAATGATATTTGAACTCCCGTATCACTGATCTCAAAAAGCACGCACCTGCTAAAACCCCAGGCTGCTGCCCATTTGGGTGAGGTTTGGGGTAGATTCGGACCTTCTAGTCCTTTCATTTTTCAGCTGGGCAAACTGAGCCCTGGAGTGCGCCAGGGGAGACTTCCCAGATTCTCCAGGTCTCCAGAACCCTCATCTGTGCCCCCAGGCTCTCCCGGCCAGCCTGGTCCACCCCAGGCTGCTGGCAGCGGGAGCCATTCCTCTGAGGCTAGGCCAACTTTCCACTTTCCCCAAGCTCCTGCCAGGTGTGTAAACAGGCCGATGGGCTTCCCGGGGAGGCTGCAGGGAGCAAGATCGTGTTTCCTGACCTGGCTCCACAGGACAGTGCCCTTGGGCTGATGAGCCCGCTTTTCTGGCACCCCCAGATGGTGAAGAACAAAGTCAGCACCTGAACGCCGCCAGACCTGGCCGGAGCCCTAGACAAGTCACACACTTGCGCTCTTGAGTGGAGATGAGCCGGGGACCAGAGGTGCAGGGTCTTAGCACGCCCTGACCAGTGTTCTTCTTCCCTGAACCTTGATTTCTTCATCCAGAAAGTAAAACCTGGGTGTAAAACCTGCTGGGGAGACCTGAAAGTGTCTGCACATAGTAGGTGCTGCTGCTGCTTCTCTTTCTGCAAAAGAGGGACACTGGACTCTTGTCCACGCTTGGCTCTGAAGTCCACATGGGGACCCCCAGGATTGAGACTGTGCTGCAAGGCGGGCTCGGTTCACTGAACAGTGACCCCAGGTGGGTCAAGACTCTGGACAAGGCCAGGGGCCCTGCCAGCGGGCCTGTGCTTCCTCTGCCTGCCCCTCCCGCCCCTGCTGCAGAGGCCTTATCAGCAGTGGGCGGGCAGAGAGGGCTTGACTTCAGCTGTATCAAGCTCTCACACAGGAATGTGCTCGGCCCTGAGGCAGCAGGCAGTGATTCAACCTTGTTGATGTCCTGGATCTTAAGCCTTATTCACGCCCTCGCCCTGTCTCCTAAGAGGCCTCCCAAAGAACCTCGCCAACATCTCTCTAGAATCTTAGCGTCAAGCATGTTCAAAGCCCTGCGGATGCAGTCAGTCCCTCCTAGGCTCTGCGGGGATGAGGAAACTGGGGAGCACAGAACAGCTGGCTCACTTGTTCACTGCCCACGGCTTGGAAGAGGCAGCGCCGGATTTCACGCCCCGGCATGCTACTCCCAAGTCTGGGGTCTGGAAGATGCGGGGTGACACAGGGTATGCCCCACTGACAGATGAGAAGGCAAGCTCAGAGGTGAGGCCCCCAACCCAGCGTGTCAGCCACTGAATGGGGTGTGGAGGGGCTGAGGTGGTGCCTATGTCTGCCTCGTTGAAAGTTCATCCTCCTTCATGGTTCATGGAGGCAAAGACGGAGAGGAGCCACCGTGGGAAGGGGACAGGCAGGGAGGCTTCTCCGAGGAGAGACCAGCTGTGCTGATACCAGGGTAGGAGCTGGGAAGTTCTGGGAGCGCTTTGGAGACAGAAACTAATATAGGCCGTCACGCAAGCGGATAGGAACTTGAGGTTAGCTGCTTGGGTTCAAATCCCAACTTTTGAAAATTTTTTTAAAAGATTTATTTATTTATTTATGCATTCAGAACTGCAGTACAGGCCAAGAGGCTCAGGGGTGGTGAGAGGCTTCACCAGAGACAGAGTGGGGAGCAGAACAGGCAGATCGAGGAAGCACACTGCCGAGGCGAGCAGCGGATAGTCAGGAGAGGTCTGCCGCGCCGTGTGGGTCACCTCCGGGGCAGGGATCGAACTTATGCTGAAGTGGCTTTAACTTCTTAGTGCTGTGCTTTAACCTGCTGCGCCACCAGGGTGGGCCCAAATCCTGACTTTTAAGCCAGCTGGCTGGCCTTGTGTTGGTTACTAATCTAATCTGTGCCTCAGTCTTCTCATCTGTAAGTGGGTACGATGCTTGTGAAGGGCTCAACAATGTGGATTTCCAACCTTCATGGTCAAAGCACCTTACTGTGTGTGTGCACCTTGCTTCCCAGGTAACAGATGGCAATGTCTGGAGACATCTTTCTGGTCACAACTTGACGGAAGTGCTATTGGCATCCCGTAGGTAGAGGCCAGGGGTAAAGATCCCACACTGTGCAGGACAGCCCCCCTCCAGCACACAGAACATTCAGGCCAGCGGTACCCCGAGCCCTGTTGCAGATGCACTAACTCCTTTCTGCCCCAACAAACCAGTGAAGCGGGCAGGCACCTTCCTGTTTAGGAGGCTGAAGCCCAGAGAGGGTGAGTGCTTACCTGTGGCCACACAGCCTGGCAGCTGGAAGCTGCCAGGCTAGAGAGGACCTGGAGATGGAGTGTGGTCCACATGAGACACCACCCTGCCCAGACAGCTTGGACACCAGCTCCCCGCTGGACAGAGCTGACCCATCCCCTCTGGCCTCTGGGCGCTCAGCTGACGGGCACAGCGCCCTCCCCCTTGTTACAGAAGTAACAAGAGAAGCCCTTGCTCTCCGCCAGGCCAGCGTCAGCCCCATTGTCCCCTGGGTTTCACGTGCTGTGCTCACCTTTCTCTCAAGACCAGTCCTTTCCTTTTCTGCTGTTCTGGGGGAGAGAGACAGAGGGAAGGAAAATTCTCCCATCTCATTTTAACCCATTTCCTGACCCCACCTGAGCCCCTGTGGACTTCTCTTGCCAGGGCTTGGACTCTGAAGTGCGGGCGCAGAGCGTTTGACAGCAGAGTCTAGAAAACAGACACATGGGCAGATCACGGCGCTGGGAGCCCTGGGAATGCTCTTTGGGCCAGAATCTGCCAGGGGCTGGAATCATGAGGTACCTGGGCCCGGGGGCACCTGGCAGAGCCTGGAGGGTGACTTGCTGTGGCCCAGCTGCTCCCGAGGCCAGTTCTGAGAGGGCCTCCCTACCCTTCTGTAAATTGCACATCAACCTGTGGAAACTGGCCGGCTCCTGACCTTTCTCTTCTGTGGGCCCTGGATCTCTCTCTCTGGACTTCGTCTTTCCTCCTCTGGAAAGAATCACTGGGCTGGTGCGTGTCGCCTGGAATCACTTGAACTCTAGCACCAGATTTTCTGATTCCAGTCTTACTCTCTTCCTGGCTGTGTGGCATTGGACGAATTACTCAACCTCTCTGTGCCTCAGTTTCCTTTCTCTATAATATGAGGGCACTGATGGGGCCTGTCTCCTAGAGATGTTGTGAAGGTTGGTTCAAGTTCCTAAAAAACACTGGGCTTTGCCTGGAATGTGAGCAGAACTAGCTAAATGTTATTATTACTGTTGGCAGTAGTAACAGGATTGTTATCTATATTACACTAAGCAGCGAGTCCAGGAGTCTCAGGCTTGCTCCTGAATCCTCTTGGCCTCCTCCTTTACTCACTGTGTGTGTGCTTGGATTCTCTAAGCCTCAACTTCCTCCACTAGACAGTGAGGTAAAGCACGTTTCTAGGGACTGCTGGAAAGATTCAATGAGATAGTGCTTATTCTAGAAGAGCTACAGTGAAAGCTCCCTTGCAGATTCATATTCTTGGCCTGAAACCCAGAGCCCTAGGGGGCTGAGGAGTGAGGGATCGTGGACTGTAGAGGGTCATTGTCAAAGGGGACTTGGGTCTTGGGACTATGGCACTGGCTCTCACATGCCTGGGACAGGGCAGGCTGGACTACAGGTGACATGGGTGATGGGAAGCAGTGAGGAATTGGAAGTGTCAGGGGCAGGGCAGCCCCACAGTGCCTAAGAGGAGTCTGGCAAAGTAGTGGGCACTGGCTGTGACCTCAGATGACCTGAGTGGATCCTAGTAAAGCCAAGAGCCCTTGCCAGCCTGTTTCCTCATCTCTCTCAGAGAACTTCTATCATGTGGGGCTGGGGAGGAGCCAGGAAGCCTAGTGTTTTGTAAAGTGAAAGGTACCCTGTGCCTGGTAAATACAAAGAGGGGTCCCGCCCACCTTGCCCCCAGTGCCTGGCACTAGTAGGTGCTTAATGGATATGTTCAGAATGGCATTTGGAATCAGCATGGATATTTCTTCAGTGCTTCCTATGTGCCAGGCACGGTCCACAGCAACTAATACATTCGGTCAAAGAGCATTAATTGTGTACCTAGTAGATACTAGCTGCTGTTCTAAGACATGTGGTAGTGAGCTAATAGTGAGATACACAAACAAATGGATAAATAAATGCATCTACAGTGTGCCGGATGGCAAGTGCTGAGAATAAGAGCAAAGGAGTGGGGAGTCAGGAAGGTTTCACTGAGAAGGGAACATTTGATCAAGTACCTGATGAAAATCACATTTGAGCAAAACCCCGAAGGAGGTAAAGGAGCCAGCCCTGAGCCCATGCAAAGCAAGAACTTTCCAGGTGCAGGAAAAGCAAGTGCAAAGGTCCTGAGTAGGAAGCATGGTGGGGGTTCAAACTATTTTCCTAGTTCCTGGTGATAACCCACCTCAGAGGCAGAACTCTGCCCCCTGACCATGGAGAGATTAAGCTCAAGAGCCCACAGGGAATTACAGGATAGATTTCACTTCAACCCGAGAAAGGCGCCCCGTTCATCCCGGCCTCCAAACAGATGGGAGGGGCTGTCAGGGACAAGGGAAGGTGGGAAGACCTGGAGGGGGCTTTAGGTGCACCTCCACCCCACGTTAGGCCACTGAAGCCAGAGGGGGGAGGAGCTGCCCGAGGTCCCTGTGAGTGACCTCTCCTTGCCTGAGCCAGGCCACTGGGGGCTCCCGGTTCAATGCATGCCCCTGCCCCTGACCTCCTGTCTGGCTCATGAATGATTAGTGAAGCCAGGGCAGCTGTGATTTGTGAGCCAGCCCAGGAACACTTTTAATGAACAGCTCCAAGCACTTGAACTTGTTACAACATCTGCTAATGAGCCCAGGGGTCTGACTCTCCACTGAAGCTGGGGGGATGAGGTGACCAGCTCTGGGGCCTACTGGGGCCAGACACCCTTTCCCCCTCCTCTGCTTTCCCGGGGGACTCCTGGGCCTGGATGCACGAAGGTGGCCGCTAATAGCTCTTTGAAGGTGGACCCCCAGGCCTGGGCGGGGGGTGGGGGGGGCGAGCTCTGTTTGGAAATTAGAGCGCAGACTCTAGACTCTGAGCTGCTTTGACTCTTCCCCTCTGGGCAACTCTGGGCTCATTGTCCACCATGCATCAGTCTCCTTTCTGGAAAATGGGCACTGAAGTCCACTCTCTTACCCTCCAGATGGATAGGACGCAGAGAGGACTCGGAAGGGCCTCCAGGTGCTGTTTGGTTGCACACCTGTCCTTCCGCCTCCTTTGCTAGCGCCTCCCAGTGTGAGCGCTGAGCGAAAGTCTCCAGAGTGCCGAGCACTGGGCTCAGCGCCAGGGCCTGCTGTGGTCCTCCGCACCCCACCTCCCCACCGCGGTGGGCCTCAGCTCGCCCCTGCTGGAGGGGGCACAGACGGACAGGTAGCTGAGCCTCCCTGCGCCTCAGTCTCTCTCTCTCTCTTTCTCTCTCTTTTTATCATTTCTAAACGGGGTCGTGGGACGAGTGCGTGGGCTGACTCTGGCGATGAGGAAACAGGTACAGAGTTAAGTCACTGGTCCTAGGGACCAGCAGGGGCCCTCTGGCACTGAGCCAAGTTCATAGGCTCCTGGGCTTCTTGGTGTTGGGCCCAGATTTCAAGCGCTGCTGTCAGCTCCCTGATCACTGGGCATTCCACTCTGCCCACAGCTCCTGCTTCTGGGGGCTGGCCCTCCTCGAGGCGCTGTCCTGACTGGTGGCTGTGGATGCCATGGTTGGCATGATATCCGTGAGCAACTGAGGCTGTGAGCTGGAATGAGGCAGCCCAAGGTCGCGCCCACCAGCAGTGAGGACTGACCCTAGGTGCTTCAAACCCTGAGTGGTTTCAGCAGCTGTGACCACTGCACGGGCCCATCCTTGGGCCAGGGTGGGAGAGAGGCTTCGGGCATGGCTTTGTCCTTGCTAGAGTTCAAAGTTCAGGGTGTCCCGCAACCCAGGCCCTGGACACCCCTGCTATCTAGTGGATAGCAGGAGAGCACCACTGTGGCCAGCTGAGCCCTGTCCTCTCCCCCAGGGGCTGACCAACCACCTCTCTGCCTGGCATGGAGCCAGTGGTGCCCGCCAAGAACCTGGCCACAGCCCAGTGCCCCGACAGAAATGCCTGCTGGGGCCGGAAGAGATGGTGGTGGAGGTTGTACTTTCTGGCAGCTTCAGCCCCTGGTCTGGGAGAACACACCACTCTCTCTTTCCTGTCCTGAGTGCAGGGGCCAGCTTAGAAGCAACAGGGGAAAGTTGGCCTTGTGCCTGCTTGGAAATCATTCCTCAGCTCAAAGATTAACCATCTGACACGGCACTTTCTTCCTTCTCCCTCCTCACCTCTGCAGCTTGGTCTGCAGACTTTAATCCCTGTGGTCATGTAATGGCTAAGCCCAAGAAGCCGGGATTTCTTTAGCGAGGGATTATAAGGCTTCTTGTAAGAAATGTCTGGGTTGGGTTGGCATGAATCGGGTTGCTCAGGGATTGTGGGGGTACCCCCACCCCCATTCTTGCTCCCAACCAGGAGCAAGGACCTTGTTGAGCCAAGTGAGTCAAGTTTGAACAGGGGCTCATGGACAAGCCCATCCACTTGCCTCACCCGAGTTCCAGATCTACTCCCAACCCTGATAAAGCTTAGGGCACAATGGCCTTTCAGCAAAATATGGTAAAACTAGTTCCCATCTGTGACTAGTGTGTGAGCTCAGACAGCCACTTTCCTTCTCTGGGCAACGTTCTCTGCAGTGTGGGTTGTGTCAGACCAGAGCTCCTCCTTGGGGCGCTGTTGACATCCACACCACTGGCCGTGAGGAATTCTGTGTGGTCGGGCCTGTCCTGTGTGTTGTCGGATGTTTAGCAGGACCCCGACCCCCACCTGCTAGATGCTCCCAGTGCCCCTCTCTAATCTGGACAACCCAAAATGACCCCAGACAAATGTGCCCAGGGGACAGAATCACTCCCATCCATGACCAATGATTCAATCATCTCAGATTCACGCTGGCCCTCCTATTTTAAGATTTAAAAACAGAAATTTCATACAACATAAGCAATAGCTTGTAGAATTATGCGCTGTTTAATGACCAGATATGTTCTGGGAAAGGTGTTGTTAAGTGATTTTGTTGTTGTGTGTATGTGTAATTACACAAACCTATGAGAGACTTTTATCTCACAAGATCACACTGAGTGTGCACACATGGCTTCCAACGCCACATTGGGGACACGTTTGCACATATGATCTGTCATTGACCCAAATGTCATTATGTGACTCACAACAGTATTTGCCAGCATTCCCATGTATTTGTTGCTGGGTCAGTCGTTATCTTACAGGAAATAAATCACTCTCCAAGGCAGGCACTACAATTATGTGCAAAGAAGCAGAGGTGGGGGCAGATAAATAACTGGTCCAGGATCTCATCATTGGAGAATTGTGTTTCCAAGTCAGATGTGTCCAATTCCAAGGCTCACGATGTGTCTGCTCTGCATGTTTAAAGTAGAAAGGCTTGAAAAATACAGATAAACAAAAGGAAATATAGTCCCAGCTGAGAACAAAATTACAAGGTGGAAGATATTTCTGTTCCATTCACTTTTTTGAAACAGTCCAGAAACAACAGCAAAAATCTACAAAGGGAGAATAAAAGGCCATATCTGATGCAAGGAGGCAAGACCACACAACAAGTTCCCCCATCCCGTAGAGTGTGAAGAAGAGCTGACATGGCAGTGGGATTTGGACCAAACTACTTCCTGGATGGATGGATTCTGACTTCTTTACAATTTTTTTTTTTAAAGAAAAACCTCTGCGAGCCCTTCTTAATCCTGGCAAGGCCTGAAGCATGCATGGGGTGAGGGCACATCTTTGAGATGTATGTGACAGTACAGAGTTCAGATAAACATCTGAAGAGGCCCTCGGGAAGAAGCAGGATGTTGGGGAGGCAGGTGAAAGAGAAGGATGGAAGGTGATGGGCTCTATGATTGTTAAGTTCTGGATTTCTCTCTCAGTCAACCAGGGAGAGATAAAAGTTAATAGAGATATCAAAGACCTATGGCATTCTTGTTTCTACACACCAAGTCTATTGCTTAAAATAGGAACGTATTTCAGGGCAGTGCTGGGGAGGGAGGTTTCTGAGATGATCAACAGAACTGATGCTTAGATCTGCCCTACATCCTCCAGCAACTTTCCCCATACTTTCTTCTAACAGAGGACTGCTCTTAGAAAAATGGCCAGAGTTCTGTGATGAGTGGCTAGCATGGGACCTACAAAAAAAGTGTGAGAAATAAGAGAAAGGGGAACATCAAATAAAAAGTAATGAAAGAATACTGTGGTAGATGATGTAGAAGAAACCACTGAACAGATATTTCTCTGTAAATTATTAAAAAAATAGCAATGATGGCCTTCTTAAAATAAACCTCAAGCTAGAAATAAAAGGCTCAAATAGAGACCATAGAAAGTAGGAGATGAAAAGATTTCAGTGTTTTGGAAAGTAGGTAGAAGAGAAAAACAGAGCCACTCTATAATAAAGACCTTATTTGGAACTACAAAATGGAGAAATAGCAAAAACCTAACCAGGGGCATGACAGACAGGTCCCATAGGAACCTGAACAAAGTAAAATGGTAAAAGGATGGTAAGAAAGGATGACTGAAAAATAATCAATATGGAAGACAAAGGAAGTCCAACTTCTGCATAATTGGTGTTGCTGAAGAAGAAAGCAAAGCAAAAACAAAATAATACCGGCATCTTTTATAGTAGAAAATGACTCTGAAACAAAACTAAAACATCTGTAGATGATCTAGCTCCCATAATTATAGCTACTTATGGTAACTCTTCAATCCTGAATGATATTCCTGCACCTTGACATGCTGGTGCTAATGTATTGAGTTGCGTAGATACAGGCACAACTTGCCGAATGAGGGCACCAGTCTTGGCAGGTAGCCCCCTTAGCACCAGCTTCTGAGCTCCCAGGATTGTCTTGATTGAAGTCTCATTTTCAGGACAACCCCACAAAGGATGTAGAGCCACAAGATTTATTATTCACAGATGACAAAGTCGGGGTCAGCAGGATGAGTGGACACCAGTGAGCAGGAGAAGGACAGCAGAGTGGCAAGCACTATTCTCCCCAGAGGACTGGAAGTCACTAATCGTCTGGTGATTCCAGGGACTTACTTCTAAGTGATTAATTTAAAATGTGTCCCAGTAAAAGCAAAGTGAGGACATACATGACATCCTAGACACAAATCATTATCTAAATATCTAGACTCTGGATGTGATGCTGAAGCTGTAAAATGCCTAAGCAGCAGCTCAGAAAAACAAAGGTTGTTTTCCTCATCACACAGGGGCACATTAATGGACTTGAGGGTTACACAAAAAAACTTATAACTCTCCAGGCCAAACATTTCAAATGAGCTATGAGGAGGAAGAAATCAGACTGGCCTCAGTTTTCCACTAGTTAACAATGAAATATTTGCTGATTCTCAGAGGAAGAGAGCATAAGCCAAGAATAGTGCTGATTCATTACTTTCAAATTCAGAGAATGTTTTCTTTTTTAATATACATATTTAGGGATGGTCTTTGGAAAACAGAATGCACAGAGAAGAGATTGAATGAATTCAGTCTCACTCCTGAGATGGTGCTTATGTCAAGCTTATTTCAGAATGCTTTCATGTACATGAACTTGAAGGCCACCCTCTTTGATGTCATGACTTTTCTTAAGAACTCAGTTGCAAAATCACAGCACCCAGGCTCCTGGGCCCTCAGGCCTGAATTCTCAAGGTAGCTCAAGGCCTTTCTGTGAAGATGGAGAGCTTCTCTACCCACCATGTCCAGACTGGCAGACACTGGGAATGTGGCTAGTGCAACTGAGAGACAGGAAGGAATTAACCACTTCCTTGAATGTGAATGGCTTAAAATTAGCCACAGGTGGCCTGAAGCTACTCCCCCACTCTCCCTCCTTCCGCCTTCCCTTCGACTCCCCTAGCCCTGCACCCCCAGGTGTCAGCAGGTCCCCATGTCCCCTCTGATGGCTGAGGGGGGAGGTTGGAGAACTGAGAGATGGTTCAGCTGGAGCCACAACTCCACTCACCCTGGGTCACCCCAGCAGGCATCCCTTCCCTGAGGCTAGCAGCAAACCACTAACCTTGAGATGACCCAGACAGTGAGTCTGCAGGATCAGACTCCTCCTCCAACCTCTGAACTCCAGAAGTTAAATTTCAAAGGAGCAGAGCCTTAGGATCCTATGACAATGCCCTTCTGTCCTGGTTTGCTCTTGAGGGATCAGGAGAAGCTTCCACTGCAAACACGCAGAATAAACCCGTGCAAGGCTAGGCAGCTGCTCTGAGGTCACAGAGCAGGGCCCTGGAGCAGAGGTGGGACGGATGTGCTGTGGGCTGAACTGGACCCCACGCCAGCCCCACTGTGCAAACGGTGACCAGGATTGGGAGCTATGAGACCGCCCTTGTGTTTTGTTGGGTCCTGCTTTTTGGATCTCAGTTCTATATCTGTAAAATAGGGACGTTTAAAGGGAGCAGGGATTTTTAACATACCACCCTGTGGTCCCTAGAAATCTGTGAATAATATTAGATTCAGAATTGTATAGATAGAAGCATTTTCAGGGTTTTTGCAATTTAAAACCACATAGCAGTTCTACATGGACTTACCTGCAAATATACATTTTTAGCCCTCGTTTTCCTCATGTTATGCAATTTGTAAAATTGAGATTTTACATAGAAGCACATCTTTAAACTAGCCTGGAGATTCCTGATCTGGTATGAGATGGTCCACGTTCTCCACGCCCACAGGCAGGAACAACAAGCAGCAGCAGTTGCTGTTCTTAGAAACATTCTTAGCCGCAGTCACCGTTCCTCCCTACTGCCCCATGACACTGAAGCCCAGCGCTAGTTACAGCTCATCATCAAACTTGGGCGTTTCTTCCCACTGTTAAGATACAAGAGCACTCTCAGAAGAGTCAGTCAGACTCAGGAAAACAAGCACTTCCCTCATGACATCATCCCCTGCATTTGAGATTGTAATATCTGACTTAGATCATTTATTCATTCATTTAACAATGATAGAGGTGAACAAAAACCATAACAGGCCCTGTTTGCAAGGAGCTTATTATGATCTAGTGGGGGAGAGAGAACGAGTGAACAAACAAGAAACATTTCAGTTATCGATAAGTGCTTAAGAGGAACAAGACCAGACAATGATGATCAGACCATATTTGACAGGGTGATCCGAGGACTACCTGAAAGGTGACCTTTGAGATGAAGCTGAACAAGGAGAAGGAGCTGGCCAGGCAGGCGGGAGGGACAGCAGGTGCCATGAGCAGAATAGAAGGACTTGGCCTGTTCGCTCCCTCAGACTTCGAAGGCCCCACTCCCTACTCTTACCCTCAAGCCTTCTGGGAGAGTTTTGCAGTCTGGAAGTCAGTTCTATCCTCAAGACTGGGGCAGGGGCTGGGAGACACAGGCGCAACCGTACTTACTACTTTTCCATCAGATTCTGACATCCAACTGGCAAATCTGAATCCATCTGCCCGCGGGAAGCTCAGCTGAGGCAGGGAAGCTATTTGGGGTCAGCTCGGCCCTCCTCCAGGCCCTAACCAGCAAGGTAATGAAGTGCACTCTTAATCCAAAGCCCTGTGCGGGCCAAGGACTGGCCCCCACCGCTGCACTCCCTGTGGGTCACCTCCCCAGCTGACACAGGCTATTTGCAGGCATTCCTCCACAAAGGGCTGATGGAACATCTTGGTAAGAGGACCTGAAGAGGGAAGAAAAGGGGAGGATGGGGAGGAAGAGGGTGTGGAGGAAGAGAGGAAATACTGGAGAGAAGGAGAGGGGGACCACGGGCCTGGGACTGAGTCAGGAAGGCAACGCTTGCAGTCAGAACGTGACAACTCCCTCCTCCTCCATGTGTCCAGTGGGATCTCTATACCAAAGGACTCTGAGTCCCAGAGCAGATGCATTTGAATGTTCCTAACAGCTTTGTGCATAATAGCCCCTGACCTGGAATGACCCAACCATGAAAATGAGTAGTGGTATGGTCACAGCGTGGAATACTCCTTGGCAACAAAAAAGAGTGACGGACAGACGCAAACAGTTATGTGCGTGAACCCCATAGGCACCGTCCGGAGCAGAGATGCACCTGTATTACCCTGCTTACAGCAATTCCAAGGATGGGAGAAACCCACCTAGAAGTAGTGAAATTCACAGCTTCACTTTGGAGGGAGCACGAGGATTCACCTGAAAGGCTCAAAAAGGACCCTCTGGGGTGATGTTTCTCTCAATAGGGGTGGTGGTTATATGGGCATGGACATTTGTTAACTCTCAGTCAAACTGTACCCTTATAAGCGATACATTTCTTGTATGTGACATAGCTCATAAAGCTGTTTTTTCTGTTACAAATAGTTTTATTTATTTTGTAAATTAATTAATCGCTAAGTGAGTTTATATTTGGATCCCCCCATTAGGTATTGCCACCATAGCACACTCACCACCAAATTACCCAGGGTCCACCTCCATCATGCTGTTTTGCCTCAGTTTTGCCATCAGTACAATGGGGAGCAATACCTGTCTCCATGCTGGTGCTGGGTCAGAATGCCAGTCAGCAGGAGGCATGCGTGGCCACTAGTGAAGTCTGTCCATTGTAGGTTCTCAGTATCCTCGGAGTGCCAAATGTTTAAGGGGAAAGAATTCAAAAATTTGCAACTCCTGTTTAGACTATGCACACTCCCCTGACGGAGTTACCTGGCCGCAGTTTTATATGCTCGATCTGCTTGATGGTATTTTATAATGCCCCATGAAAAGGGGGAGAGTAACAGTACCTCTCTTCTAATGAGCTGATAAGTGTAGAAGCGCCCAGAAGTTAATACTCAAAAATTGTAGGTGGTGGTGGTGGCTGTCGTGATCACCTTAGTTATTCTTCTACATAGCGATGTCGGGTAGAAAGGAAACCAGAACACGGCTCCTACGAGCCCCAATTTTCCAGGCGACGATCTTTGCCCCATGTCAGCCACAGCATTGCATTTGCTTGTAAAGCCCTTGTCAGGGTAACCCAGGGAACAGGGCTGTCCCAACCTCAAGAAGCAAATTGGAAGTGTTTTCTTTTTCGCTGTTCTCTGTAAGAGCCCGTGCAGGATGGGCATTATGATTTTGTTCTAACTGCTGGTAGTTTCCACTGAAACCAGCCAGCCCTCGTGGTTTTGACAGGAATGACAGGAAGGGTTTTTTTCATGTGCTTTTTTTTTTTTTAAAGATTTATTTATTTGTGCATACAGAACTGGGGTACAGGCCAGAGACTCAGGGGCGGTGAGAGGCTTCACCAGAGATAGAGTGGGGAGCAGAACAGGCAGATCGACAAATTACACTGCTGAGGGGAGCAGCGGGCGGGCCAGGAGAGGTCTGCTGCATCATGTGGTCTCCTCCAGGGCAGGAGGGGATCAAACTCATGCAGAAGCGGCTTTAGCTTCTCAGTGCTGTGCTTTACCCCGCTGCGCCACCAGGGAGGGCCGGACAGGAAGATTTTTATCGGTTGGCTTAGTTGTCTCGACATTGAAAGAGCCAGCCTTCCTTTTTCTGATAGTTGACAGTTGTTTTTGAAGAAATGCTGCTGTTCCTCTAAGTTATCAGATGTTTTGGAATAAAGTTGTTGCTACTGTCCCTTTACAAGCATTTTACAAACTGCTGGAACAACAGAGGGCTCTCTGCAGCTGTGCCCTCCTGAATCAGCAGACACTGTTCCATGTGCCATGTGTGGGGGGCAGCCCCGTGCATGGCACCAAAGATGTTAGCAAATAATAGTTTCCCTGAGAGTGACATTCAAATGTCAGAGCCGAGAGGGACAGTCCTTTTGAAACTGTTACATCTGTAGCCATGTCTTTTTTTTTTTCTTCTTGTCAACTGTTACTTCCTGATCTTTGAGTGCCGCTCTCTGCAAAGCTGTGTTATTTGCTTAGATTTCTAGCTTTGGTGTTATTCATGAGTATAACCCAGACGCAGATGAGCGCACGCACGCATGCGCACACGGGCATGCATGGACAGTTCCTGCGGAAGACGCCAGTCCGCTGCTGGTCTGGAAAGGTGGCCTCGAGTCAAAAAGTCTGGCAGACGAATGCCCAAATGCCCACTGGGAGCCGGAGGGTATAAGCTGAGAGCTCTATAAAAGATTTCTTTCTCTGGGATCTAGTTAAAGTGGCTCCTGCAAGAAGTACTTCTTGCTTTTATCCTTCGCCTCAAAGCTGCGGCAGTGAGTCTGCAGAGGCGCGCCTGCCTCGGCGCCCCACCTACCTACCGCTGGGCATGTTGTTCTATGCTGCGCTGATTTGATTCTGGCTCCTCCACCCCACCCCAACCTTGAGCTCGTGGGGGGTGATGTCCACTTGTCAGCACTCTCTCCTGAACCCCCAGCATGTATCCTGCAGAAGTGTGAGGTTGTAGTAAACCCTTCCTATGTCCATCCATTCCACACAGACCGACACCAAGCTCCTACAATATGTTGGGCAAGATGCTAGGTGCAGGGGATGCAGAAACGAATGAGATGAAATGAACAGGGGACCCCCCTCTCCCCCTTCCCATGGAACTCTGGTTCTCCACCGGGAGCTAAACGAACGAACCAAAGGTTACAGCCTGGCGGCCTTCCCTCAGTTCCGATGGGAGAGTGGCTCTCTCAAGAAAGCGCTATTATTCATTTAGCGATTTAACTTTGGCGCCTTCTGTGAGTTGGCACACACATGCGTGTGTACACACATGCACACACATGCACACGGGCCAGTGCCTGCTGGCACAGGAGGGCACAGCTGCTGAGAGTCCTCTGCTCTCCTAAAATATTTTCTGCAACAGCTATGTTAAGCTAAGTTGACTAAGAAAGATACATAATCTGCAAACTTGGTACCTGACGGTCTGTCGGGTACTATGTGAAACAGTATAAATAAGACTGGCTCCCGCAGTCAGCAGCAAGGGCTGACGGAAATAAATGTGTAGCATTTTTAAGTGGATGCTTTGTGGGCGTGCGACCCAGCACAGGAAGAACAATGCTAGTTTTGCATCAGACTGTGTCACAGATTCTTTGTGGGGTTTGCACAGACTCTTGGGAATTGGTTGCCAAATTTTCATGAATGGTGCCAGCCAGTGTTGAACATAGATATTATTTAAAATGGGACTTTATACAGTAGTGCTGAGATGAATGATATTAAAACAAAGTTAATGGCCAATCAAAGCACACCACTTCCTAAAATTATTTGACTATCATCTATGGTCTTCAGACTCCTTACGTCTCTGTGTTAGGTGGGGAAGGGGTATGGGATGCTGTCCATCCCCTCCCAGCTCTGTCCAGTGATGTCAGCAGTCACCTCGGGGTAGTTCTATCACAGAAATAGGCAAACACTACAAATTGGTTGCCCAGACTTACGGAAGTAATAAAAAATGAACTGTGTATAAACAGTTGTAAAAATGCCGATTAAGCTTAACATGTAGTATATGTCTAGTCAGACCTTATGAATGGCACCCAAAAATAAAGATTTCCAGCATTTGAATGTGCCCAGCATTTGAAAGCTAGAGTCAAACTCAGTAAAGAAGTCACTGACTTCATTGGTGAGTGAGTGAGGTTCTGACGTCCCTTTATCTCCCTTTGTCTTCATCATCAGTAGAAATAAAAATACTGACATGTGTAGTGAATTAAAACTCACTGGTCAGTGATACATGTGACTTCTTAACCGAATTGACTAGTAATCAAGAACTTACACACACACACACACCCTTTTCAGAGAGCCAATTAAACATATACCAGCACTGCTCTGCTGGAGGAGGGGGCAGGGCCTGATGAGGTCATTTGAGTTTGAGAAGATCTAGCTGTCGGTGGGGCCTTCCTGATGGCCCAGGGGTTGAGTCTCAGCACTAACACCCCTGTGGCCTGAGTTTGATCCCGGCCAGGGAGTGACCCACATGGCGCAGCAGATCTCTCCTGTCTCCTCTTTTCTCCCCTCAGCAGTCTATTTCAGTAGATCTGCCTGTTCTCTTCCCCACTCTGTCTCTGCTGTCTCTGGTGAATCCTCCCACCCCCACACTCTGACCTGTACCCCAGTTCTTCTATGCAAAAACAGCTAGGCGTGGAGATCTGCTCTGTGATGGGCATGGTCAGAATCCAGTGACCGTCTCAGTCACTTTCCTCGCCCCAGCTGCCAGCCCGGGGCTCAGCGTGGGCCAGGACTCATGTTTGCTGAGTGGGTGGATGAAGCCATGGTAGAAGTGAGCGTTTTGTCCGAATTGCAGACGCTTGCGTTTGTTATTCAACATTGTGAGTTCCTACCACATGACCTGCACGATATACCCCGTTCTCCTGGAATTTGCGTGGGGGTGGGGGTGGGGGGCATCAATAAGCTACCCAATCTGCTTTCAGGTGGTGTCACAGGTAATTTTATGTGTCAACTTGGTAGGGCAAGGGAGGCCCAGATGGCAGTAACTCATCATTTCTGGGTGTGTACAGAGTGAGGCTGTCCTGGGAAGAGGTCGGCACTGTCAGCAGGCCGAGGAGGAAGACCCCCAGCCCAGCGTGGGTGTCCTGCAATCAGCTGAGGGCTAGAGTTGAACAAAACGGCGAGGAAGAGCGAACCCCTCTTTCTCTGCTTTGACCTGAGTCATCTTCCTGCTGCCAAATGTGTACTCCTAGTTCCTGGGCTTTCAAACTCAGAGTAGGGCTTACACCATCAGCCCCGACTCAGACCTTCGGACTTGAACTGAATTTCCCCACCAGCTTTCCTGGATCTCCAGCGTGCAGACAGTAGGTCACGGGACTCGATGGCCTTCAGAGCCGAAATAGAGCTCTTGTTTGTGTCCACATCTATCCTCTTGGTTCTGTTTCTCTGGAGAATGCAGCATACAGGTGGTGACTAGTTACTTGATAACTGAAGCAGGGTGAGGAGACCGAGACCAACAACTCACCTCTGCTGTATCTGCAGTCAAGAGTCAGGCTTCTGCTTAAAACCAGGCTCCGTCACTCGGAAGATGTGTGTCTTCAGGAAAGCTGCTTTACGCCTCTGGGCTGTGGAAATAGTCTTCAGCTAGTGTGTGGGTCGGTCTGAAGACCACAGGTTCCCAGATGTGAGCAGGCCTCGCTGGCCAAACTGATCTGAGCCTCTGGAGGCCTTGGCCTCAGGGGAGTACCTGAAATCCTGCTGGCAGAGGGCGGGGATTCCAGGAGCTTCTGCAAACAGGTGCTGTTTACTGTCCCACCACTTTCCCACATCTTTGTTTGCTGTACTGGGAGGACTGGGGTGGCAAGCCCTGTTTGCTCCCTGGACGATGCCCTCCGATGCTGCCCTTTGGTTTGAAGTGCCCGCCGAGGCTGGAAGCGTCTTTTCCATAGAGCAGCCGGGTTCGGGTCTCAGCTGCCTGTGTTCTTATCGACATTGATGATTAAGACAAAAGTCTTAATGGGGATGAAGACCTCAAAGTTACAAAGTTACATTGATGATTAAGACAAAATAAGTGTCCAGTTTGCATTTCCCTCATGATGAGTGATGTTGAACATCTTTCCGTGTGCTTACAGGTCACTTGTAGAGCTCTTGCGTCATAAGCTACTCAAGTTAGGAACAGAAGGAAACTCCTTCCAAATAGCAATTTCTTTCAAGGGACCATGACTGACTAAAACAAACAAAGCTGGAGGACTCATTTTTCCTGGTTTCAGACAGCATTTGGGTTTAGGGAATTGGAGATGTGTGAAAGCAGAGAGGGAGGTGAACTCTGAAAACCAAAAGTGATTTTTCCCTGGCAATATTCCACAAAGCTTTTCAATCAAGACCTCTGTTTGGAAGAAAATGTAATTCATAACCACTTTAATAAAGAAAGAAAAACTTTTTTATTAAAAAAACATATTGCAGGTCCTCCCTGGTAGGTTAAGAGGCGACACTGTGAAGCTCGCCTCAGCCACCGCATCACGAGTTCGATCCCCAGCCAGGGAGGTGACTCACCTGGCGCGGCAGAACTCTCCTGCTCCCCTCAACAGTGTACTTTAGTCGGCCTGTTCTGCTCCCCGCTCTGTCTCTGGTGAATCCTCTCACCCCCCCTGCACCTCTGTCCTGTAACCCAGTTCTGTGTGCATAAATAGATAAATATTTTTTTTAAAAAAGAAAGAAAAAACTGTACTGCAAAGTTACAATGATAAAAAAAAAGGGGGGGGTGATACTGGCCTATAAACAGACATATAGACCAGGGACCAGAACAGACAGTACAGAAATAAACCCCTCCCCCATATGGCCAAAAGACTTCATGACAATGTCGAGAGACTTCAATGGGGGAGAGACTGTCTCTTTGCCATGCGGTGCTGGGAAATTGGCTAGGCACTTGCAGAAGAATGAAGTTGGACCCTTTTCTAATAGCACTACAAAAATTCACTCACATGGATCCATGACCTCAGTGTAAGACCTAAAACTATGTGAAAAATCTTAGAAGAAAGACACAAACAAAAGCTTCAGGACAGTGGACTCAGCAGTGATTTCTTGGAGATGACCCCAAGGTACAGGCAACAAAAGACAAAATAGACAAGTAGGAAAATGGGGCTTGTTGTGCAGAAATGCCCTCTGCAAAGACTTTATAAGCCTGTAAATTTCATGAGCGAAGGTGAGAACGTGGCACCAAAGCAAAAGCTAAAGCCCTTGGGAAGACTTAGGCAGAGACTCAGGGTCTGTTTCCAAGGCATGTAAATGAATGCAGGGGTGGCGGGGTGGGGGGGCCCCAGTGTGATCTCAAGCCCTGACAACGACAGCCCACTTGGCCTACCCCGCCACCCCGAGTTCCCCTGACCCTCCTGAGTGTGTATCTCCCCCGCAGGAAGGTCGCTGCCTGTTCGTCATTCTGCTCATGGCTGTGTACTGGTGCACCGAGGCCCTGCCCCTGTCAGTGACGGCCCTGCTGCCCATCATTCTCTTCCCCTTCTTGGGCGTCCTGCCCTCCCACAAGGTCTGTCCCCAATACTTCCTGGACACCAACTTCCTCTTTCTCAGCGGCCTGATCATGGCGAGTGCCATTGAGGAGTGGAACCTGCATCGGAGAATTGCCCTCAAGATTCTCATGCTCGTCGGGGTCCAGCCAGCCAGGTAAGGCCAGGGACCAGGTAGGTCCAGCCCCGAGTAAGGAGGCAGAAGCATCCAATCTCCTGGGGCCCAAACCAACCCTCCCGGCCCTGGTTACCAAGCAAAGATTCACTGCCCAGAGTACAAAGAAGCCACCAATCTTTGAGAAAAGAGGAGCTTTATTGAAGGGTCAGCCAGCAAGAAGACGGGAGGTGAAGTTCACATCTGTTTTTGCCTCTCTGGGGTTAAGATCGGCTTTATAGGGGTTAAGGGAGATTAAGGGGGAAGGTTAGGGATGGCATAGCAAAGTTGGATTGATTAGACATGAATTAGTTCCTCCTTGTGAGTGAATCCTTCATTTTTACAAGGTATCGCTGCCTATTACTTAAGCTGCTTATCTTGCAGCTTTACTTATTTGCATCTGTAGAGAACGTACAGTTTAGCTGCATCTGTGGAAAACAAGCCTCAGAAGGGAAATTCCATAAGTTGAATTATAGCAGCTGTTGCGGGTGTGATGGTTTGAGGGCAGGTTGACCTTGGCATCTGTTTGGTCATCCAAGCTAACCAACTCAGCATGCCCTGAAATCTGCTCAGTTATTCATTCCTCAAATATTTCATGCTTCCCCTCTGTGTTCCAGACACAGTGCTAGGCTCTCAGGCAGCTCTCAAAAGTGCTGAAGAATCATATGGGAAGTTGATTGGAATTCCTGGGTCCCCATCCTTCAGGTTCATATCCAGGGGGGTTTTGGTGGGGTGATATTAGCCATACGACTCCTACTGTTCAAGGCTGAATCCTAACTGGCATGTTCTGGAAAGTGACTTAAACTCTCTGTGTCTGTACCACAGTGATGTCTTAGACCATGCAGCAAGCGCTGGGGTACAGCAGATGGAGGAGGGGGTTACTGGATGCAGCACCACCAGGAAACTGTGCTCAGGGTCCTGATTAGAGGTGATGATAGCTCGGAGAGGCTGATAGCAGTGGAGACTGGATAGAGACAATGTGGGGAGATTTGGGAGTTCCTGTGAGGTGGGGGTGGGGGTGGTGCTGAGGGGGAAGAGGCTGTGGATAACTCCCAGGTTGCTGTGGCAAGCACTCAGCGAGACTCTAGCTGAGTTTCCCCATGGAGAAGCTGTCCATGCCGTGGAGAGATTCCATCTTTCGGACTGACTCCAATACAAAGTGGAATTGGACATGCAATGGGGCATGTAAGCCCTCAGGAGAGGAAGGAGTGTCTTCATGGGATGAGGCATTTGAAAAATGGGTGAGACTTATGACCATTTGCATATGGGTCAGGCATATACAAAGGTACAATAAAAACAACGATACTGGTTTGGCAGTAGATCTAGAAGAAATCTAAATTGAGAAAGGGAATAGTGGTAGATGTCAAAAGATTTGGTTTATTCTTTGAGAAAAAAACAAAAACTACTTAGGTCTAATTGTCTTATTTCCTACTACACATTTAAATAAGTTCCAGGTGGATTAAGGATTTAGTGTAACACAAAAAGGCCGTGAACGCCACAGTCCTGCGGGTGGGTGGGACCAAGCAGTGGCAGGCAGGCAGAGGTCTGGGCACACCTGGGTGCCCCGGTTAATTTCAGGGGAGCCTGGGCCGGTGTCTGGTGGAAGTGGGCAGGCAAGTAGGGGAGGAGACTGGGAAGGCCCCTTGGGGTGAAGTGATGGACTCTCTTGGTGCCAAATCAAGGCAACTTTATTTTGCAGTTGGAGTCATCAAGGATTTGGGGGTATGAAAGAGAAAATTTCAGAGTTGGTATGTCTTTGGGTACCTGTGGTCAGTTCTCTTCACAATCGTGTGAGTGACCTTTAGATAAATAAAACAAGCCCAGTAAGTGAACTTGGTCCCCACTCGGTCAATGGTTTCCCGTGTGGAGAGTGGCCTGGGTTCCTCCATGGTGGTGAACTGGACGCGTGACTCTGGTTCTGAATCTGCCTCACTGCCTCCGCTCCCAGGCTCATTTTGGGGATGATGGTGACCACCTCCTTCCTGTCCATGTGGCTGAGCAACACCGCCTCCACCGCCATGATGCTGCCCATTGCCAGTGCCATTCTGAAGAGTCTCTTCGGCCCCAAGGAGGCGCGGAAGGACCCCAACAGGGAGAGTGAAGAGTACACAGGTAAGGCTGTGCAGGGGCTGGGGGCCCCACCCATGTGGGGGAGTGGGGACGCCCCAAGGGGGTGGTGCGCTCTGAAGTGCACCTGCTATGAGCCGAGTGTTTCAATGATGGTGATGCTGGTACCTGAGAACTAAGCAAAGCACCAGACCTTGCTTTTGTAAAAATGTGTAGTTATTGAATATTTAGTCCATACTCTCTGAGTTAAGGCCTTTATATAGATTGTCTCTCCTATCTCTCAAAAGCTGTCTAAAGTGGGTGCTAAAACCAAACCTGATTTTAAATCATTTGAAGAGATTGCCAAGATCACTAATACCCAGAGAAATGCAAATTGAAACAACTATGAGATTTACTTCAACAAGATTGGCCAAAATAAGAAAACTGGATAACGCCCAGTAATGGCAGGAATGCGGGGGCCATCAGAGAGAATGCAGATGGCGTCAGCCTTTCTTCAGGGAATCCAGCAAATTTAATCAAATCCAATGTGCATAGACCGGTGCAAATGCTAAGGAAATCTGACTCAGGCCCACAAGGGGACATGGGTGCTCATGTGCCTGCAGCATCGTCTGCAGAGTGGTGATGGATGCTGTAGGGCACACACACCCCTGCACCCTGAGACCCAGGCTGCTCTCTGGAGCAAAGAATTAGAAGAACACAGTGTTATAGGAAGGATCTCATAACACATAGCTGCAATGGGGGGAAGGAGCCAGACTGAGGCAGCATCCCATTCCATCATGTCAGTTAAAAATACATAGGCATGACCAGACATTTTGCCAGAACATTAAACCTATCAGAATGGTTGCTCTGGGAGGATGGGAGCGAGAAATGGAGGTCAGAGACTAAATAAATCAATATGTAAAGCAAGAGGGCCTTGTGCAACAGACAGTGAGAATGGCTGGGCCATTTGCTCAGCCCTCTGAAATGTGTTCTAAACATCAGTCAATTAAACTTGTGATGAGTGACTAAAGAGGGCTCAGAGAGGGGAAGTGACTTCCCCAAGTCACAGCAGGCCAAGGGCTGAGTCCGACTCTGCACACAGGCTGTCTGCTCCAGACCACTGTTTTACCCATGAAATCAGCTGCGTTAGCTGAAATGACTTGCTTGCAAGTAAAAGAAAGCCTGTCTACAAGTAGCTCAAGGAATATGAGTTTATTTCCTCAAGTATATGGAAATCAGAAAAGGCAACTCCTTCCATTCAGAGGCACTAAGATGTCAGGGCTTTGTGTCGGCATTGCTGAAACTCCCTTTGTCATCTCTCATGTGGGCACATGTCTCACTCACCCCCCCACCACTAAACCACCGATGCTAACACCCTCACATGCTGCCCTCTCCTGCTTCTCCCTCCTCCTGTTCCCTCTGGTGGCCAGAGGAAAATCGGAGTTCAAGATTTATTCCTACTATATCTTGCCTGTGTACTTTTTGGTTTTGGTTATTTATATTCCGCAGAGGAGTGGAATCATCTGATATCTTTCACTTTCTGACTTATTACACTTAACCTGTTTTCTTGAGGTCCATCCATTTTGTCCCAAAAGCCATTATTTCATTTTTTACAGCTGTGTAGTATTCCATTGAATCCTATATTCCACAATTTCTTTATCCATTCATCAGCTGAAGGGCACTTAGGTTGGTTCCATGACGTGGCAGTTGTGGACAGTGATGCTCCTATCAGCAACACCTCTATTATGGATTTAATCCCTTTGTGTTTTCTGTAGCTTGCAAAGTGTCTGCTACATCTTTCTTTTTAGTTACATAAACTGTATTCTAAAAGGAGCCCTTTATAATAGAGATTGCCCACATATGTATAAATTTACCCCCTTTATTCTTTTAGTTCTAGAACCCTCTATGGGTACTTGACTGTGCAGAGAAAACGATGAATTTCCCAGTGCCTTTGAGGTTAAATGTGGTCATGTGACCAAGTTTGGCCAGTGGAACCTGCGTGAGGGCAGATGGGAATGACATCTGGGTTCTGCCCTGCTACCTCTCTGCACCTGCTGGCTGGAATGTGAATACGACAGAGGAGTAAGAGAAGGGAAGTGTTTGATGGCACGTGGTCACAGACCTGCCTGGTGATTCTGGGTTACTCACCCCACTAACACACCAAACGCTGGCCTTGAACCTGTGATTCTGGTATACTAGCTATTTTTTTAATGTGCAGTAAAATAAACATGTATCCGTTTAAAACCTAAATATTGATCCATTGATCCACACACCATCTCAGTTAGTCTCATCTTGTGAGGGGCTCTGAATAGTCCCTCATCACATAAGGGGGCTTGCTTATTTTATTTTCACAGCAGCCCTGAAAATTAGAAGTGACTGAGTCCATGACAGATGAGGTTCAGGGAGGCAAAGAGGTATGCTCAGAATCAGCCACACTGGTTCTGGTGAGTCAGTGGAACCAGGATCTCTGCAAGGTCACAGCCTTCCGGCTGGAAGGGAAGCCCTGTCCAAGAGGTGACAAGGGACAAGCTGGCGGACTAGTACTGTGAATGAGCAAACGGCCAATGTTTCAGGCTTCCCTGGCCACTCTCAGCTCTGCGGGCGCAGGGAGGTAGCATCCATGAACCAAGCAAGCCAGCTGTGTTGCAATCGAATTTTATGGATGGTGCTGAAATTAAAATTTTTTACAATGTGTCCATCACAAAATACTCTTGTACTGCATTTTCTAGCCACTTAAACATGTTCAAGTCGGTCTTAGCCGGCAGGTGGTGGGCTGGGTCCAGCCCCAGGGCTGTCACCTGAAGCACCGGGGTGCTGGTTCTCATGCTGGGACTCGGGGCAGCTGCCCTGTCACCCTGGGGTGACAGCAAGCAGTCTGGGTGCTGCTCCAGCCCCCGTGTCAGGCCCAGCCGCCTCCACTCTACTTTATACACTAAGCGCCTGAGTAAACTTCAGAAATGTTTACTGAGCACTTGCTTTCTGCAAGGACCTTACTTCTGCAGGAGATGGAGCTCGCATCGAGCTCTCTTAGAGGAGTGGGAACTGAGGGAAAAGTGCAAAACGAAGACGGAGCCCCCATGGCCTCAGAGTCAAAACAGCCCAGGCTGCTGACATGGGACCCATGCCACTAACCCATCCAGGAAATTTCCAGTCCAGTCACAAAAAGAGCATGAAAACTGAGTCCCTCATATAAAGAAGAAAAATCAAACCTGAGACCCAGGAAGGGGAAGGGGCTTGCCGAAGGTCTCACACAGTGCAGGGTGCAAGGTGAAATCCAGTCCTGTTCTTCATGCTGCCTGGTGTTGGGAGGTGGGGGCTTGGGGGGGGGGGCTTGGGGGATACCTACAGTCACAGGTTATAGGACCAAAGAACAGGAATGGGTTAATGATCAACTCTAAAACCTAAAACAAAGCGAATTCCAGGGCAAAGAGAAATGTTCCCTTTCTCCCAGTTTCTGTGGTCTGTCCGGAGGCAGGAGGTGAGGACAGGGGTGGAGACTGTGAGTGGACAGGGGGGGTGAGGAGGTGGGGGGTGGCAGCTCCCAGGGGCTGCAAGTCCTCAAGGGACTCCAGTAGTGACCAGAGCAACTCGAGCCTTGAACCCTCATGTCTGTGGCCATGCCACATGCTAGCCACTCTGCCCATTGACTCATTTGCTCCTCATAACTGCCCACCAAGTCAGCGACGCCCATTTCCCAGTTGAGGAGACTGAGGCTCAGAGCACCAAAGCAGCACGTGAGTGTGTTGCTGAGTTTTGGCTGAGCCTGAAATCTGTGGTTTTAAGCCTCATGCCAGAGCCCTGGTAAGCTCCGGGTAAGGGGTCCTGCCTCGGAGACCTCAGGTCCTTTCCCAGCGCTGCCCGGGGTTGGGGCCAGGGCCACGTGGGCGGGGCTTCCCCACACCCTCAGCATTCGCCTTCTGGTCAGACCTTCTCAGGCCTTCCGGCCCTGGCCAGCTGCGGGGTGCCCCACACCGTAGCCACCTGACACCGCAGGGAGCTGAAGTTCAAAGTGGTGAAATATTTGTTTAAGGTCCCTCAGCCGATGAGTCCTGCCCCTCCTTTTGGTTCTAAACGCCACCGCTGTTTCCCTTTGCTCTCTGCCCACAGAAACCTGGCTGCCAGCAGGTTTCCTCAAAAAGCAAGCCTGTAGGTTGGTGAGCATTCCCCTCCGCCTTCACTCCATTTCACGTGGGCTGTTGTGATGTCCCAGAAACACTGAGAACCTGGCATCCAGGCTGTGGCTAACAGGCGTCTAAAACCACCTGGTTTCCAGGATTTGGGAGAAGCAGGGAACAAGCCCCTCCACCTTGGCGTGAGCTTTCTGAAGACCCCAGGTGGGCAGGGAGGTTTGGGCTTGTCAGCTGGCTCCTGCACGAGAGCGTGTCGACCTCTTCCCTTGCTGTGGACACCCCACGCACCCTACACTGGTGTCATCTTGTCCACTAGGATCCTGCTTGGACATGTAGTAGGGGTTCAGTAGTGAGCGGACCAGTCCCTTCGCTCATCTAAGCCTCGGTTTCCAGATACAAAGTGGGGAGACTTAAGCCCACGCGGTTGAAGTGCTAATTGAATTCATGGCTGTAAACCTGCTTTGTGGGGCCCTAGACCTTCTTTCGGGGCTCTGTGCCTAATTTGATACAAGACTTTTTCCTGAAGGTCCCCTGTGTGCCCAAGTTCAAGTGCCATCAGGAGGTGTGGCCAGTGTCAGTGTCCCAGTGGGGGCCTTGGGTCTCCTCCCAGCGTGGGAAGGCACATGTCCTGGGCGATCAGGAGACTGACAGGGAACAGGTGTGAGCCTGCCCCAACCATCCAGACTGTCACCCACCTCCCTGGGCCTCAGTTTCCCCAGGTATACAGGGGAAGGCCAGCCCCAACCTAGCTCTCCCAGATGGTGTCCAGGCTGCTGTAGGGTTGCAAATGTGAACGTCCTCAGTCCCGCCTGATACAAACTCAGGAACTGGCGTTATTTGACTAAGGTCTTATGTAAGCACCACGCTCCCAAACAGCCAGCCAGCAACTTCTGGACACGGGGATGTCAGAAGCTTTGGAGACTTTGCCCCCTGGCCTGTTTTCCTGGGGTTGGTTGGGTCACTGTAGTCACAGGAAGCATGGAGTGGACCCTCGGGAAGTAGTCAAGAACACTCAGCACCTATTTTTTTTTTTCAACTGCATTTTGTCTGGCTTTATCATCATCATGATGAGCGTGGAAAAAAATCTTGGTAGAAAATGTTGTGACATCACCTGTCAGCATAGAGTGAAACTGCCTCCTTCTGAATTTCATGTGCAGCTACAGATTGCTGCTTGCGGTGTGTGAAGCGTCCGCCCAGTGTCCGGCATGCACAGCCTCATTCTGTGTGCTCTAGCTCAAATGTGGCAACAGCCAGCTTCCAAGGATGAGTGATAGGGGCCAGGTGGGGATGGTGGCGAACTGGCAAGCTCGCTGCCCGCCCCCAGGCCATGGACAGCCCCTGGAGGCTTCACTTTCCCCGTCTGTATCTCCAGATAAGTCTGTTCAGTCCTGATTGCACAAAAGATCACCTGCAGAGTTTTTCAAAAGTACTGAGGCCCGGGCCCACCCCAGCCACTAAACCAGAACCTCTTGGTGGGGCTGGGTTCTCCCACGAGATTTGAAGTTCACTCAGGACTGTGAGGACCCAGCCTTGGGCCATGCCTGGACGCTGGTGAGCTTTTGTGGACGGGTACACAGTGAGCTAGAGATAGTCACAGGGGCTGCGGGTCACTGGGTCAGAGTTCTTCCAGTCTGACCACCCCCTGGGGAGTGACTCAGCCCACTGGCACCGGTGTCCTATTAACAGCCCTTCACTTCCTGCTTCAGTGCCCTGGCCTCCAGTCTCGGGCCTTGCACGTGGACTTGTGCACCACGGGAGCACTGCGGGCCCCATCTCGGTGGCCCAGGGTAGCCCAATCTGACTTTCAGCCTTCAGACCCCTGCTCGTGGCAGTAAGACCCAGCAGCCTACTGGATCGCTCAGCCTCAGGCCCAGTGAAGATGGCAGCCAGCCCCCAGGCACTCCACACCCTCATGAGGCCATCAGGAGAGGGGCAGCTCAGAGCGGAGAGGGGAACAAGAGAGGGGAGCAATCCTCTGGTGGACAGCAAAGCCCTGAGGCTGGGAGGCCAGTTTTCCGCCCAGTCTGTGTGGCCACCATGCCCAAGAACACATCTGTAGCTCATTGAGCAGGTGGGGTGGGGTTTCTCATGGTGGTGGAGGCAAGGGAGTGCTCGCACCACAGGGACCTTGATTATCTAGGTGGGAGGGTGTCAGAAAGGAACTATGGCAGGATTGGGGCTGGGCTGGGGCCTGGCGAGCGAAGTCGACAGAAGCGAAGTCAACAGAAGCAGGCTTTGCCCTGGGTTGGTGCTGTGAAAAATCCAGGGTGGTTGTCAGACTAGGTAAAGAGGTCGATATCCACTTAGCAAAGGGCGGTGGTGCCTGGAGTTTGGTGCCTGGCAGGTAACTTTGTGCTTTGACAACACTAGGAAGTGCCCTGGCCTCCTTTTACCACCTCAGAGCAACTTTGCCTGCAGTGTAAGATGATTTACATGTGGGTGAGGCCAGGTCCAGGCACCCAGGGCCCCTTTATTATTCTTTTCAGGAGAAACCCATACTTATTAAATCCTTGCTAGTCTCAGCTTCCTGCTGAATTATCTAAATAAGGGCCTGACAAACTGGCCCGTCAAGTTCAGGCTGCTGCCTCTGAGCTGAGGATAGTTTTTATCTTTTTAAATGGTCCAAGACTATCCTGTGACATGTGGACATTACATGAAATTGCACTTCAGTGTCCAGCAGCAAAGGTTTGGCTACACCTGTTTGCTTACGTCTTGTCTGCGCTGCTTCCGTGAGCTTGTGGTGAGGCTCCGTCATTGCCACAGGAACTACACAGCCCCCCAAGCCTAAAATCTCTACTCTCTGACCTCTTACAGAGGTTTTCCAGGCCCTGCTTTCGGTCTCCCAGTCCAGTCTGGCTACTAAAACAAATCACCTTTGGCCACATGACTTAAATGGTCGCGTGTGTTAGCTGTGGTCCTGGAGGCTGGGAGTCTCAGAGCACCGCATCCAGGTCCTGGTCTTCTTGCTGTGGCCTCACGTGGCAGAAGAGGCAAGGGAGCTCACTGAGGCCTCTTTCCAAAGGGCTCTCATCTCATGCGTGAGCCCCCTGCCCTCACAACCTTATCACCTCCCAGTAAGGCCACCCCCAATACCAGTGCATGGGGGTTAGCTTTCAACATGTGGATTGGGGGGCATGCAGACATCCAGCCTGTCCCAAATGAGTTAACTTGTTGGTCCTCTTGAGAGCCTTAGGAGAATTATTGCTTTCATTTTATGAATTAAAGTACTGCAGTACCAGGAGATTAAGAGATTTATGTGAACAAAGGATCTGTCTAAACCAAGCAAAGTCAGTACTACTATTTGGGGTAGGCTGATTCTTTGTAGTGTGGACTGGCTGCATGTATTATTGGATGGTTAGTAGCATCCCTGGCTTTGCCGGCTGGATACCCCAAAATATCTCCAGATATTGCCAGTGTCCCTTGGATGCAGAATTGGGGCTAGTTGGGAACCACTGGTCTAAGGTCATGGTGAGTGACGACGCTGTGTCCTGAACCTGGAACCCAGGTGTGAGGCTGCCGGTCACGCTCCCAGTGTCCAGGATTGGGTTCTTCTCTTCTTGGTAGGATTTCAGCTGCAGAGACTTTTTTTTTTTTTTTTTTTTTAAAGATTTATTTATTTATTCATACAGAACTGGGGTACAGGCCAGAGGCTCAGGGGCGGTGAGAGGCTTCACCAGAGACAGAGTGGGGAGCAGAACAGGCAGATCGACGAAGTACACTGCTGAGGGGAGCAGCGGGCGGGTCAGGAGAGGTCTGGCTCGCCATGTGGTCTCCTCCGGGGCAGCGGCAGGCGGGAATCGAACTCATGCGGAAGTGGCTTCAGATTCTCAGTGCTGTGCTTTAACCCGCTGCGCCACCAGGGAGGGCCATCAGCTGCAGAGACTTTTGATTCCTTCATCTATTCTTATGTCCCAAACACTGGCAAAGGCTTCTGGGGAGGCTGACTTACCAAGCCAGGGATACTTTCAAAATGAAATCAGATCCTGTCCTGACTCTCGTCTGCACACATTCTCCCTTGGCTCCACCTCCATCTCACCCACAGGAGTCCTCCCTGTGAGCCCCAAGATCCCTGCACAGGCCAGCCTACCTCCTACCACCCCACCCTCTGCCACTTCTGTCGCTTCACCTCCTCCTCCTCTCCCCCACTCTCTTGCTGCTCCGAGCCCACTGATGTCCCTTCTGCTTCCTCCCTCACACCAGACAAGCTGCGACCTCAGGACATTTGCACCTGCTCTTCATAGCACCAGATGTTTGACCACACCCCCTTCCAGCTCTCTGTTCAGTGTTCTCTTCTCAATCAGACTCATCCTGACCATCCTGTAAGAAAAGGGGTCCGGCCCACAACACCCGTCCTTCTCCCTGCTCTATCTTTCTCCATGACAGTCCTTTCCATCAGCCATGCCAGTTATGTTTAGGGTGTGTTTCCCCAGCAGAAAAGAAGGCACGGGGATTTCATCTGTCTTGTCCTTCAGCAGCCTTACTGGTGGACTGACTGGCTAGGCTTTCTGAGAGTTTCTCCCAGGTGTGCCAAGCTCTTCTCTCAGAGGGAAAACTGAAACACAACTTCTTTGCTCTTAGCATCTCTTCAGCTACCAGCCCAGTCCAGCTACCATCATCTTATCCGGAAAATGTGATACATTCTGAACTGGTCTCCTGGGTTCCATTTTACCCCCCAGAGGCCCATAGGTCTTTGCAAAATGTTGATCAAATGATATTCCTTTTGGGGTCATCTTTGACTTGACTTCTGTTGACCTCTGTCTACCTCACCCTATTCCACCTTTCCCCTCGGCCTTCTCTACTCACCGCTCCCAGAACAGCTGCTTTTCTGTGGTTCCTCACTTTGCCAGGCCTTACCTCTAGGGCCTTTGCACTTGCTATTCCTGTCCCGGGAGCCCTCTTCCCATGGTCTCCCTATGATGGTTCCTTTTACTCGAGGCCATACATCGCATGCCATCAGCTCTTGGGTCTTTTCTGTTGGCCTGATAACAGCAGGCCGCGGGCTCCCCCTCCCACTCTGCCTTCACTTTCCAGTCCATTGCCCGGTTTGATTTCCTTCACTACTGTCATCACTGATGACTTGTCTTTATTGTCTGCCTCTCCTTCTGGAATATAACTTTACTGGGGTCAGGGATCTTGAACTGGATTGTTCACTGGATTGTTCCAGGCTCACGGTCAAGAGCACATGGGTGCTCAGTCCTTTCTCGAAGGAATGAGTGGGAGGTTCCTGCTACCCACCTCCTTGCTGGTCCATTACCACTCAGCTAGCCTTTCCAGAACATCCCTTGGGCAATGGCTGCTCAGGGAGGCTAGCTTGAGAGGAGCTGACCAGCAGCATTGCAACTAACTCTGTCCATCTCCAAACAGGGGTGGGAGGTCCAGGAAGAGGCAGTGGCACCTGCCTTTTAGTCCCTTGATTCTGACTAGGAGGGGGTCCTTGCAAGGAGGGGAGCACGCTGGTTGTCTCCCCACCACAGGACTCCAGTCCCACGCACAGCACACTAAAGACATCAATCTCTTCCCTCCTAGCTGCCTTGCGGAGAAGCAGCCTGCGCACTGTGCCCACGGAGATGCAGTTTCTGGCCAGCACAGAAGAGTGAGTGCCTGGTGCAGTGCTTGTCCCAGGAGAGGATGAACAAGAGTGCAGAGCGCAAGCCACCCCCTCTCAACCCAAATTTTTCTCCAAATGATTTCATGGCCAAGTTCCCACCAGTCGTCCCTTTGACTTAGGCTGGACCTCTGCTTCTCCTTCAAACAAATGCGAAATTGGAAAAAGCAGGAAGCACATGAAATCCCCACAGACTTAGGGCAGTTGAGGGTCTGAAAGGAGGGCCCCAGTGAGCAGGAGAACACAAACTACATGGCAGTTAAGGAGGAGGGGGTGAGCCAGCTCAAGGGGCTTTAAAGCAAGTGCAGCTGTGAGCGTAGCCATCCTGCCCACCTGAGGGAGTCAGGGGGCGTCGCCACACTGGCAGCGCCCTCTCTCCTGCTCTTTGTGTATGGCGGCATGGGTTAGACTTGGGACCGGAGCCGTGAAGACCTGGCTTGGAACCCTGGTTCTGCCATTTACCTGCTGTGTGATGTGGACGAGTGACTCAACCTCTCTGGGTCTCAGTTCCCCCCAGCCATGGGACATGATGTGGAAGCCCGCCTTGGAGGGTTGCTTTGAGATGAGGGTTGCTTTGCTGATGGAGCCGGTGGTTGGCCCCATGTGCGCAGAGGTGGCCCTGGTTATTAATGGCGTTGTTATCTGGCGTTGTTATCTGGTGATAACAGAGTAGGCTGTCAAGTGACTTGGTCAAGGCACTGCCGAGTATCTATTAGTTCTGCTTCATGCACTTGACAGAGATTTATAGAGAGTTTACAAGGAGCCATGCGTGGCAGGGGACGTAGTAACAAACAGACAAACCCCAGCCCAGGGAGCTAGTGTCCCAGAAATGTGCAGAAAGCATGTGAACAAAATCCGTAGTACTTTGGTGAGGGCTGTTCAAGAGAACAAAGCCAGAAGTGAGGCTAGGAAGGGGCTCTGGGGTCGGAATGGAGTTTTAATCCCCATTTAAATGGGCTTTAATGGGGAAAACCTGATTAAGAAGGTCAGTCCTGAGCAATCGCCTGTGAGAGGCAAGGGGTCTGTGGAAAGCATGTTCTCAGCAGAGGGGCCAGCATGTGCAAAGGTCCTGAGACTTGAAAGCCAGGAGGCCAAGCAGCTCAGAGCAGATGGTAGCAGGTAGAGCCAGCAAGGTGGCCTGTGTGGGGAGAAGGTACTGAGGGACAGAGCATGAGGGAGCTCAGGGCCTTGGCTTTGCATGAGAGGGAGCCACAGAGAGCTTTAGCAGAGGAGAGATGTGATCAGCTCACTGTGCCCGAACAGAGCGTGGCTGAAAGACCCAGTCCCCACTCTCTGGAACTATTCACGTCTCTTGGCTACAAGCCCGGTCTGCTGCCTGGGCCTCAGTTTCCCCACACCAGGGCACTTACCCGGGTGTTTCTGTAGCCGAAATTCTTAGAGTAGAACATCTGCCCTGAAGAGCTGAACATCTTCAGAGGTGCTAAATGCCAGGTTGCCTTCTAGAAATACCACTTAGCTTCCCAACACGAGCTATGTGTGTGTTTCCAAGCAAAACCAGGAATTCCGAGTGTGTTCTGAATGGCTTCTGTTTGGGTTTGTTTAAAGCAAAGACTGTACCCAGGAGGTAGAGGTGCCTTTGGACCTTCCAGCTGACTCCAAGAAGGAGGAGGAATATCGCAGGAACATCTGGAAGGGCTTCCTCATCTCCATCCCCTACTCTGCCAGCATCGGGGGCACCGCCACCCTCACGGGCACAGCCCCCAACCTCATCCTGCTCGGCCAGCTCAAGAGGTAAAGGCACGTGTCCCCCGCCGGGGCCGGGGCTTCTCCTTCTTCTGCTCTTCCCCTTCCTCACTCAGCAGCCAGGACACAGGTACCCACTGCCTTCTATTGGCCAGGCTCCGGGGACTCTGCTGTCGGGGACCGGCCCTGATCACACATTGTTGGGGGGCAGAACAGGCAGGGTCTCAAGGTGGGAGCAGCGTCGGCGAGCGGAGATTCCTAAAAGGGAAGAGGGGAGCGGGTGCGAGGAAGACACAGGAGTCGGAGTTGGGTGCAAGGCTTCCCCTCCTGCCTTCAACAGAAGTTTATTTTATATATTTTAGGCAAGTAATTAACATATGAATGGGGCTGAGATGACAGTGTTTCTTCTGAGAGCAGTTCGGGGTCATATAGACCTTCAGTTAAGATGATAACATTATTGAGCTATTAAAATTAAGATAAGTCCATAAAATTTCAAGCTAACATGTTTTAGTGATGGTTGGCTAAAAATAAAATTCCTTTAGATCTAAAATGCTATTCTATGACCTTCGTGTTTACTCAGACATCTTAGAGGGTAAAGTCAAGTCAAGGGTTAAGGTGGAGACGAGGTGGAGATGTGAAGAAGGATAAAGTAAGGTTGAGGGATACAGTAAGGTTCCTCAACAGCTGAATAGAGGATTTGGGTGAGATTCCTTATTTGAAGTTTAGACAACAGAAAACTTCAGTAGTACTTTAGAAACTGAATAGAAGGCTTCTGTGAGATAGTAGAGAGAAGGGATTTGGATTCTCCTCCGGGCAGTAAAAGAATTCTGATTATTCTAGTACTGCCTTGTCTTACAATATTAATTTTGTTATAATTGTTTTTATTAATTGTCTAGTTGTAATATTTTTGATTGTAAGAGAACTTTCCCATCTTAGGTCAGCGCTTGCCTGCCTGAGCCAGGCAACACCTGATGAGGCTAGAGCAGTCCAGTAGAAAACTGATGGTTGCTTGAAATATTTTGATGATCATACAAAAAAGGGGGGTCATAACATGAGCTAGTGGGGAAATTCTGATTTTTCAGAGCATTTCCCCTCCATCCGGATCTTATCTTGTTACAGGACACCCCAATGTGAATTGGGTTGCCCGTCTGTGGGTCTTCACCCGCGCGCTTACGATTCAATCGTACTATGGACACACTCAAAGGTTAAATAATGGATTTATTTATAAGGAGAAATGTAAAGGAATAACCCAGGGAAAGAGGGAGAGAAACACCGGGTAACTAGGATGTCCCACCAGTTCTGCTGACTTGGACTCCACCTGCACGCTGAAAACCGATGGAGCGCCAAAACGATCAGCTGCGAACCACCAGGTCCCCCCAGAGCCCACATGTCCGGTTTTATCCCAACCTGGCTGCTCAGCTCCGCCCTCACGTCCCGGCGTGCTTCTCCTTGGTACTGATGGGATTTGGAGTTCCAGCATCGAGTGGGGGCAGAGTCCACGAAACCTGTACCTGTTACAGTCTGATGACAGAAGTTGCATAGCTTGTGTCACTCTGCAGTCACAAAAGCCAGCAAAGTCCCTGGGGGTCCTCCATGCTGCTGGGGGGACACCCAATCAACAAACGAGAGCAAAAAGCAATTGAATATAGGCCGTGTCAACCGAGTAAACTAAGAAATAAAGCAGGATAAGGTGAGAGAAGAGGCAGTGGTGAGTGCTAGTTTCCTATCTAAGATGCACAGCCTCTGATGAGGGATATTTGAGCAGCGAAGGAGGGAGGGAGGGAGGGAGGGGGCTCTGTGGTCTCAGCGGGGAGGGGCCTTCCAGACTGGGAACTGCTGTCCCCAGGGTGGGCAGGGCGGCAGAAGGTGAGGGGTGTGGGAGGCGCAGCCAGAGGCAGGCCACGTCTGTGAGGACCGGCCTGCCCTCCCACCCAAAGAGCCAGTCGGCCTCTTGGTCCTGGGGTGGGTGCTGCTTTGCTTCAGTTTGCACAGATTATGGGGAAACGGCAGGAGCTGTGAGTAAAAGGTGGGATAGACAGGTTTTTGAGTGTACATGCAAATCACATGCAATGTTTGCACAAGCAACGCCAAGTAATTGGGGGGTTCTGATCACCCAGCCAAGTCAGGGAGACAGGGAAATGGCTGCCCTGAGTCCCCTTGACCTTTGTTCCCCAAATAGCTTTTACTAGTTTATTCTGACTATCCAGGATACAGGCACACACAGACACTCAGGAGATACAGAAAAAAGCTTAAAATGCCGAGTATCTTCAGTCTCACAGTCTCGCCTTTTCACAATATACATATATACCTCATTGTGTTGTCATTATACTCTGTACAGTTGTATAGCCTGATTTTGTAATTTTCCCCCCCAAAAAGGTATTTTTAATAATTATAAATTATCCTATTTGGGGTGTCAGACTTTATTCACCAGAGCCACCTCCATCTTTCCACTTACTCTAGCACTATTAGTTTGCTACAGTGAATACAGTGACTGTGGCCGTATACCTGCTGACATTTTAATGTTTTTTTAAACTGTTTTGTTGTCATTTTGCTGTATTTCCAAAGATATGCTGGTTTGTTATGGAAAATTTAGAAAATACAGGTGAAAAGTAAGTTGTTCACACCTTCCGGCTGGAAGACATCTTAGCAAAACTGAGGGTGGAGACGGTGGCAGAGCAGGAACCCACAGATAGTGCCCTGCTGGGGCCCAGCCTGCAGGCCTGTGAGGGCAGACGGGCCTCCCCCCGCACGTGGCCTTTCAAAACTCAATGAGTTGTCAGCACTGAACATCACACAGTTTCAAACAGCGGTGGCTCTCTGGCCCTCCCTCTTGTGTGGTGACTATGTGGGGAAGTGTCAGCTCCTTCTTTCATGGGGGGGCCCCCCCCAATTTATCATGGCCCTCACCCTTTCAGGAACCCATCTGTCCCCAGGGGCATAGATTTTGACTATAGGACATCTGCGATCCCATTGGCTCAGAAATCCAGGATTCCACCCGCCCCGCCCGCCGTCCCAAAGAAAAGAAGAGGTGTCTTTTATTAGAAGAGATGTAAAACTCTGACTCTGGGGCCTCTCTGCCCCACCGGCCCCACCGTGGCCGACTTGAGGGCTCCCCTCACCCCCCTCTTTCTGCAGCTTCTTCCCGCAGTGCGACGTGGTGAATTTCGGCTCCTGGTTCATTTTCGCCTTCCCGCTCATGCTGCTGTTCCTGGTGGTGGGCTGGCTCTGGATCTCCTTCCTGTACGGGGGCATCAGCCTCAGGTACCCGCCTCTTTATCTTGGGAGGTGGCGGGGCCCGGTGGTGGGGGGGGGGCGGGGAGACACAGAGAAGCCCGAGCTGTGAGTCTGACTGTGTGGGGCCCTGCTTCCAAATCACTAGGGAGCCGCCTTCCTGGCCCCCTCTGACCCTGGGGCTCGCGAGCACAGCTCCATGTCACGCACGCACAGACGCCACACTAGTGGCTGGGGCCCCAGACGGAGAGCAGCACGGTGGACCTCCTCCTACCCACGCCCTCCCCTCCTGCTCCGTCGGCATAATTGCTAAAACATTGCTCTTTAGGGTGAACCCTTGTACCCCGGAGGGGTGTGCCTTTCCCCTCTCACACTATGGGGAATAAGTCGGGGTGGCCAGAGGACAAGGTGTTAAGTGATATGAATGTTAGGGTGAGAAAAATCCTCCCGCATCAATGTTTTCGTTGATGTGCGGCTGGTTTACAGCACTGTCTGGGACTTAGGGTTCACACCTCTGGTGTGTGTCCATGTCGCACCTGCCACAGCTACCACCATCCTTCCCGAGGGCACTGGGTGTCCCTCCTCTCTGCCTCCTCCCCTCTAGTGGCCTCAATTCTGCAGCCCCATTTCTAGGGTGTGTTTGGTTTAGTTTAGGCAGTTCCCTTTGGGGGGCAACTTTAATACCTCTCTAACCTTTTTTTTCTGGATCTTTTTTTTATTATAATAGTTTATTTTTACATCAGCTCTCCAACTTTTTAAGATCAACTTTATGTATTAAAAAAAAAAAAGCACAAAGCACAAACCTGACACTTCAGCTAGCAGTGGTGTCTGGCAGGCCCGGGGATGGAAAGCTGCGCTGCTTTCATATGTTGTTTTTATGTTTTCTTTCTATTTGTGACAAGTGAGTCTCATTCTCCATGGACAGTATGATACAACGTTTCTTTCCAAGTACATTTCTTTAAAAAAAAAAAAAAAAGATTTATTTATGTACACAGAACTGGGGTACAGGCCAGAGGTGCAGGAGCGGTGAGAGGATTCCCCAGAGACAGAGTGGGGAGCAGAACAGGCAGAGCGACGAAGTACACTGCTGAGGGAGCAGCGGGCAGGTCAGGAGAGGTCTGCCGCACCATGTGGGTCAGCTCCGGGGTGGGGATCGAACTCGTGCTGCAGTGGCTGTGGCCAGCTTCATAGTGCTGCGCTTTAACCCACCGCACCACCAGGGAGGGCCCTCTAAGTACATTTCTCTAAATAAAATGGTGAGTACACCTGGAGGAAAACATTAAACAGGTGGCATGTGGGTCTGGGGACCTTTGAGCAGGCAGGTTATGAACACTGAGGTCAGGAAATACTGGGCGAGGGCAGCAGCCGAGGGCGGGGTGGCGGTCATCATCCAGTCGTCCACCTCAGCCTCCTTGTCTCCTGAGCCTCAGTCTGCTGGTCTGTAAGACGGGGCCAGTGCGTGATACTCTGGATCAAGGAGATGTGAAAGCACCTTGAGACTAGCAAGGCTCTGGTCCGGCTGTTCCTTGGGGTGTTGAACACCCCGTGAGCGGCCACATAGCTGACTCGGCTTCTGGCCCAGCTTGGCCCAGGGAAGCAAACCAGACTTTGGACTCAGGAATCAGGGTTCGGGTCGTGACTCCCTGTGGCCCTGAGCGGCTCAGCCCTGGGTCTGTCACTTGTTGAACTGATGGATTGGGGGTACGAAGAAAGAACTACAGGGGAGGGAAGCCAGACAAAGAAGAATGTGTAAACTGGAAGGTCTGAGAGCTTCCCC
>NW_004567123.1:29159056-29177961 GCF_000260355.1 Condylura cristata | reverse complement strand
AATGTCTCTGGTATATGGCTGCTCATTATTCTTGTTATTTTCTCGCCTGGTCCTTTATGCTCCTGCTATGAGCGAAACCATGAGTTCAGGCTTTTATCTGCCCTCTCGCTGCTGTGTGGATCCCGTGGCTGAGGGGCTTGGCACGTACGTGGCCCTGTGGTTGGGGACACGTGGCCCAGCGAGCACGCGAGTACGCACGTGTGAGCGTGGGCGCAGGAGCGAGAGGCCAGGGGTTAAGGGCCAGCGCTGCTCAGAGGCGGCCGCGGAGCAGGGGCCACTCCGAGGCCAGACCGCGAGATTAGGACTCCAGGCTTCCAGCATCTCCTTAAGCAAATACAAACCAATTCAGATACAGACTTGTTTCCTGTGATGGACCCCATTTTGGGTATAAACAGATATTTTGGTAGGATAAATTTCATAAATGTGACCTGACTGACAATTTTCTTAGCTATGTCAAATTGTCCCTCTTGGGAATTTTACTCATTTGCTCTCCCTTTTACAGGATATGAGAGTGTCTGTTTCCAGATAGTAAGGTGGTTTTTGCCAGTAGAATAGGGAAAAAAGAAAAAGTATTTTATTAGCAGTGATTTTTGAGCAACTCTTCATATTGAGGGGTAAAATGAAAAGCTTCCGTATACTCCTGGGGACTGTAGGGATTTCCTTTCTTGTGAGCCGTTAAACTGTGTTTATCTCCTTTCCATATTTTTCAAATGGATTGTTGGTCTTTCTGATTTCTAATATTCTTTAGATATTGAGAGATTAGTGCTTCTTCTCACTATGAGTTTCAAATAGCTTTGCATGATTCATGTTTTTCTTTGCCCACAGTTCTTTCCTTCAGGCAGAGTGGTTCAGAAATTTTTCATGTAGATGAACTTGTCAATCTTTCCCCATATGGCTTCTGGATTTTCAATTACAGTTAGAAAAAAATTTCAGTGACAGGAGCTATATTTTTAAAATCTCATGTTTTCTCCCAGTATTTTTATATGTTTTATGATCAAATCATTGCTGTGCTTGAAATTTATCTTCAGGGCACAGGATAAAGTTTGAATACAGCATCATATTTTGGTTCCGAATGGCCACTCAGCTGTCCCGAGGCTGCCAAACATACAAAAGTCTTTCACTTGGATGAAGTCCAGTTTATCTTTAGTTGTGTGGGTTCTTGGTGTCTAAGAAAGTGTTGCCTAATTCAAGGTCATGAAAAATTTCCCCTGTGTTTTTTTTTTTAATTTCATATTTAAATCTTCGTGCCTTGGGAGTTCAGGTTTTTTTTTTTTTTTAAAGATTTATTTATTTATTCATACAGGACTGGGGTACAGGCCAGAGGTGCAGGGGGATGAGAGGATTCACCAGAGACAGAGTGGGGAGCAGAACAGGCAGATCGACGAAGTACACTGCTGAGGGGAGCAGCGGGCGGGTCAGATGAGGTCTGCCGGCCATGTGGGTCACCTCCGGGGCAGGCAGGGATCGAACTCATGCGGAAGCGGCTTAAGCTTCTTAGTGCTGTGCTGTAACCCGCTGCGCCACCAGGGAGGGCCGGGAGTTCAAATTTATACATCGTAGGAAGTAGGCACCATGCTCATTATTCTGCATGTGACTGTTCCGTTGTCCTGATGTGACTTGTTGAACATCTCTCTTTTCCCTCTGATGGCCCCGGCGACCTTGTCACTGACCAACAAAACCAGGTTTCATTTCTGAGCTCTCAAGTCTGTTCCTCTGACCTCTGTGTTCAACACCATCTTTCCCACAACCACCTGAGACATCAACTTTACCATGGGACTAAATCTCCTGTGTGTTTTGGGTCTATTTCTGGGTTTTCATTTTGTTTCCATTGATTTGTCTGCTTGAGCCCTAAAGGATTTTAAGTCTTATGATCAGATTCACATTTTTAGATGTCCATCCAGTCAGTAAGTGGGGAGAGCACGTTCTAGAAAGGGAGGACAGGTAGGGAGACCTCTCATCAGGCTGCGTCAGTCTCCAGGACACAGATGCAAGGCCTGGCTAGGTGACAGTGGGTGGGGAGAAGGTAGCCATGCCTGACACAGGCACCTCTAACCTCGCACTTTCTGTTCCAGGGGCTGGAGGAAGAAGTCTGAACTCAGAAGTGATGCAGAAAATAGGGCTCGAGCAGTGATTCGAGAGGAATTCCAGAATCTGGGGCCCATCAAGTGCGTGATATGGCGGTCCTCAGGGTGGGGAAAGCAGGCGGTTAGAGTGTCAGGAGAACTACCGCGGCCTGACTCCTGGGAGACTGATTCCCACTTCAGGGCCAATGGCTTTGAAGGCTGGAGAGGGGGGTTGGCTCAGGAGGCAGCTTTCACCGTCAGCTTTTTGTCCTGGTGCTGGGGCCCAGAAAACCCCTCCTCATCCCCTGAGTCACCCATCACTCCTGGCTCTCTGGATGCCTGACCCTGCCTGGGCACGTCGGGTGCTCAACACTGGGGTGGTCCTCCATCTACCCTTCTCTGTGTCCCCCTCGGGGTCTATCCCTCTCTGTGTCTAACTCTCTCTTCTTGCCCACCTCTCTTTCTAGCCGTTGATTTTCTTTTTGCTCGTCTGACTCTCTTTCACTCTGTCCCTCTCTTTTGATTCTCCTTAGGACCCTTCCAGCTAAGAGTGGCATAAGTGGTTTTGGGAGGAGGGGCACTTGATGCTTGGGAAGAATCCTGGGCCGAGGGGCACCCTTTCCCTCCCTCTGGAGGCTCTCAGATGTGACAGTTCTCTGCGCTTCTCAGAGAAAGGACCCTCCCAGTGACACCCGGCGGGCACCCACGGGGACTCCCCATGCCCGTGGTCACCACTGCCTGCATATTTGTGCCACAGGTTTGCTGAGCAGGCCGTTTTCATCCTTTTCTGCATGTTCGCCATCCTCCTCTTCTCCCGGGACCCGAAGTTCATCCCCGGCTGGGCCAGCTTCTTCACCCCTGGGTGAGACTCTGGGGACCTGTGGGACAGAGGCCAGTAGGGCAGGTGCCAGGGGCCGGTTGGCCCCAAGAACCACCGAGCTGGGGAGACCAGGGGGAAACTGCCGGGTTTGCAGCTCTCACCCCAAGCAATTAGTGACAGTAATACATGCTACTCGCAATGTATTTTAGGTTTGGATGATAAAATAGTTGGTGTCTCATGTGTTCAGAGTTTTGGCTTTGGAATCCGACCAAACTGCGTTTGATTCCAGTTCTGCCATTTCCACTCCTTCTGACCCAGAGTAAATCTCCCTCTACTCGGTCCACTGACGACACTGGGAGCCGTTACGTGCTAAGCATGATGCTGCTTGTGGGAGAGAGACAAAAACAAGTAGAAACCAAGTAACGGCAGGTTGTGGAGAGGGCATGGAAGGGTGAGACGCCTGTTTCAGAACAGGGTGAGGGGTAGATTTGGAGAGGTTGGGGAAGGACCAAGGCTGGGAAGAGGAGGGGGAAAGCCGGATACTCCTGGGAATGTCTGCTGGTACAAAGCCTGGGTAGGGACCTACTTGGCACTGGCCAAGGACTGAGGGGAGCCCCTGTGAAAGGAGGGGGTCGGTGAGATGGGGATGGGAGGGCCAGAGCGTGAGGAACTTGTCAGTGCATTAAGTATTTGGGGTTTGGTACTTAAATTCCAAATTTACACAATGACTCCAGACTGCTCTCTGCACCTGATACCTTCTCTTCATAACGCACTGCACTTGAAAGCTCTATTCGACTTGCTACATCTACACCAAGTCCAGAAAAAGGTTGGGGAGCGGTGGGGAGCACCTCACCTAACCTGCCTGTGTCTCAGCGTCCTCATCTGTTCAACGGTACTGTGATGGGCACTTCTCGTGAGCTTGTGGTGAGGATTTGAATTAATACACGTCAAGTGTTAGAATAGCCATGGGGAGAACTCAAGATTTTAGCTATATTTAATAGGGAGTGAATAGTGGGGGCCAAAATATATGTGGGAGGGAACAGGTAAGACCCCACCTCAGTGACCCCACCATGTAGGACAAGGTTGGCCAAGCCTAGACACAAGTTTTGCATTTGCATTTTCAGCAGTTTTTACACTTTGGGAGGGCAATGGAAGAGCCAAAAGACAATGTTCTGTGGCACGGGAAAGTGGAGTCACATTTTAGCGTTCATTCAGCAGGTCTTGCTGGAACACGGCCACGCCTGTTCAGTGACGCATTGTAGGTGACTTCCTTCCTGCGACGGTGACAACGCTGAGTCGCGGCAGAGAGCAAGCGAGCGGCGAAGACAGAGATATTTGCAGATACCATTCTAGGGGGAAGGTTCCAGGGCCTAAATGGAAGTGGGCGTGGGGTTGGAGCATCAAGATGTATTTCAGGATTGGTATGGGGTTGGACTGGGGGGAGGGAGGAATACCTGCGGAGAGGGAGGTTAGCTGGCAAAGAACATTCTTAAGGGAGCTGAGGGTGGTTAGCAACCTACCAACCCTCTTTTGGACTTGGTTTAGACTTAGCAAGTCTAATAGGGCTTTCAAGCGCAGTGCATTCTGCAGAGGCGGTATCAGGTTGCCGAGAGCAGTCTGGAGTCATTGTGTAAATTTGAAATTTAAGTACCAAAAAATCGCTGGGTCCACCACTAGGGAAGCGTATAGCGAGAGTGTAGAAGGCTTTAAGCATCCCAGTACTTGGGCACTGGGTAGAGGAGAAATAGAGAAGAAACCAGCTTCGGGAAAGCCTGAAGCAGTGGGCTAGCAAAGGGCTAGACAGGGGTGCTCCAGGAAGCGTGAGGGGGCCACTGGGCCAGCACCACCCCCAGAGAGATCATGTGACCCACACCTGTAATTTCAAGCTTTCTAGTAGTCACGTTTAAAAAGTCAAAAGATGGAGGTGAAATTAGTTTTAAGAATATATTTTATTTAACGCTGCATGTTATTTCAACAGGGAATCATACACTAGATGATTACTGAGATAGTCTACCTTCTTTCCCCCATACTGAATCTTCAAAATCTGGCATGGGGTTACCCTTCAACCACATCTTCGCAGCTCTCCACTTTACCCTGAGGCCCGCAGGCCCCGCCCCTCAGGGAAGTGGGTGAGATAACTTTTGATCTCACAAGGGATGTGATGAGAAAAAAACAGTATCTTTTCAGGAAGCCAAAAGAAGTTTTATTTTTATTTTTATTTTTAAGGATTTTTTTTTAAGATTTATTTATTTATTCGTACAGAACTGGGGTACAGGCCAGACATGTGGAGGGTGAGAGGCTTCACCAGAGACAGAGTGGGGAGCAGAACAGGCAGATCGACGAAGTACACTGCTGAGGGGAGCAGCGGGCGCGTCAGGAGAGGTCTGCTGCGCCATGTGGTCACCTCCAGGGCAGGCGGGAATCGAACTCATGCTGAAGTGACTTTAGCTTCTCAGTGCTGTGCTTTAACCCGCTGCGCTACCAGGGAGGGCCTTAAGGATTTTTATACTATATTAAAAAACCACAAAATAAAAAAGGGATCAATGAACATATATCTTAGAAGTGTTTCCAAGAATCTCTGTACCCAACAGCCATGTAGACTGGCTTTTTCTTCTTTGCTCAGCTTGCAGTTCATTTAAGGGTCACGGGAGGTGACTTGTGTTCTGGGTCTTAAAATCAAACTTGTTCGGCCAAATCCAAGACCCTGAATTTATCCAAATTGTAGAAACATGCTTTTACCACCCGTCCACCAAAATACCTTCCATTCAGATCAACAAGAGCTTTAATTACTGATTCAACCCTCTCAAATTCTAAAAATATTCATACTGCTTCATCATCAGGGGCACCAGGAATTTCAAATATCACACATTTTCCAACTTTGCCGTATTTTTCACATTCTTCCTTGGTTTCAACTTCCAAATCTTCATCTACTTCTCCTGCACCAACCATGTTCCTTAGTAGGACCACTTTAGTGGGACACTTAAGTATTTCAGTGAATGGATTTGAATCTGACTTCTTGGATGCATCTTTCTCCGTGGCTCGCCCACGATAATCTTGCCTCCTCTCTTACTTGTCTTTTCTACTGACAATGCTGTGCTCAGCCCTTGCTCATGCTTCCCAAGACCCTGGCCTTCCCGGAAGCCGTATTTCTGCATGATTTTATGCACAACTGTGCCACCCATGTTGGCAAGGAAGGAGTTGCCTGGCCCAGTAGGAGATCTGGGTCTGTCTGGTTCCTCATATATAGGGGGAGGGATAGCAGCTTGGGAAGACTGTGAGCGAGGTCTTGAATCCTCTTCATAAGGAAAATCTCGGGGTAACTCTTTGTCTTTCTCTACAAGACAAGTAGGAGGTGCGATGGCAGCTCCGCCCATACTTCTTTTTCTCCTTTCTCGTTCATAATCTTCATCTTCATCAGAATCTGGATCTGGTCGCCTTGAAAACCCGCTAGCTTCATGTCTGTCTTTACGCCTCTTTTCTCTCTCTTCTATTTCTTTTTGTCTTTCCAGCTCCCGCTGTCTCTGTCGCTCCTCTTTGGCGCTTCACTACTTTCTCATAATCATTAGGAAACATAGGATCATAGTCATCAGCTAAGGGAATCAAAACTTCTCCTGCAGAAAATCCACTGGGAACAGGATCCTTGAGGCCGGTGGCGGGGTGTCCACAATCTGCCGGTCATCTGAAGAACCGCCTCTCTTGAGGTCAATTACTGGGGCAAGGACTGTACTTTGTTTTGTCCTCTGGCTCTTGGCCTGAGTGACAGCTGCCTTCTTCACCTGGAGCTGAGATGGCAAAAGTTTGAAATTTTTGGACCAGCCCTCTGTTTTTGAGTCACTGGTCTCCACTCCCAGGTCATCATACAGGGACATCTTCTTTTCAGTTTAGTGCCGGCCCGCCCGGCCGACGCTCCCCATGGGCCGCGGCAGCCGCCGAGGCGCCGCGGAGACTGCGGGCTGGACGCACTCGGCTTAGCCGCGAGAGCCAGACCCGCAGCCAGTTTTTTTTTTATTTTATTTTTCCAAAATGTAGGTACTTTGTTATTTTTTCAAATGAATAAATGGGTGTTCTCCACATCACAACAATACAAAGAAAGCCAATCCCCCTAGCATCTCAGCCTCCAGTTCTGATACACATCTTTTCTGATTTGAAAATGTCTGCTCAGAGCTGTTGGTACATTTGGTGGTGGGCTACACGACTGGACATTAGTCAGAATGCAGGGACGTGTGCATTTTATGGCACGTTAATTATACCCACTTAAACTTGATCTGTAAACTAAGTTTAAAAACACATGCCGACTAGCTAAAAACAAACCGATCTAAATGCAAGATTTTTCAAACAGAAATGTGATGGCACTAAACATCAGTGTGATCGGCTTTTTTCTTTAACTGTAAAAGTGGCGTGTCCTTACTGTACTAAACTCAGATGCCAACTTGGAAAAGTACAGACATTTGCCCTTCATCTGCCTCCTGTCCCACTACTCAGACATGACCACAACGAAAGCTTGGCGTTGCGTATTCCAGAACTGTGCAGCACACACAGACTACCTATGACCCCCCACACGCACACCTATAACCCCGAGTTGTAACATACAATGATACCACCCAGGCAATTCGCTCTTTCTGGCCTGCTTCCTCCTTTTCTGACACTGCGTAATGTTCTGTAGAATGGGAGCATCTTTTTTATCCAGTTACTTTGTGGGCTGTGTCCAATCCTGCAACTTGCTTTAAAAAAAAATTGCAAAATATCTTGGTTGCATTTCCATGTCAGCACATAAAGATCAGATGTCTTGACTTTTTTCTTGTAGGCAAATACAGCATACACACACACACACACACACACACATATCATTTTTATATATATGTACTGATATATATATACACACATATATACTTATATATGTACTTTTATATATGCATATGTATGTGTGTGTGTATATATATATACACACACACGCACAATATATTTTAAAACCTTCCTTTTCTTAACTCTTGTTGAGAATAAACATCCCGTTACATAAAGTGTGTGCTAGAGTCCAATTATTTCCTGAGGCTAAACCCCTGGAAGTATGAGTGGATCCAGGCTTTCCTACACGGAGCGTCTTGAACCGTGTGGCCGACCACCCCGCCTCCGGTTGGCCTGGTGCCCTCCCTGCTGCTGGTGTGGGTTCCTCATTCCCCTGGTGAGGGTCCCCACCCCTCCAGGTTTGCCAGCCAGTGCGGACAAATCGTCCCTATGAGCATATCCACTTCTCTTTCTCTAGCTGGGATATTGGCCGTCTTTCTCCAGTTCTTGGCCTTTCAAATTCTCTTCTTCCCAGATGTGTGGACAGCACAGCTTTGGGTAGCCACTGGCTCTGGGTGCCGTTGACCTTTTAGCCAGAACCCTGGCACTTGGATATGCTCGGACCGTGGGCTGGTCTTGAGTAAGTTGCTTCTGCTCTGAATCTCAGATTCCTGAACTAGCTGGTGCCTGCCCTCGAGGGCTGTTTCTAAGCTTCTGTGAGCTTAACATCTCCCCAAGATGTGCTGTGGATCCTTGAAAGGTGGGCTTGAGTGCTTGAGGGGCCGGGGGCTGCTTCATCAGCTCTGACGTGAGCGGGCAGCCACACACCCCGGGAGAAAGGCAGGAGCAGAACAGGGCTCTAACAGGAGCCCCGGTTAAGTGATTCATGGGGGTCCTTTTGGGGTTCTCAGGTTCTTCCTTCTTCCTAGAGTCCTTCATTTGTGAGAATAAGCATCTGTCTGGCTCAAGCAGCATCTAAATGCCCTAGGGAGCATGGAGGAGGGTTTTTCCTGCCGGATGGTGGCGTCCACGTTGAGCATGGTGCAGGAAGGGCCCATGCCTGCCATAATGCCCCCGGGACAGCGGGGCTGACTCCCCCAACCCGCATCCTCTTGGGTAAAGCTGCCAGGCCCTGACCTGCTGAGATGTCTGGGTCATATGCTGTGGGGCCTTGTCATTGTAGGTTTCTTTCTGATGCCGTCACCGGTGTGGCCATTGTCACCATCTTGTTCTTCTTCCCCTCGCAGAGGCCCTCCTTCAAGTGGTGGTTTGACTTTAAAGGTAAGATGCTCAGGGCTGGGGCATCACGATGGGGGTTCCCTGAAGACTGGTCTGCAGGGGACCCCGCTAGGGCCTGACCACCCCCTGCACTAGCCACATGGTCCTGCTTCATGCTTCATCCCTTCCCCTGTCTGAGCCTTCACCTTCTCCGGGCACTTAGGCTGCCGAGGGCAGGGCCGGTGGCCACCGCGGACAGCCCAGCCCAGCTGGCTGACTGTTTGTACAACCCATGAGCTAGCAATAGCGTTCACCTTTTTAAACGGTTGTGAAGACGCAAGGGAAAACTATTTCATGACGTAGCCCATGGAATTCAAATTTCAGTGTCCATAAATAAAGTTTTTAGATTGTTTTAATAAGAAATTTGTGGGCATTTCTTTTCATTGGCTATATAAGTACCTACACCAACCCTTAACCTTGCCTCTGGACCCACAAAGCCCAAAATACTTTCTGGTCCTTTCATTGCAACTCAGTGGCCGAAGGGGCCAGGCCTTTAATAAAAGAACAGGAAGTGTGGGCACCAAAGGCTGCATGTCCACTCGCCAAAACCTCCACACTGACCATCACAGCTGGGGACCCCTCTGGTTCCCGGCAGGAGTCTGTCAGCTGACCCCGTCCCCTGTGAGAGACTGGGGTGGCGGATCACCACCCGGGGGGCGGCTGAGCCCTGGGCAGAAGAAGGAGCTAGGGCCTCTGCCTGTGGCCAGCCTTAGTCTCCTGAGGAAGACGGAGTGTTACAAGGCGAGGTACCGCCCCCCCCCACCCCGGCGCCCAGCGCTACTGCGGTGGCTGCCTTGAGGAGGCTGGCACGGGGCGCGGGCGTGCCGGGCCTGAGGGCTGAGGAGCCCCAGCTCACCCTTATTGTCCCCACCTGCTTCCACACTTCCGACCAGCATCCCTCGCACCCACTCCGGGGGTTATTTCTCCGTCTCTCCATCGTCTCGGCCCTTCACGTCTCCTCCGCGTCTTGGCTCTGGGGTCCTTACAGCTTCTGCTTCATTCCCTCTTGTGCCTTCTGTTCCCCCGACGCCCACCCATCTGCTCCCTCAGTGCCCGCCGCTGCCCGCCGCACACCCTGAGCTTCTGGCCCCTTCCAGTGTTTACCCTCCACGTGTCCGTCTGCTCCCTCCGAGTCGGCCTCGTCCTCACCCTCAGTTCCTTACGTCCCGCCTCCTCCTCGCTCACGTCCTCTGTCCACTTCCTCTTGCATCACCGCGTCCGCTTCCTAAGCCCACTCACGCTCCCTGGTGCCCACGGCCTCTCTGTCTCGGGTTGCCCTCCATTTCTCACCATTTCACTTTTTTCGCCCACATCATCTCTCTGGTTACTGCGGACACTGCTTTGAGTAAACATCTGGCTGGTCCAGCGTCTCCTTCACCTGGGGTCTCACCCACAGGCCGCCATTTCTGCCAGCCGAGAGTCCGCCCTGCCCGGGCTCCCACCAGTGCCCGAGACACTGCCTGAGCCTGGCTGTGGTGGTGGCAGCCCTGTAGGGCAGGCTGGATGCCCACCTGCCTGCCAGGGACCTGTGGCATGCTCAGCAGGGGAAGAATCTACTTCACGAAAGGTGGCATCCCCCCCGCCCCACCATCTCCCCGACACACTTTTAAAGCAGAACCCAGTTTCTGTGCTAGGAGGAAGCTGGCAGGGGTGAGGCGAAGGGGCAGGACCTTCGGTGTCGGGACTGGCGGGGTCTGTGGCTAGCTGGCCATCACTGCTCAGCGAGGGCCGCTGTTACTGGGCTGCCAGGGGGTGTCGCCAGGCAGGAGAGCAGGGCGTGTTTTGCTAGATTTGCTGATTTTTCAAGAGAAGCAGAAAATCTGGAATTTTCTGAAATCTTCTTGATTTTAAATATTGGCAACTGATTTGAATTGAGAAATAAACATGGTATGAGCCACCAGCAGGAGTTGGTGGACACCTCCGCTGTTTGGGTGCGGCCCGGGGTCACACAGAGCCCGCCACCCCAGCACAGGGACCCAGGAACTGGACTTCCCAGGGCGGCCTGTGCTGGGAACGGGCCTGTCTGCTGGTCGCCGGCGGCCATGCAAGCTGACATGCTGTGTCCTGGTACCCGCCACTGGGCACACACAGATTCCCATGATTCCCATGGGCGAACGTCAGCTGGCCTGTCATGTGGTGACGGGGCCAGAGGCAGCACCCAGCGGCGGGCGACCTTGACTCTGTGTGCTCACCACGCCCGTCTTCCACCCCCCGGGGTTCTGAGTCGCACCTGGCTTCTCTCCCTTTGTGACGCTCAGCAAGGATCGAGGCTGTGCCTGCCATGTGCCAGCCACGCCGGCAGCTGCCACAACGATGATGGCGGTGATGCCTTCCATGTCCTCTCTGCCCTCTCTCCAGGACTCTGCCTGCCTCACTGCCCCCACCACTCTGCAGATCTGCCCAGCCGTCCCCTCCCCAGAGAAGCTTTCCCTGACGGCGCCATCTACAAAGCCTGCTCCCCTGTCACCCTCTCTGCTCTGTCCTCTCTCTTCGCAGCACGCACAACTTCCCGACCATGTCTGTGTGCTGGCTTATGCCTGCCTTCTCGCTGCAATGTCAGTTCCCCTAAAGGAGGCACTTTGTCTGTCTGGCCGCCTCTGCAGCTCCAGGTCTAGAAGAGGGCTTGATCCATCCTAAGTCCTCCATCTTTGACTGTCAGTTAATGACTGGGGAGGTGCTCTTCGCACATGTGGGCTCGTTTCATCTCCCCGGTAGGTCTCTGAGGAGATTCTGTTGCTCTGCTGTGCAGATGAGACACTGAAGCTCAGAGAGCCAGTCGCTAGCACAGGTCACTCAGCAAAGCGGCAGAGCTAGGACAGATCTGGTTCAAGTTCACAGCCTGCGCTTCCAGCCACTGTCTAGACAGCCTGCTGCCATAACGTGGAAAGTGAGAAATTCACATTTTTAGAGGCAAGGCTTGTCCGTCCAGCAAGGACCCGGGTCGATGGGAAAATAAAAAAGACAGTGGCAACTGAGGTTAATTGGTGCTCACCGCACTGCAGGCAGCCTTCGAAAAACTCGCTAGGTCACCACTTAATCTGCCTTTTCCCGAAGTCAAGTTCAGGCCCTTGCCAGACCTCTGTCCCACTTTTACCTTGTACTTTCTTTCTCAGACCTTGGCTGCCTCTCTAATAAAGTAATATTTTATCAACGAAGGACAAAGGGCTGGGCCTGCCGACATCTCTGGCAGTCTCTTCCAGTTTGGGTGGAAGTTATATGGCACAGAGAAAAGTTGCACACCAACAAGCAGGTTAATTGCTCTGGTGCTGACTTAGCTTATTTGCACCCAGAGACTGACCCGGGTTGGTAGGAAGTCAGGGGCTCATATACCAGGCCCTGGGTGGGTTAGCAATGGCAGCTGCACGTCAGATATGACATGGCTACAGACCAAGAGGCCAACAGACCCAGTGGCAGACCAAGGACTGGGTACAGGGTCGGTTTCATGGACACCCTCCCCCCACCCAGCTCCATTTTGCTTCGTGGTTAACACCGGACAAGATTCCTACCAGGGACTAAGCAGCATACCAGGACCTGAGCAAAAGGTCTTAACTAAGACCCCCAGCTGTTTATCTTGTTTTATAGATGTAATATAGTACTTTATTTTTACATCACTCTGTGCTTTTTTCCAGCTGTTTATCTCACTGTATGTTGCCTTTGGCCCTACAGCCTCCGGCAGGGCCGACGTCTGAATTGAGTGTCTGCACCCTCAGCCTGCATGATACCTGGAGGGAGGGTCTTATTTTTTTTTAAAGGTTTATTTATTTGTGCATACAGAACTGGGGTACAGGCCAGAGGTGCAGGGGCGGTTAGAGGATTCACCAGAGACAGAGCGGGGAGCAGAACAGGCAGATCGACGAAGTACACTGCTGCGGGGAGCAGTGGGCAGTCAGGAGAGGTCTGCCGTGCCACGTGGGTCACCTCCCAGGCAGGGTCAAACTCATGCTGAAGTGGCTTTAGCTTTTTAGTGCTGTGCTTCAACCCGCGGGGTCACCAGGGAGGGCCCGGGAGAATCTTAGTGTCTTTTATTGACTTTATTTCCTGGTGATAAATTTCTGCTTTAGATAACACCATAAAAATTTGAAGACACCAGTGTCAGTGGTTGAGTGACCAGGAAGTATCCTGAGAGGTGGGGAACCCCTCAGACAGGGCCAGGCCTCTCCCCGTGGCCTCCTGCAGCGAAATGTCCCATTTCAGGAGTGTGCATTTAGCATTGGGGCAAATGTGTCACATATGTTGTTTGACAAGTGTTTATGGGGGTGCAGGGGCGGGGGCAGGTAGCACTCTAGATGCTAGGGGTCTACGGGGACCGAACAGAAATGGCCCTCACAGCACCATCAGTGCCTCGCAGGTGGTCACAGGACCCTGAGGCTACTAATAATATGTCACCGGGGAGCCCGGGGAGCAGGGGGCAAGGTCGGGTGTCAGGGGGCTGCGGCCTAAGCCCCCAAGCAGGGGCAGCAGGTCTCACCCACTGGTCTGATGGCCCCATCACCTGCCTCCGAGGGCATCTAAGGGGCTCTGCCCAGCCTGCCAGGCCTGCAGGGCAGCCCAGACGTGCTGGGACTGGTCAAGTCTCTAAGCCCTTACAGAAAATGTCCAATAAACCTCATGCTAACCAGGGCAGACACAAGCTCTCTTACTCCTGAGGACATAAAACTGTTTAGGAAATAAAACTCTTATAATTCCATAAACCAAAAATACCCTGTGTGTCTCTATCCTCCTGAACTTCCTTCTCTCTTTTCCCTCTCTGTACAGTTACAAAGACAGCCTTTCTCTTGTAAATGAGGGTGGAAGGGGCACTTACCCAGAAGGCTGTTGTGCTGGCTGCTTCCAGAAATTCTCAGCCATGGGAGCCATGAAAATTATTCTAAACAGAGCAGACTGTGGGCTTGTTTCTTCCCCTAGCGCTCCAAAAGCAGATGCTAAAGCCAGACTGTGGCTCCCTGGGGGCCCCCAGGGCCCCCCACGAAGATGGGCTGCAGGCCCGGGTCCCCTCCCCAGACTGAGAGTCCTGAGTGTGTGTTGGGTCCTTCTCTGCCCAGCGGGGCTGTGTCCCCTCCTCGGCCTGAGAAGTGCTCTCTCTGCCCAGCCCCCAACACAGAGACAGAGCCGCTGCTAACATGGAAGAAGGCCCAGGACACGGTGCCATGGAACATCATTCTCCTCCTGGGCGGGGGCTTCGCCATGGCCAAAGGCTGTGAGGTAAGACAGCGGGGCCTGCCAGCCTGGGGGGGTAGGGGGGTGTCCCGGTAATTGTGGCTGCCAAGAAAGAGTGGGAAAAGGTGTGGCTGGACCCTCAAGGGTCTTACTGACTAGAATACCAGTAATAGCGTTACTAGTTCTAATACTAATGCTATCGGAGGTAGCAGTTCTGTGCACACAGAGGAAGAACCAGTGTTCTGTGTTCCGCCCTTCATACTTACCAGCTCACTCAAGCCTCCCAACAAGCCCCTTCAATAAATCTATCATCAGTCCATGGGACAGGAAACGGAGGCTCAGAGAGGTCAGACTCGCTTGCTGCGTGCTGCTCAGGGTTAAATCCTGTAGTTCGTGCTCCAGAGCCGAAGCTCTTACCCACTGGGACAAAAACGTTGGCTTTTTATTAAAATTAATTCATGTTACTGCTAGTGTTATTCCGGAGGGCTCTGGAAGCTCAAAGGCAGAGCTGGCGTCAGAGTGGGGGCCAGTGTGGTGGTGGGCCAGCCCTGATCAGGGAGGAACACTGCCTGCCCAGTGGGGGGCTCACCCTTGCCATCCTCCATGGTGCCTCCCACTGACCCTCGACACCAGGTAACATCTTTATTCCCATTTTACAGGTAGGGAAACTGGGACGTGGGCAATCAGCCCCTCCCTAAGGTGGGGTGGTGGCGCTGTGCAGGGGAGCTGGGGTTCAAGCTCCGGGAGACCTGACTTCAGAGTCGGGGCTCCCCGGAACTCTCCACACAGGCACCACTAGGCTCAGCCATGTTGGCCGCGTTCATGTTCGCCGCCCCAGACTCGAGTGCTGTCCCCATTGTGAGGAGGCGGCAACAGCAACCCGGGGTGAAACAGCTGGCCCAGCTTTGTGCTGCCAAAAGATTTGGGGGACATGAACCCACAGCTCTTGATTGTGGGCTCCAGCCCGCCCCTGAAAATCTCCATGTAAGCCAAGGCTTTCAGAAACATAGCCACGAAGGCTCAATCTGGAACGAAGGCAAAGACACCTGAGATGACTTCTCCGGTGCTTCCTTTTAAAATTCAACGCGAAGTTTCAGTATCAAGTCCTGTTGCAGCATAAGACTCACCCAGGCTCCGCCAGCCAGGCTCACTGCTTCTGGGAAGCAGCCTCTGGGGGGAGGTGAGCCGCGTACTGGCTTGTCTCAAGGAGTAGCCGGCAGCAGAGAGGCATGAGAGGCAGGGGGAGAGGAACTCCACACACACACGGCATACAATGCCAAGATGTTGGGAATCCTGAGGACAGAGAGGTTAAGTGACTGATTGTAGGTAACACAGCTCATAGGCCGCAGAGCTGGAAGCTGAACTTGGGCTTGTCTGAGTCTTCTCATAACGGCCTTCTCCTGGAAGTGTGTCAGAGAAGGCTTCCAGAAGGAAGTGACTTGTTACTGAGGTCTTGAGGAGGCCGAGGAGGGCTGCGGTAAGAAGCCTGGGCTGTGGAAGCAGGACACTCGGGCTCAGCTGTTTGCCTCAGCTTCCTCATCCACACAATGCCGAATAGCAGTGGTGCCATCTCACAGTTGTTACGATAATTGTTTCGGTGTCAAATGAGTTGAAGGTGTAGAGAACTTAAAACACAGCCAGACAGAGTTGGCTGTGGACAGGACTGGTGCTGGGGGCTCGGAGACCAGAACCCAGGGGCCACAGGAGTTTCTTACCCTGAGTGGGGGTACAGGGGGGGGGTGAATAGTGCCATTGACCAGGACTGTGTGAATCAGGCCTGAGCCCCAGGCAGGAGGAGGGCATGACCCACCCCACCCCCCAGAGGCTTCTCGGAACCAGGAATAGTGGGAAAGCCCCAAACCGCATGGGCTGGCCGCCGGGCCTCTGAGCGTGCCAAGAAGCCTCTCTGGCTCCCAGCCCAAGCCTGGAGGCCTCAGGGCTTCCTCAACCAGGCTTTGTGCAGCAGCTGCCTCGCCCCTGGCCCCGCCCTCCCCAGAGGGACCAGCATCCCCAGGGCAAGTCCTGCTTGCCAGCCCCCACCCAGCGCCTGCACCAGGGCATGGCCCAGCCAGCAGCTCCTCAGCATGGGGACCCCAGAGCTTGCTCTGGGCTTGAGCAACTCGCTTGAACCACTTGGTGTTCTTTCTTCTGCTGCAAAACTGCCTGTGACCCCCCAAGGGTCTGGACTCGGGTGGGCGGGCTCACGTGGGCCTGCACCCAAGGCCATCTGGCTCCTGCCCACCGCCCAGCCTGGTTCTCTCCCTCCCACTGACCCGTGTTGTCCCTCAGCACGCCAGACTCGCCCCAGGATCCTTGCACCTGCGCTATCTGCTCAGTTCTCCCCCAGGTCTCCACGTCCTTCCCCTTGAGGTCTCACTCTGCACCCCTTTTCCCAGACGTCCTGCTTCCTGCACAGCGTCTCCTCATGGTCTTGCTGGCGCCTCTGCTGGTTTCATCATACGGCCTCTACCAACTGTCCCGTCCACGCATTTGCTTATTGCGTCTCTCACCAGTGCTTCAGAGGGCAGAGTCTCACCGGCCCTGTTCCAGTGCTGCCTGCTCAGTACTGACATAGGCACCCGACCTGCGGGGGGGGGGGGGGTGGCGCTGTTGGGGGCAGGACGGTAGGAGCCTAGTGAGGCGGCATGTCCCAGCTGGGGCTGCAACCCCAGGGCACCCCTCCAGGGCCGGTTGTTTCCCGACAAAATTTTGGTCCTAGTCTGGCTCCTTCACATCTCTCTCATTTTATCTCCACTGCGGTACATTTATTTACAAATATCCGAGGTTGTAGAGGCTTGGCTTTATATCAGAATGGAGCAGAGCCTGCAGGCAAGGTGGGGGTTCTCCATCCCTCATTTCTGCTGGGTGTCTGGGAGTCATCCCCCCATCCCCCGCCTTCTCCTCCTCCTCCCCTTCCCCCTCCTCCTCCCCTCTCCCCTCCCCTTCCTCCCCTTCCTCCTCCTTCTCTTCCCCCTCCTCCTTCCCCTCCCCTTCCTCCTTCTTCCCCTCCCCCTCCTCCCCTTCCTCTTCCTCCCCTCCCCACCCTACTGCTATTACTACTGCCAATATTTTGTTGAGTAACTAGCTTCATGAAATGAAACCAGAGCTCTGAGCTCAAAATTTTCACCCCACAGCAAGTCATTTCACTTACTTGGCCAAATCACAACCTCATTGTGCCCCAGTTTCCTCAGTCATAAAGCAGAATCATATACCTACCTCCTGGGGTTCTTATGAAGATTAAACTAGTTAATGTTAGCAGAGAACTTAGAAGAATAGGAGCCCAGAGTGCTGTATTGTCTCTTAGATGAAGTAATCGCCACTAAATCATATTTAGTGTTTATCAGGTATGCGAACGGTGTTTGCCTGGACTCATTTAATCCGCAGGCTCTTGAAGAAACCCGGGAACAGAGATGTGCATTAATTTGCCCAAGGTCACACAGCGGTCTGAACCATTTTGTTCCTCTTTTGTCCAATTCACTGGTGCTCTCGCCCTGAACATTTTCATACAGAGCTGTGTGCGCACAGCTGAGCCTATGCTTTGGGCGTCTTGTAAGAGACTTTTATGGGAGTTTTACACTGGGATTTCAACTATAAACATTTAATATTTAACTATAACACCCCCTTGTAAGATAGGACCCCTCATGTCACAGAGATCTATTTGAAATGGGAAAGGAGACAGAAGAGGGGGCATTGCCCTCCCAGTGCGGCTCCCCAACCCACCTAGCTACATGGCACCCCTTGGCATCTGTGAGACCACAAGGAACCCAGTTTGACAACCGCAGTCTGGGTGGTTTCTGAGTGTTCACTGTCTGGGCATCTCTCCTCTTGCTGCTCATGGCAGCTGGCATGTGCTGAGCACTTTTCTATGTGTTTACAGCTCCTTTTCCCCTAACAGCACCCTGCCATCAGTACTATATTCTCCCCAGCTTGTAGGTAAGGAAATTGAGGCACAGATTGGTTAAGTGGCTTGACCTGGCTGGCACAGCTGGGCAGGATTATGCAGACCTGGCAGACTCTCCGGAGTCCTGTCTCCTCACCCTCAGGCCCTGCGCTCTGACTCGGCCAGTTCCTGGTCCTAGAGCACCTGGAACACCCTGGGGCTCTGTGTTCCCAAGGAAACAGCTTCTGACCCCCAAGGGACTGGGATGGAGTGAGGAAAACCCTCCAGAATCCCCAAGAGAGCCCCTGTGGTTGGGGGGTTTCCTCCTGGTGAAGCTGCTCTGTCCTGTGGCTCTGGGTCGCTGGGGCACTGGCTGAGGGCTGTCACCCCGAGGCCTGGCGGCAGGGAGCTCTTGGCTTGTCATCCATCCGAGTCATTGATATTCCTCTCGCCAGCCTCTCCATTGAGCACTGTTTTGGTCTCTTTGCCAGGGCTCTGGACTCTGGGAAAAAAACCAGTGGCCCACTTTTTCCTTTCAGAGTTCCTGGGGGCAGGGGAGGGCGGGGGCCTGTGCCATCACCCCTCTCACAGCAACAGAGCAGATATAGAGAAATAGTTGTTTCACAACTTCTAGAAGAATGAATTTTCAGCATTTTAAAAAATTTTTTCATTGTTCATTAAGGACCAGGCGAGAAAATAACAAAAAAATGAACAACCATATACCAGAGACCTTTTGTGGGAGTGGAGTGGGGAATGGGATCAAAAACGGGGGTGGGGAGGTGGGGGTGGGGAGGGCTCATTTTGCCGATGCCCCCAGCAGGTCTGGGTCTAGGATGTAGATCTCGTCCTGGGCAATCTCAGTCACATAGTTGAGGTGCTCCTGAGGGTGGGAAGGCAGGGCCCGGTGTCAGGGCCTCGAGGGGCA
>NW_004567123.1:29135501-29158956 GCF_000260355.1 Condylura cristata | reverse complement strand
AAAAAAAGTACAAAATGATGTAAAAATAAACTTTTGTAATACATAAATAAATAAATAATTTTTTTCATTGTTCATTAAATTAAATTGGCAAGTGTAATGTTTTATGTATGTAGAAATAGTATGCTGTATTCTAGAATCCATTATGAAATGTTAAGTTCTAGATACGCAGGGAACTTTCTGTTAAGCATAAAAGAAATGCATAGTCTTAGTGGTAAACTGCTTTGGCACTAGAAGACATTGGGTTGGTAGAAAGTGTGATGAAAAGTGTGGTAACCTAGCCCTGATTCCAAAGGTTAGAAGACTGGATCAGCTCAAAAGCCAGATTGTTGTTGAGAAAACCATCCGGCCACAGGAAGCGCCCCTGTGCTGTAGGGCGGCTCTGCTGAAAGGCACCACCAGGGGGTAGCATAGAGCTCAATCTGCTCTATGGCTGTGCCTCTTTGGGATAATCAAAGTGCGTTGAATTCTGGGGGTTGAAGGGTACATTTGATGGCAGGAGGTCGGACGTAGGGGAGAGTTTGCATGTGATACTGGTAAATAAAGTAATTCCTGGAGAGTATGGAGATAATTCTGCAAAGTTGATGGCCGTTGGGGTCTGGGGCCAGGGAAGGAACTGAAGGAACTTCTGACCTTTCCTTGCTCTGTCAGAGAGAAGCACAGCCAGTCCTGGGCATGTTCTTTTTCTTTATTTATATTTATGCATACAAGAACTGGGGTGCAGGTCACAGATGCAGGGGGTGGCGGATGGTGAGAGGATTCAGCAGAGTGTGGGGAACAGAACAGGCTGATTGACCGAAATACACTGCTGAGGGGAGCGGTGGGCGGGTCAGGAGAGGTCTACTGTGCCCTGTGGGTCACCTCCCTGGCCAGAGATCGAACTCGTGCTGCAGACAGCTCCACAGTGCTGTGTTTTAACCCGTTGTGCCACCAGGGAGAGCCCTCTGGGCATGTTCTTGAGAGGCACAGTGGCAGAGGGTTTGTCCAGGGGAGGGTGCTGTCCACCTTCCAGGATGGCTGGGAGGCGGCAAGGAGGTCATCAGGCAGGATTCTGAAGCTAATGAATAGTAATGATACATTATCGAGAATGTTACTATTTGTGTTGAAATAGTGTAACGTTAATATTGCTGTTGTAATAACCATCCTTATCGCTGGTCACCAGTATCTTGACTACCGATGATCATATTGACGGTGTTGCATCTGCTATCCACCCTCCACATGTTTTGTGCCACATAGGCTCTATATTGTAATCCTAACTGCCACATATCTCATACAAGAATAAGTTTGGTATTTTGTACGAATACATGTGTTCTCACTGTAGCTTTCTCCTGAAATCAGCAACACGTCAGAGGAAGGAGACGTGTGAATTGTAGGTGACCGTCCCCAGGAAAGGCGGTCAGTCCACGACTATTGATCCGGCAGCCCACAGATCTGTGCACCTGCTCACCCTTAGAATCTGGAAATGGCGTCCACGGATGCTGGGGGGCGCCCCTCTGTGGGAGGGATCGGAAGGCTTAGCACGGAGGCGCAGGCCTGTCTTCCACTCCGGGTAGAGCCAAATGCATGATTTGGAGAAACGATTCTTCTAGGGGTCTGACCCTGGGCCTGTCCAAAGGCGGAGAGGCCGCTGGATTCCGGAACGTGTGACCTTGGGCGGCCACTGCGCCCCCTGTCGGTGAGGGTCGGCATGTCACTCCCGGCCAGGACCCCCAACCCCCTGGGCCCTGCGCTGGGGTGTGAAGAGGTGTGCTTGCCCCCCACAGGAGTCGGGGCTATCTGCGTGGATCGGCGGGCAGCTGCACCCCCTGGAGAATGTGCCCCCCGCGCTGGCCGTGCTGCTCATCACCGTGGTCATCGCCTTCTTCACCGAATTTGCCAGCAACACGGCCACGATCATCATCTTCCTGCCGGTCCTGGCAGAGCTGGTGAGCGTCCTGGGGGGCGGGGGAAGAGGGGCGCCCGCCCCCAGGCGGCTCCTGGAGCCCCCTGGGAGCTGGGAGTCACTGCTTCTTCCAAAACTCATGGAAGCCGCAGAGGCAGGATTTTTTTTTTTAATGCTGGTATCTTTCTTCAAGAAATGCATGAAATAGTAGTTATTTTCCAGGTGCTCCTTAGGTGAGTTTTCTAGGAAGAGACAAATTGCTGGAGAGGACTCTGTCAATGGCTGAGACGCTCTGGGTGCCCTGATGGCTGCTGGCGCACGCGGGCCGTGTCCGGCCTTAGCTCTTGGCCAGCAGGGCTGCCTTGACCTTCTGTGTCTTTGCAACGTCAGTTTCGTCTGACCCATTCCTAGCACTGCACTCCCCACTTGAGATCACAGCATTTCCAAGTCACCCTTCCAAGTGGACCAATGGATACCCCAAAGGTCGCTGGGGGGAGGGTGCTACCTCCTCTTGCAGGGGCCTGCAGCTGAGAGTGGGCCACAGGGGTGCCTGGGGCAGGAGGGCGGCCCGGCCTGGCCTGCAGGGACTGCTTTTGCTGGAGCAGACACTGGCAGAGGCTACTTTCTACAAAACGCTGCTTGTCATCCAACATCACACAAAGGGGTGGGGGGAGACTTTAGGGATTTTTTTTTTTTTGATTTATTTATTTATGCATACAGAACTGGGTTATAGGCCAGAGACTCAGGGGCGGCGAAAGACTTCACCAGAGACAGAATGGGGAGCAGAACAGGCAGATCGACGAAGTACACTGCTGAGGGGAGCAGCGGGCGGGTCAGGAGAGGTCTGCCGCGCCATGTGGTTCACCTCCGGGGCAGGCGGGAATCGAACTCATGTGGAAGTGGTTTCAGCTTCTTAGTGCTGTGCTTTAACCCACTGCGCCACTAGGGAGGGCCTAGGGATTTTTGAGAAAATTTCCATGCTTTGGGTTGCAAAATTTCCTGAAAGGACCGAGAAGGCCCATCTGAAGTAAAACGCCAGAGAAATGAGCCGCACGAACTGTGGTGACCAGGCGCTGGGGAGAGAGGCCGACCCACGGCCTGCCAACTGGGGCCTGCCACAGACGCCTGGGCCCTGTGCGGGTGCTCTCCGCTCTTATCGCTGACATCCATGCGGCCTCCCCCAGGTGCCTGGAGGCCGGCTGCTGGGTGGGGAGCAGCACCCACAGGGGCTTGAGATTTGAGTGCGGCCTCAGCTGGGAAGCCAGGTCAGCAGCAGCTGCTGCGCCGGGGGCCTTGTTAGAAATGCCAAGTCGTGGGGCCACCCTGCCTGCCGGGCCAGCAATTCTGGGTGAGGAGTGCCCACAGCTGTGCTTCAACAAGCTCTCCAGCTGATGCCCCTGAGTCAGGGGAGGGTTCTAGATGAGTCTGGGTCGGTGTCCCCGCCCGTTCCCCTCGGATGAAGCGCAGTGGCTCAGGGGGGCACGAGCCTCGGGCATGCATCTCCTGTGCTGTGGCCTGCTCAAGTCTGTCTTCTGTCTCCGCTGCCCTGGAGACCCCGTGCGCACATCCCCAGGGCGTCTCCGCCCCTGTCTTCCATCATTCCCACTGTCCTCTGCCTCTGCCTCTGTGTCACGGCCTGCCACTGTCCGGGACGCCTCGTGACTGCTCCGCCATCTCCCTCGCCAGGCCATCCGCCTGAGGGTGCACCCTCTCTATCTCATGATTCCCGGCACCGTGGGGTCCTCCTACGCCTTCATGCTCCCAGTGTCGACGCCCCCCAACTCCATCGCCTTCGCCTCCGGACACTTGCTGGTGAAAGACATGGTGAGTCTGGGCACTTTCTAGCCGGGGCCCAGAGAAGGAGGTGGACACCAGCTGGTGGGCAAGGCCCCCAGGCGGGGCCTCTGTGTCCCCTCACCACCCCCCATTTCTGAATTGGTCCTTCTGAGTGGGACCAGGAGATACATTTGCACAGTCTGGCGGGGAGGCGAGACGCTTTCAGAACACACTGCCTAGTGACCGCTTCCTCGGTAGGCTTCGGGGATCGAGACCCCTCTCCACTGGCCACGCGTCTTTCCCGTCTGTGTGGCCAGCTGCCTGGCAGTGTCCAGCGTCTTTCGGAGAGAAGCACAGCAGACCGCACCCTAGGTGTGCTGCCGGGCTGATGCCATGGCCCGGTGGCTACTGCAAGGATGAAGCAGAAGCCCCAGAAACCACTTGAGGGATGGGACATGGGGTCAGCCTGGGGCAGGGCAAAGATGGGGGGCTTCGTGTCGAAGCTGAGATGGCAAGCGAGTGACTTCCTGTCTCTGACCTTGGGCTTGTCCCACCTCGGGGGCTGGCTTCTGTTTCAGGCACGGACAGGCCTCCTGATGAACCTGATGGGCGTCCTGCTGCTCAGCTTGGCCATCAATACTTGGGCACAGGCCATCTTTCAGCTGGGCACCTTCCCAGACTGGGCCGACAGCCACTCGGCCAACGTCACAGCACTGCCGTCCACCTGGGCCAACGACACCTTTCGGACCCTCTGAGTCCCGTCGGGGACACTCTTAGGGCGGGCGGGGCCCGCCCGGAGGCCTTCGCCATCAGCCGCCTCTGGGGCCCACAGGACGGTCAGGCAGCCCTCTCTGTGATCCAGTTTGCAGCAAGCGAGGGTGACCCCCAGGGGTTCTCAGTCTCATATCTAGGGCACCGGCTCCTCCTCTCTCCTGCAGTTCAGGGCCCGGATTTCTCCCAGACCTGCTGCCGGGGAGACAAGCTCCTTTATCTCTGAGCTGTCCTGTGGTTAGGATGCCATGTGGCCATAATAAGCGAATCTGCAATGGCGTTTGTCTGGACGGCTGGGGTGGGGGGGCCGTTCTAGGGGCAAAGCTGACATCCCCCACAGCCAGCACCCCACCAGGATGCCCTCTGGAGGAACCAGTTTCCTCAGAGAGGCGTTAGCAGCTGTGGTGCTGCAGTGCAGCTGTGCCAGCTGATCACAGCTGGGCGGTGTGCCACCTACTCCGTGCCCACTGGTGACTGTTATCCCTGCTGTCACCCTGCAGCCAGAGCCACTTTCAGTCCCGGGACAGGAAGTGACAGAGGACTCCCCAGAGCTGCGGGGGGGGGGGGGGGGATAGGCAGAAGCTCCCTGCTGTTTCTCTGGGTTCTGAGCACACCAGGGGGTTCTCAAAACCCAGCTGACACCACTGCTCATGCTTTTAGGATTTTCCCGTTTATTCCGATTCAGTCTGGCCATACTCCTGGAACCAGGCCAGGAGCCTTCTGCTATGGGGATCTTGGTGGCTGCAGTTGCCTCTGGTTCCGGGGACTGGTCCCCGCCTCCCAGCGCCCCCTCCCCCGCAGTGGTAAGCATGTCAGATTCCCCAAAGCACAGTTTTTCAGAGGTGGGAGAAGAGTCAAAAGCCAAATTGGGGACTTAGAAATACCTCAGGCTGGCAAAAGATAGCCATCCTCTCCCACGGGGGCAAGCCGAGGCTTCCCCTGAGCCTGGGCTGGTGGGGCTGGCCGGGAGGATGTAGTCCTTCCTGGCTTCCCCAGGGACCGCACCAGACGGGGCCAGTGGCCCTCAGGAGGGGTCTGGCCACTGAGTGGCCGGTGCACCCAGCGACAGAACAGGCGCCGCCCAAGGGGCCTAGCCTCAGCTCCCCTTCCTAGGCCTCTGAGGGAGGGGTGCCTGGGAGGTGGTGCCCAGGCTCTGCGTTTGTTCTGGGCAAAGCGCCAGTGAATGGTGATGTTTCCCTGACGAGGGTGGGGGAAGGAGGAAGGACAGGCCCCCCCAGTTGGAAGATGAGCCCCACTTCCTTCCCACGCAAGTGCTTCAGTATTTAGCCCTTGGGAATTGAGGGGTGGCCTCCTGTGGGAGTGGAGGAAGGAGAAGTCCATCCTCAGAGAAGCCCAGGGGACGTGTCACCAGATGAATTATGATTTCAAATACCGATTGAAAATGCTACGCAATAAAGAATGTTAATCACCGCCGGGCCTGGCGGTTATTTGCCTTTCTGGACACACTGCCAAGCCCCAAGTTTCTGAGGTGGGGATTCCACACCAGTGGGCTCCCGACATCACTTCTTTACTGCTGTCTCCTTTCTGTGCTGCTGACGCAAACTCTCCCGCCTCAGGGCCTTTGCACATGCTCTCCCCGTTCCCTTACCGCTTTGCTTCCAAATATGTGCCCGTCGCATTCTGTTCCAGTTTCTGCTCAAATGTCACATTCGGGGAGGAACTTCCTCAAGCATCTGACTTACAGTATCACCCTTGTCACTCTCCTTCCCCTTACCCGCTGCACATTCTTCTTAGTATTAGTCAGGACACTGTATTATTTACTTTATTGCCTACTAATTTCCCTCTAGAATATAAACTGACTGAAATACAAGCTTTGTTTTGTCCAGTGCTATAACTCTGGTGCTTAGGATAGCCTCTAGCTTGTACAAGGTTCCAGTAAATATTTGTTAAATGAATCCAGGCCGGGATTTTTAAGAAAGCAGTGTCACGCTCTGATCTAGGATCTGCTTAATTCATTCTTTTCTTGTTTATTCATTCTCCCACTTATTTATTTAATGTCATCTATTTAGAACCTGTTAGGTGCTGGCTCACTGTGCCCACAACATGGAACTTGTATTCGAGCCAAGGCAGGAGGCAGATAAACAAATTAAATGCCTGGGTCATAATGTGAGCTTAGAGGAAAATGAGGCTGGCTGATGTGACAAACTGACTCAGAGGCTATTTTAGCTGGTGGTCAGGGAGGGCTTCTCTGAGGAGGCGGCACTGGACTGAAACTGGAAAGAATCAGCCATGTGCCCATGTGGTGTGGGAGGAAGGGTGCTGGCTGGGGTGGTGCAGTCATTGGCCACACACCCAGGACTCATGTCTGGGATATAGAGGAGCCGGAAGCCAGGAGAATAGTTATAAAGCAAAACACCCATTGGAGGGGCCTCTGGCTACATAACAAAGCAGCCTCACCGCACCTGCAACACAGCTCTTGGTAGCTCCGGTCTCTGCACTTGGATGAGGGTCTCAGCTCTCCATGTGCGACCAGGGCGCTCAGTGGGAGCTGGACTGTCCACAGTGGCTGTGGCCCACAGTGGCTGTGGGGTCACATGGGTTATCCAAGAGTGAATCTCTCCAGGTGACAGTGGGCTTCTCGGAAGGCAAAAGCTGATCTCTTGGGCTCCTGAATACCTGGGTTAGGGGTCCAAGAGAATCAATTCAACCACATTGCATTGGTCAACATTCCAAGATTAGGCTAACTCAAGGGAGGGCAATAAGATGACCATCCTGGCCAGGAAGGAGAAGATGGAACAAAAGATGACGAAGCCACTCTGAAAAGAAATCTTTCCGTGGCCAGCAGCTTTATAGAGACGCCCAAACCCGTGTGTAATCAGGTAACTGCAAGTTCAAATAAGAATCATGCCCATCAGAAGGGCAAAGAACTAGATAAGAGCACGGGAACAGAGCCCTCGTCTCTGCCGGGGTCTTGAAACTGTCGCCATCAGCCATTTGCAAGCTTTTGGGGGATTCAATACCTGAAATCCTAAAATCCTCTTATCCTGCTCCTGTATTTATGTCCCAGCAAAACGATCCCCTGGGTGAAGAATGCTCGTGCCACTGCTGTTTGAGGGGCTAAGTGCGGGAGTGTGATGGGGTAATAGCATTCTGCAGGAAGCACGCTGAAACCAGGGCCGTGGAGTAAGGGTACAGTCCGTGCATCAAACACACAGAGTGGGCGGCAGAGGAATGGAGGCACACCCAAGGCGCTTGAATCTGACTCCTGAGCTGCGTGGTCTGGAAGTACACTCTCAGCTTTAGTGACTGCAGGTTCTGTGGGGTAGAAATTTCTGTGATGAGGGCAATGGTCTGTATCTACCTCATCCACTAGAGTAGTGGCTAGCTTTGACTACTGACATCTGAAACGTAGCCAGTCTGAACTGACATGTGCTGTATTAAAAATACTGGATTTTAGGCCCTCCCTGGTGGCGCAGCGGGTTAAAGCACAGCACTGAGAATCTTAAGCCACTTCCGCATGAGTTCGATCCCCGCCTGCCCCGGAGGTGATCACATGGCGTGGCAGACCTCTCCTGACCCGTCCGCTGCTCCCCTCAGCACGGTACTTTGTCAATCTGCCTGTTCTGCTCCCCACTCTGTCTCTGGTGAATCCTCTCACTCTCCACATCTCTGGCCTGTACCCCAGTTCTGTACGAATAAATAAAATTAAAAAAAAAAACCACTGGATTTTGACAACTGAAGATGAAAAAATGAATGTAAAATACCCTTCAATAATCTTTATATCGATGACATGTTAGGTAATGTGTTAGCTATGTGAGGCAGAACAAAATATTTTATTAAAGTTAACTTCAGTGGTTCAAGTGGCTACTAGAAAATTTGGAACAGCTGTATTTCTGTTTCTACTGGACAGTGCCGTCCACTGGCTTGCTGGGTCTAGTCACCCAGTCAACCCACAGTCAACCCCGCTGGGCAGGGACAACACCCGCCCACAGTAGCGTGCAGTCCCGTGGGGCCTCGGCGGCGGCCGACTGCAGCTCCGAAGGCTGCCACTTCCCTCCCTGCTCTGTCTTATGGCTCTGAATCCTCCCTCAAGTTCCCCTCCATGAAGCTGCACCTATATTTGGAGACCCAGAAGGCTCTCCCGGAAGTTGTGGGCCTTGCTATCGGCAGAAGGGACTGCCTTTGTGTGCTGGGAAAGCCGGACGGCCTCTGCCCGTTCCCCTGTACTCTCTCACCTCCTGGCCCTCACCCCACCCCCCAGGGTCCCTGAGACAATGGCACATACTGTCCTCAACCTACCCGCCCCCCGCTGCCTATGCAGAAACTAGGCCAGTTCTGGGTCTTCCAGGACTCCCCTCCTCTCATAGTGCCCCAAGTTGCCTGTGTGGAGGGACCAGGGAGTTGGCCCTGAGCACGCTATGGAGGTGTGGGCCAGCAGCCGAGGGCAAGGGTGGCAACAGTTAGCTGGCATCCCCGGGCTGTTGTGTACATTACCTCACTCACCCTCAAACAACCCTGAGAAGAGGGGTAGCAGTCTCCTCATTGGAGCCATGCACACACACGCTCAGAGAGGGACAGCGTCCTGCCCAAGGTCACACAGCACAGTAAACACCAGCACAGGTCAAGTCCAGATCAGCTGCCTCCAGCCCAGGGCCCCTGCGGTGCAGAGGAACAGCTGGGTGCCCCCTTGCACCCCGCAGAGGTGACTCGGTGGTCCTCGAGTAGGCTTTGGCCTGTTGAGGTTGGTCTACATGACGGTCTTTCCTTTCTTTTCTTTTTTTCAATTTTGACTTTAAAAACTTGGAGGCCTTTGAATAAAAATGGGAACAACTGGTCCCTTTGGAAAACTGGAAAATCTGGGGCTGTCCGGCCTCCTTTCAGCCCTCACTGGCAGCAAAGTAGCCGATTTCCGGTGCCACAGGCCTGCGCCTGGCTCGCCTGGCTCGCCGCTGCTCCCCACCCCCCGCCTGAGGTGCGGGCACCTCCTGCTCCGGTCTGTACCGTGCGCCCCTTTCTTGGCAGTCGCGGCAGCTTCGGGGGAGGCTCATGATTTGGGAAGGGCGCTAACCCCCAAGGCCACAGGAGTTTATTCGGTGTATGACAGTGAGAATGCCACTTTCCCGTTTTCCCGTCAGCTACCCTCTCTCAGACCCCAGCAAGTGACCCAGGCAAGATGTCCTCCCTAGCCCCTGGCGGGCCCCCCCACCCCCGCAGCTCTGGAGCGTGGGCCATAGTGACTCATCTCCCCCTTAGGAGCTGATGGCTCGGTCAAGGGGCTGAGTCTCAGTTGTTTTCACAGCTGAAGAATAGAACAATGACTGCCCGCAATGACTGCCGGGCAGTGAGTTTGCAGAGCGGTTCGGAAGCACTCCTGAAGCGAGTAAGTGCGAGGTAAATGCTGTTATTTCTGCTCTTTAGTAGGAGGAGGAAACAGACTAATAATACCAGCGTCTGTGAGTAATAGTAACGGCTGTGGGGGGGGAGGTCTCGTCTCTCAAGGCTGCACAGCTGTGACTTGAAGCCAGGCAGGTCCCCTTTAGACAGAGAGCCTCAGAGTTCCTGCCCTCCCTCCCCCGCCACCTAGAGTTAGGGACCAGGCCCCAGTGGGGCCTACACTTTGCAAGGGGGGGCAGGGCTGGCAAGCAGGGTGCTGGTCCCAGCACCACCCCTAAAGTTGGATGGCTTTGCAGAGCCTCAGTTTCTGCTCTGTAAAATGGGGCCAGCTCCACTCCCTGCAGTGAGCGCCAGAGGCTGCAGGCAGCAGGCGCTTCCTCTCCTCCCACACCTCTGCACCCTGAGGCTGGAGGCTGGGGAAGAGGCAGCTGTCCAACCCCCAGGGCACGCCTTGCAGAGGATTATTAAAGGGTGGAAAAGCAGAAGTGGCCAAGTCCTGGAGGACACAGCTCCCCAGAGGACACACTTCCTGTCTTCCGGCCATTGCTGCCTGGACCCCCACCCAGACAGAGGCTGTTCAGAGGCATGAGGGCACCCCGGGAGGCGGCTGAGCAGATCTGCAGGGCCTGGTAGGTCCGGTGCCTGGCCTGGGGGCCACAGTGGTCAGCGGGTGGGCGAGAGGGGCGTGCGCCTCGGGCTCTGCCATCCCCGGTTGTATGACCCTGGGTCAGCCCTCACCTCTTTGAGCCTCAGTTTCCCCATCCGTGAAGCAAGAGTAATAACGTCTGTGAGTATCAGCTGCTTTCCCGTCCTTCCGACTGGGCCCGGCCGTGACACTCCCCCCTGGCCGCTTTCCTGTCTAGCTGTCACCGACCGTTTCCATGTTGCAAACACCAGTTCTCGAGTGGACGGGCTTTAGTCCCAAACTCAGGTGCCTGCAGAGGAAGGAAGGGGAGGCCCCTGGTGAGTGGGGGGTACTTCAGCCGTGCACCCTGTTTAGGGGAGCAGTGGACACTCAGCCCCACATTCTGCCACAAAGGTGGGGGCTCCTTGAACCTAGGTCCTCCAGTTTTTAAGAAAAACTGGAAATGTGGATTTTAAGATAAAAATCCCTGATTTCCAAATGGAGGCAGCTAACACACCGCACGCAGAACCTTGGCTGTGGCCTCTGCTCGGCCCAGCCGGCCTCACCCACCTCAGCTCCCCTCTGTGCGCTAGTTCCCCCGACTCCCCATTTCCTTTGGGTTGGGGGGGCAGACCTCAGGGCTTTACTCCTTCTGTTGGGGTGCCCAATCTCCCTCCCACACTAAGAGCTGATGTTTGTCCTCCCAGCCCACACTTGAATGCCACCTCTTCCAGGTAGACTTCCTGGCTCTCCAGGTAAAGTTTAGTTCCTCTCCTCTTACTCTGCCCTGGCCCAGGGGGTCCCACTGAGGGGTCTTCTTTAATGGCATTAAGCTCCAATTAACTGGTGTCTTTTCTCAGTCAGGCCGTGGAAAGACAGGCAAGTGTCTATAGACATGACTTAATTCATCTTGATAGTCACAGGGGTCAACACAGAGCTGGTGTAAAGAGAATGGCGTGAATGTTTACATCATCATCATCAACAATAGAATTTGTTCAGGGTCCCTCTCTGTGCCAGACTCTGTCTAGTGCCTTCACCTTCATTACTCCGTGTTGTCACAGGGCCACTGTACACAGGATCCGTATTAATCAGGACCTGTTTAATTGTGCCAGAGATTCATTTCACACTGACTTAAGGGAAAACGTTCTCTGTCCTTGCTGCAGCATGAGCCAGCGCAGACCCGGCTTCGGGTGTGGCCTGATCCAGGCCCGCCCGGGGTCCCTCTGATGCTCTAGCTCTGTTTCTTAGCTCTGTCTTCCTGAGTTCTCTTCATGCCAGGCAGACTCACACTACGTGGGGGACCCCAAAGCTCCCAGCATCTCTCTCCAGAGGAGGTGTCCTTCCCCACTGTTCCAGCAAATCAGCTCTCATTGGTCCAGCATGGGGGAGGTGCCAGTCCCTGGCTCAAGGAAGATGGCAGAACTCAGGGGGGTTGTCTGTACCCAGCAAGGGGACAGCCTCCCCAAGAAGAGTCCTATTAGTCCCTATAACCACACCAGCTGCCCTGTGACATCAGGGGGTCCTCAGTGCTTTCCCTAGCTCATTTCTTCTCCCACTGTCCTGGCCAGCTACTTACGCCTTCTTCTTTGTCTATAACTCCTGCCCCGCCAGCATCTTCACCGTCAGTGCTGATCTCACTTCCTGGTGCCCTGCGCAAACAAGCAGTTTTGCTACAGTAGACAAACATGTATGAAGGGTCTGCCACTCGCCAGACACTATTCTACGCAGTTGAGATATAGAAAAGGGACCCGGCCCCTGGTAGAACAGATGCTCCAGTGACAGATACAAATTGTCAGTGTCTCATCACCAACATCCGACACATGCCCGGACACAGGACCCGACGAGCGATGCACTCACTGTACCATTTTCCAGAGGAGAAAACTGAAGCACAGAGAGGGTAGGAAACTTAACCATGGTCACACAGTCGGTCAGCAGGGCACAGGACTGGAGCCCAAGCAGCTGCTAGAGCTTCTGACAGCGCTTCTCCGATCTCCTCGGCCCAGGTGGAGTTTCTGGCATGCGGAGCTCTGCAAGGCCCTGGCCCTGCTGCAGGATGCCTTAGTCGCCTTCTCCCGGCCTGTCCCAGCCGGCCGTGGCCAGCTGCTGACCCAGCTTCTCCTGTGCGGATCCCTGGCTGCTGCGGCCACAGGTCTGGCCCACCACTGGGTGGTGTCCTTCCCGTTTTATCCCCTGGGGCCCTCGGCCGTGGCGGCTGCTGTCTGCGGCTCCCTGCTGTCCCTGGGCCTGGTGCTGGTACACCCTGCCCGCTGCCTGCTTGCGCTCAGTGTGCCCGCCCTGTGCATGGCCCAGGGCCGCTGCCTGCTCCTGTCCTGCAGCACGGCCATCCTGGCTGACACCGTGGTGCCCAGCGTCCTGGCCAACTTGGGTGCAGCTGGGCAGGTGCTGAGGTGCATCACTGAGGGCTCCCTGGAGAGTCTACTCAACACCACTCACCACCTGCAAACGGCGTCCAGGGCTCTGGGCCCCAGGGACCACGTGGGCAACAAGCGCCTGACGTTCCAGGCCCAGGGCAATGGCTCTGCCCTCTGGCTGCACATGCTCAAGGTCACTCAGCAGGTCCAGGAGGACTTCTCTAGCCTGGAGTCCCTGGCCCTGGGGGCAGCAAGGGGGACCCAGTGGGTGTTCACGGGGCTCTTTATGCTGGGCCTCCCACTGGACTCGGCCTGGTACCTTTATCGCTACCTGACCGACCTGCAGTTCGATAATACCTATGCCACAAGGCAGCTGTACCGGCACCTGGCAGAGGCCCAGATCACGCACCTGGTGGCCTCTCCGCCAGCCTGGCTGCTCCCGGCTACCCAGCCGAGGCTGTCCCGGTGGGAGCTGCTAAGGTGTCTCCTGAAGCTGCGTCTGCTCGCTCTGCTCCTGGTGGCCACAGCGATGATGGTGGCCACAGACCACATGGCCTTCCTCCTGGCCCAGGCGACCGTGGACTGGGCTCAGAAGCTGCCCGCTGTACCCATCACACTCACAGCTGAGTATAATGTAAGTGCCATTGTGGGATTCTGGGAAGGGGAAGAGTTGGTGAAACCCTTGACTCAAACTGGAGTTTCCTCCCCACCTAGTCAAGCAACCGGGATAAGCGGGGACCCTGGTGCATCAGCAGATGAGTTCATTTCACACCCACAACAGCCAGAAGATGTGGGTTCTGGGTCCATCCCCCCCACCCATGCAGGTGAGGACGCTGACACCCAGAGATGTCACAATAAGCTGCCCGCCCCCACAAGGTTGCACGTCACACGAGGTAACACATCCTTGCCTCAGTTTCCTCTTGTGCAAATTGGATCAATCCCCCTTGCCCCTCAAAGTCATTTTGTCTTAAAATGTGTATCTCTGAAGGTGTTTGGTGAGCTCCCTGGCACCTACGAGATGCTCAGTAGTTTAGTAAACATTCAGCAGCGTCTCTCTGTATACCTCTACGTCAAGAGTCCACCCAGGGCCAAGTCCTGTTTTTGCAAATTAAGTTTCATTTGTTTATAATTAAGTTTTATTTACTTAGTAAGAGCCATTTGTGTGTGTTCTCCGTGGCTGCTCGGTGAAGACAAGCCTGGGTGGTTATAGCAGGCTGTCGGCCCACAAAGTCTAAAATCCTTACTATTCTAATAGTGAGAGCTTAGATATTTATCTTAGATATTTACTGCCGAGGTAACATGGGCTATATTTACAAGCTGATCAAGATTTATGGTTTTCAATCCTTTCTGTTACCGCAAATCTTTTTTAGTTTTAATGGTGAGCTCTCACACAGCAGCCAGTGACCCTGGGCTGATAATAACTAGTATTTACTGAGTACTTGTTATATAAGAGAATGTGGTCTCCAGACAGCACAAAATCAATTTAGGTTTAAATTTAAACCGAACCTTTAAAAAAATGAAGTAGATTGGACTAGGAATACAGGAATGTATGCGAGTAAATCATCAGTGACAGTTGTATGGATTATTTTATGCATTCTTTCCTCAATCACACCGTAATCCGTGGAGAGAATGTGCCAGAAGACGCACTTCCCCTCGGGCAGAGAGCGCGACAGGCAGCGTCTGCAGTGTGTGTCACCTGGTTCCTGGGTCTCATGGTGTCTAAAGTGTCCCTTGACCTTGAGTCACAGCGTTATTCTGTGTATTCTAGGGACGGGGAAGCTGTTAAGACACAACATCTTGTCATTTAGAGTTTTAACTATGTACACGTAAAAGCGTTCACCTATTTAACATGGATGTAGCTCATCAAGTCTTTCTCATTGTGGAGAAAAAGAAAAATAATAAAGTCAATTCGGGAAGATTCCCTAAAGAACATCTCAAGTATTCGCTAAGGAGGGCTCCCCAGGTAAACACCCCTCCGGTGGGCGCGTTTTCCTGAAAGCATTCTGTTCAGCGAGAGCAATGATACAAATCGCATTTTCATGGTGTTTGCATTTCACCAAAAGCCCCGCTCCAGACACCTGACCTCATTTGACCCTCTGCAACCCCCAGAAGGCAAGGGTTGCTTCTGTCCCCATTTTGCAGACAACTGCAGGGAAAGTTGAGTTTGCCTGGCCTAGCCGGCACCTGCAGGTGCGGGACTGGGGGGCGCGGCCGGAGTCCAGGTGCTGATTGGCCTTTTTCTCCTTTTTGAAGGCCGTGTACACGGTCATGGACTTCCTCCCCTTCCTCTTCAACCAGCCGCCCCTGGAGAGCACCTTCCTCTCCGCGCGCAAGTTCCGGTGGGAGGTCCGCCTCACTTCCCCCCGCTGCCCTCTGCTGCCCGCCCGGTACCCGTACTGGGCCACGGCCCTGGCTGTGGGAGTGCTGCAGCTGGTGGCCGGCTCCACCGTGCTCCTGGAGACCTACGCGCGCCGCCTGCGACACACCATCGCCGCCTCCTTCTTCCCGGACCAGGAGGCACTGAGGACCCGCCACCTTCTGGCCCGGCTCCAGCGAAGATACGACAGGGACCACCGAGGCCAGCAGCCGCCCTTGGGAGCCCCCCAGCTCCCGACCCCTGGGGCCTGCCAGCAGGCACCCCCAAGTGCTGGCAGCTCCCTTTGAAGAACAGAGAGCAGCGGGGCGGTGGAGAAAGCCCCGCGGTGTCCTGCTGAGTGGTCACCCAGCCCCTCCTGCTGCTTTCCTGTGTGGCCCTGGGCGAGCTGCTTCACCTCTCTGAGTCTGCGTCTTCATAAGGAGGCTGGGTGGCAATCGCTGTACCTACAATTCACACAGAAATTGGGGAGGGTGGAGAGATGCTGGGCAAGGTGGGCCTTGCTGTAGGCGAAGGCAGGGAAGGGTGGAGCAGCTGGCTCGCCCGGGAGGCCACCAGGGCTCTCTCTGCCCCAGTGCCTTTACCTGGTGGAGCAGACTTGGCATCAAGAATATGTCTGGGCAGCCGCTCCTCGGCCCACCTGTGCCTATACAGGTGCTTCTTCCCACCCGCTCTCTCCCTCTGCAGGGCAGCAGCCACCTGCTTGCCCAGGACCTGCACCATGCCGGGACTTCTCTGCTCTGGCCTCCCTCAGTGGAGGCCACACTCCTAAAACCACCCGCCTAGCCACCATGCAGGCCTCTCCCGGCAAGCCTGTCCCTTTCGGGGCAGCTCTTCCTGCCCACGTGCACCTCACCAAGTGTCTTTCTCTCTCCTGTCTCTTTCTAATAAGCTCCCTCTTTAAAAAAAAAAAAATGTTTGAACCCTCTGGAACTTGTTTTTATGCTCCTGAACCCTCTGACTTAGTTATGACAGCTTAACATCTCTGTGGATATACATGTGTGTTTATATGCAGCCTTCAGCTGTCCATGGGACCTGGCTCCCAGGAAGCAGCGTAGGCAGAGAGAGACTGGCAGACACTGAGTGTCTGCTTCCTCCCACATCCAGATCTCACCCAGGCTCCTGGGATGGTGGAACCCCATCACCCCGGGCCCCAGAGACTCCTGCAAATGCCATTTTCTGCTTTCCAATCTCTGTCCTGTGGAAAGACATGCCAAAACTATGCCTTTGAAATTGTTTTTTGAGTTCCACCCACAGGAAAATCACTTTACCTTTGCAGAGAAGAATAAAGATGTATACACATGCCCAGTGGAAATAAAAATTGAGTGGAAAACGCGGTTGTTAAGTTGCACAACGTAGCTAGATATTTTCTACACCACCCACCCTGTTCTAGTTTAGACTCTGGTGTTTAAAAAATCACATATTGTACAAAGTGGACAACATAAGAAAATTTTAAAAGTCCAGTCCCAAAAATCACACTGTTGTTTACATTGCTAAAAGTGGTTATCTGTTTTGCCTTTTAATCATTGATATTAAATTTGATATTGTAGTCAGAACACCATGTATATGCTACACATCTTTAAATTTCTCTTGGGATTCTGATGTCTTATATCATTCATATTTTTAAACGTACCATGTGGTTTTGGACAGATGTATATTAGCTAATAGTTGTGTGCAGAGATCTATAAATGCTAGTTAAATCTCTTAATTGCATAGTTAAAAAAAAAAAAAAAGCCCTAGTTGGGACAGAACAAATTGAAAAGGAGAGTGGGTCAGGGGTCACTGCCCTGGAGATGGACAGGTGTCAGGCAGGGCAGAGATAAGGAAAGAAAGAGGGGTCCCCAGGAGGTGTCACTGCCTGGAGGAGTGGGGTGTTACCCCACTTAGGGATTTCTTTTTTTTTTTTTTTAATTTATTTATTTGTGCATACAGAACTGGGGTACAGGCCAGAGGCTCAGGGGCGGTGAGAGGCTTCACCAGAGACAGAGTGGGGAGCAGAACAGGCAGATCTACGAAGTCCACTGCTGAGGGGAGCAGCAGGCGGGTCAGGAGAGGTCTGCTGCGCCATGTGGTCACCTCCGGGGCAGGCGGGAATCGAACCCATGCGGAAGCGGCTTTAGATTCTCAGTGCTGTGCTTTAACCCGCTGCGCCACCAGGGAGGGCCGACTTAGGGATTTCTTAAGGAACCCAGTAAAAGTAAAATGACCCTCTTGGTTTCTGTTGCTGCAAAGTATTTGTTTGACAGCCAGGCAGGACTCCGAGGGGCCCGCCCACAGGACGCCCTGCGGGGCACACTTGCTGGGGGGCCGGGGGCTCACCGGTGCAGTGCCAACCCGGGGCTCCCAGGCCAGGTGACTGGGTGTGCAGAAGGACGGAGCAGAGACCCCGGCACCCCTCCTCCCCTAGCCCCCAGCTCTGAGGAGCTTTTAGGCTGAGTCAGCTGGGTGAGCCGGGCCAGCGCCAGCCGCTTTCTCACCAGCTCCCAGGAGCTGGTGCTTGTGGGTGGCTGGGGACCTCCGGGGTCACCCACAACACGCACCCACAAGTGCTGCCTTTCCCACAAAGCTGCTTGTTTGTTCAGCGGTGATTCATCCACACATTTTTTTCCTTGTTAAATTGCACAAGTGATACATGAGTCCTCTTCAGAATGTCACCGATAATAATAGCCGGTGTTTGCGGGGCCACAGGAGGTATTGGGGTGTGCACAAAATGCTTAACAACTGCTAAAAATAAATGCAGGCTCCCTTGTGTGTGGTGTCAGCTGATTTCTGTGGCACAAACCCTTCCACCGGCAGTTGCAAACCACCACGGGATGTCTCTGGATGGGCTGGGAGGAGCGTCCCCAGCCTCGGTCACGGCTGCACGGGCTGCTCAGCCACCATCAGGTGCCCAAAACCCCACTAAAATCTTCCTGTGCATCATCTTAATTAAACCTCAAGTATACGAGCTAGAGGGTATTATTGCTGAGCTGAAAAACGGAGACTCAGAGAGGTGAAGTCTTTTGCTTCAAGTCACATCATTAACAGAAAAGCTGTAGCAGCAGGATTTAAGCCCAAGTCATGTGACACGAAGAGCCCATGGGCTTAACTGTCCTCTTCAGTAAGGGGAAAGTCCACCTGCATTCTGTTTTTTTTTTTTTTTTAAGATTTATTTATTTATGCACACAGAACTGGGTACAGGTCAGAGGTGCAGGGGTGGTGAGAGGCTTCCCCAGAGACAGAGTGGGGAGCAGAACAGGCAGATCGACGAAGCATACTACTGAGGGGAGCAGCGGGCGGGTCAGGAGAGGTCTGCCGCGCCATGTGGGTCAGCTCCGGGGGCAGGGATTGAGCTCATGCTGCAGTGGCTTTAGCTTCTTGGTAACCCGCTGCGCCACCAGGGAGGGCTGCATTCTGTTTTTCTTTTCATTTATTCTTTATTTACAACACTGAATAGAATCTGGAAGAATATCTTTACCCGGCCACGCCACCACCTACTGTCCAGCCACATCTATCCCAGACCCCCAGCCTTCTCTCCCCCTTCCCTTCCCTCCCTTCCCTCCTGGTGACCCCATGCTGCTGCCAGAGTCTAAGGGTTTGGTTTGTTCACTTGCTGTTGGGTGAAGTTCCCATGGACCACCGCCCTGTTTGCCTCCTCACCCAGCAGACGGGCAATTCCCAGAAGGTGACCAGAGGTGGGCACCATCCCGGTATCTGTCCATGCGAGTTGGATATGCGCACAGAATGCAGAAATGGGAATATATCCTGCTGCATTTTAAATGATGGTGCAGCTCTGCAGCTTCCTTGTTTACTCCACCTATTTAGCAAGTGTCCACAGATGCATGAGAATGAGCACCCTCAACGGCTAGCAGAGCCTCCTCTCTGCCAGCAGCAGCAGCCCCGTACCCCCTCCCCACCACCCCTCAGGCCCACAATAGCCCTGGCTCTGAAGTCTGTGTTGGGCTGGAAGCGTCCAGTGCAGAGCTAAGCAATTCATACGGATTTTCCTTAAGTCACTCATGAAACCCTCCCTAGGACTCTCTGAGGTGACTTCGGTTGTTATCAGCATTCAACTGCACAGATGGAAACAGTTACTGTATGTCCACGTATTCCCAGAGAGCACAAGAGATCATCGGGTACAGCAGCCAATTGTTACGATGACATCTGCTGCGCGCAGGCGCAGAGCAAGGCTCTGGGGAAGCCACCCTGAAGCGGTGGCCTCACCTGCGGGGAGCTTCTTTCAGTGCAGAAACAAGTTCTTTCATTCACTCAATACCACCATGCCCCTTTTAGGGCAGATACAGAGCTAAAGACTGCTAACCCCTGTGTGCTGAGGGGGCGGCACCATCTTAGAGCCGTGAGAAGGCCTGTGGGAAGGCGCCGAACACGAGTCAAGAAAGTATAGGTAGGTCTTAGTGAGGAGGTAGAGAACCCCGGAGAGTAAGCAGGAGAGAGCGCAGAGCAAGAGACAGGCGTTTAAGAGGAGACAGGGCCATCCTTAGTCTGGATGGGCGACGCCTCCTCTTCCCCAGGGCTGGGGCCTCAGGAGCCACTCGCCAATGGCCGGGCTAAGGCGGAAACAGGTGCGTTTCCTGAATAGGGTCGGAAGCTGGGGTCGCTGACTCCTCCCCCCTTGCGGAAGTGCTGCCCCTGGAGACCTGCGGGGGTTGGGGGGTGGGGGAGAGTGAGCAGGAGGGAAGGGAGGGAGCAGAAACCCAAGGCCAAGGAGGGGGAGCAGAGGCCAGGCGTCCCGGCGTCCCGGCGTCCCGGCGTCCCGGCGTCCCGGCGTCCCGCTTCCTTTGAGCACCCCTGCGTCCCCCTGCCCCGGCCCGGAACGCCCAGGCTGTGGAGCTGGTGGGGAAGAACTGGGCGCTGGGCTGTGGCCACCACATCAGCCAAGCGTCTGGGACTGGCAGCAGAGGGGTCGCTGAACCCCGAGGTGGAGAGCCAACCGCCCGCGCTGCGCCCCACCCGCTGGGCTTGGGCTTCAGACTCCCGGGGACCTGCAGAGGGCGGGAGCAGCCTGCCCTGGAGGAGGCGGCTCTCGGGTTCTCAGACCCGGGTCTGAGCTCAACTCTGCAGCCCAGACACGCCCTGGCAGCAAACCCCGTGCCGGGAGAGATCGCTCCAATTCAAGCAAAAAGGCCGCGCGCGCTCCCCTGATTCCTCCTCACGGTCGCCAGCGCCCGCGCCACGCCTGTGAGATCTCCCGGAGCTGGAGAACCAGTTCAGCTGGCGTCTGCTGTGGGACCCGCGGCTTCCCGCAAAGAGAGCACCCCAAAAGCCCCACGAAGTCATCTGTGCAGTAAGTCCCCAACGCGCTGCTGCCTGGGGCGCATGGAGAACCCCACCGAGCACCCTGAGCAAGCGAACTCGTCGGAACTGGGCATCATGCCCCGGCCTCCCGTGGCAGTACAAGCGGTGACCTTGACCCTGATACCCCTCGTGTGCGCCGTGGGTGTGGCGGGCAACGTTATAGTGGTCCTGGTGGTGGTCCTGGCCGCCACATGGCCACACCCACCAACTGTTACCTGGTGAGCCTGGCCGCCGCCCACCGGCTGGTGCTCCTGACAGCGGGAGTGCCCACCGTGGCTGAGGCGGCGTCCACCCGGGTTTGGGTCTTCGGCCACGCAGGCTGCCTGGGCATCACCTATCTGCAGTACGTGGGCATCAACGCGTCCTCAGGTTCCATCACCGCGTTCACCGTGGAGCACCACCTCGCCCTCTGCCTTCCGCTGCGCGCCCAGGCTCTGTGCGCCGTGGCGCGGGCCGAGCGCGTCTCGGCGTTGGCGTGGATGGGCACGGGTGCCTACCGCGTGCTCTGGCTCTTCCTGGCAGACACGCGCAAGGAGGCGTAAGCCGACGGCGTGCAGGTGCAGTGTGGCTACCGTGTGTTGCGCGCGGTCTACCTGCCCGTCCACTTTCTGGACTTCGCACTTTGCTATGCGCCACCGGCTTCTACTCACTCAAAGCACTGCGTGCTCTTCGCGGGGCCGCTGCCACCTGCACACCTGGGACGCGCCTCCGACTCCAGCTCCGTGCACCAGGGCGGCCCCGCAGGCCGATTACGCTTCTCCTCCTGGAGCAAGAGAGGCGCCCTCAACTCCCGGAAGCAGGTAGGGACCCCAACCTCACCAGGACCCCAGTATTGAGCTGGCAGATTGATGGACCTTTCTGGAGTCAGCCCTCTTAAGTTCAAATCCTTGTTGTACCATTGCCTGGGCTGGTGCTGGAAGACACGGCTGGCACTTTTCTGAGCCTCAGTTTCCTCTTCTGTCATGTGGGGGGCGACAGTGCTTACCACTGCAGAAATGAGATTAACCATGTAGGGTCTTTCACCCATTGCTTGTGACAGACTCAATGTGCAGTTAGTGTGTCAGGGAGGAGCGACGCCTCGCCAGCCTGCTTTCTCTTCCAGGGAAGCCAGGGTTCAGATAGGTGAAGTGATTCCCCCAAGTCCACGCCACTCCCTCTGGCACTGACGATGCCTCAGTGGGTGGAGAGCCAGGGAGCCCAGGAGGGCGGTGGGCTGTGCTGAGTTGGGAGAGACCCAGCGTTTATTGAGCACTTACTGGGTCCTTGATTCCGCGACTGGTCCTGATACTATTTTTATGGGTAAGGAAACATATTCAGAAGGGTCAAGGGAAAGTTCCGGTGACAGTTGGGGCGGGACCCCAAGTGTAAGGGGACCTGAATCCTGCACACACACTTGCAGGGCCACCTCCCTAGGTTCTCCAGGAACACAGCTAGGGGAGCCCTCTCTGGGCCTAACTGGCTGTGTCCCCCCATCCCCGCCAGGCAGCCCCACCTTGTAGGAGGAGGAGGGCAGACACCTCCCCATCTGAGTCACTGCTGACCCAGGAGGGAACCATCTGTGCCATCTCCCTGGGTGGGTGCACTGTTGGGGGCTCATCCAGCCCCCCAAACAGCAGGTCCAGCCTACTGGCCCGCACCTTAGCACAAGACAGTTTTAGAAGGTGGAGGGAGGCAGGGTGCAGGCTGAGCAGGTTTGATTCTTCACCTCTGGCTGTTGGTCCATCACCACCTTGGGCTCCAGACAACAGCTCATCCTTCCATCACCTGCTTACTACTCACCGTCCCCTCAGGCTCAGCCCAGAAGGGCCGGGATCAAGCCCCACCTGACCTGAGCAGTGGGTAGCTCTAACTGTCAGCCTTGGTATTGTGTGGCTTGGGGTCCATCACTTTACCTCCCTGAGCCTTCATTTCCTCCTCTGTGAAAGGAGAATTGTTACAGGACGCTCCTACTCAGTGAATGGTGGTGAGAGCCAGGAACTTGGCATATAATAAATGTCCAATATGGGGACCTATTGTTAATGTTTCTTGGAGCAGTGATGTCTTTTTCGGTAGTGGGGAGTGGACCAGAGCTCCCTTTCATGCCCGGGAGAGCCTTAGAGAATGCAATGTACAGTTGCCTCAGGAAAGAGGCATTTGATGAAAGCAGGACACAGGAGTGCAAGGTGGGGATCAATCAGAGCGGCGGAGGGCTCATCGGCGCTGGCACTCGCTGGACACTTGCTTTATGCCGGTCACTGGTCTATACACCTTACACACTATATTGAATTTTTATAAGTAAATCTTGCTTTTTCCTTTTTTCCTTTTAAGATTTATTTATTTGTGCATACAGAACTGGGGTACAGGCCAGAGACTCAGGGGCGGTGAGAGGCTTCACCAGAGACAGCGTGGGGAGCAGAACAGGCAGATGGACAAAGTACACCGCTGAGGGGAGCAGCCGGCGGGTCAGGAGAGGTCCATGTGGGTCAGCACCGGGGCAGGCGGGGATCAAACTTGCAGTGAAGCTGCTGTGACCAGCTTGCAGCGCTGCGTCCTAACCTGTGCACCACCAGGGAGGGCCAGTATATTGATTTTTTCTAGCAACTCTATGATGCCTTTACTTGAGGTTATCAACTTAGTTTGACAGGTGATAAACCTCCATCAAACGGGCTTTCCAAGGCTTCAGAACTTGTTAGCCCCAGGCAGCCTGGTTCCAGAGCCCCTGGCCCTATGCAGTAGCCATCACCCTAATGATCCTGACACAAAATGGAATCTGAATGTGGTAAAATGAGGCTGCCTAGGGCAGTCCGGAGGTTTCACGGTTCCTGGACTGGTTTGTTGACTTAGGGCAAGGGCTCTTTGGAGCGATCATGCTTAGGAACTAAATTCACGGACTCTGAGGAGCCGTCCTGCCCTCTGTGAGAAAGTTGTCTTACGTTCTTTGGAGCTATTGACCATACCCAGGGTCCGCTGGGCAGAATCAATGCCAGGACTGTTCAAGCAACTTCAGCTCTGGTAAAAGAACCTTCGCC
>NW_004567123.1:29117643-29134911 GCF_000260355.1 Condylura cristata | reverse complement strand
ACACCGTGGCAAGGCTGTCCAGGTCTCTGTCACACAGTGCCCTCGGGAATTTGACCTCAGGGAGCCCTGAGCTGTCCAAGGGCTTCGGAGGTAGAGTGGAACGGGCGTTCTCCCAGCAGGAAGGAGCAGGCGGTGAGAGGACGCCAGTGGTTTTTCAGCCGGGGCTGGCGTGGGCAGGGCGCCGGCATGAGGGCACAGCTCGCAGGGGCCTGGCTGCCCCTGGGCTCCCTCCTTACCACCTGGGCGCAGGCATCCCCCTTGACGCCCGTGTGTTCCTCTTCTCCTTTCGTCCCCAAGGTCACCAAGATGCTGGCTGTGGTGTGGTCCTCTTCGCTCTGCTGTGGCTGCCCCACCACACCCTGGTGGTGGTGAACTCCTTCCTGAACCCACCCTACCTCAACCCCAGCTTCCTTCTCTTCTTCCGCCTCTGCCTCTACCTGAATAGCGCCGTCAACCCCGTCATCTAAGCCCTCATGTCCCAGCGCTTCCGGAGGCCTCCGGGGGCTAGTTGAGTGCCGGCTGGCCCGGCCCAAGCTCCTGCCGCAGGACACCCTGTGCACTGCAGGGTCATCAGAGACTGTTCCCTGCGCAGAGCGGGCTCTTGGAAGGCCCAGGGAGCGCGACGTCCGGACAGGCCCGGGAGCCTCAGATGCCAGTGCACCTTGTCCCGACTGAGTGCAGGAAGCACAGCTGTGGGGGTGCTGAGGGGTGTCCAGGTGCTCAGCGGATGTGCACAGGCTGAGCACTGTACAGCCTTGAGGGGTCGCATTCACCTCACACCTAGCCGAGATTTGTCTGCTGGACTTAAAAATTCCCTCAGTTGACACTATGGAAAGCTGTCTGGAGGCTCCACAAACTGGTCAACATGGAGCTTCCCTATGACCCAGCAATCCCACTCCTAGGTATCTACCCAAAAGACACAAAAACACTGATTGAAAAAGATACCTGCACCCCCATGTTTATTGCTGCTTTATTTACAATTGGAAAAACATGGAAGCAGCCCAAATGCCCAAAAGTACATGACTGGATTAGGAAGATGTGGTACATATATACAATGGAATATTACTCAGCAACCGAAAAAGAGAAACACATGTCTTTTGCAGCAACTTGGATGGAGCTGGAAAAGATCATGCTGAGTGAGATAAGCCAGAAAGAGAAAGAAAAATACCGGATGGTTTCACTCCTAGCAGGAGTATAATGGACCAGGCGAGAAAATAACAAAAATAATGAACAACCATAGACCAGAGACATTCTGTGGGGGTGGAGTGGGGAATGGGATCAAAAACAGGGGGGTGGGGGGAGGGAAATGCACGGGACTATGGTGATGGCACACGGGTGATTTGGTGATGGGAAAACCACAGGGATTACAATCGAGATGAAAAAAAATGTACAAAATGATGTAAAAATAAACTTTTGTAATAAAAAAAAATGAATATACAAAGACAACAATGAAAACTGTGTTATAAAAAAAAAATTCCCTCGGTTGAATGAGTACAAAGATCTAGGAAGGGCACCTTGTTAAACGCTGCATAAACGTGCTCCATGGACTGACGGCGGCCCGGGCGGGTCAGCAATCTCAGAGACGGGACAGGGTGGGGAGAGTTGTCAGGGGTCTCCTGGAATCTTGGCCCTTTTCCTGGGAGTTTTGGGGGTCTGTGACCTGATAAACTGCCTCCCTCTGGGGAGCCTGCTGCCTCTGGTAACAGCTAGCTCCACATCCAGTGTGATAACGAGGCTTCCCCAGCCTCACGGTGGAGGTACACAGGACAGTGAGATTTGTGGGGACCCTCCCTGCCCAGAGCAGAGGGCAAAGCCATCTGGGTTGAGGAACAAGTGTAGTTTGAACAAAGCTTCCTGGAGGTGGTACCTGCATCCTTTGTAAAATCTGGAGTGAGAAAGCCCCAAGTGGTAACTGCTACAAAAGTAACACCTTCATTTTTTTTTTTATATGTACACGTGACCGTTTAGACCATGGTGAAGATATATGTGCCTCCGTCAGCCCGGGCTAGGTTTTGGTGCCGTAACAAATGGCCCCAAGCGTGACTGACTTCACACTGGCCCGCCAGAGGCATCTTTCAAGGGCAGCTGTCTTCCGTCTTCTCACTACTTCATGCTGTGAGCCGGCTCCTCAGCACGGGCTTCCTTGTTCCTTAGAACAGAGGGGAAACACCAGCGACACAGGTCACCACTCACAACCATGGCGTGTTGGTCCAATTACCAGGGGACAGAGGATCTTGGGGCTCAAAGGTGAGGAGAGCTGGGCCTGGGTGACACTGGGGCTCATCCACACAGTGCAAACGCAAGACCAGAGTGCAAAGGTAAACAAAGAATACTTCTATTTGCCCCTGCACCCCAAACCCACTCCCCGAGACTAGTGTCCCGCTGCAGTCAAGGTATAAAACCAGAAGAGGGGGTTTGTTGCTTCCCTGAAGCTCCTTGACTCCTCAGAAAGCACCCGCCTGTCAAAGGACTCAGACTGGCCCTGCAGCGCGGGAGCTGTCCAGCTGAGCTGAGTTCTGAACCTCCGCCCAGGCGTGAGCTGGGGAGCCTGAGGATGGGAACTCTGAGACCTGCCAGCTTCCGCCTCCCCTCCAATCCTGTTGGTTCCTCCCAACCCTGCACTCGCAGAGCAGGTTTGATACCTCAAGAGAGACAAAATGGAGAGAATTTCAGGGTGAACTTAGTAGAACGGGCAGCATGAGATTTAAAAAAATAAAGACTTGGAGTTTGAAGCATGGATGTGCTCTTCCCTTAACCCCGTGTGACCACAGACATGTCAGCCAGGTTCTCCTGGGCTCTGTTTCCTCTTCAATAATTAGACATAGATTCTCCAGCTCTATTGTGCTGTGACTAAGGGAATCAGTGACTCCCTTGTAGATAGAAAGACCCAAATGCTTATTTTATTGTAGCTGAGGAGACTCCAGCCTTTCTGTAGGATTCCTGGGGATGTCCTGGGGTCCCTTTATTCCTGCCTAGTACCCGCTCTGCGTCCCGACTACTGTGCCCACCACATGACCGTGGTAATGCAGACAGCATCGCTTTCCTGGGTCCCTGCACTGAGAGAGCAGTGTATGCAGAAGGCCTGTCCCTAACGCTCCACCCCCACAGTGAATTCATTCTCGCACACACTCAGTCTTCCTGATCTCCACGAAGGGCTGAACCCAGACCCAGGCGTTTGAGATGGAGCAGAGGCTGTGGTCATGAAGACAGTTTCCACATCCTCCCAGTCTTCGCACCATTTGAAGTCTGGCCTCATAGGCAAGAGGGGCTCAAGCTTTGTTCCCATCCGGAGGAGGAGAGAAGGGATTGTTTTTGTTCCATCAAAAACAGGTTGATTCCCAGGTGCTTCCAGAGCAGTAACAGGGACAGCGGCCTTCAGCCCTTCAACTGCGTGAGGCTTCAGCAGTCCCTTCAAGTCTCTCCGTGCATTCTGCTCCCGTTAAGGAACTGCCTAAAATAAAAATCTCTCCCACGTGGGCCCTCCCTGGTGGCGCAATGGGTTAAAGCGCTGCACTAAGGAGCTAAAGCCACTTCAGCACGAGTTCAATCCTCGCCCCGGAGGTGACCACGTGGGACGGCAGGCCTCTCCTGACCCGCCTGCTGCTCCCCTCAGCAGTGTACTTCGTCGATCTGCCTGTTCTGCTCCCCACTCTGTCTCTGGTGAAGCCTCTCACTGCCCCTGAGCCTCTGGCCTGCACCCCAGTTCTGTGTGCACAAATAAATAATAAAAATATATATATCTTCCACAGAGTTGCCTAATCTTTGTCCTCACATTAGTCCTCATAATTTGGAACTTTAGCCATTGGTGATTATCAGTCTGTTATGATCGTCTTACCAGGTTCTGAAGGTAAGCAGATTCCATAAAGGCAGGGATTATATCTGGCATTTTCCCAGCTGTTTCTCAGAGCCTAGAACGGTGCCTGGAATATAGCACGTACCCAAAAAGATTGGATAGGTGAATACATGAGTGGATAATGAATAAAGGCTTTAGTAACAAAAATCAAGACATCAGGCTAAGATCTGACTTCCATTTTGAGCGAAATTTGAGGTGTAGGTAGTGAGCTGTTAGGGTCCTGGATTGGCAACAGAAAGCAAGTGTGGCAGGCTGACCCAGAAGGGACCTAGAGCTGGAAAGAGAGGCAGGGTGACTCCAGAGGTGCACGTCACAGAATGTGGGGGACCCAGGTCAGATGGGGCAGTTCCATGGAGGGCAGGTGTAGGGGGCAACTCACTGAACCAGCTTTACCAGGTGTAAGTCAGGCACTGCTCAGTTGCGCGGGTGCCTCTCAGCAGTCTAGATGGGGGCCCTCTGGAGCAGGGCACTGCTCAGCCCACGTGAGGGTGTGTGGCCACCTAGTGGGAGTGCAGTAGCTTCTCAACGGACAACAGAGTTTGCTATCAGAAAGGCAATATGGATGGCAAGGGGCCAAACACCAGAATAATCAAAAACAAAACATGCCACCACGAACAGTCGACCAGGTTAACAGTAGCGGTAGAACTGGTATTTGCTATATCAAGATCTAGGGGATTTAGATCTTGGGGACCCGGGTGGGGGTTGCCTGGCACCTGCTCTCCACAAGACCTTCCTCATTTGTAGAGTCGCTCAACCAAGGCCCACCTGTGGTCATCGTGGCCCATGGAAATGCTGCCACCTCGTGGCCAAGACAGAAATGGCACCATCCCACAGCTTGTTGCCTGCCATTTTGTTCTTCCCCTTAGCTTCCCAGCCTCCGACCCTACCCCTCCTCCTCCCTCGGCCTCCTCTCCTCCTCCCTCGGCCTTCTCTCCTCCTCCCTCGGCCTTCTCTCCTCCTCTCTAGTTACTTAGCACTGATTTTCCTAGTGGAGTGGTCCACCATTTCCTCCAACAACCCAGGTCATGATCCCAACTAAGCCTAACATGGGGGGACAGAAAAGCCCAGCTTCTGAAAGTGGGAGTGAAGGGGAGAACAACTCACGCCCTTCACCCCTTTGTTCCCAGCCTTTGGGGTTACAGCATCACACACTGACCACTGCACCACCAGGAAGGGCCCAAAAGTCCATCTTTTTTATCTCTACTTGTAGTGCAGTCTCCATCATAATCACTAGCTTCTACTTCAGTCCACAGAGGACTGACAGCCCCTTTATTTTGTCAACTATTGCTTTTGATTACTACCGCTTCTCTGTCCTGCGAGCTCCAGGAGCAAATAGCCAACTGCCTGCTGGGCTTCTCCTGTGAATTTTGTGAATCCTACGAGGCTTCAATTCACAGTGGAATTTTGGCTGAGAGAATGAGAAGATAATTAGGCTTTGTTGCTATTAATATGTAATCAACGCAGCATCCTAAATATCCTCGCACTGGCTTCCCAGGCACCCCTCCTTTTTGGTTTGTTTTCCTAATCTGAGCAGAGGATACTGGCATCTACCCAGTTGATCGACCAAAGGACGCGGCTCTCACACCTCGCGCAGCGCCACCAACTGGCAGCCGAGTCTTCTGGCGCCTCGTCACGTGCCCAGCGGCCATGGCTGGTGATGGCTAGCTTGCTTTCCCTTTCATTCGACATTTGAGCCCTTTCTCATATTTCTAGGGTTGGGGAAAGCAAACAGTTCCTTCAAGTGGCCAGATAATAACCACTTTGGCTTTCCTGGCCAGATACTCTCTGTCAGATGGATCAACACAGCCATTGCAGTGTGAACGCCGTATGTATCACGTGCAAGCAGCCAGCCAGTTCGGGCCCCTGCAAGGGGATTTGCCCACGGGCCCTATGCCCTAGTCTGGTTCCTAAAACACAAGCTGGATCCCAAAACTCCATCTTGCTAACAAATATTCGTGGGTTCCCGTCACGCACATCAGTGATCCCCAAAGTAGAGAAACCGGGCCTCTTTGCTGGCGCAGGGGTTTAACCACAGCGCTGTGGAGAGATGGCCAGCCACTGCAGGATGAGTTCCCTCCCTGGCCAGGGAGCTGATCTGCTAGGGGCAGCAGACCTCTCCTGCCTGCCTGCTGCTCCCCTCAGCAGTGTATTTCAGCAGATGCACCTATTCTGCTCCCCACTCTGTCTCTAGTGGAGCCTCTCACCCCTGGCACCTCTGACCTGCACTCCAGTTTTTGTGTACATAAATAAATCTATAAAAATAAATAAAATGGAGAACAGGATGCTCCCTGGGGACCCACTGGGCTTGTATTCACAGTGGCATTTTGGCTAAAAGAGTGGGGAAATCATGAAGCTTTCTTGCTATTGATATACAGTTTAAGTAACTGTGCAGTACATCATCATTTCTAAGCAATCATGCATGTTCGTTGTATGTGCAAGGGTGTTTTACAGTCTAAAAATGTAAGGACTCATCAGGAAAAAGGCCTCACTTCGCTGCCCCTGTGTAACCTGCTACACAAAGCTTTGCAGTTGTCTGAACTCGTCAAGCATATTTTAGGCCCTCATCTATGTCTTAATGCCCGTATCCCGACAAAAACACACTGTGTTTTAGGAATAAAGTTGTTATCTCTTCAAAGAACCCTGATAACACAAAAACTTGCCTTTCATGCCCCTTTATCTCGCATCAATGCTCTTTCCTACAGATGTATATTTCTTGGTAAGCCACCCTGTCCTTGAGGCACATACATGTAACGCGAACTAGTCATCTGAAAAATTAGCATCATCCCAGGAAACTGGTATAAACTCAGAACTTTTTAAACTTTCTAAAAAGAACACCGTGCTGGGCTGTTTGTGATTTCTTACCCTCCCATAAGTAGATCTCTTAGTATCTCTCCATTAGGCACAACAGTCCTCAAGATACTCGCTAGATCATGCCCATCTCACCTGAGTAGACAGGACTCATGACCTTGCCACAGATGATTACGGGGACAGAAAAGTATAGTTAGAATTCTGATGAGAACCCCAAATGTATTAAACATTCTACACCACTAGCGTATATCTGAATACTTAGCATTTATTCACTGTAACATCTTGGGAAACAACGTGGTTAAGTAAACTGAAATTATAAGCAAAAGATCAGATGTTTGGAATCTAGGCTCCAGAATTATTACAATTCACCCCTCTCCTTGCTTTTCTGGACAATCAAATAAGGGTGCTAACCATTCAGGGAATGAGCCATTCAAGGAGACGAATGTCAAAATGTCATGTCTGTTTACACAAGGCGACAGCAATGATCTCTGTGACTCATAGGCCTTGGAATTTCTTGTGTCTACTCTCTTAACTCTCCATCTTGTCATTTGACTCATGATCCACTTTGGGTTTTACACTGTCCACTGGCAGAAAATGACCAGAGATAGGAAATAAATTCTGAAGAAATGGCTTTTACTTTCCTTACTTATGCTTCAGAGTTGCATCTTCTTCCTGCAAAAACTCACATCTTTTGAGTGTCACCTCAACTAAAATAGGATTTCACTCATCCAGTAAAAATAGATTATGAACAAGTAGCAGAATGAATAGGCTCTTGTACATGACACCTGCCCGGCTGTCTCTCAGCTCACTTTCTACCATATGAGCTGCCGCCTTTTCTGTCAGGTTTAGGCACTTGGGCTCAAAGATGCAAACCAAGCTGCAGAAAATACATTTCTGATCACATCTCCCTGTTACTTCAACATTTGTATTTCTAGTTCCAAAATATTCCATGAATTCATGCAGAAGAATGGGCTTGACTAAAAACTCTTCCACCTGATCTCTGTGGTTAAGAGTCCAATTTCTAGTAAAAGGCAAATGATCTTTTGTACCTTTCTACAGCTTCCACATTTTTAGGGTTTATCATGATTATCATGAGTTTTCTGATGCCGCCACAGTTTTGCGTTTATCATGAGTTTTCTGATGTCGAGACAGTTTTGAATTTAGGCTAAAAGCTTTCCCACATTGATTACATACAAAGGATTTCTCCCCTGTGTGGATTTTCTTGTGCTTATTGAGATTTGAAATATGATTAAAAGCTTTCTCACATACATCACATTTATAGGGTTTCTCTTTAGTATGAATTTTCTTATGTCGATTAATATCTGACCTATAGCGAAAGGCCTTTTCACATTCATTACACTTGAAGGGCTTCTTTTCAGAATGAATTTTCTGATGTTTAATAACATTTGAACGATAGCTAAAGGCTGTTCCACAAAACTTGCATTTGTAGGGTTTCTCTCCTGTGTGAGATCTTCGATGGGAAACTAGATCTATGAAGCGCACAAAGGTCTTGTCACAATCAGCGCACCTGTGAGCTTTCTTTCCAGCGTGTATCTGTTGATGGCGAGTCAGATCGATCAGCTGCGTGAAAGCCTTCTTACATTTATCACATGAAAAAGGCTTTTCTCCAGTATGAATTTTCTGATGTTTATTAAGATTTGAAGTACTTTTAAAGGATTTTTCACAATCATTACATTTGTAGGGTCTCTCTCCAGTGTGAACTCTTTGATGTAGGATAAATTTTGAGTACGGACTAATGTCCTTTTTGCAGAATTTACATGTGTAGTATTTCTTCCTTACATGACTTTTTTGGTGTTGGGTTTTTTGGGAGAAACTGAAAAAGGCCTTTCCACAAAATTTACAGGCAAAGAGCTTCTTTTGAGTGTGAATTTTTTGAGACTGGGTCAAGTTGGCTCTTTTGCTGGCATGAACCCTCTGATGTCTATTCAAGGATGAGCGGAACCTGAAAGCCCTCTGACACACATCACATCTGTTTGGCTTCAGGGAGCTGTGCCTGGTCTGATGCTCCATAAGCTTTGAAGCTCTGTGAAAGGTGATGCCACACTGGTTACATTCAAAGGGTCTGTCTAGAATATACCTTCTTTGGAGTGTCGCAAATGAGGAGCCATGTGTAAAGGCCTCTGCGTTTTCATGATGGTGGGGGAGTTGTGCTACCTTGTGAATCCTCTGATGTCCCACGAGTTGTGAGATTTGGCCAAAGACCATACTGCAGCCATCACACTCATGATGCTGCGCTAAAGTACAGAGTTGCTGATATGGAGCACGGTGAGAATTCTGTCTGATGGTATTTGCAGATTCGTTAAGGGTAGGATAGTTCTCCAATGCTGGCTGACATGCTAAGGGGAAAGAAGAAAATATAAGTTAGAGCAAGCTGGTGAGCAAGTGGCTGGGGCCCAATGGGTTCAGGGTAAGCTTGGAGAGAGGCAGGGTAGAAAGTAGGGGTCTGTGGGGCTAGAAGGAAGAGAAAGATGGGGTGGGGGAGAGGGAGAGAGAGAGAGGACGCTGTGAGGACATGAGTCACTTAAGTGATCAACATGTGGCTCAGGAAAATTTTCTTTAAATTTGAAATACTTACATTTGTGACTGTAAAACAACAACAAACACTTGTTGAAATTTTAGTTACCTTAATAGAAAATGTTAAGGAACTCAAAAAGAACATGGAATTCCGAGCAGGGATGCATGTTTTCTTTTCACGAAGGCCCTGTAAAATCTCTCTTCTATACACAGCGATTTGTGAAAGTGATTATGCTTACTTTTCCTTTTAACAACAACAAATTTGGGGATCTTTTGTAATTATAAACCTGTTTTTCGATTTTGCTGACACCAAGTCCACATGACAGAGTAGTTACTGTGTGGTGGCCCCAATCTTGATTTGGGCTAGTACTCTCTTCAGATATTGAGTTGTATTTATTCTTGATAATGCATGAACATTAAGAATAATCTTATGTGTGTGTGTGTGTGTATCTGTTAATTTGTTGAAATATGGTTGGTGAGGAATGAGAGGCTTTATATACACACATACTCCATTCAAGTAAGTCCTGATATGATTATGAGCATCATAATTTTCTAGTATCTTGATAACCCTAGACTCTAGCCTAGACTATCAAACTTCTGACTCCACATTTTGATAAAAATTCCTACCATTCATTTTCTTTTTGGTAATAAAACTAAATAAAACTTAGTTAACTGGTAAAAAAAAAAAAAAAAGACCACACAAAATATTATAGATAAGTTAATAAATCCAAAATAAACATCTATCATTGGCAAGATGGAGAACTAGACTTAGCTTGTTACTTTCATAATTCTAGACCTTTGAATGCTACTCTAGTGATTAGAAAATAATATTTTCTAGACATTCAACATAAGACAGAATCAAGTGGTAATAAAAAGGTAACAAAATAGAAATAATAGGTTTGAGTCTATGTTTAAATAAATTTAGTCTTTAACATTTGTTGAAGGAAGAAGCAGAGGTATTTTGTTACTTAAAGGGCAGGCATAAAAGTAGCTAAAATAGCGATGTAGCCTGTGAAAGACAGATGGGATATGGGGAATTGTGGGAAGAATTGCATAAAATCAACAAAAAAGTTCATTTTAAAAAATGGAGATTTCAGGGGAGATGGTTCATAAAGAAAAATTGTTAGAACACCTGGTGTAATTAATGTCAAAGGAGATGATACCCTTTTTTCCAGAAATTTAGGAGATGAATTAATGATCTATAGCTAAAAAGTGAGAAAAATCTAAAGGAAATATGAACCCCAGGAAGAATTATAAATTGCCCAACCAACCTGCCTCAAATGACATTAACACTGGCCTTATGAAGTCATAATTGTGTAGACACTGAAAACCAATTTAATAAGCAGTGATCATAGCATTTTGAGGGGTGAGAAAGGGGCACAAATATAATAGGAGAGTCAATATCTAAATAAGAAAGTCAGGAAAAAGTAGTAAAAATATTAAATATTGAAAAAAAAACAGATCACACCCAGCTATTTCTTATGAAAGGGGTAAAGAGTAAATCAAGGATACACAGAGAAAAGACAGACATTGATTTTCATTATTAGCCTAAGAGTACTGTTTGATTCTTTGAGTTATACGTATTTGTCTCTTTGATCAAGAATTTAAATAAATCCCATCTTTAAAACTTAAAAAATCAAATATTATTTGTAATATGTGATCTAGTACTTTAAAATACTAGAGACAGAGGGACACATTTGACAAAATACATGAAAAGCCTTGCACTAAAAATGATAACATATTGCTGAGTTTAAAGACCTAAATCAATGAAGTTAAAGCTCATTTATAGGCCAGAAAACTCAGTATTATTATATTAACTCTCCAAATTGACCTATGGATTCAGTGCATTCTCAATCAAAATTCCAGCAGACATTCATTTAGAATTCGCTGCTTATTTGCTGACAAGGGCCCACCGCTGAGTGACTCTCTGGACACTGTCCCACCTGCCTTGCCCTAAGCCACTCTGTCCCTTGGATGAGCCAGCAGTCACATCACTGCGGGAGTACAAAGATCAACGCCTTTGTCTCAAATCGGAACATTTCAGCAGAACCACCCCAACCCCAAAGCCTCATACAGAATAGGGTGAAACCTGTATTGCAAGAGTCTTACTGTTCAAGTATTCTATATGCCAGCCAAATTGGTTTCCCCTTAGTGTTAAAAGGGTTGTTTCCAAAGAACCTGAGAAGTTTCTAGAGGCAGATCTGAGGTTTAGGATCTATTTTTTCATGGATCCTGCCCAGTGCCAAAGGTATTTAAAAATACATACTTAGAGTCATGTGAGGAACACCTCCCTTTTTAAGAAGGGGGATATGGAGAAATGGACTCTGGAAGAAGAGAAACAACGGGATCAAAAGAAGATTCATGTGAGTGTTTACTCCCTAAGATACACAAAGAGAGCTCATTCTCTCGTGGGTACAGTTTGATTACTTGTTCACTCGCTCACTGCTTGCTAATTACCTGGGCATGGAGTACTTGTTCCCTCGCTCACCATCATCCAGGGGTAGTTATTTTCCTTCAAAGACGAATTCGCTTTTGCCTTAAAAGCCCACTGTCCTGCATATAGGAAAATAAAATGATTTTCAATGCTTTGACTATCAGAATTTAAATCGAATCTTTTGCTCATAAGCCAGCTGACTACTGGATTCAGTTTCTTTAATTATTCCAGCATAATTTGTAACATTCTCTTTCACCTTCAGACCCCACCTAAGCTAAGGATGGACATCAAATAAGGAAAGAGGGATCTTACAGGGAACCTGGGAGCAGTTTTCTCTCACAGTACTGCACACAAATCATCTATTTGTTTAATAATAGTTCTCCAGCAAATTTGGGGGCCCACAGTCGCCAGAGGACTCTCACATCTGAGAAAGGTGTGAAATCTGAGAAGATGTAGATATAAGAAGTTGGGTGTCGGAGATGGCTGAGTGTCCCCATGTCCTCCCTGCAGAAAGGCCCATGGCTTACACAGGAAATCAGAAGCTTAGGTGAGACCATCAAGGGTTCTGTAACTATCAAAACAGACAGCTTATCAACCATGGGAAAACACATTCTTACCCAAAATCATCAAATGTTTGTAGTTGTCCATCATCACCTTTTTGTACAGATTCTTTTGGTCAGCAGCTAGGCATTCCCACTGCTCCTGAGACAAGTCAATGAACACATCTCCAAGGGTCACTGATCCCTGAAACAACAAGTACCTTGATTTTCCAATTGCCCATATAGCTGAGTAGCCTAGAGAGGCTTAGTCACTTGAGACATGACAAATGGGAAGTTGAGTGTGAGAATAAATCTGGTAGCAAATTTGAGAACAGAGTGTCAGTGTCAGGACTGAAATAGACACTTATCACTGCAGTCTCCCCATCTGAAGCTGATTCTAGAAACCGCTCTGCACACATACATTTGAAACAATTCCTCAAAACGCACAAGCACAGGAAGAATAGAGAGGTTGAAGGGCCAGATAACTAGCAAGCAAACTCAACTCATAATATTTAAAGCTCCTGAAACATAAATCTCAAGGCCCGGATGGTTTCACTCGATAATTCTGTCCAAACTGAAAGAAAACTCAACACGTTCTACCCATTCTGTCTTCCAGAAAATGATGACAGGGAAATACTCCCTAATTCACATTATGGAGTCAGTTTTACCCTGACACCTCACCCAGACAGCGACAGTCAGAAACACTGTTTAGGTGACATTTGTCTCAAAATGGTTCAAGTAGACAAGTTAAGGACAGAGGAAGACTGTCACAATTACACTTCATCTAAATGTTATCAAAGATGCTTTATATGCAATAATCATTTAATAACTGCTTTTTTCATTTGGTAATGTATTCCGAACAAAGAAAGTCTTTACGAATTCTATGTTAATATCACTGCCCAAATTGCAATCACATTCTTTTTTAAAAGCCAAACAGAACAAGGTAATGAAAAATATTACCTGGCAGTTGCTTTTTAATGATTATTTTTTAAATGATAGCTAAATAGCAGTTAACTTATATTTTGAATGATTTGGAAATTGGAGTTAAGATGTGAACATTTGTAAGATGTGGTCAAAGAAGCATCTGGAGAAATGTACAGTTTCCCTTGGATTAACACTTTTTTAAACAGGTGTGCCCAGCTATGGGTGGAATTAGCAGAGAGCATCTTTAGCAAAAGTTAAGATTTAGGAAACAAAGCCAATGTAACTAATAAAAATGATCACCTTAAAGACAGAAAGTCCACCAAAATCAAGGTGATTGCAACAGACCTGGAGATGGTTGCATAAGGTAAAGCCAAAATTAATCAGAATATAAATACGATTAAATAGCCAAGAAAAGGAGAGGCTTTTCAAAAAAGTGAAAGATCTTTTAAAAGGAGAGGCTAGTTGGGCCCTCCCTGGTGGCGCAGCGGGTTAAAGCACAGCACTGAGAAGCTAAAGCCACTTCAGCATGAGTTCGATCCCCACCTGCCCCAGAGGTGACCACATGGTGTGGCAGACCTCTCCTGACCTGCCCGCTGCTCCCCTCAGCAGTGTACTTGTTGATCTGCCTGTTCTGCTCCCCGCTCTGTCTATGGTGAAACCTCTCGCAGCCCCTGAGCCTCTGGCCTGTACCCCAGTTCTGTATGCACAAAATAAATAAATCTTTTAAAAAAAAAAAAAAAAGGAGAGGCTAGTCACCAAATGAATGGGATTCTGTGAACAGTTCATTTTTAAAATGCTGACAAGTATCTAATAAAGGTGAGAGATAGACCCAAAGGAATCAGGGGATACAATTGAATTATTTTTAAATAATAATGAGCTGCGTCTAATCAAATTCATAGTTTGGTATCCATTGAGAACAAGACAGTCACATCGCCTGAACATAGATAATATGTACTGTTGTCAGGCTGTGGAACCCAAGAATTCTCCAAGACCGGAAATGAGTTTCAAAACTGGCCTATGTTTTTCAAAGTAGAGCTTGGTATTAACTGTGACAGAAGTAATAGTGCATCTCTGGAACTAACTATTAATAGGGGACTATTTGCACACACACACCATTTAGAGAAGATTACAAGAGATAATTGCAGCAGTGAAGTACTGCAAACCCTAATCATTTAAGGAATAGTTTAATTAAGGCGTAATCACACTGTAAAATTGCGTGTGGATATTGTAAGAATTAGAGATTTCTATGGACAATCACAGAAAATCTCTAGAACATTTTGCCGTTCAAAAAATATATTTACAGTGATAGATATCACATAATGATCCCTTTTATAGATAAATACTTGAAAATGCTACTAATCTATGCATGTATGTATATGCACAGATGTGGGAACTAACAGTGCAGTTTATGAAACTCAAAATAAGAGGTTTAGAAATGAAGTTTTACTTGGATTCTGAAATTTTTCTTTAATGCAAGAATTAATTGTAAGTTCCTTACAATTTTTAAAAGAAAAAGAGCTGTGTTGTTTCCCAGAATCATTTAGCTTCGTGAGTCTTAAGATTGAATCTAACCACTGCATTGTACTCTCAAGTGTTGCATGCATTAGCTTTTAGAAAACCTTACACATTTTAAGGAATATTTTGATCAAATGAAGTCTGATTTAATCGAGCTCTTTCTTCTACATGTGGGTGCTCGTTTGTTTCTGCTCTTTACTGTCAGGCACCGGCTAAACTTTTTCCTCTCACGTTAAATGCAGCTGTCATTAATTACCCAGTCTTTCTGTCTGCATCGATTTGTTTCTGAACGTCCGCTGTTCTGCTCACCTCCCCAGACAAAGGCTAACTTCACACCCCTTTGCTGCTGTAGCCTGGTGGCCCACACAGGGTAATTAGCCTACAGTTCTTTTCCTGTTCTGCCCGGACACTATTGCAGGCTCATCATCTCTGCAACTGATTTGCTCCAACCATTTGCTATTCTCCAGATAATCAGGAAGTTTCAGAGCTACAGAGGCAACCTCTGGCCTCAGAATTTGCAACTCTATTAAGTTCTAACAATTCTAACAAGCTCCCTGGTGATCCTGAGGGTATGGGAGCCACACAATGAATTGCACAAAGCAGGCTTCCGAGTCACCTGGGGGCTTGTTAAGGCCCAGCAGCACGAGGGGACCCCTCCTGAGCGTCCTATCCATAGGTAGTAGCCTGAGAGGGGCCCAAGGATTTGCAATTCTAACAGATTCCCCGGGGAGACCCGCACTGGGTCAGCTCAGCTGGCTCGTCTGCATCTGCTTAGCCGAAGTCCTAATAAGCCTGCCCGGTCTTAAAGAGCACCTCTTGGCCAGCACCTCCTTGAGTGATTTGTTAAATGAATCTGTGAATATTGCAAGAGAGGAAAAGGCAAAGGAAGAGAACTTTTGTTCGCCGCCTAGTCTCAGCTGAACACAGACAGGCAAGGAAGCAAACGAGCAAGGAACAGACTAGCAGCATTTCAGAAGAAGAGACATTAACTCACCTGGACCATCACTTGGGACATGACTTTTAAAAGTGAAAGAGCCATTTATCCTCCACTGTCTTCTCGGTGTCCCCCAGAGAGCGGCACTCGGAGAAACCACACGGTCGGTCGGAATTCGGAAAGAGAAGGGGGGGAGGATGTCGCGGGGGGGGGGGGGTCGCCCACAGCCCCTTTCCAACACTCAGAAGGAAGCAGACTGAGCAGCAGACCCCCCAGCCTGGGCCCCTGGTTCCCCTCTTCACCCAATCCTGGAAACGACACCAGGGGGTGGCTGCTGCCAGAATGTGGGGTAGAGCAAAAGGCCCCCGAGATTTAGGGTCTGAAACTGTTCTCACCAAACTGCCCTGAAAAATGAAGCTGCCTCTTGCAGTCAATAGGCTAGGAGCCCACACCCCTTCTCAGAGATGGAAATGCGCCCAGGACAGCAGGCCCAGCCCACACCAGAGCCTGCTTATCTGGAGTCAGAGAAGCGCACAGACGCTTCTGGTTTCTCAATCAGGATGGTCACCTGCCTGCCTATCCCCAGCGCTCCTGACCCACGGTGTAAAGGAGAGTGTGCAGACAGTGGCTCTCACATGGGGACATGTCCTGTAGTCACTTGGGGGGACTTGAGAAACAGCGATACCCCTGGACTTTATGGTTCAGTCTGGGGTGGGGCCCATGTGTCCAGAGCTCGGACGTTTCCATGGGATGCCCGTTGTGCTGCTTGAGGACTCTGCACCGTGACAGTCAGTGGACTCAGGAATAAGCAGGGACTAGACTGAACCTGATGGGGGTTCTTTCACCTTTCACTCCGCTGGCCAAGTGACTCACAGGTGATGTTTGTAAAACACACATCCAGTGGGGCTCAGAACCAATTTCCCACTAGAATGAGTGAGAAGAAGGGTCTCCCTGGTGGTCCTGACCCCCACAAGGGGAGCTGCAGTGGAGGAGAGGCAGCGTGGCACCCACAAACATGTAGTGGCGTGAATAGCAGCTCTTCTGTCCACTAGGAGTTCGGGGAGAGGCAAAAGCCACAAGGTTGGTGTGACAGGAGGGTCAGCCTGAGTGGTCTTGGCGAGAATGAGGTGGACACTGTATGGACGAATGGACCAGAAGCCACAGAATGGGGCATCAGACCCCAACACTCACTTGTACCCAAAACCAGGCCAGCAGGTGACACCAGGAATAAATGCCACACAGATGCCAAAGCCAAAGACGGAGCAGGACTAGGTGATGTTGGCACAGGTAAGCAGCGAATGGTGGGTGGTGCTGGAGTAAAATTTTTGGGTTGCCTACATCTTGTTCTTGGCTTAAAGTAGCAATAAAATTAGAATGACTCAGCAGTGCACTTTATCAGTGACCTGCTCTGCCCCCGACTCTGCCTCTAAGGAATCCGCTGTCCCTGCACCTCTGAATCCCAGCTCTGTGTGCATAAATAATCTTTTTTTAAAAATTAGGGTAGGATCATATATATGGTTAGTGCCAAAAACTAGACATTGAAAGGACACCAGTGTTTTCAGATGAGTAGATGGAGTTCTAGAAAAGCATCAATAACAAAATGGAACAAATATTAGCAAATAGAATTGAGCAATATTTTTTCCAGTCTTGAGACATAATTGACATATAGCACTGTATAAATTTATACGGGAGAGCAGAATGACTTGACATTCACATGTTGTGCAAC
>NW_004567123.1:29096752-29116993 GCF_000260355.1 Condylura cristata | reverse complement strand
TAGGGAAGCTCCATGTTTAGCAGTTTGAGGAACCTCCAAACAGTTTTCCATAGTGGTTGTACTAGTTTGCATTCCCACAAGCAGTGTAGGAGAGTTCCTTTTTCTCCACATCCTCGCCAACATTTGTTGTTGAAAAAAGCAATTATTTTTAAAAGTAAGATACCACCACCAAGTTGGAGTTAGTCTAGGAGTGCAGTTTAATTCTGTAAAATTAACTGGTGAGATGAGCTGTATTAGCAAGATAAAGGTCTTACTACGAATATGGAGCTGATAAACTTCGGATTCCACTTAAGCACAGAAGGAAATGCCCTAAATGTGATCAACAGGAAATCTATAAAGAACCCAAAGCAAGTGTGCTAATGACTTCAATCTGGTGCAAATTTCAATATAGTACAAGTCTTCCAAAGTTTCCAAAATTGCAAGGAACCTCCCAACATACAGCAGCAGAGAACACTAGTTGCAAACTGTACTCGTATTATTAAAATTTGATTCCATCTCTTTAGCAGACGAATTAAAATTTATAGACTTAACTCTTAAGCCTAGGGTTGTTAGTGTCCTCAGTTGAGCACACTGTTTCCTCATGCTTTGGAATATTATGAATGATTTTATAACTGATGCAGTAATATTAGCATTCACTGTTGTTAACATTTTAAATCTTTTAATTAACACACTAGTCTTACCCAAACATTCATTAAATGACAGTGCTCTCAGGGGCTTTCAAAATTTGTGAAGACCAATAACTTTCAATTGGAAATTGATATTATAATATAGGACAAAAACCATCATGCAGTTAATTTAATGAGAACTCTCAGTTCAGCATCAGAACACTGAGAAGTTCTCCAAGACAGCGCGAGTGCAAGAGTGGATTCAGTCCACGAGTGCGAACATACTCAGGGAGACTCTTGCTCACTATTTTGTGTCTACCTGTGAGGATTGTCCTATTGAATGATGCAGGTTCTGAATATTTCCAGGTCTGGGTAAACAATTCATGCTCTATAATTCTGTATGAGAGCAATTTTTAATTTTTTGGCTCAAATTTTGGCTTTCCATTTGTTTTCAAACTGTTAGGGTGCATGTCTGATTTTTAAAAATAGATCCATGTCTCCTATTCTTGTATAACAAGCCTTTTATTTAAAACTACATTAAAAATTCCCATGTCAATTACTATATCTCTGTATTGTAATTTTTATGGTTATCTGCTTTCCCACCTTATGGCATCCTGTGAGCTGTTTTTTTCCCCTTAGAGTCAGATTTCTGACAATGTGTCGCTATTAATAGAAGCCGTAAGAGAAGTACTTACACTTGTGTCTTAGGACAATTATTTGCTTAGCTCATATTTCTAAGAATATAATCGCTACATTAAAGTGTGTGTTCATTTTAAATCTTGGAACAGAGTGGCCTCTGAGTTGTTTTACAAATTATATTTCAAACAGAAATTTATGGGAATGCGCATTTCCCCAAACTTATGCCCACCCTCGCAATCATTCTTCTTTATAATCTTTGCTAACTGTAAAGGCCAAAAAAATGTATTTAAACATTTGCATTTGTTATTTGTAGTTTATGGGCTGCCTTTACATATTTATTGCTCATTTGCATTTTCCTTTTTATTGCTTTCCCCTTCATATCCATAAATCACTTTTATGGTGGAATGATGCTCTTATAAATGTGTAAGAGATAATTAAATGAAGTCAATAAACCATTTCTTTCACATGCTTAACGTGTATATTTTCCAAGTGCGTTTTTACTTGATTTTTCCTTGGAAACTCAGACTTGAATTTTTTTTACAATAAAATTCAGCAGTCATTTCATTTATGGTTTGACCAGAGATTAAATAAGAAAATTCTCTTATATTTTCTCTAGACACTTGGTGGTTTACTGTTTAAGTTTTAATTGCCTCCTCTTACAACACCCTACTTGGAAATCCCACCTTTATCGTATTATGAGTTCTTAAGAACTTGGCCTGTTCTCTGAAGTTGCTAGAAACAACCTTTTGAACACTACATTAATATCACACTTACTCAAGTCTGGTAGAAAACAATTTAATTTTTTCAAGTCCTGCCTGTTATCCCGGTGTTTGTCGCTCCCCTCCCCAGGTGAAACTTAGAGGCATTCTGTTAAGTAAAGAAAGAAAGAAAAAGATCACACAATGTCTTGAGATTGTGATTAGAATTTTACCTCCCCTCGCCCCCCCAGAAAACAGTGTCTCCCCTCCTCCACGTACACAGCAGCATGTAAAAGATTATTTTGTGTAATTTTGCCCATTTCTTGCTAGCCCAGTTCTAGACATTGTCTGCTATCATGAGTGGAACTTACTTCCCATGACTGTCACTGGCATGAAAAGACAATTCCTATGAGAGTAAAATGACCTCACGTCATCTTCACCGTGGGTTAAAGTTAACATTGCCAAAGGTGGGACAAATGGACATCATTGTATAAAACTGACCTGAGATGAACATGACATCCCTTATGCAGGATTCCTGCCCTCCAAAACGTGTGATTTGACTCTAATTGGAAGGAAGCGAGCAGACAGACCCAAGTAAAGACCCATTCTTCCAATTAGTCTTTCCTCTTCAAAATTACTAAGGCAATGAAAGGTAAAGAAAGGCTGTAAAACTGAATTACAGAAATCTAAATGAGAGGCTCCGTCAGTGAAAGGACTGACTCTGAATGGATCCTAGCTCAGGGGGGAAAAAAAAGTGACATAGAATTTTTTGGGGGGTAATGGTAAAAAGTGGTATCCATACTAGATGAAAACATCATACCCATATTCACTTTCCTCAGTTAGAGAACTGTATGTTGGTGACATAAAAGAATATCCTTAGGGATATTCTTAGGGATCGTGAGTAGTGTTCGGGCTGACAGTTTATGTTGGCAACTTAATCTCAGCTGGAGAGGCAGATGAGTTGAGAGAGAAGGCGAATGTGGCAAAATATGAAAAACTTATGAAACAAGACAAAGTGTACAGATGTTTGTTCAAAGTGATACTTCTTGCAACCTTCTGTAAGTTTGAAAAATTTCAAAATAAACTTTAAAGAAAAAAATCATTCTTCTCAAAATATCCTGCTGAACTCTTAGGGTCCTGTTTTCATCAAATTATCACCTATAAATTCATAATTATTATCGTGTCTGAGCGCTCTTCTTTGACCTCGTCTTCCTTGGATATGTGTGTGTGCCGGCTCATCAACTGTTTTAGGGTATTGCTTTTGAAATCCAGGGGGGTGTCTGCACTCCAGGGTGAAAACTTGCTAGCGGTGGGTGTAATTAATCCTTTAAGGCACTGCTGGGCTTTCTTTTCTAATACTTTAGCTAAATGTTTATGTTTTCACATGTGTAAGCGCCACAGACCTTTCCTTCTGAAGGAGACCCTGAGTCTACAGAGATACAGGTTGTAGGTTGAGCCGGGTTGAGATCCCTAACCCTAGGGTTAGGGATCCCAACAAAAGCAGGGATGATTTGGACAACAAAACACCCACCTCCCACAAAGGGCAGGAACGCTCCGACAGCCCCTCCCGAAGGGGCGCGGAGACGCATGGGAAACCGAGTCCCCACTTTGATGGACACCGGCGGGAGCGAGGGACGGGTCCTTCGCGGCTCCTTTTGCGCATGTGCAGTTCTTCCTCATTGTTCCCCCTTCCCTGGTCTCCGGCGTCCGGCACCAGATAATCGCGACGCTTGGGGCCGCGCTGCCCGGTCGGTCCTGCACGGAGGATATGCCCTACAGGTGAGAACTTACCTAGGGGGCGCTTTGCCGGGCTTGGAGTATGTCGGTGTCCACCTGCGGTGGAAGCAAAAACTTGCACTTGCTCCTGGGTGCTGGCGCTCGTCCTGGAGAGGCGAGTGACAGCGCCATGCAAGGCTGAGACCGAGCCGCAGGTCCCACGAGAAGAGGGGAGAGAGGGACGCGGGCTTCTTGGTCAGGTAAAGTGAGCTTGAGAAATGTTCAGGAACTGTTTCCAGAAGCGCCTCAACGTGTTCCCCAGCCAGCCACGCGGTGGCGAGTCAAATCCAGCCCCCCAGGGAGGACAGTGAGTTCTCAGCGCCCTCAGACTGCAGGCCAGCGGCCGGGATGGGTCTGTGCAGAGCACTGCCCGAGTTTGAACTAAAACGAGTTCAAATTCTGGCCCAGCCACGGTTGCCCTAGATAACATGATGGCCTCTGAGACTCAGTTTCTCCATCTGTAAAGTGAAGTTTTTCCTAAAAGCCGCTTCGAGGTTGTTCTGAGGCTTCCGTAAAGAAAGCCACGAAAGCCCTCAGCTGCAAGGCCTGGCCGGTGCCCGGAAGCACCTGGAAGGCCTCTGGCTTTATCACTGTTGCCATTAAGTACATTATTTGTTCTCCAAGACCATCCCGCCACATCCGTATCACGGGACCCATTTTTTTTTTCATTTTTAGTATGATAAGCATTATTCAAGTGTACTTTACAAAAGTTTATTTTTATGTCATTTTGTACATTTTTTTTTCCATCTCAATCGTAATCCCCGCGGGTTTCCCATCACCAAGTCACCACACGGGACCCATTTTAACCGAAAGGAAAATCAAGGCATGTCAGTCACATCAAAATAAGTTTCGTCTTAAGTGCTTTGGAAAGACTCAAACCCAAAGAAGAATAGGTGCCTTAAATATATCAAATCAAAAGTTTGTCTTAATTCTTTAACCTTGAAAAGCTGAAAATATTAGTCAAAACATCAACCAGCACATCTGTGTCGGGTTTTTGGGATGGTTGCTTGGTGTGGTTTTGTCCTTTTATGCTATTTGAAAGAGAAAGTCAAACCCCACAGAAATGAGAAAATTAGCAGGCTGTATTTGCCAGTCTTTCGCAGTTATGAGGTAAATGCCATTTTATTTCTCCCCACGCTCAACACACACACACACACACACACACACACACCCTTTTTCCTCCTCCTCATCTTCCTCTGCTGAATAGTTTTAAAGTAAACCTCAAACCCCAGAAGATTGAGCATGAAACAAGTTAGTCAGGACCAGTGGCTTAACCTGTCAAACTCTGCTACCCAGTGATTCTTTTAACCACATCTTCCTTCTTGACTTTGTCTTGTTTCATATTCCAAGGAGGTGTGAGTTATAAGAGAAAGATGCTTACTTTTCTCAGAGAAAAGCCTGCTCCCCTTAGCTCCTGTGGTTACATGGGCTCAAGAGATCCTCTCCTTACCTGCCTCTTCAGGGGAGCTTTTTCCTACCTGGGGCCATGTCGGCTGATCTGTGTGGGTTTCCAGGCAAATGTAGAAAGGCTTTCAAAGAAATTATTTCTCACTTTTTTTTAAAATTTATTTTATTTTTTAAAAAAGATTTATTTATTTGTGCATACAGAACTGGGGTACAGGCCAGAGGCTCAGGGATGGCGAGAGGCTTCACCAGAGACAGAGTGGGGCGCAGAACAGACAGATCGACGAAGTACACCGCTGAGGGGAGCAGCGGGCCGGTCAGGAGAGGTCTGCCGCGCCATGTGGTCACCTCCCGGCCAGGCTGGAATCAAGCTCATGCGGAAGCGGCTTTAGATTCTCAGTGCTGTGCTTTAACCCGCTGTGCCACCAGGGAGGGCCATTTCTCACTTTTCTTTCCTATTTCCCTCCCCTCCTGACTGCCTTCACAGTTCTCTAAACTTTTCCGGGAGAGGAAAATGGACACGTGTCAGGTGAGATGCCTGCTCATTATGCTATTATTCAGTGATATACATGACTTTTTGCATTTTTAATGCCCATGCTTTTGTGACAGTTGTTTTTCTTAATTTCTTGCCTTTTTTCTGCATTATTATTTCACTTTTCTTTCTTCTTTCTATGTGACTTTGAAAGTCTGCAATGTATTTTCATTCTATCATGGATTACCACAGATATGTTTAAGACATACATAAACATGTCTTTCTATCAATATCAGGAATTGTTTTCAGTACTATCCCCTAACCAAGATATACTCTCTCCTCACCCCATGTTGTGGAAGTCAGCTAAATGCTTTTCTTTTTCAATTTGTCTTTTCTTTTTATGTAATGAATGTCATTTTTGGAACACTTTGTTAACAATTGCATCATATCTTCTAGCTACTTGAAAAATAATTATTTCAATTGTAATATACATCTCCTGGTTATTTTTGCCATTCCAAGCCTGAAGACGGTGACTAATTACAATCGTTGGTCAGCTATAACATTACCTACAACTTGGGGGTGCTTATATGTTCCAATCACTATTAAATTCCTTAGCACCTGTAGTTCTTGTAACAACATTAGGAGGTAGGTATGTTTATTACACCCTCTGTACTGAGCCTTTATGTAGCAGATTTATGAAATTTCTCAAGAACCAGTAGCTGAAATCGTTCTAAAGATTCATCGTTTGAACTTTATCTAGATGGAGACCTCAAGTCCACCGAAAGTTTTCCACTTGCAATGGGGACTAAGTTATCATCTGCTCACACTCCAGCCTGCCTGGGAACTCAGAATAGGGGATCTCTGAGGTAGCAGCATGCTGGATGAGGTAAAACAATGTATAGCCTGGGCCGGACAGGCAAAGGCTAAAGCAGATGTGTTATATATGGGAAGTGCAAATTGAATTGGGTCCCTGTATTTTCCTTGGCTGAGTCTGGCAGCCCCGTTCAGGTAGAAAGAGGCTCTCTGCTCACTGTCGGGGCTGGGAGGTTGGTCCCAGCTCACCCAGAGGCCCTGACGTTGTCTCAGATGATTCCACCGCCAGAAATCACAGTATCTGAAAATATCTTTCATTTTTATCACTTATTTAACCTGATGTAATTTTTCAGTTCTGGTACATTTTTGTCAAGGGCCTGACCTGTGGTGTATAAAGAGTGTATTAGTGAAGTAGACTAGAGTGTATTAGTGAAGTAGACTAATTGAACTGGAAAGTATGGCCATTGATGGACTCGGTCTCTGCCTTCTGTGTGGGCAAGTTCCCTATCCGATGGCTTCAGGTACCACTGCGATGTCCCTGATTTCCCAACATTTCTCGCTGTCCTAGCCCTCCTGAGCCCCGCGACCTTGCATCCAGTGGCCATGGCATCTCCAGCTGTTACCCACGCCTTTAGGGTAGCGTGCCAAGATTTACCCCGCCCACCCTCTGCCTGGCTGGCAATTTTTCCTGCTTTGTCCACTGATCCAGTATTGACCCAGCCACTCTTGGCCATCAGCTCATTCCATCACTACTTACTCTCTCACTCCACTTCAAGTCAGCTCCTGCTGCTAAGTCCCGCTGCCACTGTGGAAATGGGTGGTCGTCTCCTATCAGGCTGCTGCTCCCTAACGGGCTTCCTTGGGCTCAGCTGTAGATGTCTGGGACCAGATCATTCTTGTCGCAGCTGCCCTGTGCTTCTGAGCTTGCTTGCAGCACCCCGGGTCACTCCACCCTTCTCCAGCAGCACCCTTTCCTCTGGCCTGATAACCAGAACTGTCGGCAGATGTCAGCAGATGCACCAGGCGGGTGGACCCGTGTCTTGAGAACTCCTGCTTTAAAGCCACCTTCTCTCTGCTGCTAGAACACTAGTTTCAGCCTATTCCTCTGGCCATGTCATTATGCCAGTGTTCCCATCGCCTGGAGGTCATCTCCTGAGTAGGGGTGTCCACCCCTGAGAACTACACCAGGCGATCAAGCTGGGTGTGATATAGAAAAAGAACATTCACTACCTGGCAGTGGGGAGCCATGACCACAAAGGTAGTTTCCCCAGGGGAGACTCCCCCATTGCACTCTGGGTGGGGGGAACTTACCTGCTTCCTTTTTGGCAGCGGGGGTCTGTGTTCACACTCTCCCCTGGCAAGGAAAAAAAAAGTATTAGAACACCCTTCCTATATTAGTTTTATAGCTCAAAAATTAAGAATGTTAACCGTTCCTTCTGGTGTGTGGCTAGAGCCATGTGTAACTTATAAATAAATACACTAAGGAAATTTTATTGATGGGTGGTTAAATAGTTGGAGAGTGTTTACCTCTGGTCTCTAAGAGAAAGTCCAAAATGGCCCCATGTCTGACCCCAAGACCTCTACTGCTCTTTACCTTCTCCATGCCCTCGCCAGGCACCTGCTGTCCCTGGGTAAGGCTATCTTATTCTTCCCATTTGATGTTTCTGGACTTCCTGTTGCCCCATGTCCACACAAAACTCGCAGCCGGTGTGCAGTCCGTGTCTCTGTCCTCAAGGAAGTCAAACTAGAAATAAACCAGAAGCTTTGTTCTCCGCTCCTTTGAGACCTGATGCTCCTTTGTCCACACCTTCTTTCTCAGTTCCCCCAGTTTACTGTTGCATGTGTGTGTTTAAACGCAGGGTGCCCTCATCCATCTGTAAACACCTTAAAAACAAGGCCCGTGTCTTTCACCTTAGTGTCTTCTGAAGCAGAACAGCCCTAGGCCTGCAGAACTCAGGTTGCTTTCTGAATGAATAAGTGAATTAATGACTACACAGAGAGGTAGTCTTTCTGTATGATGCCTCTTTTCTCCCACAAAGTCTAACATAAAGGAAAGTACTTCTTTGACATCCTTTGTAACTCTTCCTGGTACACTCTTAAGAGTTAACACTGTAGGAATTAGTCCTTGCATGTTTTCCTGTGCTTGGTGATCTTAAAAATCCTTGAGACTGAGCAGGATTGGGCTGTTACAGGGATCCATGTGGTTTAAGGATATGTCCGTGGACTTCACCCAGAAGGAGTGGCTGCTGCTGGATCCGGCCCAGGGAGGTGATGCTGGAGAACTACAGGTACCTGCTGTCCCTGGGTAAGGCTCTTGTGCAGCTCTCCCTGGCTACCTCAGGGACCAGGTGTTGTAGAATGCAGGGAGTGTTAGGCTTGGGAGTTTGGATTCAAGTTCCCTTTGGGGGAACTTGAAAGGATGCGCACACTCACCTCACTGGTGCTGATTGAACAGCTCCTGAAGCTTCTCCCTTTGGACTCCTCCAATGGTCTGACCCCTAGCAGCACTGCCAAGGCCCATGTCATTTCCCACAACAGGGCGATGTCACACCAAACCTGAGCTGATATTCAAGCTGGAGCAAGGAGAGGAGCCGTGGATACTAACAAGAAAGCTCCCAAGTCAGGCCCATGCAAGTGAGTGAATAAGGTCAGAAATAAGGTAACTGCTGGAAAGTAGGCCCCAAGTCGCCAGATCAGGGCAGGTGTCTTTTTTTTTTTCTTCTTCTTCAGATTTTATTTATCTATTCATACAGAAATGGGGTACAGGCCAGAGGTGCAGGGGCGGTGAGAGGATTCACCAGAAACAGAGTTGGGGGCAGAACATGCAGATCAACTAAAATACATTGCTGAGGGGAGCAGCAGGTGGGACAGGCGAGGTATCCTGCACCATGTGGGTCTCCTCCAGGATGGGGATCAAACTTGCACTGCAGTGACCACAGCTTGGATTAGCTTCTCAGTTCAACACTCCAACCCGCTGAGCCACCAGGGAGAGTAGGCAGTTGTCTTTTACATGTGCTCTGGAAATCCCCTCTAGAGGCTACAGACTTGTAAAAGTGACTAAAGACAGGTTATCATCTCATGCATCAAACTTCCAAATAACCATCCTCATGGGTAAATGCCCTTTATTTACTGTTTGACTTTTATAGAGAAGTTTGTTCAGTTCCTCTATCGCTGCCTCCCTCCTCATCATCTCTGCTTTTCTTTCTGGTTAGCAATGGACATTGTTCCTCTTCCCTCCAGTGCCAAACACTCTGTCAATATGCATTTATTAATGTATATGTTTATTCAACAAAGATGCCTAGAGCGCCTGCCAGTCACATTCTAAGCACAGAAGACACAGAAGCAAAGACTCCCCTCCTGTCAGAAGCTCCAGAGAACAAATAAATGCATGTTATGTCTGGTAGCAACCAGAACTCTGAAAAAGCAGTCAGATGAAGGAGAGAGACTGACAGGGCATGGTGCTTTTGGGAAGCTCTTTGAGGAGGTGAGCATTTGCACAGGGACAGCGAAATGGAGTTTTTAAAAAAAAATCAAGGCACGGAATGAGCCCTGGGTTATGTGAGAGTTTCCCAGGTCGAGGGAACAGCAGAGGCCTACCCTCCAAGATGGGAGTGTGCTGGGAATAGTCGGGAAACAGCCAAGAAGTCAGTGGGACCAGAGGAGGCAGGGCTTATTTGGATTGCTAAAGCCTGGATCCTGCTCTTAGTGATATCCCTGGAAAGTCAAGACCTGCTCCTTTACAGGCTCTGTTCGGAGGTCAAAAGGATGCAGAATCTAGTGAGAGACACGCCGAGAAGGAGCACCTATTGCCACAGGGAGAACCAGGGTGCGGGGTCTCCCCAAATGAGCTGTGTTGCCCCAAAACAGAGGTGGAAGTGCAGAATCAGCTTTGCCCCTTCTTTTCCTACCAAGTATCTCAAGAAAAATAAAAGTAAATATCAGCTCCCTTTTCAATGGTAGTTTGTGGCAGCTAAAAGCTCACTTTTTTTTTTAAAGATTTATTTGTGCATACAGAACTGGGGTACAGACCAGAGATGCAGGGGTGGTGAGAGGATTCACCAGAGACAGAGTGGGGAGCAGAACAGGCTGACTGATGAAGTACACTCCCGAGGGGAGCAGCGGGCAGGTCAGGAGAGGTCTGCCACGCCATGTGCAGGCGGGAATTGAACTCATGTGGAAGTGGCTTTAGCTTCTTAGTGCTGTGCTTTAATCCACTGCGCCACTAGGGAGGGCCCCACTTTTTTTTTTAAGTGGAAAAATAGCCAAGAGCAATGAAAGCATAAACAGAGAGCCTCACACAAGCCAGTGCTGTGGAAATAGCATTGTTAGAACATACTGTCCAGACAGTATCTACTTGCAGGTTTTGCCACGGATGGAACTCAAAAGAGGTTTTTCTAACCTCCTGCATCTCTGGCCTGTACCCCAGTTCTTGTATGTATAAATAAATAAATCTTTTTTTAAAAAAGAAAAGAAAAGTGAAATTAAAACTATCATGACATCGCACAATCCATTGATAAAGTAAATCATTAAATTGCAGAATGGAAAAAAGAAGAAGTTAGAATACGTGAAGTGGAGAAAGGATACCCTACTGCCTGGCTAAGGTGTAGGGAAGAGGAGGAAATAGTTCTAGCGTCTGATTTGCCGCCAGACCTAATGGTTCTCTGATACTTCCTGTGATCACCCTTCAGTCTGCTTTGTGTCACTACCCAATGTCTCCCGTCTCCATCCCATTTTTTGATACCCTGATCCAAGGACCATTTATTTCTCTGGCATCTTTTATTCAAATTCACCATCCCTTGTATCTTATTTCAAACTTTGTACCCTTTAAGAGTGATATTTGTAACAATACAAAGCTACTTGTATTCATTTTTAGCTTTCCAATCCTTTTAAAAATTGTTTTCTGTCTTTTCATTTGACCAAATTTAAAGACTAGAATAAATATTTGCTTACAAGTTGTTTCAGCTCAGCAGGCTATGTTTGAAACCCAAGAATCAGCTCAACGTAGTGCATCTGTGTGTGACTCTATTCCTAAAATATGTTAGCATTTATAATGTATGCTAAACTTTCATATTTCTAGAAATCCAGAAAATAAATAACATGAAAGGGGAAAGCCAAGAAAATGAAGATGAATATTTGAGGCAAACTTTATTCATCAATATTTGAGACAAAACATTGCTGAAGGAGAGGAGTAAGGTCTTGGAAGAAGCATTTAATATAGCCATAAAACCAGTGCCTTCAATAGCATTTGGAAGAAGCTTGAAAAGTGTTTCAGAGTTAATTATTAGTAATAGAAGCCATGTCAGAAAAAAGTCTGATGGTTTCAATGAATATGAGCTCGTTGATAAGAAAACTCATATAGAGAAAAATCCCTGTGGAAATGAGCAAAAGAAGAAATCTCAGTCATAATGAGGATTTTATTCAGCAATGGAAGGATTCAGCTTTGGATGAAACTTTTGAATATAATAACTGAGAAAGCCTTTAACAAGAAAAGGACCCTTGTTTTATGTAAGAGAGATTACACAGGAGAGAAAGTCCCCAAAGGTAATGAGTCTGGGCAAGCCTTCTTTCAAGAGCTAAAGCTCAATACGTGTCAAAAACCACTTAGGGACAGGAAACCACATAAATCTAGTGAAAGTAGGGAGTCCTCACAGGAATGGAGTGAATTTGGAAAATCCTTTAGCAATAAGTCAAACCTTTCTCAACATCAGACAATACACACAGGAAAAAAACCTGGTAAGAGTGAAGAAATCTTGCATAAATCATACCACATTCCATGTGAGAGAATTCATGCAGGAATGAAAATCTGTGATTGTAATACATGTGGGGAAGTCTTCCACGAAAAGCCATGCCTTACTCAACATCAGAGAACTCATACAATTGAAGGACTCAGTGAGTGTGTTAACAGTAGTAAAGCCAGAAAGCAGTTGCAACTCACTTTAAGTCAGAGAATGAATACAAGAGAGGAAAACTTTAGAGATAATAAAGGTGAGGAATCTCCCTGTGAAAAACTGAAACTCACTCAGCAACAGAGAACACACGTGAGAGGGGGAAGTAACAAGTGTAATGAACGTGGAAAAGCCTTAAGTAAGTCGCGCCTTCTTCAAAATCAGAGCACTCACAAAGGAAAGAAAAGCTATGACTGTAATAAATGTGAGAAGAGCTTCCTGAAGAAAACACACCTTTCTCACCATCAGAGTACACATGCAGGGAAAAAGCCCTATGAGTGTAATGAATGTGGGAAGTCCTTCTTTGTGAAGTCCAACCTGACTGAACATCGGAGAAGTCATACAGGCGAAAAACCTTATGGATGTCATGAATGTGGAAAATCCTTCTGCCAGAAGTCTGCCCTCACGGTGCACCAGAGAACTCACACGGAAGAGAAACCATACAAATGCAGTGAATGTGGGAAAACCTTCTGTGTGAAATCAAACCTCACTCAACATCAAAGGACCCACACAGGTGAGAAACCCTATAAATGTAATGAATGCTAGAGATCTTTCTGTGTAAAATCCAACCTTGTTGTGCATCAAAGAACTCACACAGGAGAAAAACCTTACAAATGTTCTGAATGTGGAAAAACCTTCTATGAAAAGTCAGCCCTCACCAAACATCAGAGAATTCACACGGGGAAAAACCCTATGAGTGTAATGAATGTAGAAAAACCTTCAGTCAGCGGTCAGCCCTCACCAAGCATCAAAGAAAAACACACAAGAAAAAAAAATCAACTCCCCACAACTCTCTCCATGTACAGAAGACTGCACCTGAGTCAAGCTTGTAGAACAGTAGCAAAAGTACAGGGTAGAAACAGTAAAATGTCAGCACTTGTGAGAAAGCCTTCATCAGCAGGTTGTAGCTGACTGGAATTAAAGGACAATGTAGGGCCTCCCTGGTGGCGCAGGGGTTACATCTCAGCGTTATCGCTCTTCTGCTCCAGTCAGAAATCCTTCTTAGTCAAGTTCCTTGCAGTTTTGTTCCCAGGGCCAGTACTTGGACCATGGAGCTGTGCCGTCCACCCTACTAGCTCCAGGCAGAGTGGCAGGACCTTGCTCCCCCAGATGGAGCCACACACAAGCAGAATGGGCTGCTGCACTACGTTCCAGATGACTTCCTGCACCCAGACGTGTCCGTGGAGACCACCTGGGGGAGCCGAGGCTTCTCCCCCACCCAGTCCCTGCTGAGGTGCTAACAGAGGCACTGAGTATAGATTCAGGACTGGGATACCACCTGGTGGTAATGGGGTCACCCACACCTCGAGGTGTCAGTGGAGGTGATAGGGAGCACTAACCAGGTGCTCCTGCCCACCGCCCAGGCCAGGGAGGGACCAGCAACCTACAGGAGAGGCAGAATACCCCCAACCCCAGGTGTCTACAGAGGGCTCCGGAGGAGCTGGGTTTCTGTGCCTGGGGAATGAGATGATGCCCCCTTTACATAAGACCTGGAGTTTCTTGACACCTCAAATGTTCAGGCTGTGATTTTAAACCATCCTAGCAAGAACCAGGAGGGCTTCCAGCTGAATGGAGAGATGATCACTAGATACAGCGGTTTGCATTATTTAACCAAGTGACAGTGACGTTTGAATTATTTCACAAAGATTTTAAAGAAACCATGATAGCAGTGCTTTGATGAGCAATTCAAAACACACTGAAAACAACTGAAAAAAATATGAGCATAGAAATAGGATATATAAAGAAGAACCAGATGGCAACTTTAGAGCTTAGCTGAGATGTCTTTTTTAAAGTAACTGCATGGGTGAGCCAAGCAGAGAATGAAAGGGGCAGAGAGATGAATCCATGATGTGGAGATAGACAATAAATTGCCAGATCTGAGTAACCCAGAAAAAATAAAACGGAGGGAGGGGGGCTGTGAACAGAGCCTCAAGCACCGTGGAACTATAACAAAAGGTCTAACTTCATGTCCTCGGTTCCAGAAAGACGAGAAAAAGAGGAAGGGCTGAAACATTGAAAGAAACAATGGCTTACTCCCCAAGTTATTCTCTGGAATAAATGTGGGGATTCAAGAAGAGAAAAGAACCCCCAGACAGAATAAACTAGGAGAAATCTTGACCAAGATCTATCACAGATAGACTTCTGAAATCTAAAAACAGATTCCCCTCCCCGTCAAAAAAGAGAGATAGGAAACTCATAAAAGCAACAGTATCATAGAGGGCAAATGGTTCGAATGACAGTGGGTTTCTCATCGGAAACCAGGGAGGCCAGAAAGATCGGCAGAACTTTTGTTCAAATGCTGCAAGGGAAGGACAGCCCATCAGAACCTCACCGGGGAAAAGTCCTTCAGGACTGGAGAGTCAAGACGTTCTCAAAGGAAAACTAGGAGAATCTGCAGGTGTTTCCTAAAGAACAGCTAAAAGGAGGCCTGAACAGAAAGGAAACTATTTTTAAAAGACACATTAGTGCCTCAGAAAGGAGGAAAGAACACAACAAGCCGTTGCAGAGGTTAAACAAAAACGAACCTCCCTTCTTTTGTGTGCTCTAAATTACCCTTGACAGCTGAAGCCAGAAATTACAACAGTGTCTGATACAGTTCGAAGTGTGCGTAGAAGAGGTATTTATGACAATACTGCAAATCTGGAGAAGCCTCAGGAGGTGCCCGGAAGGTCTCTGCTTGCTCTCAGTGATAAGCAGCTGGGTGGATCTTTCTTTTTTTTTTTTTTTTGGCCTAGGAACAAATATGATCAAAGATGTGTGAGATAGCACAGTCAGAAGATATGACAGAAAAGGTTTCATTTCCTTCCCAGCAAATTGATGGCAAAAGAACCAGAAGCACAGCCCCTTCCACCACAGCTGGGTGGCTGATGAAGGGAAACCTTGCCTGACCAGGAGCAATCAGCGCAGGTGTGCTTGGACAGTGCTGCAAAAAATTAAAGATTGAAATGAGACACATCACTTGCCACCACCGTGGCCCGAAACATAATAAACACCACAAATAAAAGGTAAAATTCACATAAATGCGGCATGTGTTCGTTTGGCCGCTGATCTATGACCTTAACAACACATCTTGTTTTTCTGCCAATAAAATGTTTTCCTGTTGATTTTGTCTTGTTTTTCTAGAGATTGTTTCACAGAAGTGGGGTTCCATGGAAAAATGTGCATGTTAATATTATTCTTTGCTTCTTATCACAGCGTTTGCTGCTGGCCAAGATAGGCTAAGCCCTTGGCCCTGAGTTCCTCAGATTCTTGGCCACCCAATAAACTTGGAAGCACCCACCTGGGCCCCAGGCACCTCCCGGTGGGACCTGAGGAGGGTGGGGTGTGGGGGAGAGGAGACGCCCAGGCTGATGTGCACCCCAGCGCCTCAGTACCTGGTCGGCCCCCAGTCACCCCTCCTCCACCCTGACTTCTAGGCCCAGTACGTCCTAAGCTTCTGCCACCAACCCCCCCACGCCTGCTTGTCCCTAAACTTCCCTCTGTCTCAAGCTGCACCAAAGCCCACAAGAACCTGTCCAGGGATCCCACATGGGAGAGTAAGGATTCGGGATTCAGCGGAACTTGGCTTTGCCACTGACTCAATTATTAAACCCCAGAACCTCAAACTGGAACCGAAGCTCGTGGACGACGTGTTGTGGACTGTGGGAAAGAGCAGCTTGAATGAATTGGGGCCCTTTGATTTAGTGGGTGTGTTCCTGATTTAGTGGGTGTGTTCCTGAAGTGGCCGGCAGAGGGCGCCGGTCGCCCAGCAAAGCCGCCGCCGCCTCAGCCCCTCCCTCCCTGCCCGCGGTCCGTTTTCATTAACCCGCATTCATGTGGAGAAGCTTAGGTGTGTCACCACACTTTTGCAGAAAAGCAGATCAAATCACTGTAATTAAAATACCCCCTTTTCTCTGTCTACCTTAATTTTTTTTTTCTTTCTTATGGGAATAGGCGTGCATGCTCAACCAGGCAGCATTGCCCCTAGGGAGTGAACATTCTTAGGTATCCCCATGATTGTGGCCCTGCAGACAGAGGCCCATGGGCTATGGACAGATATATGGTAGCGCTGTGCTATGCAGACTCACAGAGAGGGGACAGTTAGAGGGAGAGGCTATAAACACTGAGATCAGAGAATCAGTCAAGAGGAGACTGTAGTCCGAAATCTAAAGTTAGGATGTCCTAGAATTTGGGGGTGCTGTCTGACCCCAGCAGTCCCTAAATTCCTCAATTGAGCCCGACCTGTAAAACAAACTCCCGAGGCTCCACCCACCTTCCTTCCTGCCTTGCCACCTGCTACCCCCAACGCAGTTTTCCACACCTTCACTCCTAATCACCAAGCTGCTCTGGGTCAGCATAGTTAGCATTTTTCAGAAAGTGTTACCTAAATGAAATCAAACACAGGCATGCTTTCTTTTCTGGCTTCTTTCACGCAACATAATTAATTTGAGATTCTTCTGTGTGGTTGTAGCTAGGAACGGTTCACTCCCATCTGAGCCCCGAGAGGACTAAGATCATTTAAGAGCAAGAGTTGGGGTGACCACACCAGGCTGCAGCAGAAGGGACAGAGCTGAGGGGATTCTGGTGCAGGCAGCTGAGAGTAGAGGTTTTCAGCTGTCCAAGCTCTTCACCATCTGCCTACCTGCCCAGAACATAAGAACAATTACCGTCTTCCACGTGTGAGCTGCTATCTCAGGCTTCAGTTACGAGCAGTTCTGGGCGTCAGTCAGTTCTCCTAACAACGGCCGGTGCCCACATTTGGTTCTTCAGTCCTCTGTTGCAGCCTTTGCGTTTTAATAAGACAATTCAGCCCATTTGAGAATAGTGTGGAAATGAGCGTCCCTTCTTTTATTCCTCCATCTTCGCTCAGGTTTCCTGTTTACTCCCCTTTGCTATTTCTCGCTTGCTTTTTCTTCTTCTTGCAGCCTTGATCATGTTGCTGTCTCTTTTCTTTAGGATTTTGATTTTCTTTTCTACTTCGCTGTTTGCTAGCAATGACCTTTTCTTTTAACATCTAGAATAAAACACACAATTGCAATGATAGAGTTTTCCATTCTATGAAAAATACCATCTAGTCCCCACACTATACTGGCCTGTTTGTAATAGTCTCTTACACCCCCATTATCCTAGCCCCCAAAGTGAGTGAAATTCTTCTCGGTCTCCCCCCGGCCCTCCCCAAACACAGACTGAATGCTCTCGGCACCAGCGCCCCGAATTACTATTACCTTCCCGTTGTGATGGCTTTTCTCTGAGAAATCTGTAAATACCATTACATCACTGTTTGCTTCCTGTGTTGCAGATGAGAAGCTCCATGGCAGTCACATTGTTCTTTGTTACGTATTTTCTTCCTCTCTCTCTTTTTAAAGATTTATTTATTTATGCACACAGAACTAGGATACAGGCCACAGGTACAGGGGTGGTGAGAGGACTCACCAGAGACAGAGTGGGGCGCAGAACAGGTGAATGTACTGAAACACACTGCTGATGGCAGCGGGCGGGACAGGAGAGGTCTGCCATGCTGTGTGGGTCAGCTCCCGGCCTGGGGTCGACTTGTGCTGCAGTGGCTGTGGACAGCATCATACTGCTGTGCTTCAACATGTTGTGCCACCAGGGAGGGCCCTTCTTATTTTCTCTTTCTGGAAGCTTTAAATTTATACTTGAAAGTCAGTCCTTTTATTCAGGACATGTCTAAAAGTGAGAATTATTTTTTGCAAGTTCTGGGTGGCATTTTGTGTTATTGTTTGTTTCTATTGTGAGTTCTCTAAGTTCAGTGAAACCTTCATTTTTAATAGAAGTAATTTTTTTTTAATTCATATAGAACTGGGGTACAGGCCAGAGATGCGGAGGGTAAGAGGCTTCACCAGAGCAGAACAGGCAGATCGACGAAGTACACTGCTGAGGGGAGCAGCGGGCGGATCAGGAGAGGTCTGCCGCACACGTGGTCACCTCCTGGGTAGGCGGGAATCGAACTCATGCGGAAGTGGCTTTAGCTTCTCAGTGCTGTGCTTTAACCTGCTGCGCCACCAGGGAGGGCCCATAGAAGTATTTTTTATGTGGGCCTTAAAGCAACATTGATCTGTTACTTCTCGCAATGCTGTGGGTCGATCGGGCAGGTCTGCTGGGCTGTGGGCAGGTTTGCAGGGCACCCTCCTGGGAAGCTGGCAGGGCAGGGGCTTCAGACGCCTGTTTTTGGTGCCTGGAGGTTGTGCTGGCCTCCCCTGGCCCACGTGGGCCCCTCCTCCTGTGGGCCAGCTGGTCTCCTCACCTGGTGACCTCAGGGCATTGTCCCGGATAGGGCGGTGCAGGCTGCCTGGTGTTTCTAGGCTTTGAAACACCAAAGTCACTTGTTTCACACCCTCCTGCTCGGTGCCAGTCCCGCGCCCGTTCAAGAGGAGGAGAAAGGAGCGTTATCTCTGCAAGGGAAGAGTGGCAAAGCTGGGGTGCAGAGGCCCCTGCTGAAGCTTCCTCCCTTCTTTGATTTTTTCATGTGGGTCTTCATTTCCCCCATTTTATGATTTTCCACTGCTCCAACGCTGAATAATTCAATGGGCAGGTGCTGGGGTTGCCCACCTCACTCCCTCAAACCTGTTATTTTACCTCTCTTAATCTTCACCTCTTTGAGTTTTTGATTTCCATTTTATGTCTCCACTCGGTGCTCCAGGTCAGGTTGAACGCATCTTCCTCTTTGATGCGTCTCCTGAGATTTTTGCTCTCATTTTTCCTTCAGTCTGGAAGGAACGGTCAGTGCGTGTCGAGGTGTGTGCGTGTGTGTGGGGTTGTGTGTTGCGTGTGTCTAGGTGTGTGCGTGGTGTGCACACGGCCTGGTGGTCTATGTGCCAACTGCGTGTAGCTCTATCTTCACCGACTTCCGCTCAGCCGCCCTCTCTCTCCTGCCGTGAGTTGCAGCCTGCTCTCTGTGACATGGCGCTTTCTCATTTCTAGGGTCCTGTGGCTGTACTGCTTGTTTCTGGGTGGGCTCCTGGGCCCCTGCTCCGCTGCTGGGGGTCACAGCAGGGTTGGTCCCTTGAGTGGCCTGCGGCCCAGCAGACCTTGCCCCCAGCTCAGCCTGGCTCCAGCTGGCAGGCCTGGGTCCTGGGACTTCTGCCCGCTAGTGTCCTCAGCTGGCATCTCCCAGGGCAGAGGCGTCAGCGGGCTTGTTCACCCACCGCCCACCGCCTTGTGGACTCCAGCACGAGCCCCCAGAACTGGCGCGGGCCAGGGTTGCTGATATCAGTCAGGTGTGCCCAAGTTTTGCCACTCTCCTTCTGGGTCTGAGCCCCTCGGCCCTGTTCTCACTAGACAAGGAGGCAGCAAGCCTCTCTGCCAGCTCCCTTCTGTTGGGCTTCAGCGATCACTGCGTCTTGCCTCCACCCTAAGTCTCAGAAGCTGCTTCCCTCAACAAGAGCCAGTAGCTGGCTTTAAATTGAAGGACGAGAGCAGCAAAAACATATTCAAGCCACTGTCTCCCCAGAATACTCCGAGGAAATCTATTTTCCAAAAGGCCAAAATAGGCCAATTCACAGGCGACAGCACAGTAAAACCAGAAATCAGCAAGCAGAACACCAAGCCAAAAATCAACCAAAGCCTCACAGCAAACAAAACCCCGGCAGAGATGAATATCCACTCTTTTAACTATCCGTTGGATTAAAGAGAAAATAAAAATAGAAATTTAAATTCTTTTTAATGAATAAGCATGGAGGCGCAAAACGTGAACATGTAAGAGACTTCACTAAAGGAGACTGGAGACAGACTGAAATAACTGCAGTAGGAAACAAAGGCGTTGAGAGGATTGAAGAGGTCCCGGCTAAGGTAACAGATGGAGCATGCGGGCCTCATGCTGCCCCCACTGAGACACCTTCTAGAATACAGTGAAAGGCCTGTATTTCACCTTTCCGCATATGAAATTTCAA
>NW_004567123.1:29095659-29096265 GCF_000260355.1 Condylura cristata | reverse complement strand
GAATAAGGACGCCTGTCATGGTAGCTGGTTTCTGAAGACGCTGAAATGGAGATTTGAGAGTGGCCCCTCCTCAGTGAAGGGGAGGGAAGATCAGACAGGTCAAGCAGGTGGGCTGTGTCACGCAGTCAACGAAAGCATCACCCATAGTACTTGAGCGTGTCCAGGTGGGTGGACAACCTGCTTCTTAGAGCCCACTGCTAACAAGAAGCAGCACTGGCTTATGGATTCGCTGCACCCAAAGGCCGAATCCCATTTGTAGCAGTCAGGGGCTTCTATACACTTCCAGATTCTACCTGGTTCCAGGTGGGCATGGTCTGACATATTGTGGCTCTATTTTCTGGGGAACCCCGGCTAAGGCACACTTTCCCTGAAAAAGGAAAAAGAACAAGGAAATAAGCTAGACAATTAAAAAAAAAGTGTGAAGAGAGAACTCATTTAGATAGTAGAGAATATTTTAGAGATTATAGAGGAACATAAGTCCAAAATCACTTTCTACATTTCTACGTTTCTTTTTATTTATTTATGCATACAAGAACTGGGGTGCAGGCCAGAGGTACAGAGGGTATAAGGGTTCACCAGAGACAGAGTGGGGAGCAGAACAGGCAA
>NW_004567123.1:29086161-29095269 GCF_000260355.1 Condylura cristata | reverse complement strand
CTGAGACTTTAACTCCTGTGCCACCAGGAAAGGCCCCCAAGTCCCTTTTTTTGAGTTAAAAAAAAAATCTGAGCAGTCCGTTTTCTCTATTGCAAGCCATCAAAGCTGACTGGGTGAGTAACCAAAATCGAGTATTTTGACACTGAGTAGCACACTAAATCGTGTTGCGGGTAGGATGTTCTGCTCCAAACTCTGCCTGGAGCTGAGGAAGAAATGGTGGCTGCTGCCTCATCTCCCACCCTCACCAGGTCCCTGAATGTGCCACCTCCTGGAAAGCCCCACATGGAAGCAGACTTCCCAAGTAACTCCTTTCCTATTCATCCCACGCAGGTCAGACTCACACGTCCTACTGTGAGGGACGCTGGGAATTTGAGTTCTCACTGCTGCCCCAGAGAGATGGCACTTACGATCACAAATTTCTCCCCAACATAAAAGGGCTACTTAAAAGATGATGGAAGTGATGAACAAGACAGATGTCTACTAGAAGCAATAAAACAGATACACTCCTTGCGAGGCAGATAAAAGATAAGTGAGAAAGGACAAAAACGTTTAAGCAGCAGGACTGGTAGAGCTGATTATCTGGAATGGTGCTGGCCATCCAGATGCAACATGAGCTGTGAATCCAATTATAACTTTCCGAGGTACGACATCACAGAGTAAAAAAGAACCGTTGTAGTGGTGCGAGGGGTTAAGTCTCAGCACTATGAAGCTCTCCCCTGCCACTGCAGCAGGAGCCCACCCACATGGCGCAGCAGACCTCTCCTGTCTCACCTGCTGCTCCCCTCAGCAGTGCATTTCAGTAGACCTGCCTATTCTGCTCCCCACACCTCTGGCTTGTTCCTTAGTTTTTGTATGCGTAAATAAATCTTTAACAGAAAACGAGTAAAAAAGAAATATGTGAACCAAATTTTAATATTTAATCCAACATATCCAAAGTATTATGCTATCAATGTAATCAACATGAAAGTTATTAATGAAACATTTTCCATTTTTTTCTATTAGATCACGATGTTACCAGAATTACAGGTCTAGTTCCTGGACTGGGAATCGAACTCAAGCCCCAGCCACTGTGGTGAGAACACTGTGTACTAACCATTAAACCACCAGGGTACAGGTGTTTACCTTATGTAATACCAGAATTTTGCAGGCTCAGGCAAGCAAGCAAGAGGAAATTTTATTTAGGAATAGATATCAAGTAGAGCTCCCAGGGTCCAGTGCGCTGAGAGGGGCCTGGGGGAGGGTGGGGGGATTACATTGCCTCACTGTAGTCAGTCTAAGGCCCGATGGGCTTCTGTGATTGGTCCCTTTCTCAGTGGTTCCATTCCCCGCCCTGCTCTCCCCACATTAAGGCAGCTGGGCCTGGAATTACATCCTGCTCCCCAGTCCTCATCTTAGAAGTTTTTTTTCTTATTACTGCTCTTTTGTGGGGATATCTTGTTAGCTTTCCTGGAATTTACTGCCCTTATCTCTGGAGTCTCCCTAATCTTCTGAGGCTCCCTCACCCTTCACTACTCTGATCCAGGCGGCTGTCACCTGTCCCAGGGCTCAGTGACAATGTGACAAGTATTTTAGATTTAAATACAGCCCACTTTCAACTGAGATGGAAAAAGGCACAAAATGATGTAAAAAAAAATAAGCTATTATATTATTTTTAAAAATAAAAAATGAACAATGATGTAAAATATTTCAAAATCAACTTTAAAAATCTCCCTTAATAAATGAATAAAATTTTTTTAAAACTGCAGCCCACTTCAATTCAGGACACCTTTTAGGTATTCAACAGCCACATGTGACAAATGAGTACTGGATAGAAGATACAAGATAGGAGGAAAAAAATCAGAATCCTATTTCCCTTAAAAATAAATTGAAGTTGTGTTAAAGACTTAAATCTAAAAAATGAAACAGCTAAAGGTTAGAAGAAATCACAATGTATATGTACCTGGCCTTCAATAAGATCTTTCTACCTCCCATGGGGTAAATAGCAGGTGAAGGATTCACATACACATATGCAAAGAGCTTTTGCAAATTAGTCTCAGTGTAAAATGGTCAGAGCTATCATGAGATTTTCGCAGAGAGATGAATCCAAAGGGTGAATAAATGTAAAAAGAAGTTCAGGCTAGTCAGGGAAATGCAAATTAAATAACAGTGAGATATCACTTCACTCACAGAGGGAACATGGGAACAGCTACCCAGGCTGGGAAGGGACTCTCTTTACTTCGCAGGGGCCATGACCTCGTTGGAAAGCAATCTGGCAACTTATATGAAAATAAAACAGCTCCGAGTATCCTCTGACCCAGCCTTCCCTCGCCTGGGAATCCATCCCATGGAAATAAAAGCACCAGAATATATATGGATGTGGATGTTCGCAGCCACCATGAATTTAATAAAACCCACAGGTGGAAGAGTGGCATGGATCCCGATACATCTGTATCATTAAAAAAGAATTTCTTTGCTTTTATCTACTGACTTGAGGGAGCAGTCATCTCCGCAGATGCCGAGAAGTGCAAGAGACGGGGAGAGAAAACTCTACCCACACGGATATTTACACCCAATTTTCTGAGCATCAAGAAAGATATAGACGGATAGAAGCATCCCGCAAACAAGGGTATCTGGGAAGAGGAGAAATAGCACAGAGAAAAGGGGGAAGGGAAGAAAACGTAACAGGAGAAGAGTCAGGGAGCTCCCTGGTGGCGCAAAGGGCTGGCGCACAGCCTATGACGCTAGACGCAGCCACCGCAGCACTAGCTCAAGAGCTCAACAACATGAGTTCGATTCCCGCCCGGAGCTGACCCTCATGGCACAGGGAAATGCAAATTAAATAACAGTGAGTACTGGACCCTCCTGGCCCGCCCGCTGCTCCCCTCAGCAGTGGACTTCGTCAGTCTGCCTGTTCTGCTCCCCACTCTGTCTCTGATGAAGCCTCTCACCGCCCCTGCACCTCTGGCCAGTACCCCAGTTCTGTGTGCATAAATAAATACAAACTGTTATGTCAAATGAGAACAGTTTGTGAAATGTCATTATGGGGGTTTGAAATTAACAAATGTTTCTAGGTGAGTCTACTTGATAAAGCTTGTCAGCCTGGTATTCAAATACTCTGCGATCCTGACTTGATTTTTAGCTACTTGTTCTGTAGCTTTCTAACAGTAGGTTCAAATTCCCCATGCTGGGTGTGTGGTTTTCTTCTTGTAATTTACAAATTTTAGTATTATAGGGCACAAACCTATTTTAATAGGCATAGTCAAGCTCACAGATTAAACTTATCGGTAGAGTGAACTTTTATCAGCTTATATTTTTGTCTTTTCAAGTAACACTGATTGTTTTCAACCCTTGCTTCCTTCCCTGACATCAGCCTGGTAGACCTTTGTCATCTTAGCATTTTTGATCTTTCTGTTGGACACTGGTTTGGCTGTGTCTTATAAAACAGCATACAGGTTGACTTTTACTCAATGCAAGAGTCTCTGTATTGACAGAGCATTTAATACATTCACATTGATTATGGGTATTGATACCTCAGCACATTGCCAATTTATCTTGCATTTTCTGTTGTCTGAGCTGTTTTCACAGCTCTTTTATCCCTGCTTTTGGCTTTTGATAGCATTTTATTTGTTCCCCATTAATTTTTCTTCTAAGGACATGCAAAGTGTATCTTGTGTTCCCATTATCTTTAAATATTTGACACACATCGTTAAGCAGATGCTTAATCAACATTCAGTGTTAAATCTCTAGCTTCCTAGTCAATGAAGAGAGTCACAACATGCTTTCACTTCTCTCTCCTACCACCTTTCCAGATTTTATACCTCTCCATCCCACATAATCATCGCATATTTTAGTTATGATAAGTATAGACATTATTGAGACTTCAAAATAAACCTAAGTCATTTTCTTGCTTCCCTGCGATTCTTACAACCCAGCTATCCTTCCTGGATTCATTCCTCTTTTGTTGGGCTCTGTCTTCTAGGCCTCCATCAGAAGTTATGTAACAGGGTGGCCCCAGGAAAGGGGGAAGTTCCAGGTTCCCTGCCCCACCCAGAAGGAGGGTGGAGCTGAGCAGAGAAGAGAAGAATCTAGAGAGGAGACTGAAGAGGAAGGAAGCAGGATGGAGAGTCAGAAGGTGGCCTGGGGGAGGCTCACTGAGCAGAGAAACTGTGAACAAACTGAGTTTGCTTCTTGGTTCGGGTCTGGTTGAAACAGATGTGGGTGAGAGACCCATGGGGAAGTGACTATTGCAGTGTTTATCTTGATTTTAATTTTGCTCTTTTCCTCCCAGACTCGTCTGACCATTTCTGACCCTTTTCTATGGGTCCCCACCAGAAGGTGTTTTAGGCTTGTGGCAGCTTTCAGGCCTTGCTTTGGGCCAATCCCTTTTGGGTGGACTTTTACCTACAAGGGGATGGTTAACTTTGGGGGGTTTGATTTAGAAACTGTATTCTTTGTCTCTTCTGTATTGCACACTAATTGTATTGAAGTTTCTTTCCATTAAAGGTCTTATATGTCTTGTCTTGATGTGGCAGATGGCCGAACCTATTTAGAGCAGGCAGATTTGAGGGTTCAGGGGTGCCCCTCTCTCCCTGCCCTGTAACAGTATCCCTTCTTAATGTGGGGGTGTTCCACATGGTCACAGTGACTGAAGAGAAAGGCCACAGTGACGTGAGAGACACTAAGCCACCAGCAGCATCAGATCACAATAAATTACACATGAAACAATTGTCCCACAAGAAAAACTTGTTCCACCCGGAGCGCCAGCAGCACACTGTTGAGAAACGCTATTCTATGGTATAAGGATAGAGAGCAGTGAGCATTTTTAGTCCATTTGTTTTATGAAGTATCTTTATGATGTCATCTTTGTTGCAGACAGAATTTTAAAGTCACCAGTATTTCACCAGAGCCTAGAAGCTGTCGTTCAATTGTTTTCTTGTTTACAGTGTTGCAAAGGAGAAGACTAGTGTCAATCATTTTTTTAAACATTTATTTTTATTTATTTATGCATACAGAACTCAGGTACAGGCCAGAGTTGCCAGGGTGAGATGACTTCCCAGAGACAGAGTGGGGAGCAGAACAGGCAGATCAACTAAATACACTGTGGAGGGGAGCAGCGGGGAGACAGGAGAGGTCTGCCTCGCCATGTGGGTCAGCTCCCTGGCTGGGAAGAACTCAATGGCTGGTGATAGCTTGACAGAGCTGAGACTTTAACCCCTGCGCCACCAGGGAGGCCCCGGCTGTCAAACTTATTCTCATTCCATCCTGGATAATTTTTTCGCCTCTGGAAACATTGAGGATTTCCTTTCAATCCTTAGTATCTTGAATTGCTTCATGCTGTACTTAGATGGAGGACTTTTTGCATTCTTCCTGTAAATATCAACTAGCTCACCTCGGGATAAGAGCTCATGTGTTTCTTAAGTTCTAAGCAAATGTATTGGTGATTACCTGCCTCAGGTGTAACTGTGACTCACACTAAGCAGAGGGGAGGACGCTTGTTTCTGTCCCTTGTGTCTCTCTTAACACTTTGTCTGAACTTTCCATCCTCTGCTTTCTGGGAGAATTCCTTAGGTCTATTTTCTGGCTCACGAATTCACACTTGAATCCATTTTGCTTTTCAAGCCATCTTGAGATTGAATTGAAGCCGTATTGAGATTTTTAGTTGTAAAAGGATTATTATTTTCATTTTTAAAAGAATCAACCTTTTTAACTTACAAACTTTCGGTGGAGCCTCCTTGGTGGCACAGGGTAGTTAAAATCTCAGCACTATCAAGCCATCAGCAGCCACTGCAGCACGAGTTCCATCCCCGGCCAGGGAGCTGGCCCACGTGGCACAGCAGACCTCTCCTGCCTCACCCACTGCACCCCTCAGCAGGATTTCAGTCAACCTGCCTGTTCTGCTCCCCACTCTGTCTCTGGTAAATCCTCTCACCCTGCACCCCTGTGGTCGGCACCCCAGTTCTTGCATGCATAAATAAAATAAATCTTAAAAATATATATTTAGGGTGTTTTCTAAAATAATGGGTGCAATAGGCCCTCACATTTGTATACAATATACTTAATGATCCTTATTCCCTAGTCTGCATCTAATCGCTCTTTTAACTCAGTTGCATCATCTGTTAAACGGGAACACAACTACACTCTGCTTGCTGCTTGGTGGTGGTTACAGCCAGCACAGCACATGCCTGCAGGCAGTGCACCGAATACCTATCTGATGGATAGACAGCCAAGGGGTATGAATGCCTATCTGATGGATAGAGGAGCAAAGGCGCATGTGCAAATACCCGCACATCCATAGTACACACTCGCGAAATGGAAGCTTGCCACCATTAACCTCCTTATTACTGTTTCCTGAGCCAACACAGGCCAGGACCTTACAGTCTGGGTTTCAGCTATGTGAGAACACCAGCAACCCGCCACCCCCATACCCCCAGCACCGACTGCCATCTAACTGCCCTGAGCACGAATTTGAACTACAAGTTGCAAAGCTGGTGAGTGGGAGTTTGACTGTGTCCAGCATCTGTGGCTTTATGCTTTTCCTTAACGCATGAAGCCAGTTAACCCTCACCACCGCCCTGAAAGGAGGTGTCACTACCCCGATTTTACAGGCTGGTGAGTCTGAAGAAATGACAAGTTCTCGTTGCAGGGCGGTGGTTTAGCACTCCAGGCAAGGCGGTGGCCAGGCGCGGCGCTTTCTGACTCCAGAAATGGACTATGAGCCTCGGTCTCTTCTCCTATAAATGGGGGTCTCTCGTTAGTTTTGCTCCCTCACGGCCAGTGCAAATGCATGGTAGCTGCTCTCTAGGCTGAGAACCCCCCTTGCCCCCTCAGAGTCTCTCCGTTTACTGAGGGCATCACACGTTTCTGGGGATCAGCTAACTGTGTGGGCTGCCCTCTCATAACTAAGTGAGACACGCCAACGATGGGGTGGGAGGGGGAGAGAGTGTCCCTCTGTGTGGCCAGAAAGCTATTGTCTCTCAGGGACAAACCCCCTTCAGTGTCTGCTTGTGACACTGGCCAAGACCCAGACAGCAGCATTTGGCTTCTTCATGGGGATGTTTCTTTGGGAAGCTGCAAGCCCTGGGGAGGGAAAGACGTGCCCTGTCCTTTCCTTCCCACGGGGGTCCCAAGGACGTCAGCCGCCTGCTGGATCCACTGTGTCGGTGGCAGCTTCTTCCTGTGATACCCTCAGATCCAGCTGGCAGTTGGTCAGTATTTGCAGGCCAGTGACCTGGGCCCCAGCTCAGCGGTGCCGCCCCTGGGAGGGCTGAGTCCCCTCCCCACCGCCCTGTGTGAGCCTGCGCTGACCCCTCCTTACATGTCTGCACTTCTGAATGTCTGGACCTGGCTCAGCTTTAACCCTTCCAGTGTTTTGTCTTTTCTCCTCCAGCCTTTGAGATGGTGGGTAGATGCTTCCTGCCTTCACAACTTCTGTGACACCTTAGACCTTCCGTTCCCTTTTTAGTACCTACTTCACATCTCTCAGCCTCCTCAACTTGACCTTCTATAGCTTTGGCTGCTGTCATTTTGTCAGCGGGGGCGTGAGTTAGGGCCAAACAGAGGCTTTCTAGCACCCCCCCCCAAGCACCACCCCCAGGACACAGGTGGCTGTGTCCCTCAACAAAGACAGTAAGCCTCCGAAGGAAGAGTGTGTCCTGCAAAAGAGGATCAGGCAGGGCCCTCCCTGGTGGCGCAGCAGGTTAAAGCACCGCACTAAGAAGCTAAAGCCACTTCCACATGAGTTTGATTCCCGCCTGCCCCAGAGCTGACCCACATGGCACGGCAGACCTCTCCTGACCAGCCCACTGCTCCCCTCAGCAGTGTACTTCGTCCGTCGGCCTGTTCTGCTCCCCACTCTGTCTCTGGTGAATCCTCTCACTGCCCCTGCACTTCTGCCTGTACCCCAGTTTTGTATGCATACATAAACCTTAAAAAAAAAAAAAAAAGAGGGTCAAGCAGCTGGAGACCTTGGCCCAGAGAGCGAGGGCAGCATGAAGGCCCTACACTGGCCAAGCGTAGTTATTGTTGCCTAGAATATGCTGAATTCATGTGCGTGCCAAGTCAGACACAACCATGTGAGCAAAGCAAACTTGAGCTCACTGGCTTTGGAAAGAGTGTGCTTGCATCGGGCGGTTTCCACAGGCAAGTGGGTAGTTGGACACCAGCCTTCAAAGCACATTCACTGCAGCAAGCCTGCTGCCCTTTGTCTGGTCTTGCAAGTGCACGTGGCCACAGCTGGTTGGTGGGTTTTAGAGGCAGGTTCAGGGCGGCCGGCTGCTACGGACCTGCCAGACAGGCTAAGACCTGTTCTGGCTGTTCTTAGCATCAGGACTATGGAAATCCGTCTTTCCCTAGGAGAATGTAGGTTTTAACATTCTCCTCCTACTTGATCTTCCTGGTTCCATCTTTGCAGTCTGCTAAACCTCCTCAAGTGATCTAGTTACCTTTTTTCAAAATTCAGATGAGATCTCTCGCTTCCAATCCTCTCTTGGGTTCCCTTTGCGGTAAGCCAGAATTCATCACAGCAGAGGCCTGCCTTAGCTGGCTTCTCCGACCCTTCTTTTCCCTTTTCTTTTATGATCTCTCCTCATAGTTCAAGTCAGGATCTTTCCTGCCTGTGGTCTTTCTACTTGCTGTCCCTTTTGTCTGGAAAACCCCACGCTTCACCTAGAAAACTCCTGTTCAGGGGCCCTCCCTGGTGGCGCAGCGGGTTAAAGCACAGCATTAAGAAGCTTAAGCCACTTCCGCATGAGTTCAATCCCGCCTGCCCCGGAGGGTGACCACATGGCACGGCAGACCTCTCCTGACCAGCCCACTGCTCCCCTCAGCAGTGTACTTCGTCCGTCGGCCTGTTCTGCTCCCCACTCTGTCTCTGGTGAATCCTCTCACTGCCCCTGCACTTCTGCCTGTACCCCAGTTTTGTATGCATACATAAACCTTAAAAAAAAAAAAAAAAGAGGGTCAAGCAGCTGGAGACCTTGGCCCAGAGAGCGAGGGCAGCATGAAGGCCCTACACTGGCCAAGCGTAGTTATTGTTGCCTAGAATATGCTGAATTCATGTGCGTGCCAAGTCAGACACAACCATGTGAGCAAAGCAAACTTGAGCTCACTGGCTTTGGAAAGAGTGTGCTT
>NW_004567123.1:29045483-29086061 GCF_000260355.1 Condylura cristata | reverse complement strand
ATCCTCTGGCCCTAGATGGCGGAAGGTGGGGAGATGAAGCTAATCATTCTCCCTTGACACTTAGCACAGTTGATGAGCATTCGTTTATTCATTTGCTTCTTTGTTTGTCCACTCGCTTGCCGCCTGCCTCCTCTGTGGGCCACAGAGGCTCCAATAACAATGTCTGTGATTGTTTTCTCATCAGTATGGAACCAGTGACTGTCCTACATTAAGGACACTACAAATGTTTATGGAATAACCTGTGGGCAGAGGCGTCTTCCCACGATAAGCAGGAGCCTCTCCCCGTGGTCACTGCCGCCCGAGAGGCCTCGGCTGCCCTGGCAAGAGGGGGCCTTCATTTCTTCTTTGAGGACCACCTCAGTTTCTTGCCCATGAGACAGCTGCTCTGGGCAACCCAGGTGAGTTCAATAAAATGCTTGGTGCTGTCTCGGGGAGCAAAGGGAGATCATTAAAGGAGCCCCCAACCCTTACTCCAGCTCTGATCTCCAGGACCTGCCTTACAACTGGAGGGGTGAAGGAGATACGTGGTGAGACAGAGGAGCCCACTCCCCACCCACCCCATGCGTGAGCGTGTTTGAACACACACACACACACACACACACACACACACAGAGTCAACTTTCATTGACTAAATTGCTACTCTGAGCTAGAAGCAGGAACTTCCCTTGTTTCACCTCCTGTATCCCACTCTTAACCTGTGAGTTCTACTATTGCTACTATTATCTCTATTTTACAGATGAGGACAGTGAGTCTCAGAAAGGTCACGTAAACTGTCCAGGACATTTAGGAAGGGTGGCAATATTCAGCCAGCTTCGCCCCCGCAATGGTTTAAGTGTTGAAAATCTTCCATAGTGGTAAGTCGTAGATGCCCGGAATGTTTTCCCCACATCATCAACAACACTGACCTCTCTCTCCACCCCAACCCCTCCACTGCCCCACAGTCCAGTAACTAAAGGGTTTAGCCCCTGGACATATGGGTGCGGGGAAGGAGCAGCAAGATCCCCCAGGAGCTGTCGGTTCTGATCTGTCAGCACTCACGCCTCATTGCTTGCTAAATATTTTGCATTATTACTTCGGATTTTCTGCTTTTGTTGTAACCAAGGTCTTCCTGCTGGAGAAGCAGATCAGGGTCAAGCTTAGCACTTATCTCCCGTCCAGACAGATGCAGTGGGCTGTAAGCCCTGGCACCCAGAAGAATCCACAAGCCTTCTCCTCCCCCCCCTTGTCTGGGTACAGAAAACAGCGGATCCACCAGATACTAGCTCACCATTTTCTAAGAAATGATGGCGCCATTGCTGTGTCTGCTCCAGTGAAACTCTTTACGAGGGGGCCCGGCAGGGGGCGCTCTAGACACAAACAAGCCATCTGGCGGCTTCCAAAACTGGGCAGGCGGATGAGTCACTTCAAGTCCCAGGTCGCCATTTAATGGCCAAGCAGCCAACGACTTCATCTTTCTGTGACTCAGATTCCTCTCCTGAAAAATGACGATTAAAACAATAACAGTAATAATCCCCAGTCCAGAAGATTGAATTAAAGGTTAAATTGGACTCCTATGTGAGTAAAATTAGTGTTAAATTCTTAGGCGTCGCTGCCCCTACCTGCCCCGACCCTAACGGTATCTGGTAAGTCGTGGCTATTATTTTTATGTACTGGTTGTGCTGGAGTCTGCAATCTCACTGAATATGCTCCTCAAAGCCTCATCACGCCGAACCTGGGATTTGGGCCACGAACCTGCCTTCCAGAAGGTGGCGCCGCTCTCACACCGGCGGCTGAAGCTCTCCCCGCGGAGGCCAACTGGGGGCTCTTCACCACGTCCCCCACCCCCCACGCCCCTCTTTCCGCTTCCACTCACACAAAGCCTCGATAAGCCCCAGTTCCTGGAAGAACAATCTTGGCAAATTAAGTTATCGTGAGTTATGTGAACCCCCAACCTGCAGGAGCCGACGCTAGACTGTCTGTCTGCTGCCTGCCCTTTGCCTGGCACTGAAGGAACCAAGTCACCATGAATTTTCTTAATGATACTTTATTCGCCTGTTTCAGTCATTTTTCTTCTCTTTCTATCTGAAGCAGAGTTCTCTTAAGGGGGACAGCACAGTGGGTCAGAAAAGATCCGGGCTTTGAAATTAGACTGGGTTGGAATACTAACTTTATTGTTCTGCAAAGATCCTTGGGTAAATTTCTTAACCCCTCTGTGCCTCGGTTTCCTTATTTGGAGAGTAAAGGTTATAAAAGTATGTTAAAGCCATACTCATGCAAAGACCTTAGAACAAAGTTTCATGTATATCCAGGCATAAGTGTTTGAAAATAAGAACAAGTTGAAGAATGAAATGCCCGGTGGGTAGTATTAAGAGAAAGACAGAGTCTTCGAAGTTCCATGGACTTGGCTGTGTGGCCTTGGCAAGCCCCTTTGCATTTCCAAACCTCAGTCTTCCTCATCTGTAAAATGGGTTCTTTAATATGCCATAGAAACTGGGTGGTAATAAGACAACAGTCCCAGACTGAGGACACCCACCATAAATGTGGATTCTACTTCTTTTAGTAGATAAAAGTAGGTTTTGACATTTATGAGCCACTGGATCCCAAAGTCTTTGTGGTGTGGTGGCAGGGGGAATATTTCAACAATAATTGTAGACTTAGGAAGGCTCGACCCCAACATGTGGCAAGGTCACAGAGCCCCACCATTTCTTTGTATGTTTCTCTTCAATGGGGCAGAAAATAAGCTGTTGACCACGTGTGTGCGCTGGATCTTCTGGGTCGTGGGGAGGCAGCCGGGACAGGACAGTCAGCCTCTCTGCGTGGTGGAGCTTACCACTCCCATCGAAGGCAGAAAAGAAAAAGGTCAGGTGCTTTGAAAACAATAAATGGTCAGAGCGGGCGTGGAGGGGCTGAGTGAGAGAGACAGGGTGGTCAGGGGGCCTGGCCTGGGGAAGGTCTAGACCCCCGACCCCAAATAAAGTGAAGAGTGAGCTACCTGGTTCTGAAAGGGAAGGGCCCTCCAGGAGCGGGATAGGACGTGCAAAGGCACCGGGGCAGGAAGAAACTGTGTGAGGAGTGGGTACTTGGACCTGGGGGACCCAAGCGGAGTAGGCAGCGGCTGGAGCTGGAGGGGAGTAACACAGAGTAAGTCGAAGCAGGTCAGAGTCAGACCACCCAGGAGCTTAGAGGCCATGGTGAAGATTGTCTCTCTAAGCCTCCACTGCTCTAAAGAACATATTACAGAAAAGGTGGATGCTGGGGAAAGACAAGCATTGATGTTCCCTGGGAGAGGGGATACCTCAGAAGCAAGATGTCTGCGTGAGACAAGAAGGAATCTGGCGCCCCCACAGCGGCTGCCTTGCCAGAGGGCGGGGGAGGGTGTGCTTAGGGTGGGAGCGGGTTGTCAGGGACATCACGGAGGTGGGTGGTCCCATCAGTTGCTGGACACAGGTGTGGGCCAGGGGGTGAGTTAGGGTCAGGCAGGTTTGGGCTCCTCCTTGAGTCGGTGGAGAGAGTGAGAGCACAGGGCTTGAGGGCGAGCATGGAGCCATTTCAACCGAGATGGGGGTTCTAAGCCAGGTAAGGAAGGAAGTGAAGCCACAGAGAGGGGGACAGCCTATGCAAATGTGGGAGGGCGGTGCAGTCGGAACTGGGGGGGCGTGTCTCAGCATGCTCCGGTTTCAATTGTGACTTTGGAGAACTTAGAATGGTCAAGGCCATTCACTTGCCCAATTAAGAACTCGCTGAAGACCAACTCCAGTGGCTGCACAACTGTGAGTTGTTGAGTGTTCTGTTGAGTGTTCTGTTGAGTGTTCGTTATGTGGCAGGTGCCGTGCATTTACTGTCTCTGGTTTCATTCTCTCAATAGCCAGTTAAGGTCAGTGCTGTAATTGTCCCCATCATACAGGAGACTGGGGCACGGAGAGATCCGGTAACTTGCACCAGGGAGAATATTGCCTGACTATGTCAGAGGAGCCCAGCCCCTGCCTCCCCCCTCCGGGGCCCATCCAGCCTCAGTACAGATCAGGCAGGATGTGCCTGCCGGTGCAGATACAGTTTTGAAACCAGCAGGTATTGTACATGGACCAAGCAGGTTCACAGTCTCAGCAGTACCGATCAGGGTTGAGGCTGCCAGTCAGGGGTGGAAGGGCAGTGCCTCTTCAGCTGGCTTAGACAGATTTGCCCAGAGACTCCTGGGAGGACCTCACAGACCTGCAGCCCTGAGACCTTCACACCTGATCTCCACTCGAACTGTTGCCTGATTCCTCCTCCTGCCTCCGGCACTGCCTTCAGCGCTCCCTGGTGACCAGTGCCACTGGCCCATGCCTGGCATCCCCGAAAGAGCCACACACAGGTGCCTGCTCTCCTGGCATCTCTGAAAGGGCTGTCTGCCATCAGCCATCTCACTAAGAGCTATATCATCGGCGCCTGATGCTAACTTTTTCCTTTCTCCCAGTTTCTCTCCTTGGGAATAAGTCGTTGGCTATGCCCTGCACCTGAGGTGTATCCTGCAATTGCTGGTGAGCGCGCAGGTGAGAACCTACCAACAGTGACACTTGCCCCCAGCTTAAGCCGTTTCAATCAGGAATCCAGGAGTCTTAACTATGATGTTCTGCCATGCACCCCACACTGGGCTGGTTTCCTATAATCATGACATGCAGCTTCAGGTACGTCCCCTACCTGGCCCAGACTACACCAGGGCGCCTGGCCTTAGCCGTCCAGGGCAGCAGCTGGGGGTGAGGTGAAGGGACCAGGCGCTCTTCCCTTGTGCCGTCTGGGTGGAGCTCAAGTTGCCCAGGGAGGGCGTGCTACCTGAGTTCTGACAATTGGATATTGCTGCAGGGATATGGACTCGGATCTAAGAAAGATCTCATCAAGAAAGAAGGGGAGAGGCTGGGACTGATTCGTTCGTTTGGGCCACCTGAACACCAAAGCATCTTCAGTCTCTGTCCTTCTGTCAGTGAGTTCTCCGGTTTCCTGTCATCTCTGTGAATTAGCCACTAGCCTGCCAATACACTCCTGTGCTAATGTTAGCCAGACTTGGCTCCTGACACTTGCAATTAAAGATCTTGCCCTAGGCCCTCCCTGGTGGCGCAGTGGGTTAAAGCACAGCACTGAGAATCTGAAGCCACTTTCGCATGAGTTCGATCCCCGCTTGCCCCGGAGGTGACCACATGGCGCGGCAGACCTCTCCTGACCCGCCCGCTGCTCCCCTCAGCAGTGTACTTCGTCGATCTGCCTGTTCTGCTCCCCACTCTGTCTCTGGTGAAGCCTCTCACCGCCCCTGAGTCTCTGGCCTGTACCCCAGTTCTGTATGCACAAATAAATTGGATACTGGAATATTGGGGGGGGGGTAAGAATAAGACAAAGTCTTATAAAGTAACATGAATGATTCATTCCTTGGGGAAATGGGCAGTGAGTGAACAAGGGGGAGGCCCCGGACACACACAGCGCTTCAGCAGCTGCTCAGTCTCTGGTTGTATAAGTGCAGGCTGGGTCCCAGCAAACAGACAATGCCACTCACCCTACAAAAAAGTGACTAGGGGCCTCCCTGGTGGCCCAAGGGGTTAAAGCACAGCACTATGAAGCTATCCGCAGTGACTACAACTTGAGTTTGATCCCAGGCCAGGGAGTGATCACAGGGCGCAGCAGACCTCTCCTGTCTCGTCCCCTACTCCTCTCAGCAGTGGATTTCAGTGAATCTGCCTGCTCTGTTCCCTACTCTATCTCTGGTGAATCCTCTCATCCCCCGCACCTCTGGCCTGCACCCTAGTTCTTGTTTGCATGAATAAATATTTTTTTAAAAGGACTAAAAAAACAGACTATATCGCTTTCACATGAAAGAATGAACCTTCTGGGTCACAGCCAGTCTCTGCTCCATGTGATCATTCAGCAGCCTATACCGTGTAACGGTGCTCTCATCATCAGGGTCACTAGGGAAAGCCAGTGAGAAGGAGGAGTAAGAGCGGAGAGGAGGCTGGTCCACTCATCAAATAGCCTTACCCACTTTTCACGCATCACTTCATGCAAGAACTTAGTCACCCAGCAGTAACTGCACAAGAGGCCAGTAAGTGAAGCTTAGTGGGACAGCCAAGTCACTGTGGCTAGACAGCTAGCAGACTGCTCTGCCCACAGGGAGCCGATGCCCCAGCAGAATCATTCTAATATTAAGGGCTGCTGGGTGGAAGCACTAGAGGGTTCAGGGAGGGAGAGGGTGGAGTCGATGAAGAAGGCAGAGAGGGGGTGGGAGAATGTTCCTGGGAGGAAAGCCCCTGAGCCAGAAAAAGGGAAAAGTAAAAATGACCTTCTGTTGCAAAGGGCCAGAAAAGAGTTCTGTTGGAGGGTGGGGAAGGCTCATGGACTCCCACCTCACAGTAGAGCAGACAGAGGGTGAATGAAGGAGACAGTGAAACTGGTTTCTGGTTCCTGGTTTCCTCAGGACATCCTTAACGTTGGTCCACCTTGGATTCCTCCTTTGTAAAATGGTGAAGGTGTTAGCAACATTACTGATGACAGTAACAGTGCATTCATAAATACATGGATAAAAGCACTGGTATGAATAATAACAGGGTTGCCACAAGGCTCCCACAAAGCAATGATTTAGAAGAGGATTTAATAGCCAGCAAAATGCTGTAGATCAGGGTCAGGGCAAACTAGAGCCATTGACTAAGTCTGACTTTTGTAAATAAAGTTTTCTTGGATCCCAGTAGCACCCATCTGTTTATGGTCTGTGAGTGCTTCCATATTCAGTAACATATTCGTGAGAGATCTTATAGCGATAGATAGATCTTTATGGATACTTTGCTGACCACCTCTTGCTGCAGCCATGTTAGCTGTTACTAAATCTCAGCCTCCCTGAGTATTTTATTCACCAGAAAATAGAAGGAACCAAAACCGTCCTCCATTCCAAGATATTTTGAGCCTGGCACGAAACAACCTATGTAAAACTGCTTTGCAGGCACTTTGCACAGTGAAGAGACCTAGAAATGGCAGCCATTATTTAGTCTCTCTGCCGAGTATCTATAACACAGACAACAGAACACCCATCTCCTGTGCTGTTGTCATGATCTTCTGGACACAAAATGGGCTAACATCTTGCTCTGCCCATCGCCAGTTGAGGATGGCTGGTCCTGTCCATCATCAGTTTTCTTTCACAGGGGTTCAGCTTCATACCTCCATCCGGGTGGTTGTGAGTACAGAGGGAGAAGGCACGAGGGGGGTCCTGGCACGGCGCCCCGGCCTTGTTCCCATCGGCAGGTGCGGTGACGCATGCCACCTCCCACGGGTCTCTACCAGCAGCACAGCTGAGCTGTACCCTTCTGCCTCTCCTCAGCGCCCACGGTCAACCCTGGGTGCCGGTATAATTAGCAGCCGAGCGGCTGCTCAGAGCCTCTGACACGACTGTCACCTCCCACTCGGTTCCCCAAACCAGTTATCCCCACTGTGGAGCGCGCTGGGCACGGAGCTGAGACCCGCTGGGGGACAACTTTGTCCTGGGAACCTCTGATTTGTCACAAAGAGCCAAAGCCTTTCCCTTCACTCCAAGGCGGTGCCAAAATGTGACCTGTAGCTGTTGCTGAGAACCCCGGTTCCTGCAGTGCCCAAAGCCCGCGACGCGGGTGCGAGTGGGAAGCCGGGACCGCGGGAATCACGCAGCCTGTCCCTTTAAGAGGCCTGGACGGGGGGGCGGGGACCACCAGCGATTTCCCCAGCAGCTGGGCCCGCCCTTTTTTGAGTGGCAAGCAACCAGTCCAATTGAAGAAAGAGACTTCACTGTGACTGAGAAACAGACCAATAGAAGACCGAGCCTGCCCTCATGGGGGCGTGGTCGGAGGAAGGCGGGGCCGGACCCTGGCTCGCGGAGCCTGGGTAGACCCGGGCGCGGGAGCTGGGCCTAGGTCGGCACCCTGGTGAGTGAAGGGGGCGTCGGGGGCGAAGGCACGGCGGGCTCCGGGAGGGGTGTGGCCCGAGGGACGCGGGAGAGGAAGCGGAGCCGGGAAGGGAGCCCGCGGCTGCGTCCTGCCGCTCGCGGGGCTGGAGAGGGCGGGCCTGGGCTGCTCTGCGCGGGTTTGTGGGGTTCCGGAGGGGTCGCGGCCCAGCTGGGTCCCCCGGGCTGGAAGGGGCTCGGAGCCCTCCTTGCGGGGTGGGGAAGAGGGCGGGCCGGGCCTCGGGGCGCGGGGACTGGGTCGGGCAGGGGTCGGAGGAGGGGGTGGGAGGCTGGAACCCGGGGGCGCGAGTGACGAGGGGGGAGGGGTGGGAGAGGCCTGCTGGGAGCCGGAGAGTGTCTGGCACTCTGGGGGTGCTGCTGGTGCGGATCCCCGGAGGTTTTCTCGAAGTCACCCCCAGCCCCACCGCCGGCCGCGCGCCCCTCACCAGCCCCCCATCCCCGCGATCGGGCAGGCTCCGCAGCCCCACTCCTCCCACTGGCCATCGCCACCGCCTCCCGCTCGCTCGGTTCAGGCTTCTCGCCTCAGGCCTGGGCTTTGCACCGCCCTGACTGATCAGCCCGCAGACACTGGGGCGCGCTCCCTTCTGCCTGGCACCACAGCTGAGGGATCTTTCCAAAACGCAGATCTGATCAGAAACTCTACTTCAAACTGGCCGGCAGGCTGCACTTGGAGGCCCCATCCTCACCCTGGTCCCACCAACCTCTCACTGGCCTCACTCTACTAATCCCTCTTGCTCAATAACCCCTGCCCGGGCTTTCCTGCTTCCTCCTACAGAGCAAACTCGGGCCCTCCTCAGGGGTCCATCTGTATACTTCTCCACCCTGGTTTAGCCCCCTAAATTCCTCTTCATCCTTCAGATTACCACTCAAGTATCATCTTTTCCTGGGGAGGCATCCATGGTTCCTGATTATCCCACCGAACAAATCCCCCCTTTTATCACCCCATGTCCATCCAGAAAGTTGCACAGCTGCAGTTCTACATACATTTGTGAAAGTATTAATAAGATGTATGAGGAAGAAGAGAGTGTCTGGTTTTGCTTTTGTATCTCCAGTCTCTACCACAGGGCGGGCACTGTAAATGCTACTGAATAAGTGAATGGAAGACAGGGACTTGTGAGGAGGAAGGGGGTGTCACTTCTGATTTCTGATGTCTGCCTGTGGGGCAAGAAAATCAGCCTCGGAATTCTTATGTGTGCCACACACCATGCGACAGTGGTGCTGTCCAGTAGAAACACAACACAAGCCGTACATAAGGTTACATTTCTTAGTTGCCACGTTAAGAAAATAAAAAGAAACAGGTGAAATTAATGTTTGTAACATACCTTATTTAAGCTATTTTCCAAAATATTATTTGGACATATAAATAATATAAAAACATTACTAGAAAGATATGGTACCTTTTTTGTGTGTAATCTTATTGACAGGGCAGGGAGAGGAGCACCTCTGAGTCCCCAAATCTGCCCACTCTAAATAGGCTCTGCCATCTGCAGCATCAAGACAAAACATACAAGATCTTTAATGGAAAGGAACTTTAATACAATGAGTGTGCAATACGAAAAGACAAGAACAATTTCTAAATCAAACCCCCAAAATGACCCATCCCCTCGTGAGTAAAAGTTCACCCAGAAGGGATTGGCCCAAAGCAAGGCCGGAAAACCAGACACAGTCTAAAGCACCTTCCTGCAGAGAGCCACAGAAAAGGGTCAAACATGGCCAGACCAGTCTGGGAGGAAAAGAGCAACATCAAAATCAAGATAAGCACTGCCACAGTCACCTCCCACGGGTCTCTCACCCAGGTCTGTGCCACCCAGGCCAGGGCCAGAAACAAGACAAAGCTTCTTCACCTGTCTCTGCTCCATGAGCCCCTCAGGTCTCCGTCTGGCTCCCGCCTGCTTCCTTCCTCTTCAGTCTCCTCTCCAGATTCTTCTCCCTGCTCAGCTCCACCCTCCCCTGGGTGGGGCAGGGAACCTGGCGCCTCCCTTTTTCCTGACATCTGGTTTCACATTTATATAGCAAGACTTAATTCTTAAGAGCCACAGTTCAAGTTTTCAGTGGCCACACCTGACTAGGGGCTGCCTATTGGGCTGTAAAGTGCCTGATACTATAACTTCTGCTATTAAATCCCTTTAGGTTTTTTTTTTTGCATTTAGTAATCAAAATCGTGAAGTAACTATAAGTTACACCGCCCACTAGTGCTCATCCCAGTACCTCCTGCCTACAAGGCTCAGGAACAGGCATATTGGATCCCAGACAGGTCCTCTTTCACCCAGTCACCAAGTGGTGTGATGAAGAGCCAGAATCTGTGACAAGCCAGAGGCTACAGAATGGCTCTCCAGGCGGGGCTGCCCATGGGTTTAACATGATGACTGAAGTCCAGGCCGGTTCTTTGCAGCTTGCATGGCCCCTAGCACAGATGCCCTTACCTGTTGGCCTGCCTGCCTCACTGCCTGAGCGCTAGGATGTGTAACCCGCTAGGCTGGCTGTACTGGAGTCACGAGAAGTTGGTGGAGCACTTACTAGGTCCGAGGCACCATGGCCAGTGTTCTCTGGAACTCTCTGGTGGTGGGGGAACGCCTGCTGCAGTGCTCTGCCTTATCTGTCAACTCTGTCCCGCCCCCCATTACTTTCATATAGCTGCTCTCATTTTGTCTTCCATAGCCCTCAGCCTGGCAGGTAGGGCTCTCGAACACCAAGGGAGCATGGTTATTGGGATTCTGCAACTTCTCCAAGTTCACACAGCCGGAATTCTGTGCAGTCTGCACCAGGCACCCCATGTAACGCTCACCACAACTCCATGGGCTATGAGGGATTGAAACCCCCATTTTACAGAGGAGAAGTTTGGTGGAGCTGAGACCCTGACCCAGGTTGCCTCCTGCAGAGCACAGCCTTTACCTACACTGCTGCCTCCTCACAAGGTCTGGTTGGAGCCTGCACCTGGGGTCAAGACCTGAGGTCCAGAGAGGTTTGCACAGAGCTGCAGAGTCAGGGTTTCTGTGCTGTGGAGAAGAGCTCACCCAGAAGCTAGGGTCCGGGGGCTCAGTCCTTTTGTCCCTGGCTGGTGGTGTGGCTTTGCCAGTTTCTCGGGCCCTTAGCTCCCTTCTTTATAAAATGCGAGGACTTGGCCTGATTTTACTGCAGGAGCAGAACAATGCTGTGTGTTGTTAGAGAATCAGGCCGGCGGCCTGGGACTTCAGCTCTGACCCAAGACTCTTCCCCTCCCCACACTCCGGGCCCCTCAAGGCTGCTGCCTTTTGCAGCCCTGTAGCCTGTGGGTGGGAGTTTCCTGAAGTTCCTGTGCATTTTCCATCTCAGTTTCTGCAAACACTGACCCCTTCTAAGTCCACCTCCATTGTTGCGCTTAGGGACTGGACGATGATTCTGTCATTAGTGCGCCTTGGAGGGCATCTTTGGTGTGGGGCTCAGGGACACAGCCGTGTGGGAGGCCCTGTGCTGCTGACTTTGGGGACGCGTAGGCAGGGTGTCCACGCCAGGTGGCTGAGCTGTGGCTCTCAGTCCTGGCCGTTGGTGAGCATCACAGGGCAGGTGGGCAGGCGGGCATGGAGGGTGCGTGACCCGAGCTGAGAGCCACGGTCTGGAGTCTGCATCTCAGACTCCAGCGTGCGTGCGGCCCGCCCGGCAACCTTGGGTCTGAGCGGAGTGGGTGACAGTGTGCAGTCCTGCAGCGCCCAGGGTGCCGGTGTGGCTGGTGTGTGGAGCATGCAGCCAGTTGCAGAAAAGAAACTGCTCCTGGGTAGCCAGAGGTCAGTGGGACCCCGACGGTGTGTTGCGAAGTCGGTCCAGATGAAGGGCATTCCTTTTACCCGAGTGAGAGGATTAGGAAAGTGGCCTAGGAGAGAGAGAAGGTTGTCTGTGCTGCGCCTTAAAAGCTTGAGAAGTTGGTCAGCTAGACAGAGTGGAAGGGATAGTGGCTGAGCAGAGGCGTGGACCTAGGGGGCCTGGGTGTGGGGCGGCAGGTGGGCTGGCCTGCCCAGAGGCCAGGAGGCCAGGTCTGCAGGCCAGGCCTGGTGGGGCTGAGTTTCTGAGCAGGGTGAGCAGAAGCAGGATCGGGGGTCGCAGCCCTCGTAGTCCCTCAGTTCCCACAGCCTGCTCAGCAAACTTCAGCTCTACCTGGGTGAGCAGCTTTTAATTGTGAGTCTTGGGTGACCTAACGGTGAGTCCTGGATCCACCCAGAACCCAACAAACAGCCCTCGGGCTCCTTGGTCCGATGGCCTTCCCGGCCTTTCCGGGAAGTGTCCCAGCCTGCACCTCTGCCCACAGACCACCTCTGCTGCCTCTCAGAGCCTCACCATTCTGTGGTTGAGCTAAGGGAAGTTGAGTCACGGCTGAGATGAGAGATTTCTGAGGACAACCCTCTTCTGCGATGGTTGTGATTACAAGGAGGGTGTGACTGCTGGCTGTCTTCCTGGTTTGGTGGATTCTGTGGCAGGAAGCATAAACCTAGTTTACCCATGTCTCCCTACTGCATCAAAAGCAAAAGTACAGAACAAAAAGCACCCTACTTACTCCTTATCCTTAGAGAAATGGGGGGAGGAGGGAGCCGCAACTGGGGTCTTCCTTCTGAATTCCTTACAATTCTCCTGGGAAGGGATCATCTTTCACTTCCTTTCTTAAGGTGCTGTGCCCCCCTCTCCCCCCCTCCCCTGCAGAATCTGCTCCCTGGGGCAGCCACTGGGTGATTGAAGAGCTCCAGGGCCCTGTGTAAGGTTCTGATTTTATAAGCCCACTTTGGGGGCCACTTAGCGGACGCTCCGTTGGAGACACTGACCTTTCCACTTGTCTCATTTCCCAGCTTTGCCTTCGAAAACCTGGACTTCATTCTCGCGCCTTACAGTGAAATTATCTTCTTCCGATCAGCTTGCCCCTCTCTCCTGCAAGGGCATTTTGAGTTTGCCGCATTGTCACTGTCTCTGTAATAAGCACAAGGATGGGGAGGTTGGGGTGGTGGGGTGCGCTGGCTGGAAGGGGCCTGGACGTGGAACTGCAGCCCCCTGTCCTGGCTGTCGGTTGAATTCTGTAGTGCTGCTGAGTGGTGGAGCAAGAGGCTATTAATAACCCTGAGAGTTTTGCAATGTTATTGAATTGCTTCGACCTAATTTCCACTTCCTTTCTAAAATGAAAATGAAAAGAGTAAGCAAATAAGAGCTGGAAGGCTCCCCATAAGGAAACCCTTTACCTGGGGAATGTTATCGGGAGACTTACTCTGCCCTCCCCTCTCCTGATGTCTCCACAGGGAGGAAAGCAGAAGGAGGCTTCCCCTTCTTTTATCTCGGGCAGGGGGACAGTCGGGTTCCCTACTGAGATGTGTTCTGATGGTAGATATGAAAACCAAACCTGAAGCGATGGAAACGCTGGGCCTTTGGAAGGTGGTGGGGCATGGAGGGGACATGAGACAACCAGGACAGTTCGTGCCAGCCCCTCTCCAAGTCAGAGCCAGCCCCGGTCGGGGGAGCTGAGGAAGTTAGATTTGAGCAGATACAGGTGCTGACCCAACCTTGATTCAGAGCCGGCACTCTGCTAGGTGCGAGACCGCAGGCCACACTGCGCTGGGTCAGAGCTGGGGAGAGGGGAGACGGGTGAGGACAGAGTGGACTGGGCAGCCTTGGTGGAGGTGTGACCAGAATGCAGCGGACGCAGAGGCCCCTGCCCTACCTCGGTTTGCTAGATGGAGGGGGAGCAGAGGGAAGCTAACGATGGGACAGAAAGGAAGTGATGTCTGAGCCGGGCTTTGAGGCTTGAAAAGGAGCTCTTCTGATGAGTCAGGAGAATGTGGCCTCCTTCACTTCAATAGCAGGCCGTCCAGGGAGCTCTGGCTAGACTGTGAAGGACTCAAGCCACGGGAGGAGGCGTGGGTCACGTGGTCAGGCAGTGGGGTCTCCTTACCTGTTAAAACAGCGAGCTCTTGTTACATGTACCTCTCGACTTCAGTCTGCCTCGCTTTAGGTACAACAAACAAAAATTGCCACCACCACCTCCGTGGGCCAGGTAGAGCACTATGCACTTTCATGTGGCTTCAGACAACACCCGTCTGGGGCCAGATCCCAGCTGTGCCACTTAAATTATGAGGCTGAGCATGGACTTGGCATTTCTGTACCTCCGTTTCCTTATCTGTAAAAAGGGATAATGATATACCACCAGGGTTAAATAAATTAATATGTGTGAAACCCTCAGAACAGCAATGCCTCAGCACTGTATAATTGTGAGCTTGTTCATCAGCCGCATCAAAGAAACACTGTTGAGAGAAGAGCTGACTTTGAAGCCCTAAGACCCTGCCATGAGGTCCAGAGCTCAGGCGATCTCTCTCTTGGGGAGTGAGGGGGTTGGAGAGGTGAGAAGGATGCATATGAAGGACAGGTATCTCAGGTCATCTGAGCTCCTGTAAAACGGTGGGGGTGCGGAAACACGGGTCAGCTCTGAACAGGTGGTCTGCAGCGCCACGGCCTGCAAGGTGCATCTTGGGACGTCCCCACATGGCCCATCTGTTTTAAACAGCCCGGATTACCCGAGAGGGCCCGCACTTCATTATGCAGGGGTGCGGATCGAGGGCCAGCCCGTTCTGCCCTCACGCTGCTATCCTGTCAGACCACCACTGAAGAGTTGTCTCCAGCTGGGCAGAGGCTGTTTCAGGGCTGGCTTGACTTAAGGGTGCTTTGTTGGTGGGGGTGAGGGACCCAGGCAGCGCCGCATGCCAAGTGCATGCACAGTGGCAGACAGTGACCTTCCTGGCTCTCCCTGGGACAGTGGGTCAGGTTTCCAGCTTCCGTTGTCCACCCGCTGCTGATTTTTCAGGCACGACGGCTTCTCCGAGGGCGTGGGAGTCTGCTTCTCTGCACCTTTGGCTCACCATGGTACCTGCTCTGAAGCTGTACCCTCTCCCGCCATTCACCAGCACCCTGGTCTATGTCTTTAAGTTCAAGAGGAAGCGTTAGAATAGTCCAGCGAGGGGGCGTCTTCGCCATAGTCCCAGCAGGGATGGCAGAGCTGGGGAGAGGGTCCTTCAGCACCAGCAGAACACGAGCCCAGTCACTTTCTTCAGAAGGGAGTGTCCCAGGCCAGCAGTCTTCTGTCCTGCCTACCCTGTCTCCTTGAAGCAGAAACGGAGCAAGTAATCAACAGATGAAAGCCATGCTGCCCTGTCCTGTGTCCATGAGTGTGGGGTAGGGACTGGCAGGCAGCGGCACGGGGTGTCAGTCATTAGGAGGCCTCTTGAAGGGGTGGGGGTGGGCCGGAAGGAGATGTGAAGGGATTTTCTGGGGGAGCAAGTTGTGTGTTGAGCGCTGGTTAAGGGAGGCGTGTGTGTACATGACAGACGTTCAGGTGCACGCACACACTTGCGTGCCTAAAGCTGATCTCACGGCTCACAGTCACCTTCTAATTATGGCAGACGGGCTGACTTGGACACAGATGCCTGCCTGGGGCAGCAGGGCTCGTGGTAGCTTTGCTGTGTCACTGGAACAGAGCATTTCAACTAGACGTCTGAAGGGGACCAGTGTCTTTTCAGAGGTTTGCTGTGTGTTGGGCACGTGGGCACAGGCAGCCCGCCTCGGCGCCACTAGGTGTGATTTAGCTGCAGCGAGCAGGAACAGGTGGGCCCCGGGGAGGGGGAGAACACCGCCCAAGTCAGCCCAGGTTCTGGCTCCCGTGCGACGCATTCGCTGGGTGAGCTTCGGCAACTTAACCAACCTCCGAGCTCCAGTTTGTCATCGTTAAGTGGAGACGATGATCTCACTCTGCCTACTTCATGTGGCTGCTGGGAGGACTGAGCAGAACAAGCAGAAGCAGCCCAAAACCATCTCTCACGCCGTTGCCTCTGAACATACTGGTGTTTTTTGTTTTGACGGCTGACTTCTGAAGCCGGCAGCCCTGGTCAGGGAATGGCCATGAAGGCCCCCCTCTCTCTGAGACCCGTAGCTTTAGGGAAGAGACTTCCCCACCCTTTCACCAAAGAGGTTTAGACCAAAGATGGTGAGAACTGACATCTGTTTGGGCTGAAAGACTGCTCGGTACATGAGTAACGGCTTAGCAACAGCTACGCGGCGTAACTTGGGTGGGCACCCGGGCTCCGTGGGGTCTGAATCGCAGCTGAGTGGTTCAGCCTGAGGGCGCAGGAGAAGGGTCTTTTTCGTTAAGAGAGACTCTCCTGACCCTATAGGCAAGTTACGTAAGATGCATCGAAATGATCCATCAGCCGAGTGACTTCCCTTTGGAGAGAAAATGCTCTAGCCACTGCTCGGAAGACCACTAGGCGAGGCTGGTTGCCTAGACACCAGTCACATGGGCCCATCTTCCAGGCTTGCTAGAAATGATTTATTCTCCTTCATTTTGGAGGAAGGGGGAGCGGCTGGGTACTTCCAGAGCCTTCCCCCAGGGGGCCTTGGTGAGGGGCTCCTCACCTCCCTGCACTTGGCTTGGCTTGGCCCTTGGCAGTGGGGACTAAAATAGCATTTCCTGTCCCAGTTCTCTTCCCAGTTTTCTGAACCCCGCCTCATCCCACACAAATGAGGCTCTGCCTTGTGCCCTTTGAGGGGAGGGAGTAGCAGCAAGAGCGCATGTGGCCGCTGCTGAGGCGGGTCTCCGCGGGTCTCCGGCACAGTGGAGTAGGAACAGCCCGCTCGCTCCCTCAGCTGACTGCTCAACGGGCGGGCGAGGCAGGTCTCCAGGTCTCGCCTAATCTGTCCTGTCCAGAGCCAGGAGTTTGCAGTAAATATGCTCCCTACCTCAGCGTCCTCTTGCCCTGACACTCAAGTGTCACATTGGCAGCTCTTGCTCCTGGCTGATCTGCAGTTGAGAGATAGGTCTGTCCCATTTCTCCTTGCTTTCTTAATCTAAAGAGACGAAAAGCCCAAGGAGAGGTTGTGGTGTGATCCTGAGAAATTCCAACCATGTAGTTCCAGGTGTTACTGTGGACACTGTCTTCTGATTCTCCAGAATTATTAGCGAGGGGATGATGAAGGCACACTGAGTGACTCCCCTCACCGCCTCCCCCACTTTGCTGATTCTCTCTCCCCAGGCAGCTGTGTCTGTGTGTGTGTCTTGGGGAAGCAGAGTCCGTCGGAAACGATGCCTCCGCCATCAGACATCGTCAAAGTGGCCATCGAGTGGCCAGGTGCTAATGCTCAGCTCCTTGAAATCGACCAGGTAAACTCCCCAAATGCAAGCCACGATGCAGGAGAGGGGTCAGGGTGTGATGGCAGAGACTGTCTTCAGGGAGAAGACCTTGGCACCAGGAGTAGGAATAGCAGGCAGAAGGCTAAGGAGTCCCGCCCTCCAGACGGTCAGTTACGTTGGCCTAGGAAAGGCGTCCTCTTCCGCCGAAGCCATCAGGGACTTCCATGCTTAGGCCTGGGCTGAGCCCGCTTGGCAGCGCCTCGCCGGAGCCAGGCATGAGTGGGCGTGCCTGCTGGTGAAGGATCTCTTTCTCTTTCAGAAACGGCCCCTGGCATCCATCATCAAGGAAGTTTGTGACGGGTAAGTTGTTACTGCCCTCGTTTTGGACAAGGGCAGGCCACACACTAACAGAGCACCGCAAGACCCGGAAAGGAATCCTGCGGAGGCCTCCAGTTAGTAGGACCCCAGTGAGGATGCTGGGGGCCCTGACTCTCAGGAAGTGGAGCTGGTGAGGATGTCCCTGACTCCAGCCAACTGTAGTCTTTCCGTTAAGCCCTGAGTGCCCTGCCTGAGTCCATTCTGGGAGCTGACACCTGTGTGCACTTGTATGTCAGCCTCTTCTTGGGGTGTCAGTCTGTGCAGGCAGCCAAGAAAGTGGTTTATATAACATCTCAACCTAATTCTTGGGCATTTCCCTCTGTGCTCCAGAGAGACCCCTCACACTCTACTGAAGAGTGTGTCTTCGCAGCTTCGCGGCAGCCCAGAGGAATGACCGCTTGGGCCCCCTGCTCCTCTCTTCCAGGTGGTCCTTGCCCAACCCGGAGTACTATACCCTGCGCTACGCGGACGGCCCCCAGCTCTACATCACCGAGCAGGTCAGTGGGAGGCGGCCCCAAGGGGAGGGCGCTCGGTCCATTGCAGTCTTCCAGTGATGGGGTAAAGAGCTGACCCCTGGGCAGATGAGGGGGGCCAGCCCTGGGTCTCCTGGGAGTCAGCACCTGCTGTGAGCCAACCCCGTTCTAGAAACCGAGACTGGAAAGTCAGGTCTTAGAAGTTCTTGGCCAGGAAACAAACAGGAGAAAGGGGCCTGAGTGAAAAGTCTTAGTTACAACCACTTTAAAAATGAAAACTCTCGTTGATTGGCCTGGCTTACCCAGTTGTAATGCTCTACCGTAATTCCTTTCTTCTCTTTCGTCCCCAGACTCGCAGCGACATTAAGAATGGGACCATCTTGCAACTGGCCATCTCCCCGGTAGGGCCTCGCTCTCCTGGGCAGCTCCTTATTTAACAGCTGCATGGGGGCATTTGCTGTGGGCCTGACCCTGTTCTAGAAACTGAGTCTATGGAGACTGAAAAGTCAGTCTTTGTTTTCACAGCTAAGTTGGGAGCAAACAAACAAATACAATCTAGGGCCTCTCTCAGGGCACTTGAGAGAAGGTTGCTTAGGGAGCTGCGGGGCTCAGAGAAGGAGCCCCCGACTCAGCCTGAGGACTTCCAGAAAGCCTTCCTGGAAGGGGGACACTTTAGGCCAGATGTGGATAAGTAAGCAGAATGAACTGGAGAAAGAAGACAATGACGAGTGTTCTGAGCAGAGAGAAGTCTCTGTGTGGGGGAGGTGGGAGCGCCGGGTGGCCGGAGCTGTGGATTCAGGGAGTCGCCGGATAGTGAAGGCACCCGAGGGCCTGCGATTGGGCTGGAGCTTTGTCCAGAAGCAACGTGGGGCCGTTGAAGGGTTTTTAAGCAGGAAGATACATTATGTTTAGACTTATATTTTATAAAGATCACTTCAGTGACAGTGTGAAAATGGGCTAAAAAAAGGAAGGTTGGTGGTAGGAGGAATCTTTAAGAAGCTAATGAAGAATGGGAACAGCCTGTGCGGGTGACTGGCAGTGGCGACGGCGGAACGGGCAGGAAGAGCAGCTGGGAGCTAACCTGGTTGACTGCGGAGACAATGCCAGGTGTGGGAGGAGAGGGGAGACTGAGATGACCCCCGGTGTCTGCAAGAGCAGCCCTTCAAGGCGGCTTCCGTGCTCTGAGGGCATCCCGAAGGGTAGGAAACCAGGAGCCTGCAGCGGTCACTGCTCAGGCAGGGAGTGCCTGGAGAGAGGAAGCGTGGTCTGCAGCGAGGGGAACGTAAACCCAGGACGGGAAAGGCTGTCCGCTGACCAGGACGCGTGCGGTACGGGTGAGCACGGAAGCAGTGTGGTGGGCGACAGTAGCCACATCGCTGCGAGTTGAGTCGAGGAAAGGTGAGGAGGACCTTGGGTCGACCACGTCTGCAGAAGTGGTTACTAAGGGAAGTGCACAGAGAGGTGGTGGCTTGGGGATGTACACAAGCATTTAGAGGAGTCGCAACACTCCTGAGGGAGCTTCAGCGAGAGGTCTCCCTCCTCCAGGCCTGGCCCTGCTGCTGCAGCAGCTTTTGTGTGTCCTTGAAAGGATGTTCAGGTAGAAGAGAAGGCTGGACGTGCAGGAAAGAGGGGTCATTTAGGAACAGGAGCTTGCTGGGTCCTGGCGGGAGGACCCAGGTGAAGGGATTCACTTCACTTGCTCGACCTCCAAAGAGCTGGCCGGTGTGGCCGGCGTCTGGAGACACATGTCGGAGGGCGCCGGAAGTGGCCGGTGCTGTAGCCCCTGCAGGGAGAGCCTGGTTCACTTGTGAGCAGGGAATGTAGCAACTGACATTTACTGAACAGAGTGTCTCCAGTACATACTTTGCACATACTGTGTCATTTAATCCTGACAGATAGCCTGAGGTGGGTCTCCTTGAGGACCCCATCTTGCAGACCAAACAGATTTAGCAGGTTGTATAACCTGCCTCTTGTTGCACAGCTGAAACTGTGATAGCGGCTCGCAAATCCAGGGCTGTCTGACCCTGGACCTGTATTGTGTCCACTGTCTGCTTCCTCAGGCCTCTTCTCATCCGGGGACTTCACTCCCCCCAGGCTCTGCTAATTGAACGTGACAGTCAGGGATTACTCACTTAATATGGAAGTGCCCAAAACTTTACATACCTCTTGCACGGAGTCGTTGACTTTCTCAGAGGCACGTCAGTGGAGCAGGAGGCAGAAATGCTGTCTCAGGAGACAAATTAACATTTGGAGCTGGAGTCTCTGTGCAGTGCTGACCAGTGCTTTTCAGACTGTTCTTTTTATGATCTTTGTTGGAGCGCATATTCTTCGATGGTCTGTGGAGACACGGGAGGATCTCTGCCTCAGCAGAGCAGTGTGCTGCTAAAGGGCCGTCTTTGTATGAAGGGGGACACAGAGGGAGGGGGGGCAGACCTGACCCTGGGCAGCAGCGGGAACTTGACATTGTCAGAAAAAATAAAGACCAGAGTGTGCCTGTCCCCCGGGCTCTTCCCTCGCAGCTGAGAATGTTCAGTTAGCACAAAACTTAGAGAACGATGACGCAGTAGGTTGAGGCGCTGAATCTAAGGTTCAGCAGAGGGGAGAGCACTGCAGGAGGACCCAGCGGTGCAGCCAGGCAGCATCCTGTGAGGAAAGTCCCTACGGGGGGAAGGGCGGTGCTGAATCTTCAGAGGCCATTGTTTCCAGAAAACTTTCAAAATTAGCTTCATAATCTTAAACTTTCCCAGGACTATCACGTTGAGAAACAGTGATAAGGACTGTGAGGGAAAGTTTAAAAAAAAAAAAAAGGTTAGTTCTGGACTGAAAGGAAACTTGAAGATCATCTGGCTAAGTTCTCCGCCAGCTGCAGACCCTGGCTTAGCATCTCTGGCCTTCCCCTTCTGCCTGATTGCTTCCCACAACCATCGACCTGGTCTAATCCTCCCAGAGACAGCCCCTCGCCATCTGACCGCTTCAGTTGGTAGAAACCTCTCCTCTGTGAGCCAGTAGCCATTTCTGTGACTCACGGGGCTGGTTGCATAGCTGGTGCACGGTCCCCTCTCAGATCTTCACTCTCTGGGGAGATCAGAGTGGCCCAGAAAGGATACAAGTAGCTACAGACCGCCCTGGGCGAGCTGATAATCCCTGATCATGCCAGTGCACAGTCTAACAGCCCCAAGCAGTGCGACGGGATGGGTCTGCCTTGGGCTCAGGCAGCCCCAGAGAGGCCCTGGGGCCCTCCACAGAACAGTCACCTGCTGCACGGAGCAGGTGGCAGAGCTCCTGTCCCTGGTCTCACAGTCCCGGGCCGCACGCCAGCTGATGGAGAGGACCCAGTCATCCAACATGGACACCCGACTGGACGCCATGAAGGAGCTGGCCAAGCTCTCGGCAGACGTGACGTTCGCCACTGAGTTCATCAACATGGAAGGCATCGTCGTGCTGACGCGGCTGGTGGAAAGTGGAACCAAACTCTTGTCCCAGTGAGTATGGCTGGGTCTTGTCCCAGGGTGCAGACAGCCGCCGCTTTTGCTGGCATCTTACTCTTGTTTCCAGTGACATGAGTGTACTGAGCGCCTTCTGTGTGCAGAGCAGCGTGCCAAGCAACAGGGTCTCCCCCAAGGGGTCTATTCGCAGTTGTCCTCCATCTTACGATCCAGCTGGGCCCTCATGAGCTAAGTGGCGACAGAGCACAGTTCTGTGCCTAGTGGGTTAAATTAGGGGTCAGGAAGCAGGAAGGTGGCCAGAGCCTGTTGGCTTATGGGAAATGATTGGCCTGATGGCAATTAGTGTCAGGCTGTCCACTATCTGCCAGAAGGGACCTCTGTTCCGCCCCACCGTCTCCCCCCGCCCCTTGCGTGTTTACTGTAGGTTACCCCACCTTTCACCCCACCACGGGGAGGGGACAACTTTTATGTGCCCCACCATCTTCACCAGCTTCCTGGCTGAGGGGAGGTGGCGGCTGCCTTGTCGGTCAGCAGGGAATAAGCAGAGGTCACGTTTGCCTCCTGAGCCTGAGGAGTGTAAACTCGCAGAGAGGGAGTCAGACACCTTTCAGCTGGTGGAGCTGGATCAGCTGTTGAGGTTTCCAGCCCAGCCACCACTGTCTCGGGCACTTGTTTTGCGCCATGGATTTCCAGCTGCACCGAGATCCTGAAGCCGCCGCAGCCGCCAGCCCCGGCCCAGGTTCGGCCGCCCCCGAGGCTGCAGGCCTGGATTGGCCTCCTCCCTCCTCTCTAAAGGGGGTGATCCCTTGTTGTTTTGTCGTGAGGATCCTCCATGAGAGAGGGCCTGCACATGCTTCATACTGGGAATTTGAATAGTTTGCTGATTGGGAAGCACTGCACAGATGCGTAGAGGATTAAATACCACAAAGAGGAGGGAGAAAGGAGAGGAACATTTTAATCTTTATTCTCTAGCTGCTCTTTGGTAACAGCTTTGCATCACTGTCATCTTGCCCTCACTACAACCCAGTGAGGTTAACACAGCAAGACTAACTCGATTTATACAGGAAGAAGTTAAAATTTGAAAAGATAAAATTTACAGTCAGGAAATCATTGAACAGGAATTGAGCCCATCCCCAGAGCTTGTGCTCTGCGTTGTTCATCGTGGGAACCTGGGTGGGCCTCGCCCACACGCGGCTAGGTGTGCACGCTCCCGTGAGGCCCCTGTGTGGCCCCTTGCCCCAAGCCCCCACTGAGTCCGCGTTCCCCTGCCTTGCCCGCCGCAGCTACAGCGAGATGCTGGCGTTCACCCTGACTGCCTTCCTGGAGCTCATGGACCATGGCATCGTGTCCTGGGATGTGGCGTCCGTCTCCTTCATTAAGCAGGTGAGGCTCGGTATCTCTCTTCTCCCTCCGTTGCCAGTTTTCGCAGGCTCAGGTGGGGTGGCAGGCGGGACAGCGTGCTGGCAAGGACCTGCCAGGGCCCTGCGCCTGTGTTCCTTCTCCCGCTCTTGTCTCCCTGTGGCTCCACTCGGCGCCTACCCTGAGAAGGTGGGACAGGCTCGCCGAGCTGAATACGGGCACGGTGGGGCCGGCCTCGGGGGGCCTGGAGACACGGCCCGCTGGCAGCCAGGACCACCCCCCCCTTCTGCCTGCTTCCTGAACCTCCTCTAGAGGAGAACAGCAGTCCTTCACTTCATTGCCCGATAGTACAGCCTCAAGGTGCCGCAAGAAGGGGCCGTGGTGATTCAGAAAGCCGAGCTGAAAGCCGTGAACTCCGCGGTATCTGCCGTCACTGACTTAGGGTCGCTGGGGATTTCGTGGTGCTAGAGAGATTTAGGCAAAGTGAAATGCCCTTGTGTCAAGCATGTTGTAGTGGGGATGGAGGCCACAGACTTGAGGGTCCCTCAGATCTGCGTCTGGGGTAGCGTATGTGAGGAGAGGAGCACATGAAAGGAGATCCTGGATCCGCGATCCTCTGGTCCCACACTTAGCTTTGAACACGCACCCCGATTTTGAAAACAGGCATTAAGTTCGTTAACCCTGAGGCAGCACAGTTGACGGGTGCTGCCACGTGAAGTTGAGCTGTCCGTGCCTGGAGAATCCCTGGCATGTTGGTCAGGATTGCCAGGAACTGGATGCCCCTGTGCCATGGGCATCGTGCCTGGGAGGGGCCTGCGTGGGCTGGCATCGGATCCCGAGGCTGTCCGTTCTCTGAGGCCTGGGCCTCCTGCCTTGCCCTGTCTGGTCAGATTGCAGGCTACGTGAGCCAGCCCATGGTGGACGTGTCCATCCTTCAGCGGTCCCTGGCCATCCTGGAGAGCATGGTCCTGAACAGCCAGAGTCTGTACCAGAAGATCGCCGAGGAGATCACTGTGGGACAGCTCATCTCTCACCTCCAGGTGTGAGTAGGAGCCCCTGCCCGCTCTCTGCCCGCTCCGTCCTCCTCTCGCCCCTGATTTGTGAAGTCTTCCCACCCGACTCCCACGGTGCTTGTCTCCTGAGCTGCTGGTCGCTCGCTCACCCACTCACCTCCGGTTCCACACGGCTGCTGGAGCTGCCCCATAGCCCCAGGCGAGCACATCCTGCTCCTGCTCAAAGGCCACTGACTTCCTTGCCCCTGAAGTGACGTTTCCCTCCATTTTCCTTAACCACCATGGCAGAATTAGATGGTTTCTCCTCGATGGGCCAAATCATCTGTCTGTACCTGTGGTAACTCTGTTGACATGACGTAATGTATTCTTACTACGTCTTCCATTTTAAGCCTTGAGCTCAGGTACAGGGGTCAGTCATTTGTATATCCCCTCTTTGATTTAGGTGAAAGCTTCAGTAGTGATGATTGGACGAACACTTACTGAGCCAGCAGTGTGCTGTGGTGTGCGGGGCGTGAACGCAGAGGGGAGCTCAAATCCTGGCTTGACCGTACATGCGGTCTCTGCCGCCAGCAGGTCACCCCATCTCTTCCAGCCTCAGTTTCCGCATCTCTAAACAAGAATTAAGTGTCCCCCACGTCTCAGACTTGTGAGGATCAAGGGAGATTTAAAAAGGGAAAGCCCAGCCCAGGACAGGTATTCAGTAAATTTAGGGCTGTTTTTCTTTTTTAAGAAGCTTAGCGCTTCCGAAATGTCATTGAATACTAAACAGAACAGAAGACGGTGTGGAGAGCTGTTCCTCTCTGCCATTCCTCTTCCTCCACTGCCAGCCGCTGCACACGTTCGAGGGGCTGAACTTCAAAAGCCGGGCTGGCGATTCTGCCGCCTCTCTCACTCTTGCCCTGCGTGTTGGGCATTGAAGGGTGCTGCCGAGCCCCGCCAGCTCCAGGGAGGCCAGGGCTCCCAGAAGTTTCCAGCAGCCCTGTTTTCACACACTCTCCTCCCCCTGCTCCTCCCCACAGAGCCAAGGGAAAAGAAAGCACAAAGGAATTTGCAGCTCTGGTTTTTGCTTGTTCCTTCTAAGGAACCCCGCAGCCTGTCTCTGGATACTCAAAAGCCAGGAAGGCTGATGGGGGCCAGAGGGCAATGTAAACTCTGGAGGGCGGGTCCTGGCTCTTCAGACTCGCCTCTGCTTCTTTGTCTCTGAGTGGGGGTGTTCGGTGGCCTCCCTCAGGATGCTAGAGGAGCACGTCATTTCTTAGGCCCCAGTAGCTGCCACCAGAAGTCTTGTGCTGTGTGCTGAGGAACGCTGCCCACCCTCCACTAGCTCCCGTGGTGCTCCCTGCCTGCCGCTAGCTCCAGCGGTGCTCCCGGCCAAGCAGGAACCTGGCCCTCTGGAACACGCCATCCCATGCGCCTCCTGCATGGCACGTGGAGAGCCAGGCTCCAGGATTCTGGGCAGATTTTTAACAAATTTGGACTCTTCTTATACATACTATATTTACCTTGACTTTTCTTTACTGAATAATACATCCTATACATCTCACGTCAAGGATTCTTCCAAATCTTTTTGTATCCCAACAGTCTTTGGAAATCAGTAATAGCTGTGACTCTCATCTCCTTAGAAAAAAATACCACATAGTCAAAGATGTAGAATAATTCCTGCACCACTTCCAGGATTCACAGATGCCCTAAGCCCATCCCGAACCCTAGGGCGTGAACCTTTACCCTAACCCCGGGGTGGTTTTTAATGGCTGCTTAGATGTCCTCACGTCTGAGAGTGGCAGGTGGACGTTTGGCCTGCTTGCCGCTCTTTCCAATGTCACTTTAAGGACGCCTGCCACCACCCCCACCCCGTGCCGCCTTGATGACTCTAAGGAGCAGCCAGCTCGGAGCGCTGGGCCGGGAGTGGGCCCCTTTCCAGGCCATTGAGACTTAGCCCCGACGATTATCTGACTAGTCTGTGTGTGATTGGTCTCCAGGCGTCACCTTGCCGGTCAGTCTCCTAATCTCCCTCTGCTTCTTTCTCCATTGACACAGCTCCAACCAGGAGATTCAGACCTACGCCATTGCACTGATTAACGCACTTTTTCTGAAGGCTCCTGAGGACAAGCGACAGGTCTGTGCTGCCTCTTCAAGCTTTTCATCTGGGCTCCTCTGAGAGAAGAATTCTCACCCACCCACCCTGTGCTGTGCAGACAGCAGGGACCCAGCCATTTTCCTGAGAGTCTTTCCTCCTGGCCCTCTGGTCAGAGCCCATCTGGGCAGATTTGTTACTGTGACCCAGGGAAGAACCAGGAGGGAAACAGCTGAATCCAAGGTCAGAGCAGGACCGGATAATGTGCTTCTCCAGAGGCCTGGAGTGCAGCTTTTTCTCGGCTGTGGGCCCTCTGGCCCGCCCGTCAGCTATTGCTTTGCCCGTGGCCCTGAGTGGCCTGGGACAGGAGTAACACGGCCACATTCCAGTAAGATCTCGTTTACACACACAGGCAGTAAGCCTGATTTGGCCTTCGTTTGCTGACACCTTGATTAGAACATGAAGAAGACGAGCCCCTCCAAGATCACTGTTGAGGCTAAAACCAATGAGATCCTTACTAAGGGAGTGAAGCGGATGACCTAGCCCGTTTCATATCCAGACACCCAGGTTCCTATTTCTGTCTCCCCTGGTAGCTTTGCGACATTATGCAAATCACTCTGCTTCTCCGAACCTGTTTCCCACCTGTAACATGGGAGCAACGTACTCCATTAACTTTTCAAGGACATCATGGGAAAAACAAGTCCTGTTTTGTAAGTGAGGAAACCAGGAACCAGCGGGCGGAGGAGCAGTCCGGTGCTGAGCCCAGAGCCCTGAGGCTAACTCCTCTCCTGGCACTGGCTGGCAAGTGCTTCAACCGCGCTGGCCGTCAGCCTCTCTAGAGTGAAAGGAGAGCCCTTGACACTAACATTCTAGATTTCTCTTGCAAAACTCCAAGTGGTTAGACGAAAGAAAGACTTTAAGTCTCGGTCAATACCATGGGCTCAGTAAGTTGAAATTTATGTGGGATCATGTACCAAGCTCTTGGTAGGTCTTAGTGGGAGGACCAGGAGCATCTGTGGTTCTGTCTGTCCTTGTCTTCCTCGGATGGCTTTGCTCTGTTAATCTCTTCCTTCCTAGTCCTGTTTTGAATGTAAGCCGAAAGCTCATTCTTCCATCTGCTTCTCTGTGCCTTTTGCTTTCTGTCGGCAGGACAAGCTTCTTAACCCTCTAGACCTACCTGTCACTGTAAGTAGCATCCCTGTGTGGAAAGGGCCCCGGCTCTCTTCCAGGTGGGAGGTCAGAGCTGGGTGAGAGTCTCATGATCTGATCTAGGTGTTCCGGAAACCCCAAGACACAGGGGCTGCGAAACGCAGATGTCCAGACACTTTGGGGAGGCCCGCGGGTGACTGTCCCGTATAGGCCTGCGGAGATACCTGCCCCAAGGGTGGGCGTCTTCCCTTCGTAACTTGCCTGTGCTGTGGGTCTGTGGTTCAGCCAGGGGAGCTCAGATGCAGAAATAGCCTGTGACTTTCATCCAGACAATCCCAAGATGCATCGCCTTCTGGCTTGCTGTAGCGAAGAGTAAAGGAAATCCGTGCCCTTTTGGATGCTTGCTAGGCTGAAGGAATTTGAAAAGGTTTAGAGAGCTGACAAAAGGGAGTTCAGATGCTCATTTCTTTGGCGGAGGAGCTTGAGAGAGGTCGGCTACAGGAGGATATGAAAAAGGGTGAGTGCTTTTCCCCACAGAGAAGCCTTCTTTCCAGGGCCTTTATGTTTTAACAGAAGCCCACTGGCCAAGTATCTACTTTGTGAGCTGTCCACAGCAAGATTTAATCTCAAGCTCCTATAGCTTTCAAAGAAGTTTCTAGGCCACCTTCCTCCTCTGCTACCCAGATTGTGCTCAGGGGATGCAAAGTAGAACTTAATGTTCTGGCAGTGTCAGCCATTTGGAATATTGCTAGAAATCTTGACGTGAGAAAGGCCTTTCAGCTGAGCAGAATGACAGAGCCCATGGATATGGCTGCAGAGGAGAGGGGCCAGCGCCCCCGGGCCCGCTGATTTAGAATATCTCTAAAATGAAACGAAGGCAGCAGTTTAGAAAGTAAAGTCATACTAATTAACATTAGTAAGAAGTGATGGCTGACAGGGAAGCAGGAGACGAAAGAATTATGAAAAGCTGTCAGAAAAATTAAAAGCACAGTAGTCTGGGACCATTTTGTTTAGGGGAAAATAGCTTCACATTTCAATAGCTCCTTAGGGCATTACAATGTCACAACAGAATAGTAACTGATGTTCTTTTTTATGAAGCCAAGTCTTTGGCCGTGATTAAATTATAATCATTATGTTCTTTTCAGAAATAAAGACATGTATATAATGTACTTTTAGAAGATTTGCATAAGAATGGTCAAAATAATGATACTGAGAGGACCCTTAAAGCTTCACTCCCTAGAAGAGTCACTTATGTGTGATACTTTATGTCCCTAGTGCGCTAAATAAATAAAGCATTACTGTCAAATTCTGAGCCACATACAATAAGATGATGACCCTATTATGAAAAATTACCCCTAGATACCCAATGCTTTGTTATTTAAACCACTCAGAAGTGAATCGCGTGGCAGTGCTGGGGCAGAGTCCTGGCCTGGATTGGAGTGGGCGCCTCCCTCCACAGCCTCCTTGGCGGGGGTCTGCCCCTGGGGGGGGAGGGGGTCTGCCCCTCAGGATCTGCCTCTGTGTGTGTGGCTTGGGAATGTGTCTCCGCTGTGCTCCCGCGCCTTGTCCATCAGCCGCATCCTGTAACGCAGTGTCTTGTCCTGACTGGTCTGCGTCCCTCTGCAGATGATGCAGTGAATTGGGCCCCGGGGAGGGAGGCTGTATTTGGGGTCGCTCACACTCACGAGGAAGTGAAGGAGGTTGTCAGCCTATAAGATGCATTTGGTGTCACATTGTTTTTCCCATTTGCCTGCCGGGCCTTTGAGAGGAGAGCACATTTCAGAGAGGAGCAGCAGGGTGGCTGCAGCCTTCCTCTTCTGTCTGCCCAAGCTGTGAGTCTGCCGCCTCACCTCACACGTGCTTACTTTCTCCAACAGGACATGGCCAATGCGTTTGCGCAGAAGCACCTCCGGTCCATAATCCTTAATGTAAGTCCCGGGTCAAGCTGTAGTTGCTAGGCTTGTTTTGTTACTATTAATAGCAACGCTTACTACTATGGTGCTGTTACTGAAATTAGGATGGGGGGGCTTCCTGTTACCAGGAAGGGGGGGTGTGGCTGGAAGAGGCTGAGGTGGGCGCTGGGGCTGTGGGAGCTGGGAGGAAAGCCTGGGGGTCAAGGAGGCCTCTTCAGGTGTCAAACACAAGGGAGAATCTGGAGACCTCAGTGAAGGGCCCCGAGCAGGTCCCTAGACCTCTGTGCTCACCGGGTGTGGAGACTCAGGGCACGGCAGGGCGCCAGGCCCTGGAAGCACAGGGTTCCTGTGGGTGCTCCTGTGTTGGGAACAGGATGCTGAGGTGACAGAATTCACGAAGTCGGCTGGGGCACTTGTGAAGTCCAGTGACCAGCTGGACCTGCAGCGCCTGGTAGATTCCGCCTCGTGGAGCAACCCCCCCCTGCTGACTGCATCTCGGGCCAAAGACCCCTCCAGCCTGGCGGGAGGGCCCTGCGCACAGTGCTCCAGAGCCCCGCACACTGGTCTGCACACCTGAGCCTGTGTCCTCCGCACATGTGGGGCGAGGGCCCCTTCTCAGGGAAATTGAGTGAATTTCAAGGCTATGACCTACCTGAATGAGCTTACAAGTTGAGCTGGGCTTGTGAACAAGCCGAGATTCCACAGTAGAATCCCTGTCAGGGTCAGGACCCGAGCCTGGGCTCTGCTGGGACCCGGTCAGGGTGCTCTCTTCAGTGCCAGGCCGGAGCGTGTAGGCCTCCAGGTCCTGGACAATAAATGGGACTTGAGGTGGAAGTAAAACTGGAGCTGTGTTGCTTCTGCTTCACTGGCAGGAGTGTTGTTTTGCCACAGGTCTGCTCTTGAGAAAGGGGGTTAAGGTGAGCGAGAACCAATATTCCGTCAGCTTTACCCTTTCCAGGGTGGTGCTCTGGATTGTGGAGAAAGGTGAGGAGAGAGGAGAAGGCAGAGTGGCAGAGAAGGGAAAAGACTGTAGTGGGCTGAGGGGAGAGGCAGAGAGTCAGGAGCAGAGCATGAAAGCGCAGCTTGGGGAGGCGCAGGCTAAGAGGGAGCCTGTGGCTTCACAGGAGGGTGAGGGCTTCGCAAACACAGGCGTGAAGGAGAGGCCGGAGAGGGCAGCGAGCGCTGCTCCCTGGGGCTCGGTGGCTGCGGGACGTGGCTCTGGAGCACTTGAAATGTGTCTGGCGTGACTGGGGGCTGGAATCGGTGGTTTCCCCTTAAGTTTAGCTCCCCACCTTTGGCCACCATGTTGGGCTGTGTGGGCCTAGAGGAAGACAGGGCCATGGAAGAGCTGGGCCAGAGCAGCGCCGTGCCTGAAAGCACTGGGAGAGCCAGCTTCCGTTCATGGGCTGGTTGCGCAGAAGAGGAGCGGGGACATTCATTCCAGTGTTTTCTTTAACCCGGTATATCCCAAACAATTGGAGTGTATAATGAGTAGAGAAAAGTTGCAGTGGGATACCTTCCATCTTTTTCATACTAAGGTTTCAAGACCGGGTGAGCGCCTTTTGTTTGCTGCACCTAACAGTTTAGACCAGCTGCGCCTCAGGTGTTCAGCTGCCACCCGTGACTAGGGGCCACCAGGTGGGAGCGAACGGCCCAAGGAGAGGGTTCTGGAGCCAGGTCAGGCCCTAACAGCCCACGTAAACCTAGAGGGCGCTCTGGAAAGACCCGATGCAGAGAGGGCTGTCAGTGGGGCATGCTGTGCTGAGGGGATGTTCCACAGCCATCTCTGGGTGGTGTGTGCGGCCCGGCCCGCACCTGCGCTTGAGCTGAACTTGTGACTCGTGTCACTGAGGCCAGACTTTCCAATTTAAATAAATGTTAAGTGCCGTACGTGCAGGGATCCACCATAGTGGGCAGCACAGCTGAGAGCCACAGCTGGACTAAGGACGTGAAGGACATGGAGGTGGCACTTGTGGGAAATGGGACAAGGTCTCGTTTGATGAAGAAAAGACTAAATGTGACAGGATTCACAATAATGGAGAAGGGCCGAGAAATACCAGGGAGCAAGCAGGAAGGAACAGGCTGTCGTGGGAGTGAGAACAGGACAGGGAGAGACGAACAGGGCCAGCAGTGATCAGTCTGGAGGAACTGTGGAGGGGGTGTCGCATGCTAGAAAGAGCAGGAAAGGAGGGGGGCCCACGTTTGGGGGTGGGCATCAGAGGGAGAAGGCGAACTGAAGGGGAGGTGGGAGGCCAGGGTGAGGGGAGGTGGGTGAGGGCAGCCAGGGCCGTGGGGAGGGTGCACAGGGTGACAGGACAGGGAGAGAGGAAGGGGAGGGCCGTGGGGGCCTCACAAGGAGTTCAGGTGCTCCCTGTGAGCAGAGTCCCACGCGTGCCTGTGTGCTCTGTTGTCCCTGGCTCGGAACCTGCCGGGCCCTGACGGCAGCAGATCACCCAGGCCACGGCCTCACCGATCTCACCTGGTAGCTCCCTCTTGGAGTAGCCTCCACCCTTCATCACGTGCCCCGCCCAGGGGAGCGCAGCGAATGGGAGGGTGCCCTCTGGGCAGCAGGGCCTGAGTGGAGCCCATTCTGCTCCTTCCCTTCTGGGGGGAGGTATCCCTGTGGGGGAGGAGAGCCTGCGTCACCCAGCCTGGTGGTCTAGTGATGTGACTCTGGTAGAGGGCAAAGCCCGACCCTTTGTTCCCTGCCTCTGCTTTGGCCAGCACGTGATCCGAGGGAACCGCCCCATTAAAACTGAGATGGCCCATCAGCTGTATGTTCTCCAAGTCCTGACCTTTAACCTTTTGGAAGAAAGGATGATGACCAAGATGGACCCCAATGACCAGGTCGGTGCTGAGTGGAGCTTCCCTTTTGGGTGTGGTACACCCCACCCAGAGTCCTTGGAGTGCGCTGGGCAGGCCCTTGCCTGGTGATTTGAGTCCGCTCTGGGAGCTCTAGTTCTGCGCCTCTCCTGGCTCCCTGCTGGTAGAGGACAACCTGTCAGCAACTGTCTAGGCCCAGCTCTGTCCCGCTAAGGTAGAGGGGGGCTTCCTGTGAGATCCGCCAGGGCCAGAGCTCTGTCCAGAAAAACCTGAGCCACTCCCCCTCCTCCTGACTCCCTCGGCTGGCTGACTCACCTGCTGTCTGTTTGCCTCTCAGGCTCAGAGAGACATTATATTTGAGCTGAGGAGGATTGCATTTGATGCAGAATCAGACCCTAGCAGTGTCCCTGGGAGTGGGACAGAAAAGCGCAAAGCCATGTACACCAAGGACTACAAAATGCTGGGGTTCACGGTAAGTTTCCCCAAGCACAGTCTGGTAGGCCATCTGCCAGTCAGAAGCTGGGACAGCTGACAGAGAACCCCCTTAACGTGGTCTGCAAGAAATGACACTAAGAAGCCGAGGCGCCTTCACACTGGTTTGCTTCAACAGCGGCAGGTTCCCAAGTTTATGGGCAACATTTGGCTCTGTGCAATAAAGCAGATGAACGGTGGAGAGCCCAGAGGGGTCAGCCAAGTACAGAGAGAGGGCCCAGCGCGCTCTCCAGCTCTGCTAGCTGCTTTGGAACGCTGGGTGGGTGGGGGTTGGGATGGGACACTGTGGCTTGAGGAGGAGCTGAACTGAATTAGGCTGTTTGTCCCATACCGCCCTGGGCCCAGCGCTGAGTCAGCCAAGAGCCCCGCCTGGTAGCTGTGGGCGACGGGCTTGGGAAAGAGCCCCCGTGCTAGGGGCAGTGCTGGGGCTGCAGCTTGGGTGATGGAGCACACAGGAGGCCATGCAGATGGTGCTGTCTTTCTGCAGAATCACATCAACCCAGCAATGGACTTCACGCAGACGCCACCTGGAATGCTGGCCTTAGACAACATGCTGTACCTGGCTAAAGTCCACCAGGACACCTACATCCGGGTACAGGCGGGGGCAGCTTCCTTGGGCCAGGGCTGGTCTCTGCCTCCCTACGGCCTGCTCACTCAGCCCCTCACCCCCACAGATCGTCCTGGAGAACAGCAGCCGCGAAGATAAACACGAGTGCCCCTTCGGCCGCAGCGCCATCGAGCTCACCAAGATGCTCTGCGAGGTCCTGCAGGTCGGGGAGCTCCGTAAGTCTGGCGGCTCCTCCTGCCTCTCCTGGAGCCCTGGAGCCCGCAGAGGCGCGAGGCTGCGGGACTGGGGGACCTCACTGCGGCTTCGTTTTCCATCTGAATGAGCGGTCACCCCTCTCATCCTTGTTTGAGAGCCCCGGCTGCTGCGGTCTGTGAGGGGGCAACCTGAGCCACATCGGAAGCCTCCCCTCTGTGGGCAGCCTGGGGAAGGCTGGCTGACGGGTGCAGGGTGCGCCAGCTGAGCCGGCGCCCTGGAGGAGGAAGCTGAGGAGAAACGCCCTTCCCCAGCCCCCACCTGGTCTGGTGTCGCTCCTGGGACTCAGGCCGCAGGTCCAGTTTCCGAACGCGAGCGCCCGGCCTCACTCTGCCCGTGTCTTGTCTTCCACAGCAAATGAGGGGCGCAACGACTACCACCCAATGTTCTTCACGCACGACCGGGCGTTTGAGGAGCTCTTTGGCATCTGCATCCAGCTACTGAACAAGACCTGGAAGGAGATGAGGGCCACAGCCGAGGACTTCAACAAGGTCAGTGTCGCCGAGCTCCTGAGGCGCGTGACAGCTTGTGACAAGTGGCCAGAGCCCAGGGAGTGGGGGACCAGCCCGGTGGCAGCAGCAAGGGCTGAGGCACGGCCAGCCTCTGGAACCTGGCACGGGCTACTCCCAGGGGCCCCTCTTGCTCAGAGGAGCCAGCACCCCTCCCCCACCCCCAATGACTGGGAGAGGGAGGCCGCCCCCACCCCCACCACCGGTGCCTAGCCGGCCTCAGCGCTTTCACAGTGCTCGCTTTGTGGTGCACTGCGCGGCCTTCAAGGGCTGGGAATCTGCAAGTTGAGTTTTGAAACGACTCAGCTCATGAAAAATGTGTCGAGTCATCTGTAAATCCGCCACTGGGGACGACCGTTGTTACGTGTCCCTTGCGCCTTTTTCACCCTGTAGACGTTTCCTTCGCAGTGGGGAACACGCTGCGTGTGTTCCTGTGACCTGTTGTGTATTTGTGGGCACACTGGGGTGTGCTCAGTGCCGCGTCCACAGGCCCCTCACACTCAGGGCAGCCTGTCGGGTGCGTCTGTCTCCCTTCCTGCCACGTCAAAGATGAGCAAGGGGCAGCCTGAGGTGGTTAGGTGATGGCCTGAGACTGAGGCAGAGTCAAGGCCCAGACCCCCCTCTCTGACTCCGAAGACCAGGGCTCACTCTACCCCGGTTGGCTGGCCTGTGTGAGACACCGGGGTGCGCCACCCACAGGCACTTGTCCCAAGTGGCCGCCCAAGAATGTGCCTGGGAGCAGGGCCCCACTCACCTGCGGCTCTGCAGTCCTGCTGGGCTGGGCCGGAGGGCAGCTTGGCGCCAGGGCCCTGTCTGCTGTCGGGGCAGGCCTGAGGGCGGCCTTCCTCCTTGCTCAGGTCATGCAGGTGGTCCGCGAGCAGATCACGCGGGCTCTGCCCTCCAAGCCCAACTCGCTGGATCAGTTCAAGAGCAAACTGCGAAGCCTGAGCTACTCTGAGATCCTGCGGCTGCGCCAGTCAGAGAGGATGAGCCAGGACGACTTCCAGTCCCCGCCCATCGTGTAAGTGCCCCTCCGGGTGGGCGGAAGGGCTGCTGCGACTGGGCCAGCCTTCAGAGCTCTGCCTCTGCCGGCCCCTGGCCCCCTCACCCGCTTCGTGTCCATCCCAGGGAGCTGAGGGAGAAGATCCAGCCCGAGATCCTTGAGCTGATCAAGCAGCAGCGCCTGAACCGTCTGTGTGAGGGCAGCAGCTTCCGGAAAATTGGGAACCGCCGGAGACAAGGTGAGGGGAGCTGGGCGCCGCTGGCCCTCCCCTTGCATGGGCAGCCTGCCCGGGCCCTGCAGGAGCACCAGGGAGCAGGTCACCCGCCGCTGTTCAGGGCCTGCCCCCGGCTGCCTGGCTCAGCTGCCTGGCTTCATGTGTGTTCCAGAACGCTTCTGGTATTGCCGCTTGGCGCTAAACCACAAGGTCCTGCACTACGGTGACCTGGATGACAACCCTCAAGGGGAGGTGACGTTTGAATCCCTGCAGGAGAAAAGTAGGTCCCCTTCCCTGTTGTGTCCTGGTGCCTGGACTCGATGTCGGAGACCCGAGTTCTAGTGCCGCCTGTTTCAACCTGATGATTGGTAGCGGGCCGGTAGTGTCTCTGGACCTGTCTCCTTTCCTGGCAGAGACCAGAGCTCATCTCTGCCTGCCCTACTCCGGGGCTCTGGAGAATTTCATGAGGTCATGGGTGTGATGGGTTTAAAGGGTGGTGCAAGGCTCAGCAGAGTGGCAGGGCTTGAGCCAGAGCGGAGCTTGAGAGCCAGACTGCCGAGATCCAGATTCTGGCTCCCTGCTCAGCTGCTAGTTCCAGTTGGTTGCAAGTTAATGCTTCCCTCTGCCTTGGTTTCTTTTCCTGTAAAGTGGGAATAATGGCCACTTCCCCCTTGTAAGAGGCATGAATGAGTTGTCTGGGAAAGCACTTAGGACAGGCCCAGAGGGCATGAGCTGAACTTAGCTGCTCCAGGGCCGACTCAAGTAGTTGTCAATTTGCTGTTGTGATGAGGCAGAAAGGGAGTGTCTGTTCCTTAGGTGGGACAATCCATGTTCTCCGAACTGACTCGAGGGGGCTGACACAACCCAGAAGCTGTGATCTATAGGAAGTGACCATGCAGGAGAGGACAGGACAAGGCCACCCTTCCAGGCTAACCCTTTGAGTGGGTGCAGGGCCTCCTGCCAGCGCTGAAGCACAGCCATGTGGCATCGTGAAGCTTCCACAGACTAACTCCTTCCACTTATCAGTTCCTGTTGCAGACATTAAGGCCATTGTCACTGGGAAGGATTGTCCCCACATGAAGGAGAAGAGTGCCCTGAAGCAGAACAAGGTGAGGAGAGGCAGCCTGCCACAGGAGCCCTGGGAGCGTGATGCCTGGGGGGCACAGCCAGGAGGGAGTTGCTTTTCAGTCTGCAAGCTCTCTCTCCCCTACTCTTTCTCTCTTTAAATGACTCCTGAGTGTTTTCTTCAGAAGAATTTTGAACATACACAGAAATAGCTAGAACCCCCATATCTGCATCAGCCAGGCCCAGCAGCCGCGCAGGTCTGCCTTTCCTCTGCCCCTCTCCTTTCTTACTTTGAAGAAAATCCCACAAGCCAGGTCATTTCTTCTGTAAATATTTGGAATGAGGCACTCTAATTAAGGACTCTTGAACACCATCACGATGATCATACCTAAACAGAAAAGTTACTTGATATCAAATATTCTATTGATGTTCCGATTTCCACTGTCTTACAGATACCATCATTTCTCTAAGAATACATAAACATATATGCACACACACAGACACGTAGACACACTGACACCCGTTTTGTTTTTTCCAATTAGAAACCAAATAAGGTCCATATTCTGTGATTCATCTTTCAAGTTTCTTGACTCATAAGCTCCCCCATCTCTCCGTCTGTTCTTCCTCTTTTCAGTTTATTAGACGAAGGAACCAGGCTTCTTGTCCGGTGGTTTTCCCAGCCTGGACCTTGGCCCCTGGCTCCCCACAGCATAGTTTCCCATGTTCCTCTGTCCCAAGTTTGTCCCAGATTTGTCGATCACCAGTTCAGCTGTGACCCCGTTTAGGGGAGGAGGGGAGACTGCCTCCTGCAGGCCCCGCGTTCTGTCAGGGCCCTGTGCGTGTTGGCTCTCTCTGTGATGTGAGCAGATGTGCCCGTGCTGGTTCCAGCTGTGAAGTAGGGGCAGCTAGAGACAGTCTCACACGGCCATCCCTTCTCCTCTACGCGCTCAGTATTCTCTCGAGAAATTGCTGTCATCTGCGATTGACTTCCCAGTAGTGTGGTTTACGCAAGAAAAAAGGATAAATGCTTGGTTCTTTCATGTACCTTCTTTTAAAACAATGAGTTGGTGTTTTTTAGCAAATTTAGTTTGTTTCAGCCCTGTGTCCACACTTTGGCTACAAACTATTTTTGTTGAGCTGCTTTTTGAGACTGGCAAGGCTCTCCGTGTAATTACTAAGGTACACGCTTACGGTGGTCACACCATTCTGGGCACCGATTTACAAAAGGCTCTTAGCGGGGCTCGGGCTGGGAGTGGCTGAGGGACACGTGTGCATGTGGCCAAGGCCTGGTGACTTCACTCCCGGTCAGTACCCTGATGGTCTGGCCGAGTCCCGAGGATGTGGCCAAGGCCTGGGCGTTCAGTGCCCGAGCCCCTCGCTCGTTCCAAGTAACTGAAATCCTTTCTCCTTCAGGAGGTGTTGGAGTTAGCTTTCTCCATCCTGTATGACCCTGATGAGACCTTAAACTTCATCGCGCCTAATAAGTATGAGGTGAGCAGGAGGGGCTATCTGGGCAGCGGAGGCTCTCTGTGGAGGGGCGGAGTGGGCCCGACAGGCAGGGCCACAGCCTCCAGAGGCTCCGTCACCCAGCCTCTGCCACGCTGCAGGGCCCCTGGGCTGCTCCCTGCCGGGTCCTCTGTGGCCCCAGCCGTGGGTTGTCCTCAGAAAGACAAGGTCAGCTTGGGATAATGTATTTGCCTGGGCTAGGGAAATTCTCTTTTCACTTCCTCTGTGACCGGCTACCCATGTGAAGTCGACAGAGCCTCCCTCCTCAGCACTCCCGGCCTGTGTTGCAGTGGACCCTGAGCTGGGAGTCCAGCGGAGCTGGCCCCGCCACCTGGGGGCAGACCATTCACCTGCAGTAGCGGAGATACTAGATGCGCAGTGAGGAACTGCGGTTGCGGCCAGACATCTGGAAGGCTCTGGGACCATCAGAGGGAACTGGGGGGCGAGGGGGCGGGAGCTTCTGGGGACACTTAGACAGGCCCTGAGCTGCTCCCCGGAGCTGCCAGGGGAGTTTTCTAGGAAGGAAAGAAGAACCAGCAGGTGCAGAGAGGGGCGACAGCGGTGTGGGGAAAGGAAAAAGGCAACAGCGAGAACAGGAGTTTCAGGGCCGGGAGAATTCTGTTTCTCCCTTAGGAGGCCTCTGAGTTCAGCTTCTCTGGTAGCTTTTTTTTTTTTTTTTTTGACATTTATGGACATCTTTTTTTCTCTTAATTTGCTTTTTAAAAACAACAAAGCGCTGCAGGGACCCCTGCTATGCACGGCTGTTCTCCAGTTTCTATCTGCGCTCACCATTGCTGATGTCAAGTAGCTGATGCCCAGCACTCAGGTCTCATTTTGCTGTATCCACTAATTTCATTTTTCAAAACCTTCGTCTACGTCATCTCAAAAAGTTTAAATCCTTGTCAAAGACCAGAGGCCCTTGTGCGAGGAGTGATCACCTCCGGTTTGCTCCTCCTGTTCGGTGTGCCAGAGACCGCTGTGGGTCCCCTTGGGACAGGGGCCTCGCGGGGTCCCACACTGATAACCAGGGCACCAGCTGACCTTCTGCATCTTGCTCCCCACAGTACTGCATCTGGATTGATGGCCTCAGTGCCCTCCTAGGGAAGGACATGTCCAGCGAGCTGACCAAGAGTGACCTGGACACCCTGCTGAGCATGGAGATGAAGCTGCGGCTGCTGGACCTGGAGAATATCCAGATCCCGGAGGCCCCCCCGCCGGTGCCCAAGGAGCCCAGCAGCTATGACTTCGTCTACCACTACGGTTGAGCCTGGAGCCAGAGACGGCAGTGCCCAGGACGGGACTTGGGCCAGGAGGAACACTCACAGTCTGGTGCCTTGCCCTTTGCTTGTACAGGATCTGTAGTGACTGCAGTGGTCAGTGAGCGCCAGCCATCCCGGCAGCCCACCTCGGACCACCGTGCTTCCTCTTGGTCCCTGCCCACCAGGAGTCACGAGGGCCCGAGCCCCCATCACCTGGGGGCCGGCACCTCACCATGAGGAACGGACAGGCGCTCCTGCCTTGCAGCCCGCGGGACTGCTTCTTGAGCTGGATTTAACAGCAGCCACTCCCCTTTCTTCCCGAGCCTGCTCTCTGGTCATCTGGACCCCACGGGGACAAGAGCTGGCCCAGAAAGGCCGCCTCAGAGGGCAGCGGCGCTGGCGTGTCGACAGCCTCCGAGACACTGCCTTGGGTGGCCCGGGTCTCCCGTCCGTGGGGGCCCTGGCCTGTCCTTGCTAGACTCCTCATCTGCCTTTGTCGGCTTCGTGAAGGCTCACGGTGGCCTCACACAGTGCAGATGCCGCTGCCGCTGCCGTGTGTGGCTCTCGCAGCTCTGGTCTCGACCCCACCAGGCCTGGCTGTCTGCGCAGCTGTGGGGCTGAGGGACACATCTGCTACGTGCTTTCGGCTGTCTGCAAGTCGAAGGCCTTCAGGCTAAGTCCCGCCCCCTGAGGCTCAAGAACCTGCTGGCAGAGGCCAGAGGAGGCCTGTGGTGTGGGCTGGATCCCACTGCCCGCACACGAGCTCTCTTCTGGGAGAGAGATTCTGCCTCACCTGAGTTGTTGCCCCTGCAGTGTGCTTCCTCTGGCCTCCCAGACCTCAGGAAGTTTGCCTCCCTCTATCCCTCCCATCCCAGCGCTGGGGTTTCGCCACCGGCCGTGATGCCAGGGAGCAGCCTTTCCTGGGCGCCACTCTTGCGAGCCACGCGCAGCCCCTCGCTCGGACAGACCACCGCGCCGCACGCGTCGGTACCGCCCGGCGAAGAGTGTGCTATATATTTTCTCTACTCACACAGACCTGTATATATATTTATATAAGACCTCCTGTCCTTGGATGGAGTGGTTATGGGAAAATAAACTTGGAGGCCCCTCCCAAAAGATACTGTAAAAAGACAGTAACACTTCCCATTGTGAGCCAAGATTATAATCCGAGAAGGGCCAGGAGCTTCCTGTCAGTAACCCAGTTTTCAATAAATACTCTTTCACGTACAGACTGGTTCCTTTCACAGCTGTCTGCCTGTCTGCCACCAGCTTCTGCCTGACCTCTGCCAGCGGAGCTCGTGCCCCCTCAGCACCTCAAACCCCCTGCCTCCACACCCCCAGAGGATGCCCACAGATTGTCCACAGGAACGAGGGCCTGCTGGGCACGCGGGGAGAGGCATCCCAGACACCCCGGGGAACAGTCCCGCTCCCTGCCAGAGCCCCTCCAGGGAACAGCTCTCACGTCCTTGTCTTACACAGAAGTCGCCGTCTTCACCCCGCGCGTTGCCAGTGCTCAGTGCCCGGCCTTCCAGCTGGTGTCCCAGGCTTTGGCTCCAAACCTCAGCCCAAGTAGCCGGGAGGCTGGGTTGAGGGTGGGGCCGAAAATCGGTTTCTCTCAGAAGGAGCCAAGGACAAGTTTGTTCAAAAGGCAGAGAAAGTGCACAGACCTTGGGCACTTCGGAGCCAAGCCCTTGGCAGTGATGGGCGCCACTGTAGGTGCGAGGTAAGTGCCCAGTAACCGTGCCCACGAGGTGCCCGCTGGTGGTGGCAGACCACAGGGTTTGCCAAGCACTCTGCTTACACCCTGGCCTTGAGCCTGCTGCTCAGCAAGGCTGGGGAGAGCAGCTGTAGGCTTGCCAGGATCCATGTTTGTAGCTAGTCTTCAGCCAGAGAGCGCAGGAGGAGCTGGGGGGGAGGCGCAGGAAGCCATGAGGCCCTCACCTGGCCTGCCACCGTCACAGGCATCCTGTAAGCCCCTAGCTGGCATTTGGGGGACCCCTGCCACTTGCCCCGTGGCTGCTTTCCACCTGT
>NW_004567123.1:29042312-29044665 GCF_000260355.1 Condylura cristata | reverse complement strand
CCGCGGAACTGCGGGGCGGGCGCCGCGGGCTTGATCGCAGCCAGGGCCAGCGTGGCGGGGCCGGGGCAGAGGTCAGATGATGGGAGGCCTTCCCCGTGGACTTAGCTCGGTCGTGGCAGATCAGCTCCTGGGGTTTCGGGGGTTCACGTCTCCCAGCTGCTTTGGGCACTCCAGGCCATAGGGGAGAAGAGGAAGCCGGGATCCGGCTAGGAGGCTGTTGCCGTCCGCAGGTGGTGGGTGGACAGGCGAGGGGTAGGAAGTACATGGTGGAACTGACCGGCGGGCTTGCAGGAATGGGGGAGCAGTGGCCAAGGGCGACCTCGTCGCCGATCTGGGAGTGTAAGCTTGTTTTTGCTGGTGCTTTCTAGAAAGTGATTTTGGACTTGGTTGGGGCATGAGTCAAGAAACCTGCACGGCCCCCCCTGAGCTAGTTCCTCTTAAGTTGATGGGGCTTGAGTAACAGGTGAGGGCTAATGGAAGAACTGAGGATCCTGGAGGGAGAGGATAGAGAAGCCAAGCGCCAACCCTCGGGGCCCTCTAGGGTGGGATGGGGAGGAAGAGCCAGCAGACGAGACTCAGGAGTTCAGAGAGGCCAGAAGAAAACCCAGCAGCGTGGTGTGGCACCCAGGAGAGGGTTTCCCCAGCAGGAGGAAGTGGTCAGTGGTGCTAGATGCAGGCGTGAAGGGTCAGAGGGTGGGGAGACTCCTGGCCTGGTGGAGACAGGATGCAGCGTGCAGGAGGTGAGGGAGTAAGCAGAGCAGTTCTGCTCCAAGGGGGCCTGGGAGCAGTCAGCCCCCATCCTCATCCAGCATAGAGCCCGCCGCCTCTGCCCGCAAGGCCCCTCCCCAGAAGGCAGGAGCTCTGTCCTCCCTTATGGTGGGAAACTGGTCCAGAGATCAGGTGACCTAGAGTTGCAGGGCCACAGGACAGGGGCCAGGATTTGACCTTGGCGCCTTCTCCACCGACACCTGCAGCACTTCATGTGATTGTTGGGGAGATCGAGGGGAGCCAGAGCTGAGCCCCAGCTCTATCTACCCTGAAGTGGCAGCTCCTCCCAGCTCCCCGGCTGTACTGGGGGAGGAGGACAGAGTATGGAGTCCTGTCCTGCCCCTTTAAGCCTGGTTCCCCTTATAAAATAGAGCAGAGACTTCTCGCGACGTTGGTGGCTGCTCACGGGCTCAGCGAACCCAGGTGCCCGATAGTTGTACGTTAGGCGGTAGATGATGGCCTAGAGCCGCCTGGCGGGGCTTTCTGTTAAGGGTAGGTGACTTTCGGAGTGACAGGAGGAGAACGAGTGTCCACTCTGAGATGCTCCCTGTGGGCTGGGCTGCGTACAGGACTCCTGGACATGGGAACCTGCCCTGGTCTGCTGACAGAAAACAGGATTTGAGCCGTGGAGGGAGGCACAGGGGTGCTGGGGCAGAAACCACTCTACTGAAGGCCACTGCCCCGGCTGGCAGCTTGGGCGGGCAGCGTGGAGACAGTGCTCGAGAAGGCTCGGGGTCAGTGTGCCCTGAGATGGCTCACTCCCAAGCTCCGGTAATGCCGAGGTGGAGCAAGCCTGGCACAGGGTGGTAGTTGCACGTGCCTGCAGACTCTGGCGCCCAGGGAGCCGTGGGAAAGCCCCACCCTTACCTGTGAGACGGTCTGGTCAGCTCTCCCAGCTGCAGGAGCGGGAGGCCCTGCAGGAGCAGAGCAAGTCTCAGTACGTGGCCTGCCCTCCTAGGCCGCCTCACCCCCACGTGTTTCTCAAGGTCCCTTGACGAGAACACAGCCTCAGGTGTTTGAACTTCGGCACAGCTTGTGCCAGCTCCCAGTTTGTCTTGGAGAGTGGGGGACTCCAGCCCAGCTCAGAGTACACAGCAGAAAGTAACCTCGCCCTCTGGAAGGCTCTGTCCAGTGGGATCCAGGGAGGCTTCCAGCAGCAGGGGCGCTTCAGCAGAGGGTGAAGCCCCAGAGGCGGGGGCAGCGCACTCCACACGCACACGCACACACACACAGAGCGGAGGCTGGGAGGGAGGGGTCCATCTAGTCCCTGGGGCCCCCACACTTCAGGCTGGTAAGGGTTGATAAGGAGGCAGGGGATGGCAAGACCTGAGGCTGGCACTGCCTGAGGAGTGGCAGTGAGAGGGGAGGCGGGTATCTGTTTTTAATGCCTTAGTAAGCCCCCAAGGGGACTCCCCACACCACTGTCTTGCATCGAGTCCCCAGGCCACGTGGAGAACAGGGACGCCAGGTGGGCGGCCACGGGGCCATGGGGGAGCCCACTACCTACCACCCAAATCATCACGCCCGGCGCAAGCGCAGTGAAGGGAAAGTGGGGGCACCTGTGTCTCAGGGTGTCCATCAGGGG
>NW_004567123.1:29019193-29041889 GCF_000260355.1 Condylura cristata | reverse complement strand
GGGTCAGGAGAGGTCTCTCGCGCCCTGTGGTCAGCTGTGGTCAGCTGCGGGGGTCAAACTCGCACTGGAGCGGCTGCAGCCAGCTTGCAGCGCTGCGTCCTAACCTGTTGCGCCACCAGGAAGGGCCCAGGCTCAGCTTTTACACGGCCACTTGGCAGTCATTGGAGAAAAGCTCGAGGCAAGGGTGTAGGTGCCCTCCTGCTCCGGCATCTGCTCCAGGGCATCCTTAGGGTGGGCCTGGGTGGGTGAGGGCGCCTCCCTTTGGCTGTGCCACCCAGCTGCCTTTCCACTTCCAGATCAGACCCGGGGACCTGTGGCCGCAGCCAGCTGACCATGGAAGGGGCAGGCTCGGGCCGCCAGCCCCTCAGGTGAGGACTCTGCGGGCTCCCACGACCGGCCCGGCATGGAGGCGAAGAGAGCCCCTCCGGCCAGGAGACGCGCTTGCTGAGGGCTGCGGGCTGTCTTCAGGAGAGGCGCCTGCCCTGACGCCGGAGCGGGGTGCTGCAGGGCTCCAGGGATGGGGAGGTGGGCCCTCGACGTGGCCTTCGTGTGGAAGGCGGTGCTCACCCTGGGGCTGGTCCTGCTCTACTACTGCTTCTCCATCGGCATCACCTTCTACAACAAATGGCTGACGAAGGTACTTGGGGACCTGGGGGGGGGGGGCTGCAGCTGTGGCCACCACGCCCCTAATAGCAACTGGAAGCAGGGGCTGCCGTGCGGCACTGGCAGCCCACCCTGGGGTTGGGGGTTCCCCTCACATGTTTGGATGAGGGAAATCGGGACGGGGAGCCACCGAGGGGTGGGCAGGTAGAGAAGTATTTGCACCTGTTAATGGCTGGCACAGCGGCCGGCCCCCTCCTGGGGCAGGGCGGGACGGGCTGGAGCCGCGGGAGCCATGGTAACAGCTGTGCTCTGGGGTGACACCCCAAATCTGGCGAGAGCCGCCCCTCTCAGGAGGCTGTGTGGTTGTCACAGACGGGGCGGGGGGCGCGGAGGAGCGGGGTGCCGTCAGCTGTGGGCTCCCTCTGTGCAGAGCTTCCACTTCCCGCTGTTCATGACGATGCTGCACCTGGCCGTGATCTTCCTGTTCTCTGCCCTGTCCAGGGCTCTGGTGCAGTGCTCCAGCCACAGGGCCCGCGTGGTGCTCAGCTGGACCGACTACCTCAGAAAAGTCGCCCCGACAGGTGTGTGGGGCGGGCCCGGGGTTGGAAGGTCGTGGGCCTGGAGCTAAGAAGCCTTGCCGGCTTGGGGCTCAGCCCTTGCCCACCTCCCTGCCGGCCTCTCCCCACTTCCACTTGTGCCCCTCGTGTGCTCCCCGTCTTCGCACCTCCACCCCCACACACACCCAAAAAAAACCCTGGCTCAGCAGTGGCCTGATAGTGGCCCCGCGAGCCCTCCGCCAGGCCTCCAACCCTTGGCCGAGGTGAGCGGGGAGCCGGAGCTGCGGTGGCCCTCGCGCAGGGAGCCCGCCATGGCTGGGCGGGGGCGCCGAGGCTCCCCGGAGCGAGGGCTGGCCCTCTGAGGCCTGGCGGCCGTCCCAGGAGGCAGTTAGTGCACGCGGCACCTGCACGGGAGCCGAAGCCCCGAGGATGCGGAGGACCTGGAGGCAGTGAGAGGAAGTGGAAGGGGGGAGAGACTGGCGAGGGTCGGCTGGGGCCTGCGGCCCTGCTCAGGGAGATGGGAGCCTCCCTGGAGAGCTTCCCTAGGGATGGCGGGGCCAGACAGGCCCCTCACGGTGGGCGGCTATTTAACACAGGCCCGGGACTGGCTGGGGGCTGGGCCCTGGAGCGGGCCAGGAGTTGGCCCTCAGTTCCTGGGTAGAAAGGAAGGGGCCCAGGGAGGGAGCGGTGCGCAGGGCAGAGGTGGCTGGAGGGCCTTGCCGGCAGGCGCACCCACACTGCGTGTCCTTGTGTCCCCAGCGCTGGCTACGGCCCTTGACGTGGGCTTGTCCAACTGGAGCTTCCTCTACATCACCGTGTCGCTGTGAGTTCCGCCACGTGCCCCTGCTGCAGGCCCAGGGGCTCTGTCCAGCTCCGGCCAGCCCTTGCTCTCAGCAACTCTCGGTGCCCAGAGCTCTCTGGAAGTGGCCGCCTGTCCGTCTGTCCCAAGCCGAGGGGGTGTGCGCGCCCACCTGCCCCCCGGGGCCGGGGCGCCCTCTGACCTGGCAGAGGAAGCGGGGCGCCGCGCTGGGGAAGCGGGGTCTCTTCCTCAGCCGATTGTGTGCTTCAGAGAGCACAGTCCCAGCCTTCTCCGTCATCGGTCCGTCTTTATCCTGATCTCCATCCTTATTCTACCCCGAGGCGTGGCAGGATAACAGGACTCTGTCTGTGTCAGGGTCTGTGGCAGGCTCGAGTCTTTCTCCCTGGCCATAATAGGAGGCCTCTCAGTCAGAGGTTTCTCCTGTCAGCAGCTCGGCCGCCCTCTTTTGCTCTCCGCTGCCCTGAGATGCCCTGGGGCTCGCCCTCCCCCCAGCGCTGGGGTGCTGAGGGCGCCTTTCCTACGGGTCTGGGCCCTGGCCTGCGGGCGAGTAGTGGTCTTGCTTGCAGGTACACAATGACCAAGTCCTCAGCTGTGCTGTTCATCCTCATCTTCTCTCTGATCTTCAAACTGGAGGAGCTGGTGAGGCCCCAGCTTCCCTCTGTCCCCCTGCTCCCACAGATGCTAAGAATAAAAAGGGGGAATCTGAGCAGTGGCTTGCGTCTGAGTAGCCAAGCCCAGCCTGGGGCAGTGACCCCCACGCCTGAGGCAGGACCCAGCTGGGGCACCGTGGGGCGGGCGGGGTCAGACCGAGGGGGAGGGACCCGAGGATGAGAGGTGTCTGACAGGACAGCTCTTTGTTTTGGGGAGAGTGGACGGGGGCACGGGGGGCTTGGCAGGCCCAGGAAAGCTCACAGTTGGCCCTGGGTGGGGGGGGCAGCCAGGCTCACCCCTGGGACGGCGGGAGGGGGAGGGATCCTGCCATAGGGGCAGCCACGACAGCTGTGGATCCCCAAGCCCCAGGGGTGATGAGCTCTTGGCCCCCGAGAGCCCGCCTCCCGTGTAACTGCTCCCCACCCAACAGCGTGCGGCGCTCGTGCTGGTGGTGCTGCTCATCGCGGGCGGCCTCTTCATGTTCACCTACAAGTCCACGCAGTTCAACATCGAGGGCTTCGCCTTGGTGCTGGGGGCCTCGTTCATCGGCGGCATTCGCTGGACCCTCACGCAGATGCTCCTGCAGAAGGCTGAACTCGGTGAGGGGGCGTCTGCCTGTGGGGTGCAGTGGGCGCGGCCGGGCCGGGCTGACGGCCGTGCGTCCCCCCCCGCAGGGCTCCATAACCCCATCGACACCATGTTCCACCTGCAGCCGCTCATGTTCCTGGGACTCTTCCCTCTCTTTGCCATATTTGAAGGTACGTCGGGTTGTGTACCTGGGGCACCCCGCTCCACCAGCTGCCCGTCCCCACCCTGCTGTGGAGGTCGCCGAGCTGAGAGGTGCCACCCCTCCCCTGCCGGGTTTGGGCTCTGGACTCGCCAAGCGAGAGCTAGACCCCAGCAGGATGAGCGGTGCCGAAAACGGGTTGGGGGTCCCTGAAGACAGGCCGTGTCAGGGCGCCCCACTGGTCCTCGAGGCTGCCCGTGCCTTGAAAGCAACTGTCTCGCCTGATCCTCCGCACACCCATGCCCCGCTTTGCCGGTGAAGGAGTTGGCACAGGGGCCGGGCCGAGGGCGTCTGTCTGGGCAGCGTGGGGTGCACAGGGCGGGGCAGGGGAGCGGCCTCTCCACTGCCATCTCCCAGAGAGGGGGAGGGAGGGCGCCGGCCAGCGAGGTGCGGACCTCCCTCCTGCACCCCTCGTCTCCTCAGCATCCCTCTGCCCTGGTCATTACAGAGGCGCCTGTCCCACATCCATTTAAGTTTCAAGCAGTGAAGCGTCTCGAATCTTTCTGAGAAAATCATTCTGCATCTCTGTTGTCCAGGAAACTTCTGTTCCTCAGCCTCATTTTTTTCCTTCTTTTACAAATCTCTCCCCATTCCCTCATTATGCCCCCGTGCCAAACGCCACATGCCCTTCCTGGGTGTTTACACCATTTCCCAGCTCTGCAAAGCCTCATCCGAAAACCCCTGGTAGCCGTCACTTAGCAAAGCTGCATGGATTTAGCTCCTTTAATCTCTTCTGGTAAATTAATCCCCCAAGCGCCTCCATTACTTACATTGCTCTTCCCCGAATTCCCTTCAATTTGCCGACGCCTTTGCAGTACTGCTGAGCCCAGCACCAGACCAGATGCCCAGTCGGGGCGCCTGGCCTGGGGGCGCTGTCACTCTGCATGTACTCTGGTGCTTCCCTCCAGAAAAATCTCAGGCTCGGCCAGCCCCAGTGTCTGTCATTCAGGGCTCATCTGGAACCCTGCTAACCCACCCAGGGCCTTCCCTGAGGGGAGGGCTGCTCCTAGGGGCGGGGGTCAGTGTGGAGGGCCAAGAATGCTCTGGAAATCAGCAGAATTTGGAGGCTGGGTGCCTGGGTGGGTGTCCTGGACAAGGGCCACGGTCTGTGCCGTGTGTCTGCAGCATGAGACCTCGTCACATTAGCCTGAGAAACACTGGTGTAGTCCCCCTGTGGTCATTTGGTCAGTGGGGACACTGTTTCAGTAAGGGGACACACCTCAGCCAAGTCCCAGGGCTGGGTAGTGGCAAGACCTGGGTTAGAGTGGGGGTCCATAAGGGTGGTGTGGCCCACGTGGCATTTAGAGTCAGGCAGTGGTGGTCGTCACCGCATCGGCCACCTGTTATAGCTGCAAAGGCCACGCCCGTCACCCTCTCCCACACTAGGGGGTGGCAGTGCCCCTCGGGCGCAGCTGCCTCTGTCCAGTTCACAGCTTCCTCCCCTCAACTTCGGCCCAGCGGCTCCGTGGCCCTCACTTTAGGTCAGGCTCTCTGGCCACCGCTTTCCCACTGTGCCCACGTGCCGTGTGGGGTTACCCTCCACCCCCGCCCCCGTCCCCTTCTCGGGCCTCCGTCTGCAGGTGCTCAGCAAGAGCCAGCACAGCTGCGGATCCCACCGGCTGATGGGCTGGGAGCGGCCGCCTGGGGCCCCGGACGTGGCCTCCCGCTTCTCCGTGCTTGCTTTCAGGTCTCCATTTATCCACCTCTGAGAAAATCTTCCGTTCCCAGGACCCGGGGCTGCTCTTGCGAGTGCTTGGCAGCCTCTTCCTTGGCGGGATTCTCGCCTTTGGTTTGGGCTTCTCAGAGTTCCTCCTGGTCTCCAGGACCTCCAGCCTCACTCTCTCCATCGCCGGCATTTTTAAGGTACGGGCTCAGAGGTCGCCCCTGGGTTAGAGGGGAGCCCCTGAGGCTCTTTCAGCAGTGACCTCCACCCAGCCCCAGGGTCCTGCAGAGGAGGAAGGGGAGTGCTCAGTGGGGTGCCAGGTGTCCCCCTGTGCTTCTTTCCATCATCACCACAGCCCTGTGAGGTGGGGACAGTCGCCCCCATTTCACAGCGGGGAAACAGACATCAAGCTAGGAGCTGCCGACTGGGGGTTCAAAGCCAAATCTGACCACCAGGACCGGGAGGCGTTTACATGTTTACTCAAGTTCCAGCTCTGGTCATTTGACTGTGGCCTGCCCCCAGGGGTTGAGATGCTGCCGTCCAGACTTCTCCGTAAAGAGTTCAGGGATTGATTGGCAATGTCTGCCAACAGCGCAGCAAGGGTCAGTTGTATTGTGAGTGCTGACTTTGCCTTCCCTGCTGCCTGCGGACCGGGCACCCCTTCCCGCCCCTGCCAGCTGTCACTCCTCCCTGCTCAGGGCCACAATCACAGGCACCAGTACTGAGCAGTGTCACTTACTTAAGAGCTACAGGTCTCCAGCTGCCATCCCTGTGAGGAGGCTAAGCGGAATGAATCCTCTCCCCAGTCCCATTCGCAGCCACTGCCTGAAGGACCCTGAGACCAGTGTGTCCTGACAAGCCCTGTGTGACACTAATCCCGCATGCAGCCACGGGCTCTGCATCCGTAGGTGCCTCCTGGAAGAGCAGCCATGGGCGTGGCAGCGGGCTGGATACCCACGTCCTCAGCCCCGGCTCTGACTTCTGCAGATGTCGGTCTTCCGAGCTCATGCAGACTTCCTCTGCCCTGTCGGCCTGCCCTGCCCTGGTTCCGGGAGTTTTGAGGATCTGACTATCCCGTGGGAGTGCCCGCTTCCCCTGCCCTCCACAGCCCTGGCCAAGGAGCCAGCTCCTTCTGACCACTTCCCCTTCTTGCTTCTCTGCCTGCAGGAAGTCTGCACACTGCTGCTGGCAGCTCATCTGCTGGGTGATCAGATCAGCCTCGTGAACTGGCTGGGCTTTGCCCTCTGCCTCTCGGGCATCTCCCTGCACGTGGCCCTCAAAGCCTTGCACTCCAGAGGTACCGCTACCCCAGCCCCTTCCAGAAGCCTGATTTCTGATGAACTGTCCCCGGCCCGCCCACTGCCCCTTAGCCCAGCCCTGCCTGACTTCCCCAAAGCAGGCTCAGCCTGGTGGCGGTCTGTTCCTCTAATTCAGGGAACAACAGGTTTCGTGTTGTGCCCCTGCCTCTTCCGAGAAGCCATGGGGTCGTCTCTGGAGGGGGGTGGGGCCTGCGCGTTGCATGCCGAGTGCGCAGTGGGCGTGTAAACGGTCTGTCCCCAGGTGACGGAGGCTCGAAGCCCTTGAAGGGGCAGGGCTCTAGCCCTGACCTGGAGCTGCTGATCCGGAGCAGCCAGCAGCAGGAAGAGGACAATGGGGAGGAGGAGGAGCAGCAGTACTTCGTGGCCCAGGGGCAGCAGTGACCGGCCAGGGCACCCGCTGGGCAGCAGGCACCTCTGGCCCTCACACTGGACGGCAGCTTGGGGACCCAGGAGGCTCTTCGCAGCAGCCCGGCGGCCAAGGCTAGGAGTCGCGAGGGCTGGACCTCTGGCCACACAGGGCCTCGCGTGGCAGGGCTGGGTCGGGAGCCCTTCACACCGGGAGCGCCTGGCGGCCTCGGACCGACTGAGCTGGCCTGTGTCCCGGCGGGGGCGGGGGCGGAGGCTGTTTTCAACTGCTGGCCAGATCCTGAAGCCAAGACTGATTTTATAAAGGGATTCCGAGGGAGGGGCTTGGAACTGCAGGGCAGTAGGGGACGGTTGATGGAGAGGCTGGGGCCTCATCACCTGGAAAGCGTCTTTCTGGGAGAACAGAGCTATTTATAGTTTGGAAATAAAGGGTTTCCAGTCCACTGGTCACCTCGCGTTGCCTGGAGGCATGGGGGCAGGGAGGCCGGTGTGGGCCTGGCCTCTCCCTGCTCGGGGCTGCCTACCAGTGACTGGGCCACGCCAGCTCTCCCCAGTCTCAGGTGTTCCGGCTTGAGCCCCCATGGCCCCCCCTGGGCCCCACCGCACCTGCAGGCAGGAAAAGAATTACTACCTGTCCTGGGGATCTCAGTGCTTCCCTAGCCCGTGCTCGAATCCTTCACTCACTGAGTGACCTTCAATGAATTACCCTCTTGCCCGTTTTTTTCCATGTCGGATGAGGGTCATTCAGATGTGTCCTGAAGACAGGTAGTGTTGGCAACAGGTTAAACACTAAGTGTTTATTCTGGAAATGCTTTCAGCAGTCACAGGACCGGGGCTGCTACGTGAGCTAGGCTCCAAGGCCAGGTGTGTGACTGGCAGCGAGGCGGCGTGGACGGGCCTCTGGGGCCTGGGGCTCCTGCCTCCACACCTTGGCGCAGTCACGAGGCAGTCACGCTGCTCCCCTAGACTGCATGCCTCTGCCTCTGACGTGATGATCCGGGTTGGCCTGCCCGTGGGAGCCCTCGCCCTGGTGCAGGAGCTGGCCAGGTCCTTCCAGGCAGGCGTGTTTCCAGGCCTTCACAGCAGGTGGCGCCATTGCACCAGCCTGCAGCCCTCCTGCCAGGCTGGGGCTCCAAGCTGGGGTCCCTTAGAAGCTGGCCTCGGTGCCTGCGGGCCGGGTGGGCTGGGGCTCCTCTGACTCCTAGCCAGATGAGGGTGCCACAACAGCTCACTCGCTGTTAAGTCTGGAAGAATGTTCATACTTTAAAAGAAGGCAGCAAACGTTTCTGGGAAGGGCCAGAGAGTAAATGTTGCCCGTTTGGGGGCCCCAGCAGACAGCTTCTCGGGGTACTGCCACAGCACCAAAGCCATAGCATGTAGGTGCAGACACAGGAGGGACCGGCCGCCTCCCCACAGTGAAACCTTAGTTACAACAGGATTCACCTGGCATCGGCCCAGCCCGCCGTCGAGGCCTATATACCAATGTTTGAAGCCAACTGCCAGCCAGCAGCAAGGGAAACCGAGGCCCGGGGGAGGGGGAGCAGTCGCGAGCTCTGGAGGACTTAGAACCCAGGTGTCCAGCTTCCGGGTCCCCTTCACCACACACAGACTCCCACTCGTGTGGGGGGATGCCGGGGCGCCCCGAGTTGGTGCCTTACTGGGTTGCTGCACCTCTGCCCTCCCTCTCCCGCCTTGGATTCTGCAGGCTCAGAAGCCAGGATTAAAGGGAGCTGGAGCTCCAGCCAGATGATGTGGGAAGTCAGTGAGGGAGGGCCGGGGGGCGCCTGCCTCTGCCAGAGAGGCTGCTTGGGATGCTGGGGCAGCGGCAGAGAGCCTGCCAGGGCCCCGCTGGCGCAGGTGGACGAGAGCTTCCTGTCTGCTCCCCCAGCGCCCCCCTCTCCGCACAAGGAGCCAGTGCCTCTGTCTGGTGCAGTAATTACAGGGTGCAGAGCAGGGGCCGTGCGGCCCCACGTTGGGTTCAATGACAGCCCCCCACTTAGCGGCAATTACTAGCCGAGCCTAGAGGCGGCCCCCCGCCCCCCACCCCGCTCCCCCACCAGCCCTCTCAGTCGCGGGCCTCGCAGGCCAGACCGCGTCCACCTGCGGTTCTGAGCCCAGAAGCACCCAAGCCGGCCGCTGCCACTGCACCGCAGGGCTGCGGAGTCACCATGGCAACTGGGCTCGCGCGCAGGTTGAGGGAAGCCGAGAATGTGACTTGTCTCTCCAAGACTGTGGTGTCTGTCCCCACAGCCTCCAGCTAGGGGCTTCTGCAGAGGGAGGAGGCAGGGGCTGACCCCGGGCTCCGGTCTGTGCCTCTCCCAGGAGCCCACAAGGGAAGGAAGGTTCATGCCCCCAATACTGAGGCTGTCTGCAGTCCGGGTCGTGGAGGGGATGAGAATGAGCTGGGCTTTGCCTGTGGGAGCGACCTGAGATGGCAGCAGGCCTCGGATACCTTCATCTTCATTCTGGTACCTTCTCTGCCATGAGGGTGCGGAGTCACCTCCATCTGATCTGCTGAGTAAAACCTGAACCCCAGAGACTTGGGAGTGGGGTGACAGGGCACCGGAAGAGTCTCTTGGTGGGACTTGCCCTGGCTTTCTGCATCCTGAACTGATGATGGACAGACCTGGGACCCCAGAGAAGAGAGGGTGGGCCCCCCCAGGATCCCTCCCTCCCGCGGCGTCGTGTGGAGCAGCAGCCTTCCGGGGGAGCTGATTGCATGCCAGGCCCCGTGCTTGGCTTGGGTGGCCATTTGGGCCTTGGGTGGCGTACGGTCCTCTTGCCTCCCAGCCCAGGAAGTCGTGGATGAGGGTAACGGGGAGAACGCCATGACCGTCCTCCGAGCTCCCCTCGGCCTCCGAACAGGCTGTTGGACGCCTAATGACCCAGGACAGTAGCGTCAGCACCTACTCCATGGCCGGGACCCTTGAGCTCCTGCAGTGAGGGTGGCAGAGAACACAGCCCCCGGACCCCTCCAGGCCCGGGTCTGCCCCCCAGCCCTGTGATAGGCTGTGTGGGGTGCTGAGCATGTTGTTGGTCCCCCCTCTGCCTCTGCCTCCTTAGCCGCCGAGAAAATTGTATCCTAATGAAGCTGTCGCAATGATGGCAAAACCACACCCGTGAAACAGCACCGCGCCAGGCACATGGTGACCACCACCCAGCGTCAGCCAAGAGGCAGCTTGCCTGGGGCCGGTGGCGGGGCCAGAGGGAGCAGCAGGCACGGGAGTCCTGGCTGAGGCTTCCGCCCCTCTACGTCGCCTGGCACAGAGGAGCCGCTTGATTTCTTCTGTGAAGGAACTTGCACTAGCGGAAACTAAAGTGGGGATAATACATGTCCCACTTACTTGCCCTGTCAGGGTGCTGTACCCCCGCCCCCTGCCCCACCCCCAGGCCAGCACCCATCCTGCTGGCTGCCCAGCTGGCACCTTGACCCTCATCACACCCGCCTGACACCAGCCCGGCTCCTTCCCCCTACCTGGGGTATATGATTAGCTTGTTTCTGTTCCCATGGTTATTCAGTTTTGTCAGCAACTACTACATGTCCCAGATACTGGCCTGGGGCCCTGGTCCTACTGGCAGCTGCCGGTGGGTCTGTCCCTCTCCCCTCTCTGGTGAGAGGGCACCTGCTTGGACAGCAGAGGCAGGGCCCAGAACAGCATCCGGTAAGGGCCCTGTGCCCCGAGAGCTGCTGGCCACAAAGGAGCCTCAAGAGGCCATCGCTGTCCTCCAGGAACTCGGGCCCCGCCCTCACCCAGCGGGTTTCCTGGAAAGTGGGTGCAGAGATGGAGATGGGAGAGCAGGATCTTGAGTGGACAGTGGGGAAAACACATGGGTGGGAGGAAGGAGGCAGGTGTCCTTGGGCAGGGGCTGCGAGCCTGGCCCGCTGGAGGCCTCTGTCAACCCCACAGGGAAATCTGGGGCTGGCCGGCCTTCAGGGTTGCTCCAGGTTGGGGCAAGAGGCTCGGCCCTTTGCCATTGGAAGTGGGCCTCTCCCTGGACGGCGTGACTGGATGAAGTGGATTTCCTCCAGGGGAGACGATGTCCAGAGTGGGCTGACAGAGGAAGGCTGTCATTGCTTTAAAGAAAAACATTTGTCCAAACTTCAATAGGATTAGCACGCTCTAGGTGTTCCATAGTGTGAGTGGAGGGGAGAAGGTGGTAGTGGGTGGGTGGGAGGGCAGGAGGGCAAATGGATGGGTAGTGGATAGGTGCTATAATAGAGATGTATGGGGGACACAGAAAGGCAGCAGCCAATGCCACCGGAGCAAAGACTCCCAGGAGGGGCTGATGCCTGGAACCTGGAAGGCTGAGTGGCCAGTGCCACTCAGACAACAGGCCACCGGGGTCTGAGCAGTAGGCCTTGCCTCACCTCAGCGGCTTGAGGACCACAGGGGTAAGATGAGAGGCCCACAGACAGCCCCCCCCCCACCCAGTCCTGACCACAGCTGTTCCACCAAGCACCTCATACCCCCCATTTACACATACTTGTCTGGGGGGAGGGGAGGGCCCGAAGGCTAATTCCATGCCAATGAAGAGCACACAGCCGCTAACCTCCCAAGCCGGGTGCTCCCACTGGGCCTCTCCGCAGCCTCGGGGGAGGAGGCTGGGCGGTCCCTCCCCTCGGAGACGGCCCCTCAGCTTCGGAGCGGAAGATCCGTCCCCGCGGGGGGCCGAGGCGCCGGCGGGGGCAGCTTCCCGCTGGCCACATTTTGCTCCAGGAGGAATCTCCCACCGAGCCAAAGCCTCCCTGTCCTGTTCCAGGGCTGCCCCATGAATTAAACATGCCCCCGTGGTTAACTCAGTAATGCTTTTATTAATAGTTAATTACTCAACGCGCACTGGGGAAATGAGGCTCACTCAGGCCTCGTAAATTAAGGCAGTGATCTTGTGAAGGAAGCCAATGGGAGTTCATTACCCGGCCCCTCCGCCGCGCACCTCTGGGCTTGCCATTTAGCGGTGCTAAACGAGGTGTGGGGGGGCCGGGGGCACACCAGGGGATGGGGTCCTTCTCAGGGGGGAGGGGAAGATGGAGAGTGAACAGCCACGTTTCCCCAGAGAGGAAGGCCCCTGGGGAGGGGAGCGGGCAGGAGAGGACGTGCCCTAGCAACAGCGGCAGGCAGACTCCGCTTGTCACCAGCCTGCTCTGGCTGCCACTGGGGGCTCAGCCACCCCCCCCCCCGCACCCCACAAGGCCAGGTCAGCTGTCTGCCCAAAGGCACAGTCTCCCCCTCCCTCCCCTGACACAGGGCCCAGGCGTCCCCTCTAGGTTTTGATGTGGCTGAGGCCAATTTCCGGTCCTGGTTGAGTGGCTGAGCTGGCTAAGGGGCTTGTTGGAACCTGGTAGGGCGCTTCTAAATTTAACTTTCTGCCTTGTTTTGTTTCCTAAGAGACGGAAGTCCCCCTATTTCTCTTCTGGGAGACTGTGAGCCCATACCTGCTTGAATCCTCTGTGCCCCCCTGGGCTTGGTCAATGACTCTCATTTTGGTCAATGACTCTCATTTTGGGGGGTGACTTGGGGCCAGTAACTCCACCCCCTGGGTCTCCCTTGGTCAGTGAAGATGGAGGTGGGCGCTGGTCTGGAGTTAAGGTGATGATTAAAGGAAGTGATGTAAGTCAAGTCCTCCAGCTCCCTCTGCAGAAACCCGGATGTCCTAAATTGGCAATCATGGTTCCCTTTACTGCAGGCTGCCATTTCACAGGTAAGAAAAGTGAGGTTTTCAGTCCTTCTTTGGCTCATCTCAGGACACATGGCCCAGAACTTCACCCTGCCAAAGCTCCTTCCTTGGAAGCAAAACAGGGAATCCCATACCGCACACCCCCCCCCCCCCCCCGCCCGCCAGCCCCCAGGAAGCACCCTGGACACACTGGGCACCCTCCTGCTCTTGGTCACAGAGCCTCACACCAGAGCCATCTGGGCTGTGACTGTCCGCTACAGACGCTGCACTGGGTGGTGAGGGGCCTGGGACCTCGGCCTCAGTTTCCACTTCTGGCTAAATGGGCTCATGGAAACACTGAGTCCTTTGAGTAGAAGTTTTCTGCTTGAACCTGCCTGGCATTTCCCCTCTTCCTGCAGAACTGTGCACCCGGGCTTCTTTACAGGAAACCTGGGGATAACAACAGCCTCCTTCCCGGGATGGTTGGGCACCCGCAGGGATAATGGGCACCAATCTGCCTGGCAAGCAGGAGCTTATAAAACAGGTGAGTGCCTGGTTCTTCAAGGTCCCTCAAAGGCGGGGATGTTAGGGGAGCCTCAGGTTAAAGGCTACCCTGGGGGTCAAGATGACATGGCCGATGAGGGCTCCCCTGGGCCAGGTCCAGCAGACAGCAGGGACAGGCACCCCCGTTCCCCTCCCACACACAATGCCACCAGCAGCTTTCAGGCAGGGGGCGGGCTCTCAGCTCTGAGCCCCCAGACCGCAGCAGCACACACAGGCATGGATCTGGAGCGGGAGACAGAAGCCTCCCCTGTCAAGGAGCATGCTCGCGAGGAGTGCGGCTGGCAGTTCATATATAATATGTAGAGTCAGATTTAAATGTCAGTGCTGCAGGCGGCTGACCCGGGCTCCCGCACAATGGGCCGCAAGGGGCGCCTGCTCGGCCTCTTCATCTTCCTGGCGGTAGCTGACCAAAGGGAGGGAGATTTGGTTTCTTAAAAAACTAAACAGTTGTTGAGCGCTCTGGCGTTGCCTGGGCAACAGCCGAGGGGGAGAGAGAAGCATCTTATTGTTTAAAGTTATTCTTGCTCCATTTCAAAGGGCCACTCTGAAATGACCGCATTCTCCAAGCAGCTGCTGGGCTCTCTCCTGGGTCTCCCTGCCATCCGGGTCTCCTGCCTGCTCCCAGCCCGAGCCTGTGGGTGCAGGACATGAGGGTGGAGACAACTTCCGTCCTCTACTCTGCTTTCACCCCAGGCCCGGCTCAGGGGCTCAGGGGCTCAGGGGAAGGAGGGCCTGACCCTCCCCGCAATGCCCCTGTGGGTTGCTCTCCCTGTCGTCCCTGGCCTGGGCTTATGGACACAGGGTGGCTCAGTGACTTGGCTCACGAAGTGCCTGAGCTTGGGGGAGGGGGCTCTGGCCAGAGATGGGCCTCTCCAACATCCAGTGAAGCTGGGCGTCATGGACGTGGTCATCTCGATGAGTGCAGCTGGCAGACTCACCGAGGCCACGCCATGTGCATCTGTGGCCTCTGCTCCCTCCCTCCCCGTGACACTGTATTGGAATTGTTTACTCATCTCTCTTCCCCACGAGACTGTCAGCTTCCTGACAGCAGCAGGGCCGTGGTTATTCCTCTCTGTGTACTCTTGTAAGCTGCCTCAAATCTTTTCAGGAGCAAGCCAAATTCTGAAAATCCAGATGAGATGTACATATATTTTTAATTAAAAATGGTTAGCGAACACATACACATGATATAAAATTCAAAGGGTTCGAAAGAAATGCAAAACCGTATCTCCTGGTGCTCAGTCTCCCTCTGTGGGGACAGTGATGGTTTCGAACTTTTGAAATGTTCTCCCAGAAATATGTCACTCATATAGAAGCAAATGAATATCAAATACAACAGATTATTCACATCTCTAGCTCCTATGTCTAGCCGGGGTCCAGTGCACAGAAAATGTCCGATAGAAGTTTGTTGACTCGAGAGACAGGCAAATGGATGGATGGATAGATGATGGGTGGGTGGGTGGGTGGACGGACGGACATACGGATGGATGGATGGGTGAATCGAGTGGGTGGATTTGTGAATGGAGGGTCCCCGTTCTTGTACTGTTCTTTTCTCCCAGATGTCTGGGTTCCCTAACAAGAAGGTCATTGAGAGACACATGGCAGGCTCTGTCTTAGATATGTTGAGTCTGAGGGAACTGTGTTATTTAGAAAGACACCTCTAATAAATAGTCAGATCGGCCCTCCCTGGTGGCGCAGCGGGTTACAGCACAGCACTGAGAATCTAAAGCCGCTTCCGCATGAGTTCAATTCCCGCCAGCCCCAGAGGTGACCACATGGCGTGGCAGACCTCTCCTGACCCGCCCGCTGCTCCCCTCAGCAGTGTACTTTGACCATTTGCCTGTTCTGTTGCCCACTCTGTCTCTGGTGAAGCCTCTCACCGCCCCTGAGCCTCTGGCCTGTACCCCAGTTCTGTATGCACAAATAAATAAAATCTTAAAAAAAAATAGATCATGGTTGGATCAGATAGGAATTTTTTTCTTCTGCTGCTAAGAAGAACTAAAAGGCTGGATCCATAAAGTTTTTTTTTATTAAAGATTTTCATTTCTTTGTGCATACAAAAGCAGGTGCAGGCCAGAGGTGCAGGGGTGCTGAGGGGGGTTGATCAGCAAGCTACGCTGCTGAGGGGAGCAGCGGGCAAGACAGGAGAGGTCTGCAACACCATGTGGGTCACCTGCGGAGCGGGGATCGAACTCGCACTGAATCAGCTACAGCTTGATTTCGCTTGGCAGTGCAGTGCTCCAACATGCTGTGCCACCAGGGAGGGCCCGGTTTATCTTTTTTATGAGGAGACGTCCTGATCAAAGTCCAGCCCTCAAAGGCATCAGGATTGAGGTCTCTGCCGTGCTCTTAACCTTTTCCTCATAGTGTCAGAAAAGCTGCTGGGGGAATGGTCTTTGTCAACTATCATGTCCATTTTCCAGGAAGAACAGGGTCAGAGGGGGTCCGCCTCTTATGAAAAGTTTATTCCCAGAGGCTCCGCCCAGTGACTTCTAATCTTATTTCTAACTGCAAAACTGGAAGGGATCTGATGCAGCAGGAGCGTGAGTCCCAGTGGGACCTGAGCTGGGCACAGTGGAAGCTGTTGGCAGCAGCCTCCAAGTGTCTCCAGAATGCCACCACCCTCCCTGGTCAGCTCCGGCATCACCTTTCACCTGGGCGGCCACAGCAGCCTTGCACCTGGGCTCTCTGCTCCCCTTCTCACTACTCAGTGCTCCCTCCTCCCTCCTCTGCTGACATTCAGAATGACCCACCTCGATAGTCCTCAGTCAGAATCAGAGTGCCCTGCTCTGCGCCAGCCCCACTCCCTCAGGCCTCCGCCCCGCCCCCTCAATGTGGGTCCCTTTGCCTCTTCCACACTGGCCTCCTGGCTCCTTCCCATTCTGAAGCCCTGCGCCCTGCTGTCTCCTCAGCCCTGAACGAACCGCCCTCAGGACCTCTGCCTCCTCCAGATGACTGCCCGCCCGGTGGGATCCTCGCCTCCCCTCCATCAGTCTCCGCTCTAGGACATAACCCGGGTAGGACCACAGACCCCTTGGCATCTGACGATGCCTACAAACCCCACTCAAAACAATGTTTTGAAAAGGGTAGAGAACAAGGCACAGAATCTCAAAGGAAGCCAATTATGCTGAAATACAGTTTTCAAAATATTTACAAAACAAACATGTGATTCAGTACGATAGACGCTTTTGGATTAATGCATCAAATAACCAGATCTAGCCGCAGCTCTATTAACTTCCACAATTTTGAAGCTGCGATGAGTGTCAATGATATTTTGAAATGTCTATAACAACTGTAATGGGATAGGAAATATCTGATTTCTGCTGGTGACAAAGTCACAAGCATTGCTAATATGACCACGGTGTGTTGCCAACATTTATAATTGAAGAGAAATGCTGTGTTTCCGTTTGAACTTAGTGAAACGAAAACATCATTTTGCGCCCTCTAACTTCACTGACCCCCTGAATTCTGTCTGGGATCTTTGAGGGAGTCGGGTTGGTTTGCTTTTGACTTTAGACCCTTTAGCTGCCTGTCAGTACCGGTCTGGTCATTTGCTGACTGGCAGTGCCGTTGAAGAGAGTAGATCTTGTGTTCCTGCCGTGTCTTCAGCACCTAGAACAGGCACCTGTGTAACCAACACAGGTTTTAAATAAATGAACAAGCAGGGATGAGGCGGGTCCAGATGTGAGTGGGGGCTTGAGTGCCACATTTGGGCACGTGGCTGTGACTGGAGGCGGTGGGGCCCTCTGGAGGGAGGTGGGCCTGGCAGAGGCCCCGTGCTGTCCCCACCTGCGGGGCTGAGGCCTGGAGGCCTGTGGAGGGGACAAGCTGGCTAAGCCTGCCTTCCCGGGTGGCTTTCTGAGGGTGGCTTGGGCATAAACAACTCGCACATCCATCCTGAATGTCAGCAGCCACTTCACTCCCTGCTCTCCTGTCCCCTCCTTCCGGCCTCCCTGGATGCTAAACAGGGACCTTGGAGGAGCTGGGCTCGAAGTGCTGTCATCATTCTTCAGTGCTTCCCAGGCTCTAATGGTGTGCCAGGCAACAAGGACGGGCCCCTGGGGCTGAGGAGGCAGGTGTGAGGAGGGGGAGGGAGGGAGGCTGAGGCCCCACCTTGGGGGTGCCTGTAGCAGCTACTGCAGAATGACTTGGCCAGTTAGACCCTGGAGTCAGCAGGAGACAGTCACGCCCCCCAGGCTGGGGCTGTTGTTCAGGCCCGTGGGCTTTGGGGTGACCCAAGACCCTGAGGAAATAGCAAACTTTTGGAATCAGCCCAACCAGGGTGGAATTCCAGCTCGGCCCCGTTTCCAAAGTGCAAGTGCCCCACTGCGCATCTCCAACAGGAGGCGGGTGAGGAGTCAGCCGGGAATAACAGATCTCAGCAGCCAGCTCAACGTCAGCTGCACAGCAGACACTCGAGAAGCGGGTGCCCTTGTCAGTGTGAACACGTGGCCAAGGGCTGGCTGCTAACACTTTAATAATCCACCTTCTCACGCTGCCCGAGAAGGGAAGGGGGGATACTTGGGGCCAGAGGAACCACAAAGGTGGGAGTGGAGAGAAAAGAGCAAGTTTTGGAGTCAGACAGGTGTGGGTTCATATCCCAGCTCCACCATTGGCAGCTTTGTGACCTTGGACAAGGGGCATCACCTCTCTGAACCTCAGCTTGTTAGTCACAAAACAGGGAGAGCACCTTCTGCTCAGGATTACTGGGTGAGAATGAGGCTTGTGCAAGGTCCCAGGGACAGAGCTTGAGCAGAGGCAAGTCCACAGTCGACAGTGAAGACTGCGGGCTTCCCTCCCTGGGACCTTGCACGACAGTGAATGCATTATCACAGCCCAGCCCTCAGGAGTGGAAGATACACATGGTAGTAATAACCTCTCGCTTCTGTCAAGCAGTTCACACTTTGGAAAGCACTCTTTCACATCCATCATTACATTTGAGCCTCACTTCAGCACTTCAGGATAAACAGGACTGAGAGTTTGATCCACGTTTGACACACAGGGACACGAGAGCCCAGATGCAATGAACACAGGCAGTGAACAGCCCCAAGGACCCACAGAGGCGAGACTGAGGGTGGGTGGCGAAGCCAGGCAGCTCAGCTCCGTCTCTTTTCAAATCAGCCACTTGGGCATTTATTCATTCAGCAGATCGCCTCTGAGCTAAGCCCCAGGGATTGGGCAGTCAATGGGCAGGCGGACTTCTGCCCTCGGGAACTTAAAGACTCTAGGGCATAGAACACGGAGACCGCGTTCCACATCGCCTGGTGGGTTAGAAGGAAGCTGGGCATGGGTTCACAGGTAACAGGACAGGCAGCTCCCCGAGTCCAGAGTCTAGTTCTGTGTGCCCACCTTTAGCGGTAAGCAGCAACAGAAGGCTTCTCTGCCCTTGGGAATACCATCCACTTGATAATAAACCCAGCCTGCTGTACATGAAGAATGGGTCAGAAATAAGGGAATTCATGGCCAAATGTGTTCAGCAAGAGCAGCTCAGCCCCGCCCCTCTGAGTCAGGCAGCTCTGGAACCCACGTGCCTGGGTGGGGTCCCTGCAAAGCCCTGCAGGAAACACTTCATTTAACCCAGGCTTCCCCGGTGCGCATGCTGGGGGGACCTTGTTTGGGCCTGCTCCAAACCATGCCAGAACAAGGCCAAGCTGGTCGTAGCGGTGACTAGTGTGTGATAATACTCAACATATTCCAGTCGGGAAAAGGGAAGCGACTTGTCCAAGGTCACACAGCCTCTGTCCACATTATGGATGACGTAGTCTGGGGTGCTTGGCTTTCTCTCCAGCTGGGAGAGCCCAACAGCTGGCAAGCTGTTGGGGGTGGGGGGGTGCCAAGGAAGAGTTACAGCTACTCTTATCTCCTGACGGTGATGTTGTGTAGCTTACAAAGCAGGGCGCTCCCCACAGTGCACTATAAAGCATTGCCTGGCTGGGTTCAGCTCCCAGTTGACCCCTTGGTCAGTATCGGTCAGTATCCTTGAGCAGGAGACAACCCGTGCAACTGTCCCTGGCAATCCTGCTGAGCCCCTTCTCACACCACCCACCCACACCCCCTTCATACGAGCACGCCCTGTTGTCCCCACCAGGGTGCAGCCTGGGAACAGCCTGGTCCTTGGGCTGTACACCCCAAGCCCCAAAGCACAGCATCCAGGGGTGCTGACTCAGCAAACTTTAATTTATCTCACAGGCCAGGGGTGCGTGTGAAGCAATTAGTGAAATAATGGTTATGTCGCACTAAAAATTATTTATAGAGTCACCGTGCACACAGCTGTGATTAAATTAGACAACCAGGGGGACTTTAACTGCCAACCGAGCAGGCGTCCAAGGCCCAGCTCCCACCGGCTGGTACTGGGGTGGGGTCGCTTCTGTCCACTTACCCACAGCCTGGCAGATAAGTCAGCCCTGACTCAGGTGGGTGCGAGGAGGGTCTGGGTGGGTAGGGGTGTCCCAGAAGGCCTGAGCTGCCAGGACCCCTGAACATAAGTCAGGGGCATTCACATGCGTGAGGCTTAGCAATCACTGAGAGGCTTGCAGATGGGTCTTAGAGACGGAGTAAAGGGAAGGAGAAGATGGTTCTGGAGACTGTGGGCTTGGCCTTGACCCCAGCTGGAAATCTGAGTCAGTCCAGCCTCTCCTGTGACAAAGCGGTGTCAGAGAGCCCCTGTGCTGTGCCCCTGGCGAATAGCAGGAGAGCTTTGCGCCTGCCTGGGTCCTGGGTGGGCCCTCCACCCCAACCTGGACCCCATTTATCTCGAGAATCTGTGGGATGGGGAGCTGCTACTCCAGCAGGCAGCAGATAAAATTGAGCATCTACTATGTACTAGATACTGTCTACACATATTGCCTTTTTTAAAGATTTATTTATTTATGCATATAAGAGCTGGGACACAGGCCAGAGGTGTGGGAGGTGAGAGGATTCGCCAGAGAGAGAGCAGGGAGCAGAACAGGCAGAAAGACACTGCTAAAGGGAGCAGTGGGGAGACAGGAGAGGTCTGCTGCACCATGTGGGTCACTCCCTGGCCGGGTATCGAACTCACGCTGCAGTGGCTGGGGCCAGCTTCATTGTGCTTTGCTTTTAACCTTTGCGTCACCAGGGAGGCCCCTATACAGAGTGTCTTATTCATATTTATGTTTATATTCTCCCTTAGCTTCACACAGCATTCCTGGAAGGTGTTCTCATCCCTTCTTAATATGGAGAATCTAAGTTTCAGAAATGTAATGATATTTTTCCAATTGTAAATAAAGCAGCAATAAACATGGGGGTACAAGTATCTTTTTCAATCAGTGTTTTTGTGTCTTTTGGGTAGATACCTAGGAGTGGGATTGCTGGGTCATAGGGAAGCTCCATGTTTAGCAGTTTGAGGAAACTCCAAACAGTTTTCCATAGTGGTTGTACTAGTTTGCATTCCCACCAGCAGTGCAGGAGAGTTCCTTTTTCTCCACATCCTCGCCAACATTTGTTGTTGCTAGTTGTTTGAAGATGTGCCGTTCTCACTGGGGTGAGGTGGTATCTCATTGTGGTTTTAATTTGCATCTCCCTTATTACGAGTGATGTTGAACATTTTTTCATATGCCTGAGAAATGTAATGATATTTACCCACAGCCACATGGCAAGTGAGGACAGAACTCAAGGATGGAGATTTATGGTGCTTTGAACACCCAGGACTGTGATGGGTGTGATGCTGACAAAGTGATCACACAGCTCTCTTGACCCAGAACACTGGGCCAGACACTGGACGCTCTCAGGTCAGCAGCAGCCCTAGGGTGCACCTGGGGAAACTGAGTCACAGAGTGCTCAGGAAGTGGCCTCCAACTCCCCAGCCAGTGAGCGTCAAAGGTGTTTGCCAACAGGTCCCCATCTGTCTTCACGTGGGAGGTGTCTGCCCTCGGCCAGAGCTCCCCCAGGAGCCCCGAGTCCAAGGCAGGGGCCCTCCCAGCTCCCAGCCTGGCGCCAGCACAGGCCTGTGCCCCTGGCCTTTCCACCTCTCCTCCTCCGAGCTCAAGATGCTTTCAGACCGTTTCACAAGTGCGAGCCTGGGTGACTGTCTGCGCCACAGAGCATTTTCGGGACTTCGCTTGTTCTCCAAACAGGCCGTGCAGACTCAGAGACCCACAGAGGGAGCGCTGAGGAAGCCCCCACAGAGTTTGGGGCTCAAGACCCCCCACTCTCCCTTCTCTCTTCCAGCACTTTCTCCTGCCTCCCCAAGGCTGCTCTCCCTGGTGCTGGTGCCTCTGGCCAGCCTCACTTGCCATTACAATTCCAGCCGCAACAGCTCGCTCCTCAGCTGTCTCCTGCTCAGCAGCTTACACTTACAATCTCCACAAACCCCACCCTGGGGCCCCAGCGCAGGAGGGCAAGATGGGGAGAGGACAGAGAACTGAAAGAGGAGCTGGATGACCCTGGCACCCCGTTTGTTAGAAGGTGCCCCAGGAAGGGAGTGAGCTGTTACCCCGCAGGATGCTGCCCCCTTGACACCCCCTGCCACTGCCTCTGTGGCTGCTCACCCAAGTCAGGTTGGCCCCTGCTTCTCCTGGGTGCACATGGGTGCAGCCCCCAGCCCCGCCCTGCTGCCCTGAGCCCAGGAGCTGCCTCGGGCCACTTAGCATGCAGCTCTGGTTGCAGGGGCTGCGGCAACCAAATGAGATTAGCTCGCTCCTAGCTCCTAGCGCAGGTCCCCACTCGCCACGCCACCGCCACGTCCTGCACAGCCGCCAGCTGCTCCAGTGAGCCTCCCACAGCTGGGCCGGCCCAGCCCCAGCCCGACATCTTCAGCCCACTCCTGGAACTTGGGGCCAGTTCAGGCAAGCAGGAAGAGGATATAGGAGCCTCCCCAACTTTCTAGTCCTGCCTCCTCTCCCCCAACAGACCTGGCATCCACAGGAGGAGAGGGAGACCAGAACACGAACAGGACTAAGGATCCTTGCTTGCTTTGTATCCCTGACCAGCTCTCCTCCATCAGACCTCCTGGGGGCAGCAAACAGGAGCTATTCCCCGCTGGCTGGTTCTGTTACATCCCCAGGGAGCAAGCCAGGGAAAGGGTCCAGTTCAGCTCTGCTCCCTCCTCATCTGCCCCAATCCCATGGGCCACTGGGAATCAGCAAGGTCTGCCCAGTCCTGGTCTCCCTGCCTCTCTCCTGACCTGGAAGAGGGCAGATGTAGGCCCAGACTCAGCTCTGAACCCCCAATGCAGACAGCATCCCTGGCCTCTTGTCTCCTAGAAGCTTCCAGAAGTAGAAGGGAGTCTGATTCCTCAGCCAGGTCCAGAGAAATGAGAGATGCCTTTGAGGTGAGGAAGTAGGCTGGGGTGTCTCCTAAAAGAGGGGTATGGGGGGACCCTGCCTGTTTCCTCTAGCTGCACCTGGCCTTGCCCACCGCCCAGCTCCAGCTCACCGGAGTCTCCCTCCAGCTTCTCGGGGACCTCTGCACCTGCCTTTCTCTTTGCTTCCCTCCACCTGCTTCCCCACCCCACAGGCTGCCTGCCCAGTCCGCAGGAGGCCAGGCTGGGCTCCCGAGCCACCCTAGAGATTCACCAGGCTGGGCTCCTGGTGGGCCACTCCTGGAGGATCTGAGGTTGGCATTGCCGACCAAGGATGGCTGGTCCCTGCCTGCTGCCCCCACCCGCCAGGGAGTTGGTCCAGCTTGGAGGAAGGGACCAGGGGTGAAAGGGGGTACCCCCTCTCACCAGGAGAGGCAAGCTCCACAAACCCT
>NW_004567123.1:29000781-29018299 GCF_000260355.1 Condylura cristata | reverse complement strand
GGGTCAGGGGCCCTCACGGGTCAGGGGCCCTCACAGACACGGCTTTCCTGTCGCCACACCGCCTGAACTGCCAGGACCAACTCTGGAAGTTGGATCGCCTCCCTTTGCCTGGCCCACCATTTCCTCCCTCCCATTGTTCCTAGTCTCCCCTCAACCTCAGCCCCATCACTGAAAGCCCAGTTAGGAGACACAGTGTGACCGAGGGAGAGAAAGGGGGAAGGGGAACCGGGGCAGGCGACCCCGCTGCTGCTGGGGGAGCAGGAGGCAGTGGCCGGCAGGGATGGGGCCCCGTGGGGTCTCAGCCTGCGGAGCACAGCCCCCACCCGTCTGCTCATCCCCACCTGTCCCTGTTCCCAGCTGGCCTGGTTGGTGCCTTCTGCCCCTGGCGCCACTCCAGCCCCCACCTTGGCGCCCGTGCAGGCCCAGGGGCAGGGCCCTGATGGCCGGGGCAGGAGCCCATAGGAACTTGGAAGCCGCCCCAGCGAGTTCCTGCCAGAGCCGGGCTGCAGGTGGCGGGAAGGGCCCGGGGCGGGACGGCCAGCTGTGCAATCAGGCGGCTTTCCCACATCCGCATCCGGGACTGGATGGGGGTGAGCGGAGGGAGGGCCGTCCCACCTGTCTGCCGCTCCCCAGGTAGGCTGAGCCGAGTGGTGGAACTCTGGGGGAACCCTCCCCGGCATCTGGGAAACTCAGGAGGGGCTGCAGGGGTCTCCCGGGCTCTGGGGCCCCTCCCTGCTGGCAGCCCAGCCCAGCCCCAGTCCGGAGGGACAGTCAGGGCTAAGGACCACTGGCTCCCAGCCTGAGTGGGCCCAGCAAACCCTCCCGGGCCAGCTTCCCCGGGTACTGCCTGAGAAGTAGTTGGCTCCTGGCTCATCCACCACCCCTGCTGAGTCCACCACCACCACCGGTCCTGCGCAGACACCCGTGGGTGAGCAGTCACAGCGCCAGGGAGCCGGCGGGGCAGGCGGGCCAAGGGTCCTGGACACAGACCTTTCCCCACTTGGCTGCCTTCCCCCAAACACACACACACACACACACACACACACACACACACACACACACACCCTTTCTCTTGGGTCACTCAGACTGCGTGGTTGAATCTCAAGGTCACACACTATCAGCCCCAGAGAACTCTTCCTTGAACCCCCATTTTACAGATGGGGAAACCAAGGCCTAGGGAGGAAATGTGTGTCCCAAGTCGCACAACAAGGGACTCTCTCTAAGCCCCAGCCTGTCCCTGCCTCTCGGGGACCTGGACCTGAGCACCCCAATGACATCCAGAATCTCCCTCCCAGCTCACCTGGGTCTCCCCGTTCGGCCAATCGCAGGGCCCCAAAGTTAATAAATCAAGGTGACTTTGGGGACAAGAATCGCCTCTTTTTCCCTTGTCCCTCCCATTTGCATAATCCTGGCTGGCAATATGATAATGATGTTTGTTAAAGACAGAGCACAATAAATTAATACCGTTAAGTTGTTGCTGCAAAATGCAAAGCAGGTAATTTACTGCCAGCGAGGAACGGAGCCTTTAAACTGTAATGGATTAACTTTCCCAGCAGCAAATGTGTCCCCCGAGGGAGGGAGTGGGGGACGCAGGGGCGGGGCTGCCTTGATGGTTGGGGGGCCTGCTTGCTTCCCAGGGTCTGGACTTTGGGGATCCAAGCTCCCTTGTGGGTCTCTGCTGGGTGTCAACCCCTCCCCACTGGACAGACAGGCGACCAGAGCTCAGCATGGAGCCCACAGGGGTGAGCAGTGGCCCAGGGCTGCCTGGGACAGCCCACGCATTCTTGAGGAGGGGGGCTCTGGGTGCCCTGTGTTGTACACACTCTCGGCCTCCCTGGAGGAGGCCTGGTGCAGCCCCTTCTTTCTTGCGAGTGACTAGAGTGACTGGGGAGATCCCTCCGGGCCTAGAGAGGGGCTCAACCCCAGGATCAGCTCTGGCCCAGCTCTCTGGGGGCCCCTGCCATGGCTCAGAGGAACAGGTCCTAGACTTGGTTAGGGCAGTACGGGGTGCACCCGAACTGAGGGTCAGACCCTGGCATGACGCCTGCCCCCAGGTCTCCTCCCCACCCCAGCGCCCACCAGCTCATCCTGGGAGGGGCATCGTGCCAGGAGAGGTCCATTCTGCCTGCAGGAATCAGGGAGGGGTGGGTTGCACAGTGGGGGGACAGGAAAGTGGGGGTCAGCTGGGGTCAGGGCCTAGCCACAGGGAGGCTCGCTGGGTGGCCTCCCCATTAGGGCTCAGAGGCTCCCTTGGTCCCAAAGGGAACTGCAGCAGCTCCTGCTCAGGCCGGACCTGCAGGCGGGTCCCCAGGACCCCAGCAGAATTCTAATTTCCCATTTATCTCCGCAGCTTCTCCAGCTGTATTAAAGGGGCGAAGCTCTGCAGTCAGCTCCCAGGCTAATTGAATTTGGGTCTCCTCCTCCTCCTGGGCAAGGGAGGGCGCGGGGTGGGGGAGGGGCAGCCCCGAGTGAGAGAGGGGATCTGGGGACCTAGGCCAGGGCGCAGTGGGGTGACTGTGCTTCTAGAGTCTAGACACCCACCCTGGCTACAGTCCTGTGGGCACGTGGCCTTGGACAAGGCTCTGGTCCTCTCCGACGCACCCCCTCGTCCGGAGGTGAAGATGACAATACTACTAATAAAAATAACGCCCAACAGCCACCATCACGGAACCTCCTCAGCTCCAGGCCCTGGTCAACACCACACCCGATGGCATGGAATCGGCCGTTATGCCCCATTGTAGGCACAGAGGCATTCAGTGACCTCCCCAGAGTCCAGGTAGTATCCAGCTAGTGACATCCAAATACACCCAAGTGGGGCTGGAGATTCTTGGGTCCATTCAGAGATGGGGAACCCAGGCCCGGCCCACAGCTGCCTTTAGCTTTAGGACTGTCCCCACCCCCACAAAAGCTCCTTCCTGCTCCCCCCTGCTCCCTTCTGCTAGTTGGTTGGGTGTCCTGAGTCCGAGGTGAGGCACCTGCCTCCCCTTCATCCCTCTTGGGTTGCTTAAGCCTGGACTGCAGTCCTAGACTCTTCCAGGCCTGCTTGTCCCACACATGCTGAGCTGGAGGGGGTCTCACCTCCTGAGTACACCTTCATACTCAGAGAAACCGTAGCTGCGAACCATGCCTGCTCAGGGTGGGACGATGAGGGGGGGAGGGGAGGAGCTGGGTGCAGCCTGCCCTGGGGGTGTGTGAGCCCAAGCCATCTCCACAGCTCTCAGTGGGTACAGCTGGGATGCCCGTTTTCTAGAAACTGAAAGCAAAGAAACTAAAGTTCTTGCAAAGGTCTCTCAGTGAGGACCTGGAGGAGCCGGGATTCGAACCCAGGCTTGTCTGAATCCAGAGCCCAAGTTCTTAACAATGAACTGTCCTGTGCAAGGGAATCTGGGACTAGGCGGCCCAGGATGGAAATCCTGGAATCCAAGGGCCCGCCTAAGTGGAAAGAGCCGTGGGCGGGGAGCCAGGAGGCCTGGGTTTCTGTCTCTCCTCAGCCCCGGTCACTGTGTGCCCCAGTGCACCTCTGGGAGACAGCAGCCTGAGTTCCAGACCACCGCAGTAACGCTAGTGTCACAGCAAACAAGTGGCATGAAATTTTTGGTTTCCCAGTGCCTATGAAAGTTATGCTTCCACTAGTCGGCAGTCTATTAAGTGTGCAATAGCTTTATGTCTAAAAAATAGTGTGCATACCTTAATTAAAAAATACTTTATTGCTAAAAAGTGCTAACCATCATCTGAGCCTTCAGTGAGTTGTAATCTTGCTGGTGGAGAGGCTGGTGGAAATGCAATGTCTGCGCACGCAGTAAAGCAAAGCGCAGTAAAATAAGGTAAGCCTGTGCACCCCTGACCTCCGTGGCAAAACGGAGCAAGGAATAGAGCCTACCTCGCGGATGACTTCAAGTATCAGAGGGATTATAAATAAAACACGAGTCACAGAGCCTGGCATGTTAGGTGCTGAGCTAAAGCCAGCGGGGGTTTCAGAGCGGGGACTGGGCAGGCCTGAACCCCCAGCTTCAAGAGAGCAGCCGGGGGAGCAGCCGTCAGCCTCCCACGGATCCTCCCTGCTCTGGCAGGTGTGCTCCTCCTTCCTGTCTCTCCTGCCCTGTGTGTCCGCTTCTGCCAGTCCTGGTGTCCCCCCCCCTAGGAGGCCAGCTGGACGGTTGACCCCGGCAGCCCTTTTTCCCTTTTTAGTCCAGCTGCTGGCAGGATCCGTCCTGAACGAATGCACAGAGACCCCCTCTGGCGGCTGCTCCCGCCGAGTCCCCTGTCCAAATGTTAATTTTGCCAGAACCTTGATAAATCTTCCTGTCGTCTCCGTCCGCCTGAAACATAGATTTCATCTTATTGAGAGGTGACACGCCCGCCCTTTGGTACCAGCTATCAATTTCAGGGGGCGCTCAGAGTGGAGAGAAAGGGAGAACCAGGCCCGGTGAATCCCCCTCTGCCCCCAAGCGCCGCTAGACCCCACGGGGCCAGCCCACTTGAAGCACCATCACCTGTCCTTCCAGAAGAGGTGTCGGACGGTGCGGCCTCCCCTGGTGTTCAGCTGCTCAGTGCACATCTTTACCTGAGCCTGCTCAGACCTCTGGAGTCTCTGTTCTCGTGAAGGGACCCTCGGAGCAACGCCCAGGGGGCGGCTTTTAACAGCTGAGGTGGAAACACCCCTGCTGCCTGGCCTTTGGGGGACAGATACGCTGAGGTGTGCGTTCCCAGCTCCCCCAGTGGAGTTCTGCTCCAAATGCCCGCGGAGCCCCATGACACCCCTCTTCCCGTTCTTCCCTCACCCCTCACTCTACAAGGGCTTTCCAAGGCACCTCCCATACAAACCCCCGGTGCTTGAATCCTTTTCTTTGGGTTTCCCTCCCTGGAGCCCAGCCTAAGACACTCCCGAGTATGCTTTAGCAGCTCGAGATGTAAGGCTGTCCAGTCAACAGGAGCCGCGCCGCAGAAGTCTGACATTTATGGAACGCTTCCCTGTGGTAGGGACTCTGTGTTTGTTGCTCCTGGATCAATTTTTCATTCGAGCTGCAAGCCATCTTGGAGAGGTCTTGCCCTAGTTTTACAGACGAGGAGACAGATGCCCAGAGAGGTGAAGTGACTTGCGCAAGGTCACACAGCCACAATCCCCAAGCGCGTCAACTTATTCACTCCATCTACCTCTTCGCCAGGGGAGGCGTGAGAGGGCGTCAGGTGTAGCCTCCAGCCGTGCTCAGTTTCCTAAAGGCTTCCTCTGAGACAGGCTTCTGTGCTGAGGATACCGCAGTAAAAAGATTCCGGCTCTCAGAGGAGCAGATTTGTTGGGGAAGACAGATGTGGGAAAGGCAGCCTGGGCCCCTCCCAAAATGCACTGCAGTAGCTTCCCTCCCTGTAAGCAATTCTTAAAACTCAGGAGCCACAAATCAAACAAGAAAACATAGGTTTTATTACACCAAATGTTTACATGTTTGTAAAAAAAATTAAAATGTAGCCTTGGAACAAACTTGTGTAGAATAGGTAAAGGGTGAATGGCTTTAATATACAAAGAGCTTTCGCCAATCAATAAGAGAAAGACAAACAACCAGGAGAACAGAATGAATGGAAGATACAGCAGGGGATGCAATCTGAGAAACGGACACCAGAGCTTTGGTCTTCAGGGCATCCTGAGGGTGGTGAAGTGGTTATGACTAGTTAAATAAATGCTTATTCATTATTAATGTGTGGGATGCACATTACTGCTCGTTAGCCCCGTTTAAGTGCTGGAGTCCTCCCAGACGCCTTATTTACAGTTATCATCGCGGGAAAAAGTGGCCAACTGCCAGCGCCATGGCCCCAAGGTGGAACCCACTCTGCACCCCAGCCCTGGGCCCGTGGGGGCCCACGCAAAGTGGCCTGATGGCAAATGGTCACGCAGCCTGGATGGGGCAGAGCAAGGAGGAGCCAGGCTGGGCTCAGGGCTCCTGCACTCGGATCCAGGCCCGGCACCGGCCCCGGACCTCAGTTTTCCTGGCTGTAAAATGGAGGTGCCGTCACATGAGATCAGAGGTCACTCAAACAAGGGGCACGCGGGACCCACCATCTACCCTGACCCACCTCTATGCAGAAAGGCGGCTCTGACCTCAGGAACTGGAACTCCACCAAGGAGCCCTTGTGAGTGACTTGGGCAAAGGCCCCATTTGACAGAGGGAAAGCCAGAGGCCCAGGGACGAGCAGGACGTGTGTGGCCGGCCAGCGTGGTCAGGGCCAGAGGCAGCATCCTCTCCTCTTTCTCCCTGAAAGTATGGTCAGTGTGCGCGTTCTGTGCAGGCTGGGCAGTCTCTGCCTTCTGCTCCACTCTCCTCTTCCATTCCAGGGCCTTAAGCACTTGCAGCAGGAGAGTATTCTCAGCCCCTCTGGTCCACCATGGCCGGTCCCTCAGCCCCTCACCCCTGCTCTGGAGACAAGGCCAGGTCCTGAGGGCACAAGTCGCCCTGCACCGCCCATGAATGTCAGCCACTGGCCTCGGGTGCCAGAGGGGCACTAAGTCGTGCTAACACCTGCTCCCCACCGTCTGTCGCATGCTCTCTAGGCCTCCTCGCCACTCCACGGGGAGGATCCGGGGCTGGGAGAGAGACCACAGTCCTGGCCGGGTTCTGCCACTTACTGTGTGGCTCCAGGCAGGCCAGAGAACCTCCCTGAGCTTTTCAGTAAACAGGGCTGGAGCGAGGGCACAGTGTGGTAGCAGACGAGAGGTCCTCTCACGGTGCCTGGCACCGAGGGTTAGGGCAGGAGTTGCTGCTTTTGCTACCTAAAAATGGGATTAATAATCTCTACCTGAGGGTGGAGGGTTCTCGGAGGCCGTGATGGCTCAATGCATTGAACGCATGTAGGTACTGGTAGGAGCTTATTTAGGACCATCTGGGGAGGGGACCCAAAAACAGCAGCCGTGACTCAGGCAGGGGCCATAGCTCCCTCGTGGACCAGGGGCCATGCGGGGTCTCCCAGGCCCACATTCCTGTCTGGGGCTGCCCCCGGCCCACGCCGGCCTTGACGTCCGGCCGAAGCTAGGGCCGTGCCATCGGGGTGGCTCGGGGCCTGAGGCCCGGGGAGTCTGCGTGATCAATACTAAGCCAATCTCTGACAAGATCCCCTGGCCTCCGCTATCCGGTCATAAAGAAAATCACTCTGCACGCTTGGGAGATGTGAAAAATGCCACGGATTACGCTTTGGGATGTTCCGAGTGAGAGTAAGTGAGTCCAGGATTGTTTCCTGCAGTAAATAATTCATCCACTTTAAATTTCGTTTTTTCTTGCCAGCGCCTGCCCTCCCTCTGCCTGGCCGCCTCTCCGCCAGCTCCCTCCTCGGCGGCTTCCCCGAGCCTCCCACCCCCACCTCTGTCCAGGGCTCCCCCAGCCAGGGAGGAGCTCATAATACAAATGTTTTGAGACTGTTAATGACACTAATCGTCTTTCGCAGCTAATTAGTAACGCTGCCAAGAGAAACTTCTTTGTTACCAAAGCCAAGGACCACCCAGGCAGGAAAGCCCATTTGGGGCAGCCCCAGAAAAAGCTCCGGAGCTGAGTGGGCGTCAGTATGGGGTGCGCACCAGGGAGGGCCAGCCTGGGGGACAGGCCACAGGGCCAGAGGCGGCTCCTACCACAGGACCCTGTGCTCTGCCCTTCTGCGATCCCTCACAGACCAAGGCTGGAGGGAAGGGCGGCGCCGGGCCAGGAGTCGAGGAAAGGGACCCCCCCCCACGTGGTCTCTGAGGTCCATTCCAGCCTCAAGTACAAATCACGGGTCAACTTGACCCTCAGGGTCAGTTCTGAGGGCAGAGTTCAGCATGAATTGATGCAGAATCTCACCGGCAGCTGGACCCTGGCCAATGGCCACTCAACAAGAAGAACCTGCTTGATGCTGGAAACCCAGACAGCTCAGATTCTGCTCTGACCTCCAGGAGACCGTGCGTGAGGTGGGAGCAGGAAGAAAACAGCCCACACTGTGGAGCATTTTCCATGGGCCAGGCCCCGGGCTAAGAACATGCCCATGCCCGTTGACTGCCCCTAACCCACAGCCCCGGGAGGTAGGTGCTTTTTTCAATTTAGGGTGTTTTTTATTGTTTGGTAGATACTCTTTTCTTTTTCTATTTTTTTTTAAGATTTATTTATTTATGCACACAAGAACTGGTTACAGGCCAGAGGTGGGGGGATGAGAGGATCCACCAGAGACAGAGTGGGGAGCAGAACAGGCAGATCAACAAAGCACACTGCTGGGGGGAGCAGCGGGCGGGTCAGGAGAGGTCTGCCGCGCCATGTGGTCACCTCCGAGTCCAGGATCGAACTCATGCTGAAGTGGCTTTAGCTTCTCAGTGCTGTGCTTTATCCCACTGCGCCACCAGGGAGGGCCCGAACATACTTTTAAAAGGCAGCCTCCCAGACTATGCGCCCCCTAAAGGTGGTCTCATCTTATTTTATTTATTATGAGTAACACTGACTTTTCTTTTTTGGTGCAGCTCTATAAATTTCAGTGCAGAAATAGATTCGCATAGCCGCTGTCTAAACGTTGACACCCGTCTGCTTTAGTGGGTAAATAGCTGCTTCCCTCTCTTGATTGTTCAGCCCACCTCTGTGATCTCCAACTTCTCTAAGAACCCCTGTTTTCCCCCAAGATCCAGCAAGTATTGGGGTTCTCCTGACCCAGTTAAAACCTCCAGAGTCTTGCTCTAATTCCCACTGTCCATCCCAGCTGTTGCCTACATGGAATCGCATCCCTATCACCTATGCGAGAAAACAGGCAGATAAGGACCCAGTGATTGAAGGTCAAGTTTTCCCTAGACAGGCTCTGGCGAGTCCCTGTCCCACTGGAGTCCCACATGAGGAGGAGGCCAGCACTTTAGGGCTTACCAGGACATGCGTGCATAGTCCTCGCAGCCTCCCTGAGAGCTGGGGAGAGCAGGGTCCCCACTCTCTTGGCCCAGTGCAGCGGACTCCCACTCTGGTTTTCTCTTCCCCAGAAAGGCCTTGCCCGAGCTCTCCTGCTGCAGGCTTCAGGGCAAAGTCAGCAGGTGAGGTGGCAGGGAGGGTTAACGGCTCAGCCCTGGGCAGACAGCACGTGCCAGCTCCCAGCCTGGCAGCTGCTGGCACCCGCCAAGGCTTTCATCTCCCCAGGTTCCCAGGTAAAGGCGCTGGAGCCTGGCTGGCTAGGGACCCAGCCACGTGCTTCCCTTTGATTCCTGTTGAGGCGGCCTGCTCAGAGCCCAGAATCAAAAGCCAGCGGCAGAGGGCAGTGCCCCAGGGCCCCCAGGCTGGCAGCCTCGGCTGCCCCTCCTACCTACCTGGACTGGGCATCTGCCAGGGCTCCCCGATGCCAGACTATTTGGGATCTGACCGAGCAGGAAGGGGCAGGGGGGCCCTGGGTCACAGGGGAGCCGAATGGGCACTGGGCGCTCAGGCCATCAGGTGGGGGGAGGGGAGGACAAGGAAGGGCTGGTGGGGTTGGGGTGGGGGGGCAGTGGCTGGAGAAAGCGAGTTCCAGAGTGGCCCGGAGCTGAACATGGCCTTTCCCTGAAGCCACTGCAACCTCAGGGGACTCAGGCCTCAAGGTGAGAGCTGCAGGGGGCCAGTGAGAAAAAGCAACGGATTTAAAAGGAATTAGTCAGGAGGAGGTGACAGGCCCATTCTGAAGCAAGATGAATGGGTTTCAGTTGGCGAAAATGATTCTAATTTATAATCTGCTTCTTGCTGCCGCTCGCCAATTAATTCTCTATAGATACATAAATAGGCCGCGTGTTTGCTTTGCTTCAAACGTAATAAACATTACACTCTGTCCTCTTCTTTTGTGCTGGTTCCTGTCACGGCGTTAGTCCCCACAGCTAATTCCTCACACCTGTCTCTGCCACTCAGGGGAGCGGGCTGAGTGGGGAGGAAGTGCCCAGCTCCAGGAAACGCGCAGCACCGAGATAAATGGCCAGCGAGAGGCTGCCAGCATACCCTGAGCCAGAGGCTGGCCCCCCCTGCTCCAAGCCTGCAGGGGAGGGGGCGAGGGTGGGGAGGCGGGGGTCTGCCCACCCAGCTGGGCCATTCCCAGCCTCCTCTTGAGATCCCAGGTCTCAAAATTTGGGACCCTCTTCTCAGCCTGGACCTGGGCAGCAGGAGTCAGCCTTCACCACTCTGACTCAGGCCCCACCCACCGGCTAGAGACTCAGCCTCCTGGCCTCTCTGGCTCCTGGCTTGCCCTTCCGATGCCCGTGCCTGGAAGGCTCTCTCCCTAAGGAGCCACCTCCTTTGGGTCTTTCTTCAGACTGCTCCCTTCTAAAGTAGAGCCCCTCTTGCAGGCGAGGTGAGCCTCTTTCCTGCTTTAAATCTCTCCTAGCACTACCCATCAGTGTACTGATTATTTTACCAATGCATCTGCTTACTGTCTGCCCCAATGGAAGTCTGTGGGCATCCATGAGGGTGTCTCCTGCTGAATCCTCAGTGCCTGGCACATAATAGATACTCAATAAATATTTGTGGACTAAATAGGTGAGGGAGGGAGTGACTGAGGTGGGATGGGTCAGGCAGCAGCAGAGGGCTCAGGCTGAAGAGATGTCTCACCATAGCTCATCAGTGCAGCTGACCCCTGAGAAGTAGGCAAAGCTGAGGTCGGAGGGGGTGACTCACCTGGGGTGACACAGTGGGTCAATGACAAAGCCAAGGCTGGGACCTAGGACCCCTGCCCTGGGCTTTTCTCTAAGCAGCTCAACGTAGGAACGTAGAACTCACAGATCTTGCAGGTGGACTGTAGAGGAGGGAACATGACTTGCCTGGGGTCATATAATCATGTTCAATAAAATGACTGAATACTCTGTATGCAGTTCTAGTAGATGAGGATGTAGCAGTGAGCAAGACCGGTAAGATCCCTGCCCTCATGGGACTTACAATCTAAGGGGATGATTAAGTATTGGCATGTTAACAGAAAAATGGAAATGCCAGGAAGTGATAAATAAGTACAGATGAAAAGATGGAGAGAGACAACCAGGGTGGGTCAGACCGGGGTGTCTTTCTACTTGACAGGTCAGGGGAGCCCTCGACCAAGAGAAACCTGAGGAGAAAAGCCATCATCAAGAAGAAGGCCACCTTTCAGATCAGAACCAGGATCTCTACTCACCTGGTCTGTTCCAAAGAGCATGTTCTTCCCCAATCGACCTGTGTTGCTACTAAAAATGAGCATTCAATGAGGTGACAGTGAAGAGACTATAAATCGAAGGAAGAAGTGACATGTGCGGTGGGCTGAAATCTTGGTGGGTGATAGCAGATGACAGGGGATGGGGCTGGTACCTCCCAGGTAGGGAGTATCGTGGGACCAACATCCAGAGGTGGGGCTTGCAGCTTGTAGGCAGAGGGAAAGTGGACAGAAGCTCTAATTTGTACTGTTTGCCAGTTTTCATGCTGTAAATACTCTCAATGTGGCCAGTTTCACGGGCTTGCAAACCTGGCTTGCAAAATTCCTGGAAAATCCAGGATTGGCTTTGATGAGCAGTATCAGCCAGCTCGCACACCACTACTTCAGATGTCAATAGGAGGCTGGCCAGGCAGCATCTAAATAGAGGAAGAGCAAGAAATGATCGGGAAAGTAAACACGAGCAGAGAATCCTGTGAGTTAATTCCCGGAGGGGCCCTTGGTCATGATGACATTTCCCCGCCACTCCCCCTGTGTGGAAAGCCCAGGCCAAGAGAGAGCCAGGCATTGCCCCAGACACACAGGGCGGTGGGGCCAGAGCCGGGTCAGGGAGAAGACCTTGGGCTTTTCAGGGTGACTTGCTTTGTCTCCACTGGTTCTTAAGGAGGCATGACCCATGATGGCCCCATGACAATCCCCAAGTCAAAGACCCCAAGACTTGTGTGGGGCGGAGAGAGGGACGCAACAGACCTTGTTCCAGGTCTGCGCAAGTGCAGAGTTGGGGGAGGCTGGTACCATCTGGTAGGCTGACACTGAAGCTGGGTTTTGAGGGATAAATAGGAGTTTTCAGCAAGACAAAGAGATATTCTCGAGTCAGCAATGGCATAATGAAAGCTCCGAATATGGGAGGAGAGCTAAAAGTGTTTGGTGTCACCAGGATGGAAGGTAAGAAGGAAACAGCAAGTGATAACTCAGAGCCATGCTTGCTTCTCATGTGGAAGCAATAATGGTGGGCTTTCAGGCATCTGCAGAGCAGCTATTTTTAGATGAGTCCTCCTGTCTCACCAGAACTGGGTGAGTGAGGTGTTACGGTCAAGTTCACTTCCTCATGGATGAGGGCCTGCAGGTGAGGGAAGGCTCAGGTTCTCTGTCATCACGGCCCTTCCCTACTGGCACTCGGCAAGCCGCTCACCCCATGGTGGGTCTCTCCCACACCCCCCACACCTCCTGCTGGTCCCCCTTCCCTCCTGCTGGCTGCTTTTCTCCAGGCCAGGAATAGAACCTCACATCTGACAATCCTCAGCGGTGTTTAAATTTAATGGGCCCTCCTGCTTTTTTCCTCCTCAGCACCTGGGCTGGGCGCTCTGCAGCAGCCCTGGGGAGAGGCAGGTGAATAATTCAGGGAGAGTCAAGTGTTTGAAGTGTTGGGAGGGGGAAGGACTTTGTGTGGCAGGGCTGTCTCGCTCCCCCACCCCAGGGAAGGCGTTCTGGAGGGATGGTCCAGGTGCTTAGTCCTGTTCTACTCTCACTGTGTCTTTAGGGCCTTTCAGGAAAGCTCTGGGGAGCCCTGTTCCCATCTCCATGCAGCCACCTGCAGTGTGAGGCCTCCGGGCAGCAGCGGAGGCTGGCCAGGACTAGAGGGAAGGCAGAGGAAGAAGGGAGAGGCATGCCTTTCCTAAGTCTGCCCTGGCTTTGGTGCTGGGCACAGAGAGAAAGAGAGGACTGTGTGTGTGTTTTGGTCCTGGCTCCAGCCTGAGGTTCCAGTGGTGAGGTCAGAGAGCTTGGCTAGAAGCCAGGGTGGAAAGCTGGACCTGTCTGAGCAGCTGGAGAGCTCCTGAGGTCTGACTGGGTCCCTGACCTGGGCGGTGGCCGCTGTCCATGGTGCTGTTGCAGGTTAGGTCCTGAACGGCAGTCCTGAGCTGAGCGAGCTTCCCCAGCCTGCAACTGCTCTGGTCAATTTCCCCTGAGCCCACCCCACCCCTGCAAATTAAATAGTCTTTCAGCTTGAGGCTTGGCACCTTTCCAGTCCTTTTCATTCACTCATTAATTCCTCCAACAAAGGTTGACTGAGCATCTACTATGTGCTGCATTCAGAACAGTGAGCAAAATAGACTCAGTCCTTTCCTCCAAGAACTTGTGCTCCATCTCTATGCCCAGTCCCTAAAGGACAGAGGGGAGAGGGGAGCTGGACTTCAACCCCGCTGTGTCTCTGACCTGCTGAGTTCTCTCGCCCCTCCCCCACTTTATTCCCTATCTGGAGCATGGGCTGATAATGCTGAGTTGTTTGTTTTTCACTTATTACCGCAAACATGCATTCCACATGTGCTAAGTGGATTCCCTGGTGCCAACCCTTGTACCCGGCACTGCTGTTATCATCCCCGTGTTACCTATGAGGAAACAGATGTGTGGAGGTGAAGTCACCTGTTCCACCTGTCCCGAGATACAGCAGCGGGTAAGTGGCTGGGTGAGGATTTGAACCCGTTTCTAGTGCGAAAGCCATGAGATGTTAAACGGCCCAGCGGGCTCCCCGAGCAAGTGGCTCCCCGAGACTCACTGCGCAGCGCCCTTTCCCACCGCACTAAGGCCAGGAGCCTCCGTGTCCCCGCTCCCCACCCCGCCGGGTCTCTCTTGGGGTGAGGCCGCCCCAGCCTGCGGCCTCTCCAGCCGGGGAGACTTCCCCTCCCCCAGGGGCTGGGGCGCCCGCCCCTCAGCCCCGCCCCGCCCCTGCGCTCCCAGCGGCCCTGGGAGGAAGCCTGGGCCCGCGGAGACGCGGGGCGCTGGGAGCCCCCGGGGCGGGGCGCGCCTCAGGATCCTGCTCTGATTCCTTCTTGGGAGGGCTGGGGCGAGCCCTGGCTGCTCCCCGCCCCCGCCCCCGGCGGGCTGGCGGCCCAGTCCCCGCGCTGACATTTCTTTGGTTGTTCATGTCACGGCCCTTCAGTCTGCGCAGTTTTACAAATGTGCTGGCGAGATGAAAGGCGCCGGGAACAGCGACTGGAGAGCAAGTTCGGAAAAGCTTTTAACTTCCAGCTCCCAGAGACAAAGCAGGAGGCGGTGGGTTGGGGAGGGGACAGAAGGAGAAAAAAAATAGGGGAGAATGGAAGGAGGGAAAAAGAGAAGGAAGGAGGGAGGGGGACGGAGGGAAGGAGGGAGGGAGAGTGGGAGGGAAGAAGACAGAGTAGTAGGGAGAAGGCAGCGTGGACAGTAGAAGGTGGAAAGGGAAAGGAGGGGGAGGGGAGGAGGGAGGGCCAGGATGGGCCCAGGAGCAGGCTGGGGAGCAGAGAGAAGTTCTCTCTCTGGCCTCAGGGTGAGCAGGTGTGGGAAGGAGAGGGGAGCAGCGCCTGCCCACCTCCAGGCGGTCAGCAGCACCCATCAGAAGCTCGGGAGCCCTGGGACACCCCACTGTGAAGGTGCTCAGGACCCATAGGTGGTTTTCTTCTCAACGGGGGATGATTTTGCCCCTGGGGGGCTCTCACTTTGTCTGGACACATTTTGGTTGTCAAAATAAGTGAAAGAGGAGGCCAATGGCTGGCACCTAGAGGGTAGAGAGCAGGGACGTTGCTAGCCACCCTGCAGGGCACGGGCAGCTCCTACCCAAGACACTGTCTAACCCCAAGTTTATTAGCGCCAATGTGGCAAAGCCCGGGCTCAACGGAGGGCAGTACCAGGGCAGCGGGCTGCTTAGAGAAGGCCTGGGCAGACACCCTTGGCAGCCGGTGCCCACGAGGCCCCTCCCACCCCAGCCTGCCTCACCCCATCCCTAGGGCTCCCTTGTTAATACAAACATTGTGCCATCACCCCACCATGAGCCTTTAACTGAGCACCTGCCATGCACTAGGAATGTCCCTTTTCCAGGGACAGTGCAGTCCCCCAGCTCAGTGTGCAGGCTCTGGTCCCAGCCGGCCTCTGTTTGGATCCTGCCTCTGCTACAACCTACTTGCGTGACCTGTGGAAGTTTCATCATTTCTCTGTGCCTTGGTTTCCCCTCTACATTAATAAGTTGGTTGCTATGAGACTCCAATGAAATAATCTTATTAAACGCTTTTAGCGCAGGGCCTGAGGTGTGGACTGTGCTTGCATATGCTGCTGTATCGTCTCACTCTATCTGCACAGAGGCGGAGGGAGGTGCTTGCCCAGCAGCACCCAGCCTGTGTGGCACAGAGCTCTTTGCAGTCCAGTTCTGTCCAGCACCTGCTGACCTGCTCCCAGGCCCAACTGCAGGGTCAGGCCTGAGTGACCTACCCTAGCTTGCCACTCGGCGGCTCTGCCATCCTGATGTTTCAGCACTCTGCCCAGTTTCCTCATTTGTAGCATGGGGCTCATACTAGTCACTGATTGTCATGAGATTTCAAAGCAAAACACTGCATACAGCCGCTGTTGAGTAATTGCTGCTGGTGACCCAATTGGGTTCCCAAAGCCTGGCACAGTGCTTGGCACAGATGGGAGCTCAGAGAAGGTTCATTGAAAGAAGGCAGGATTGGAGAGCATCGCAGAAGTGAGCCTGAGAAGAGGAGACGGTGGGAGGGGAGGTGGGATCTAGCAAAGCACCATGGGGAGAGGAAAGATGGAGAGAACTGTGGGAGCCCTCACTCAGCAAACACTTACTGAGAATACACCGAGTCTATGCAGATGCGAGAACAGTGTCCCGGGCTAGGAGAAACTGGACAAGAAGTGGGCCTGATGTCTGAGAGGGGCCTACAGTGGGAGCAGCAGGGGGGGCAGCTGGAGCCAATCACAGAGTGAGTGGAGTGGAGACAGAGGACAGAAAGTGAGATGCACCTGGAGGCGGCCTCTGGTCTCTGAAAGCATGAAAGAGTAGAGGCTAAGAATAGAGAGGAGAGGGGAGGAGAGGGGAGGAGAGGGGGGAGGGTGACACACAGGCAGGGCTGGGAGAGATCAATGAAGGGGGATAAACCAGGAGAAGGACTTAGGGGAGGGAACAGGCTGGCAAGATGGAGAACAAATCCCAAAATAAATAAAACGGTGATGGAGTTTAGTGGGGGGCCGGAGGGGCAGGCTCTGAGAGGCAATTCCAATCACCACAGAGAGTGAGAGAAGGACCAGGGCCTGGGGGTACAGCTGGCAAGGGGGGAGGTGGAGGGTCCCAAAGGCCCTGCTCCTCCACCCCCCCATACATCCTGATGTGTCTGCCACTGGCAGCAAGGCAGGACAGGAGGGCCAGCCTGTCTCCTGCTGCCCTTCACCCACTGATCTGACAGCCCTTTGGGCGGCCCTAAGGACCCCCATCTCGATATAAAGGGAGAGAGAGGAAGAGAAACAGCAAGAGAGAAGAACAGGAACAGGTAGGAACAGGGACAACTTCCTACTGAGAACTTGAGAACTAAGAGGTCAGAGGTCTCTTGGATCAGGCATTGTCCTAGAGAGAGATGGAAGAGAAACCCTTGCAGCCAGGAGAAAGAAATTGGGCCAGGGAGAAACGACCTCTGGCAGCTGACTAGCTGTGTTTTAAAGAGAAGAGAAAATTCAGCTGGGGCATGGAGGGTGTGTGGGGGGCTGGCTGGGGGAGAGGAGGCCAGGCTGGTGCCTTGTTTAGGATGGGGCTGCCTTTGTCGAGTTTGCTTGTTTGCAGGGAAAGCCCAGCGCGCTTCCCTCCCCCACCCAAAGGAAGAGCCCAGATGGTTCTCTTTCTGGGACACCTGACTTGGCTTCTTCCAGGAGCAGGCCCAGGCCTCTGTCCACCTCAAGGCACAGCCACTGCTTCTGGACCGGCGGGCTTGTGCAGAAGCCTTTCTGGGCAGCCAGCCAGAGGCGGCCCCTGGAGAAACCTGCCTTCACCCTCGCCTGCACCCCCTCTCCTCTGAAACCAGGATCCCACAGTACCGTGTGTGCGGAGGGGAGGGCTGGAGAACCCTGGACGCAGTAAAGCCAGGTGACGGAGAAGAGTCGGGTCTCAAACTGGGGCCTCCGGAGCGGCCGCCAGGCGGGGAAGGAGCCGGTCCCCCTCCTGGGGGCGCTCCCTTCGCGCGGATCTGGGGTTGGAGGAAGGAGGGGAGCCGCCCCCCCAGGGGTTTCCTGGGACTGGACTGCTTTGGGAGGGAGAGGCCGGCCACTCCCTGCGTGGGAGGGGTGCGATTCTGGGGGCGGGAGCCCGGGCTCCCCGGCTGCAGGGAGCGGGCCCGGTGGCCGCCTGCGGCTCGGCTCGGCGCAGCGCTCCTGCCCGGCGGGCGCTGCATTCTCGGAGTCTCCACCAGAGGCTGCGGGAGGAAGGAAGGGATCCGTCCCTTGCACACTTCCCCCCTAGTCAGACACGCACACTCCCTCGCTCCCGCTCGCTCATTCCCTCGCTCTCCCTCGCTCTCTCGCTCACACACACGCGCGCACACGCCGCCGCGGCGCCCCCTCTCCCTCCGGCTGCTCCGGGCGGCCGCCGGGCTCTGGACTCGCCCGC
>NW_004567123.1:28998899-29000131 GCF_000260355.1 Condylura cristata | reverse complement strand
ACCGCACGGCGTGAGCGTGTGCGCGGGTGTGTGTCGAGGTCGTGCCGCGTCCGGGGCACCCAGAGGCTGACTCCAGCCGCGGCGACACGCACGGCTGCGGCCACCTTGGGGTGGGGGAGGGGGGAACTGACCCACAGGGATGCGGGTCGTCCCCACCAGCGCGACCCCGCCGCTCTCGGGCCGTCGGACCGGCCAGTGGACCGGCGGTGAGCAAGAAGCAGCGGAGTCCGCTTCCCTAAGACCCGGCTCCGAGAACACTGTCCCCTCTAAGAAAGAAGGACTGGGCCGACGGCCTAACGTCCAGAGCTGGCGCCACTTGGGACTGACCCCCAGGCGCCGGGGCTCTGAAGAGCGAGGCGTGGATTGTGCGCGCGCCGGGGCTGGGCTACCCGCCGTGGGCACCGGCACACCCGTCTTGACGCGCCTGGGGCTTGACCTCCCCTGTCCCTCTTCTCCAGCGCCGTCAGGCCGCTGCCCAGGCTGGGGCTTCACTGGAGACCACCAGGCGGGGCTGCAGCTGGAGGAGCAACCCCCCAGTCCCCCGAGGTCTCCCCAAGCTGAGTGGGGCACCCCCTGGTGGCGGGCTCTTGAAGATGGCTGAAGTCTTCTAACAGCGCTGCAGGGAACCCTCTCCCACTCCTTTGAACTGACCAAGGGTTGCAATCGCCAAATCCAACAACCCCTGTGTCTGATTCCAGCTCTCTAGGGGTCCCTAGGGCAGGCCAAGGGGCCCAGCACAGACAGCGGCTCATTTGAGGGTTTTGGCAGCTGCCAGCCCCCTGTGGGCGTTCCTTAGCCAATCCTCCCCCGATGCCAGCATCACCCTGGATAGGCCCCTCTGTCTCCCTCGGCCAGCATGTGTACTCCATCATTGTCCACTCTGGCCCCTCACACCCCATACTCCACAGCCCATCTGGAACTGGGTCTCCAAGTCCATGCCATCCTTGGTCTTTGCCTAGCTGCGCCCATTTCCTCCTCCACCACCCACCATCCTCTGTGCCTCCGTTTCTCTGCTGTAGTCACCTCGTCCCCCTCCCTCACTGCCTCAGCTACTTCTGTCCGCTCCTGTTTCTTTCCCAGTGGCTGGGATGCTTGTCCACATTTAAGTACAGTGTTGTTTTTCTTTAAAGATTTATTTATTTGTACATACAGAACTGGGGTATAGGCCACAGGTGCAGGGGCAGTGAGAGAATTCACCAGAGACAGAGTGGGGAGCAGAACAGGCAGACTGA
>NW_004567123.1:28966287-28998184 GCF_000260355.1 Condylura cristata | reverse complement strand
GCCTCCTGCCAAAGACGAGGCTGTGTGGAAGGGGATTGTGGTCTCAGGACATTTCCCGTGGTCTGGACTCTGCCCGCAGGGGAGACTTCCGGACCCGCGCCTGAGCTTTCCTAGGCCTCTGCAGAGCAGTGTGTTCCAAAACCCTTTGGGGGGGGGCCTGGGCAGGGGCCCCAGGAGGACCTGTCTCTTCCGACTTAGCAAAGTTTGGAGCAGACAGTTTATTTACCACATGGGCGATAGGAGTCAGCCAATTAAATTTCCTCTCCTCTTGCTCTATTCTCTCTCTCTCTTTTTCCTTTTTCTTCCATCAGGAAGCTGCATTCGGAAATGCAGCCTCAGGTATTCCGAGAGAGAGAGAAATGATTCCTGTTTATATAACTCAGGCAGCAGCCGGTGCAGCTCAGGCTGGGAGGGGTGGTAGCTGAGGATGGAGTCAGGCGGTTTCTAGGGAAGAGGAGCCCCCTGGCTGTGGCTTGGGCTGGGCCTCAGGGCTGGGGGCTTCCGCATTCTGCTCTGGAGCTGATACAGGAGGGTGCTCGGGACCAAGGAGGGGAATCCTCTCCTGCGTCTGACTGGTAGGAGAGCCTCAGACCAGGCTAGGGAGAGACGCCTGGTGCCCCCAGCAAGGGCGGGCCTGGCCATCACCCTCAGGACTCCCCACAGTGCCCTCAAGGTGGGCTTTTGAGTAGAGGCCCCTGCTTCCTGGAGCCACGTGCATCCTGAGCCAGGTCTCTAGAGAAGCCTGACTCCCCTGCCCAGCGACCTGCTCTCAGCACAGTGTCTGACCTCAACTTTTGCATTAGGACAGTGGGCCACCGCACAGGCCAGAGCGGACCACAAGAGGCTGAGCTCTGTACGTGGACTGAGCCCTATGAATCTGCTGGATGGAGTGTTTTTTCTTATGAAGTATGATGAGGAGGGTCCCCTGGGAAATGGAGTGCACCCCGGGGCGGGGGGCTGGATCCGTGGCTCCCGCCTACAGGTGAGCAGGTTGTCCACTGGCCAGAGGCAGAATAGGGCAGAAGTCCTTAAGTTCCAGGTGACAGTCAGGTGCCCTGAAGGCAAACTGTGTCTTCCTGAAGGAAGAAGGACCTCTCTCTAATTGCAAAAAAAGCTTCAAGTCCTCACCAGCCGGTTCTGTGGGCTGCAAGCACACGGAAGAAGATGCTGCCTTTCTCACAAAGGGGTGGGCCTGCTGGGGACGTAGGGTGGACGCACCTGCATCCAGTTCTGCTAGGGGTGGGGGACACTCCTTTTGGAATATGTGAGTCTGGGTCTGAACACCTGGGGGTACAGGTATCTGGAGGAACCCCCTCCCTTACTGCCTGGCCACCCCACCCCGCTGTCCCTTTGGGCCGAGGGGGTGCAACTTCTGGCTTTCTCACCAGCCACTTGCCACCAGTTCCCACCTCGTGTCGTAGAATAGCTGCTGGAGAGCGTGGGTCTTGGAGCCGGGCCAGCCCGGCCTTGTGACCTGGCTGTGTGACTTTGGGGAGGTGACTCTGCCTCTCTGAGCCTCTGTCAGTGCATTGGGGGGACGCGTGTACCTTCCGCCGCCTGGGGCTGCCGTGAAGGGTGAGTGTGTGGGAGCGGGCCTGACGTTGCCGGGGCCGCACACGGAGCTGCCAGTGTCCCCTGGTTCCCACGAGACTGTGGCTGCAGGCGCGCACGGGTGAGCAGGACCCCCGGGGTGTGCCTCAGGCCTCGGGATCCGCTGCGGGACTGCGCAGTTCCTGCCCATGTTGGGGGCCAAGGGATGTGTTCTAGACGCCCACAGATTCGTTTCACTGGGCCTCCCCTCCCCTCTGTACCCCGCTCCCCGCTCTGGCCCCGACCTCGCTGGTTTTGCCTAAACTGGGATGGCAGCCGCCTCTGGCCTCCCAGGGGCCCCTCCCCACCGCCATCCCACTGTAGCCAGAGTGATCTTTCTCTAATGCAGGTGGGATCATGTCACTTGCTTGATTAAAACCCTTCCATGGCTCCCCATCGCCTACTGAATTAAGTCCAGACTCCGCACCGTGACATTCAAGGTCCTTGTAATCCGTCTGCATCCTCCTTCGTCTCCCACTGTGCCTCCACTCCGACACTCCTGCATTCAGCCACACCTGCCCTCTACCTGAACGCCCTTCCCCTCTCGGTCCTTCCAGGCATCCCAGACCCAGAGTCTCTGTTTCTGGCATGTGCCTATCTGTTTGTCTGTCGAACCATCCATCCTTTTGTTATCCAGTTTAAAATGTATATTTACAGTTTAAAATATGTATTAGATATTTACTATATGCTAAGCATTGTGCTAACGCTGGAGATGCATCAGTGAACAAACAGCGGCCCGATAGACTGGAGTCTGCTGGCCCCAGGAAGGAGCCAGACGTTAAACAATTCTTATAAGCCGTGGTAAGAGCCAGTGGGAGGCAGTGGAAGCTTCCAGGAGGAAGCGATGTTTCCACCGAGACCTGCATCTTGAGTCACGGCTGCCTCGAGGAGGAAGGGGGCAGAGAGGATGGGGCAGGGAGAGCGGGCACCAGGCCGGGAGTGAGGGACAGTGCTGAAGCATCTGCAAGTCCAGTCGGCTGAGGTGGACCCCATAGGGTTTGGGGTGTGGTGTGGGAGTTGGGGAAATATGACAGAGAGGTGAGCAGAAGCCAGGCCTGTGAGCTCTTGGAAGCCACAAGGGAGCTTGGACTTGACTCCGAGAGCAGAGTGGAGCCAGCCCCTGAGGGGGTGCAGCAGGGCGTGGCGGGGGGATCTGAAGCCTCGCCCTGTGACTGTTGGGGAGCAGCTTGGTGGGAAGATGGGGCCCAGTGCTGTTGGGGGCTGAGACTGGGCAGTGGTAGGAGAAGAATGGGCAGGGAGGGAGGCTCTGGAGGTAGGTGTGGGGGGCACTGTTTCTGACTTGGGAGGCCGTGTGGGTCAGGGAGGAGCAGAGATGTCAAAGAAAGGGAGGTCAGCAGGACAAGCGCCCGCGCACACTTGGAGATTTGAGGGACAATGAGATTTCCGGGCCAGAAAGAGGGCTTTGGAGCCAAGAGGATGGGTGAGCAGACTTCTCCCAGGTGACTTCTCCTGGGAGAAGTCTGTAGAATGAAAAGAAACTTGAGGGGCCCTTGAACTTCAAGGGCAGGTGCACCCCAGATCCTTCTTGGAGCCTTCCAAGCACACGTGTCCCCATTCTAGAGTGTCTGGGAATTAATTTTGACTTTTTTTCCTGTCCTTTTTCTTTTATTCTGCCTGCCTTGTACCATCCGTTAGATCCATGATTCTCAAACAGGGGTGACGTTGCCCCCAGGGTACATTTGGCAATGTCTAGAGGACTTTCTGCTGGGTAGGAGGCTGCTGCTGGCATCTAGGGAGTAGAGGGAAGCTGCTGAGCTTACGAAGAGCAGGAAAGCCCCCAACCCACACCAAGCAACCACAAAAGATGTTGCCATCCCAAGCGTCCTTCTCACCCAGCCCCGGTGAGAAGACCCCAAAGACCAGCCCTGGGGTCTGCATTTGGGTCTCCCTGGTATCCAGCGTGGTGTATGACTCAGGGCAAGCTCATCCTCTTGCTGAGTTCAAGTTGGGCTTGAGGGGGGCGGCACTCAGCATGAAAGCTGGGGTGTTCAAAGGCCTGAGCCTTGCCCAGCCCCCCTCACAAAAGCCACCCAGGCCCAGGTCACCTCCCCACTCTTGAAAACTCCTATCACGCCTTTATCACCCAAGTTAATACATGTTAGTTTTTAAAAATAGGCAAGTTACAGTTAAACAGAATGACAAAGATGACAGCCGGCTGATGAGCGCCTGGGCTTTGCAGGCAGAGGTGGGCCACTCTCTGGCTGAAGGCCTCTCTGTCTGCGCATCTCTAAAATGGTCTTGGTGGCCGTGCCTGGTGGCCGTGCCTGGTGGCCGTGCCTGGTGGCCGTGCCTGGTGGCCATGCAGGGCTCAGCTCATGCAGTGATGGAGACAGACCAGCACAGCCCAGGGCTCGGGGCCAGTGTTTGTAAGAGTGACTGCAAGTCTGCGCGTTCCATTCATATGCATGTGTGTCTATATATGTGCGTGTCTGCGTGTCTTTTTATATATGGAGTATTTTTAATGAGCCATAGGCCCACAGCACTTGGCTACCATTTCGGTGCATCTCCTTCGTGACATATATAGATCTTTAAAAAATAAAAATGGCATCTTGCTTTATACATATGCCTTTGTAACCTGCTTTTTTCACTCTATAATACATCGCGAATGTCTTGCCATTTCGATAAATCTACATCTACATCATCATTTTTAAGCTCTCCATTGTGTGGCTGGACCATAATTCATTTAACCAGCCCCCACTGTCGGACATTTGGGTACTTTCCAATCCTTTGTGATTACAAACAATTCTGCGATGAGCATCCTTGTACACACATCTTCACGCTCTTGTCCGATGATTTCCTCGGGGACCACTTGAACATTTTTGGCAGGAGATATGTGGCCCTGACCAGACTCCAAGCAGGAACCCTTGGGTGCAGCCAGGCAGGGGGCTTATGTGGGGTGCAGGGTCTCTGGGGAAGGAAGAGGACACTGGAAGCAGCGGAGACCGGTTTCGGGCCCCAGAAAGCAGGTTCTGACCTGAACCCCGGCCTCCTCTGAGATAAAGAAGGCCCCACCCGAGGCCTGTGTTGGGCACAGAGGTGACAGGCAGTGTGTGTGTGACGGGCAGAGTGACAGACACCAGGCAGGCGGGGACTCGAGGTGGACGGGTCCAGGCGGGCTGATGGATGTGTAGCCGAGGCAGATGATCAGGTCACCGGGCAGACAAGATGATGGGCAGTGACAAGACAGACAGATGCAGGTGACCAGACAAGGACTGTGGCCTCGCAGTGGGGCCCACGGGAGCCAGGGCCAGAGATCATGCATTCCAGAACAACAGGGAGTCCCTGGAGATGCAGTAGACCCAGAGGCTCCGGACTTAAACCTTCTGTCACCCAAGCAGCCATGTTTAAGATTATACAGATGAGGGGCCGGGCCGGGGAGAGAAGGGACCCAGCGCGCTCGCCTGGACAGAGGCCCCTGTTTCTCCTCTGGTTGCTTTTATTTCCATTTTCTCAAATGAGCCTTGACTTGGGCTTGAAGAGGAGCGGCAGGTTGGCGGTGGGGGGGATCCCAGGACATGGGAGGGAGGCCAGAGCCTTGTCAGGAATTTCTCTGCCTACACCCTCCCACGAGTCTCCCCACCCACGCCCCCACCCTGTGGGGAGCACAGGCCTGGGGCTTCCCCAGCCCCACTCGGCAGGCCCCTGCAGGCTCTGCCCCGAAGGCCTTCGACAAAATACCTAACCCTGCCTCAGTTTCATCGTCTGCACGTAACATGTAGGTTTATGAAGAGGATTAAACGAGTTAATAGAATAAAGCATTTGGAGCAGCATCATAGCAAGTGTTCTAGAAGCATTAGCCACGGCCTTAATACTGTTTTGCCCGTCTTCTTCTCTTGAATTCTGCCTGTGTCTGAGTGAATACGTGTGCTCACATGTGCCAAGCACACTGTCCCCTTGAAGGCAACAGCTGTGTCTGTCTTTTGCCTCTGCCCCCCTCCCACCACCTCAGTGTGTTAGCCAGCTGGGTACATACTAGGTGCTTAGCGAAACGGCTTGGGGCATTGTGCCAGGGTGAAGGGGCTGGGGCGCTGGGGGGCAGCATTTGAGCTGTGTGTCGAGACCTAGGGTGGCATTGCTGCCGGGGACCGTACGGGGTGGGGTGGGGGGGCAGTGGGGTGGGGTCTGAGTGCCAGCTAGTTGCCTGGTTTGGTTGGGGCTCACAAAGGCGAGGAATGAGAGAGGCCCAGAAAGGCGGGTTCAGGTGAACTCGGAGGTGCGGGGTCCAGGCGGAGCTCATCAGGCAACAGGGGCTACTGGAAGTTTCCGACTGGAGGGCTTTGGGGCGATGGTGCTGATGGCGTTGTTTGGGGACCAACTCGAGGAAGGAAAAGGAGGCAGGGCACCTGAAATACTGAGACTGTGCCGGGAGAAGGGATCGAATGAAGCCACTGGAAGTACAACATGCTAGTAACGACCAGCCACTGGGGCTGCTTGGTTGTGAAGGAGGGAGAGGGAGAAGGACGATGGCGAGGTCCCATGGCTGGGTATGTCAGAAAACTGGGGTGCCACTAACCAAGCTAGAGAGGGGAAAGCTGAGGTGGGACTGAGATGACTTATCTACCCAGCACCCCCCCCCCCCTCCTCTCCCTTCTCCCCCTCCCTCCCTCCTCCTGCCCACCACTTCCATTAAGCACCCACCTCTCACTCCCTCTGTGCTTCCCTCCAGTGTCCACCTCCCCCCCATCCCCACCCCCGCACATGCCTCCACCAGCCTGCCTTTCTCTTCTCCGCCCTTCCCATCTCATCCATCATGAGCCCACCAACTCACGCATCCAGCCAAGGCACACGGCTTGGGAAACTTGACTGCCCAGTTCTGGCCAGAGCTTGCCTCAAGCCTCGGAATCCTGAAAATAAAGTGACTAGAAAGGCCAGAGGGAGGGGTGGGGATGGTTTCACTTAGAAGAGAGAACTTCGGGAGGACACTGAAGCTGGACGGATGTCGGACAGAAGGCGCCTGCAGCGTCGGCTCCTCCCAGGAGGACAGAGGGAACTGGCAGCTCTTGCAGCTGGAGGGAGCCAGGCCGGCTTGGGGGTATCCCCAGCCTGGGCAGAGGCCAGATGAGGACTTTAGGAGGAAGTCGTGGAAGGGCCCAGGGCTTGGCCTTGAAGGAAAGTGTGTGTCGGTGGTGTGGGTTAGAGCAGCAGGGAAGGGCGTTTCAGGCCCTGGACACGACCCCGTGACTCGGGTGAGCCAGGCCCCAAAGGGTACCCATGTAACAGGCAGCGAAGAAGTCGCAGCATTTAATTCTCAAGCACCGCAGAGAAGGAGGCCCCTCTTCTCACTGGGCCCCCCCCCCTTCATAAGCCAACATCACGCTACATTGCCCTGGCTCCTTCCCAGAGCCTCTGGCCCCTGGATTTCATGCTTGATCCCCTCAGTGAGCATCTGTTCTCTCTCTGAGCCTGCTTCCTCAAGACCCCTCCACACTTTTCACACATTCCAGGCTCCCCACTAAGGCCCTGGCCAGAATCCCGCCCCTGTGCAGGCCTCCCCCCTCACGGAAGAGGCCGCTTCCCCAGAACACCGGACAGAGGGCTTGCCCCCTTCACGAGAGCCCTGGCCTCCCGGGACCCCCGCACACCCCACCCTCTCACTGGACACCCTCTCCTCCTGCAGCCCCAGGCCCTCCCCTCACTTAGCTCTGGTGGCCTCCTGCTCCACCTCCCCCGCACCCCTGTGGGGCTGCACAGCCCCTGTTCTCTCCTCTCCAGGCCTGCCTCTCCCTCCGAGTCCTCCTCTCAGAGGCCTCTTCCCCACCCTGGGGAGCCTCCTGCCCCCTCCAGCCCAGGGCCCTGTCGGTCAGCAGGTGGTGGCTCCATCTCGAAGCCATCCCTGAGCCTCTGCGTCAGCTGCCAGACCCCGGAGCCTCCCTGCAGCCTGCACAGTCCCGGGGGGCTGTGGGGACAGAGGGACCCCTAGTTCCCAAGTGGGCCGCATTGGGGGTGGGGAGAGCAGCACTGGCTGTTCCGCTCACTCACTCGCTCGCTCGTGGGCTGGGAGAAGCTGGAGACTCGCTGCTTCTGGGTTAGGAAAACAATCACAAATTAGAGAAAATGCTTTGGGAAATTGCTCCGCTACGAGGGAAGGAGGCTGCCTTGAGAGGGAGGGAAGGAGGCTAAGCCAGGGTGGCTCCCTGTGGCTTCTCCCACCCTGTCCGCACCATCTGCTTGGCTCTCAAGGCCCCCTCCAGCATGGTCACCTGGCATGGTCACCTGTCCAGCCCTGGCATACCTGCGCCAGTGAAGCCACGGCTCCCACATCTGTCCCGCCTGCAGACCTTTGTCGGGGCTCCCTCCCATCCTTCAGCTCTGCGCGAGTCACCGCTACCTGGTCTTATTCCCGACGGTCCAGCGAGGTCCAGCTGCATGCTCAGCAGACAGACCCGGCGGCCACAGTCCTCATCGGGACACACTGGCACAGTGGCCTTGGGCGAGTTGCTGTCTTTTTGAGTCTCAGTTTCTCCTTCTGTGAAATGGGGACATCAAGAGCCTTTCCCCCCTCTCTTTGCAATGGGGATGAAGGAGGTAAGGAGCCCTCATTAGACCGGAGCACACAGTAGATACTGAATCAGTGAGGTGCCTTACAGCCACATCAGACGCAGCTTGTAACTATGAACGTCCACTTCCAGCAACACCCCAGCCCTCGTCTGTGCTTCACGCCCCAGCTGAGAGGACACAAAACGAGGGCCATGAGCGGCAGGCCTTGGGAGGTTCCTGACATAAAAGATGAAGCAGTAAAAGTCGAATTTTATGAGCCTCTTGCCATCAGGCAAGACGCGTACATTACCCAGAGCTTGGGTTCTGGAGCCAGACTGCTTGAATCCCTGGATGGCCTGGGCTTGCACGAGCCACTTAGCCACCTCAATTTCCCCATCGATAAAACAGGGTGACAATCCCCGTAACTACTTCATGGGGCTGTGCCGAGGCCTGAATGGGCTAATGTGTGTAAAGCGCATAGAACGGTGCCGGGCAGGCAGGCAGCCCGTGGAAGGTTTGTTGAACGAAATTGATGAGGGATTCAGGGACACAGGAGTGGACAGCAGGGGGCCTCAAGCAAGTAGGAAATGGGCTTTCAGAAGTGGGTTTTGCAAAGCTAGCGTCCAGCCGGCTCCCCGTCAATTTGGCTTCTTTTTGAATAAGGACAAGATGTTTTCCAAGTAAAAAAGCCTTTTTCTGGAGGCCACTGGGGTGCCACATTTGGAGGTCGGGCTCTGGACATTGCACGTGAGGCAGGCGCTGCAGAGACAGTAGAGAAAGGGATGCAGAGTCCTCGGCACCTGCCCCTCTCTGGCCCAGCTGCTGGCTGGACACTGTCTTCCAGTGAGGAGAGCCGGTGTGTACACCTTAATGGAAGACCCAAGACAGTTTGTGCAGGGGCTTAGCGCATGCCCTGCCCCAGTCTGACTGAGCAGGGCGTGCCCTGGGCCCCTCCTCAGTGGCTGCTGCAGCAAGAATGAGCCCTGTTTCTGAATCTGCTCTGTCCAGGCTTGTGCTGGGGCTGGGAGGGTCCATGAGCCAGACTAGAGCCCTTCTTCTGCAGGGATGCGGGCGGGGAAGAGTCGATTCCAGGAATCTCTTTTCTCTTGAGCCTCAGTTTCCTCACTTGTCATCTTCCTTTTTACAGAGAGGTCATTCCACCTCCTCCTCCCTCCCCACCCACCTCCCAAGACCCCTCCCCAGACAGAGGATGGAAGGGGCCAGTTTGTACTGGATGGAGGAGGGACAGTTTGTACAAAGTGTGGGGGCATGGTTGGAACTTCTGATTGGCTGGTCAGGGCCATTCTTTTCCTCGGTTGCCATAGCAGCCATTTCCCGGGGTTGTCAGTGATGAAACTCATAACATTGTTTTCAAATAATCCGTGTAATTGAAATAACAATTGAGCTGTTAACTCGTCTCTCACACCCGGGCTAGGACAGATCTTCCTCTCTGTATACCCTCCTATCCACCCAGAAAGCTCTGGCCCCTCCCATCTCCTATCTGGGGCTCCCGCCCCTTCCTTAGAGAACACCAGAAACTCAGGACCCTGGAGCTGAGTCAGAATAGAGGAGTCACAAGCTCCTTCCTTTCACAGCCAGAGATGCAACAAGGGCTATACGGGAAAAGCAGCTGAGTTAGGACACGCAGGTCTGTTTTTCAGTGAAAATTGGAGTCGATGTGTGGCATGGAAAAGCTGCCCCTTCTAGACTTGATCTTTCATACCCCCTTTTTCCCCTGCCTTCAATTTATGGCTGCAAAAAAAATGAGGCCCCTAGAAGTTAAGTTGAATATCAGTGTTTTCATAAATTCTTAGAAAATACCTGTTGAAAGGATGGGTTTCAAAGAACACAGACCTCTTTCTCTCTCTCTCCTCATCCCTGCCTCCCAACCAAGGACTAAGACCTAGTTTCCTCCATCAGAGGACTTTCTAGAAGGGAGCGTTAAGGGTAATTTGGAACATGTGGTTTAGCTTAGAGGAGTAGGGGTTCCTGGAGGAGATGAGGGAGGAGAAGGGGACTGCCAAGTACTGAAACTTAACCCCATCCACCCCAAGCTTGGGCAAGAGGCTGCAGATGCCGATGCAGAAATGTGAACAGTGCTGGTTCCTACCCAGCCCTCAGCCTGGATAAATTGAAAAGCGGGAGAAGCAAGTGGACCCCGCATGTCTCCTGCCCATGTGGGAACGCAAGTGTGCACAGACAGCTCCCTATAGTGGCAGCTTCACAGAGGAGAAAAGCCTTTTTAAGGAAGTGTCTGGTCGCTGTCCAAGGTACTTGCTGGGTCTGCAGCCTGTGTGAGTGGCTGGGGCGGCAGGCATTTGCTGGGATTGGAGATGGGGGCAGTTCTCTGGATATGAGACTGGCTGACAGCAAGGGGTTGGCTTCCTTCCCTGGTTTCTAGTCTGTTGGAACTGCTAAGGGTCTTGGCAACCACCTACTCCCATCACTCATTCATTGTTATTTATTCAACATTTATTGAGCACCTATACTGTGCCAGACACTGTATAGACCATGAGGATTAGGGAGATCCAGTCTCTATCATCAAGAACTCTTTCAGGCTAGTGAGGAAGACACACACACATGCACATACACACACGCACACACGTACACACACCTTATAGCAACTAGTGGTCTCCTAGAGTGTTGGAAGGTGGAAAGTCTAAGGAAACACAAAGGAGGGAATGAATAACTGTCTGAAGAGATATGAAGGGCCTCCTGGAACAAATGATTAGGCTCAGCCCTTAAAGGGTGAATAGGAGTCCTTTTGGTGGATAGTGGGGATAATTTCAGAAGGGACAGCATAAACAAAAGCAGGAAGTATTCACTGTTTAGAGAACAGTGAGTTCTTTGTGGTTCAAGTATTGACTGTCTTTGAGGAAACTGGACTCTGAGGGGCAGGAAGAGCTGTGACACCAGAGACTCTGAGGAGACCTCCCAGTGCCATCTTGAGTTGTGGCTCAGAACACAAGTTGCCTTGCTTTGTTAGTAAAGCAGAACATCAAAGCTAGCCAGGTCTCTGAAAGAATCTAGTCCAAACGATCCGTTTTTTAGATGGTTAAACAAGCCTGAGATGTTCTGGGCTGTGCCTGGAGTTCTTTGGTAAGGCTGTAGCAGGGCTTAGACTTGAAATCTGATTTGGTTTGCTAGCAAAGCCTCACTGTGTGCCAGCAAAGCTGGTAGATGGGTGAGTGCCTGCAGCTGAGCGGGGAGCAGAGGACTTGAGCGAGAATGGGACCTGTGCACATGGGGGCAGGTGCCGCGGCCAGCGATGTGGCATTGCTGGCACTCAGCGCTTGCATAACTCCAACAGGAAAGGTCAACATCACGACCTTCCTCTTGGCAGAGTGGACCCGGGCCCAGACCCGTCCCTGACCCTCTGCATGAGCTTGGGGAGACAACACTCCCTCCCAGGCCCAGTTTCTAAGAGCCTCTCGAACACAGGAGGATCCTCATCGTCTACTCTCTGGGGCTGTTGTTTTGATGGGGAGGGTGATTTTTGGACACCAGGGGGACATTTGTCTGAACACTGGATTGTCATAACTTGGGGATGGGATCCTACAAGCCTGTAGTAGAGGGCAGGTGGTTGGGGGTGCTGTTGAACGCCCTGCAGTGCACAGGCACCACCCCCCCAACACACACACCGAGGACTGTCCTGTCCAAATGTCAGTAGAGCTGAGCCAGAACAGCCTTGCAATCTGAGCCTTGTTTTGAAGATCAAATGAGGCCACCGGGATGGGCCCTGAGGGCTGTGATGAGGTGCAGGTGGAGAAGCTCGAGTGGCCTTGACCTCAGGTAGACCTGGCTACACTGAGAGGTACTTAACCTCTCTGAGCCTTGGTTGCTTCATCAGCGGAGCAGGGAGTAATAGCACCTAGCTCAGGAGGCCTTTGAGAGGCTGTGATGAGGTTATGGATGCAGATGGCCGAGGAAGAGAGCAGCATGGGAAGCCAGGGGGCCGCCACCCTGCGCCCCTCAACTGCAAACACCAGTCCTGAGCCTTTAAGCTCAAACTCTGGACCCAGCCCTGCCACTCAAAGCCATGAGATCTTAGGCATCTCACAACTTCTCATCTGTGAAATGGGGGCTACCGTCATCCCTATCATGTAGCGATGGGAAGATTGATGAGAAAATTAAAAGTGAGTTAGCAGATATAACTCAATTTTATGCAAGTGTTAGCTATGCCGATGATGCCGATGATATAAATTCCGACTTGAGAAAGACACTCACCTCGCACAGGGCACCTCAGACGTCTCCCCAGATGTCCTCTTCCTTCAGCTCCCTGCCTGTGCCCCCAACCCCCACCCCAGCAGGCCTCCCCTGGACCCAGCTGAGGTCCCTGCAACCTCAGCTGTTGCTGGCTCTCCCGACAACTCCCACCTGACTTATCTGTAGCTGTGGGACACTCCCACCCACTTTCCCTCTGCTCCATTTCCCTTGATGCTGCCAGAGCCTAAGATAGCCGCGAGAAGTTGTACCCACGAAGGGGGCCATGTGGACACTCGGAGCTTAGTCTACAGCTGAGGTCCCCATCACACCAGCCCTCAGCCCCAGGCACATGCAGAACCCTGGACTGGACTTGGACTGACCCTCGCCTAACCCTTCAGAGAACAGACCCATTGTCCAGTGTGGGCTTTCTTGACACAGCACTACTGACATGGGCTGGACATCGTGGAAGTGAGGTTTCCTGCACCCCCTTGGGTCCTGAATGACCTCCCTGGCCTCTGCTCACTGTGAACTCTCACCACATACAAGAGTTCCCTCTATTCGCCACCACCAAGAATGTGACCACACGTTGCCTTGGGTGACAAAATGAACGCCGATGGAGAATCGTGACCTAGAATTTTGCCGTATTTGTGACTTTGCCCTACGGTGTCCTAATGTGTATCCTTCTCAAACCCCTCGCTCTCCTCTCACCTCCATCCCACCAGCTGTCACCCTGTAACCCATCTTCAAAAGCAGTTGGACACAGTCAGGGCCAGCTCCCCAAACTGTTAGCCCTAACCAGAAGCCCTGAATCTTAACCTTAAATCCCAAACTTCAAGCCCTAACCTTTAATTCAAATCCTCACCCTAAGCCCCTCACCGGTTCCAAAACTTCAGATTCCTTAACCTCAAACAATTCTAAATCCAGAGATTAGTCCCACAGGAAACCTGTGCTTCTAGCTCCTTCCAGCCCCAGCTCCTAATACCTATTTCTGTCCCTTCTGGCCTCTGGAGAGTCTTTGGTCTAAGCAGCCATTTTCTCTCCCATCCAAGGTAGCCCCAGGTCCTTGGGGGAGAGGCAGGAAAGGCCAGACGAGCAAGAGGTCCCAGGAGACCACTGCGTCATAAACCTCCACCCAAACACCCAGGCAGCCCATCTGGAAACCGATTACTCATTTGCTTGTTTTCAAATGTTTAATGAGCGCCTGATCTGGGCAGGTTGAGTACTGGACACCAGAAAAACAGTGGGGCAGTGGAAAGAGTTGCTGCTGGCCATTTATTGGGGTAGACAGAGAAATAGACAAACCAGCTGACTAATAGTTAAAACAGCAATGCCAGAGTCATTGCGAAATATGAACCATGCACCTGTTATCCACTGAGCTCTAAGCACTGGCGATGTGCCCCAACACACAGGACAAGTCCCCTGCAGTCCTAGAGCTAACGCTGGAGGGGCTGGAGGGTGAGAGGCCTGAGAAACTGAATGCATCTTCCCAGGCTGCGCTTTGGGGTGAGAGGAAGTGGGAGGAGAGCTGAGGAAGGACTGGGGATGGAGGAGCTGTTTTATCTCCTGCTGGCAGGAAGCATCCCTGGGGTCACCCATTCCAGCAGACCTCAGCAGACCTCAGAGGGAGGGAGAGAGTGAGCCAGGTAGATGGCAGGGCAGAGGCCTGTTGCTCGAGCATGCCCATCACATTCAGAGGACAGCCAGAAGGCCAGAGCGGCCGACAGGCTTGGGAGGAGAAGGTCAGAGAAGTAACAAGAGGCCAGATCACATTGGGTCTTATGAGCCATTTTACTGAGTAAGACGAGAGGTGGAAGGAATGTTGAGGGGAGGGGTGTTATGACTTGATTTATGTTTTAACACCATAACTGAGAATAGTCTGCAGGGGCAAAAGCAGAAGCCGGAGGACCAGTAGGGGCTGTGGCAATCACCCAGGTGAGAGATGATGTTGGCTTGGCCCAGGCTGTTAACACTGAAGGAGGTGAGCGGTCAGCTTCTGGGTCTGTTCTAAGGGAGAGTTGGCAGGAGTCGGTGATCGACGGGCGGCGGGTGTGGGTGTGAGACGGAGTGAAATCCAGAGTGACTTCAAGGCGTGGCAGGGCGGCCGGGTTAGTGGGGCTGCCGGCCAAGCCCACTGCTGGAAGAGGAGCCGTTTTCAATGTTACTTTATCATGATTTGTGGTGGGGCTGGGGGGCTGGGGAGGACAGGGCTCGGGGGTTCGGTTTGGGGCCCGCTGGTTTGAAGGGGGTTTGGACATCCACATGGCGGCGATGGCCTGGCAAGTGGACAGCTGAGTTGGGGTGGCGGGGAGGGATCTGAGCTGGACGCTGCCACGTGGGGGTCACGGTCCGTCGATGGCGCGTCCAGTTGTAGACTACGTGTGGCCACCGGCGGGAAGATGTGGACGAAAAGAAGGACGGCCCGGGGGCCGCCACCAGGTGGAGGGAGCAGTGGACACAGCCGGGACACGCGGTGCCTCTCTCGTCATCGTTGTGCTGCGGCGTGAAATCATGAGCCGGGGGATAAGTGGACTCAGAGAAGACAGCGGCGGAAGAGAAGCGGCAGACCAGAGCCGCCTGGGACGGCGGCGTAATCGGAGGTGACATGGCGCCTGGAGCAAGTAGCAGGACATCCTCCACGGGACAGGGGGAGCCCGTTCCTGGGAGAGGGGACACGGCACCCGCAAAGACTCAGAAGCCCACGGCCCGCAGGACAGGCCAACCGACCTCAGGTCCCTGACACCCGCGGCCCCCTCTGCTGCCTGCACCCCCGCTGGGGCCCCCTTAGCGCCCCCCGCTCCCGCCTCCATCACTCTGTGTGACACAGCAAGCAGCAGCAAGCAGCCTTCTCCTGCGTTTCGGGGAGCGGCCGTCTCCGCTCCCCCACGTGCCCTATCCTGGCACGGGCCACAGCTCTCTCTCACGGGGACAACGGCCTCGTCTTGCCGATTCGGTCTCCTTGTGGGGGGGCCCGGCGGGGTGAGGGGGCCAGTCTGCTTTACACACACGGTGTGTAGTTCAGGTGACTTTAAAAACAGAATGAGGCTCATGCCAATCCTGTTTCAGACGCTTTCAGTAGCTTCCCATGGCACTCAGGACGAAATTTAAAATTTAACAAGGCCCCGGAGGCCCTGCGGAGTGTGGCCGAGGCTTCTCCAGCCTCTGCGCCCCCCTTCTCCAAGGCGCCCCGGCTGCCTGTCAGGCTATTGCAGCCCCCCGGCCTTTACGAGAGTCTCCGCACCTCCCCTCCGCCTCAGCTTCCGCTCCAGCTCCCAGCTGCTCGCTCCTCCCCTCTGATCAAAGCAGACTTCTTCCGGGAGCCCCAGACTGGGCTCCTCCTTGCACCCCAACCCTTTCTTCTGTAGTCATCACCCTATTTTTTTTTATCACCTATGTTTTAATAAAGGTGAGAGTTATGATAACCGATGCTAACCACCAGCACGATGTGGTCATAGGTATGTTCCCTGTTTCTATTTTTAGCTATTCAAGTCCTGACTCTGCCTGGCGAGGTAGCTACCATGATCACCCCCATTCTACAGAAGGGGACGCTGAGGCCTCCCTGGGTACTAGGTCCCACGGATAGTAAAGGGCCAGACCTGGATGTGGCCAGACGAATCACGAACGTCTGTCTCTCCTGCTTGATCTTGACTAAGCCCTGAGATGAGGCGTGTGCCGCCTGCTGCACTCACTGGCCCTGCATCTTTCAGGAGAAGGCTCGGCATGTGCAGCTTGAATGAATGAGCTCGGGGCAGCACCGGGTCATGCTGCGGGAAGGCCGGCGGAGAGGCTGGCGCTGGGGACTGGGTGAGGCGCGAGTGGCAGCCAGATGAGCCGGCTCTTGGCTCTGGGCCCCGGGAACCACAGGGCTTTCTTGAGCAGAGGAGGCCGGCGCTCAGTAAGTGTGTGAGAAGACACGCTGCAGACCGCTGTGGAGGAGGGCCAGAGGTGGGTCCCTCCCTGCCCAGCAGCCAGGCTGCACGGCACCCGCCCCCTCCCACGTGGCTCTATTAGCATTCCGCGTGTGGCTGGGCTCCACAATTAACACAAAGGTACAGCCATTCATTCTGACTGGCGGACTCGGGGGGATCGGCGGATGGGGGGCCGGCTGCGCCGGCTTCTGCTGGGAAGGCATGTCACAGCACAGCGGCTACCGAAATGAAAAGCTATTAATAATGATCCTGGAACTTCACTCCCATCAGCTGTTTGTTTAAAGGTGTTCCGTACTCCGAGCCGCCTGATTTATGTGGGCAATAACGCACCCCGGTCGGCCCGCACTTCTTAAAGCAACGCTAATGGGGTGAGACGGAGACCCTCGGGGATGCTGGGGAATTAGGCTTGAAGGCCAGGCGTGGTCAAGCTCAGACCTCGACTCCCTCCAGAGGCCCCGGACATGGCAAGAGGGCGAGAACCCAAAGACAGAGGAGGGGTTCAAGTCCCGGGTGCCCCCCTTGGCCTGCGGGGGCTGCCCGCTCCCTCTCTCAGCCCGTTTCTGCACTGTACGTGCAAAGAAGCATTCGCCAGCACTTACGAGCGTCTTCATCTTCTCCCCCTTTTCCTCTCCTAGTTGAAAACTGTGCCCGCTGCCTTCCCAGCCCTCCCCAGAAAGGAGATGTGTTCAGTGCTCGCAGTTGATTCTCAAGGACCTACAGTGATGCTGACTTTTAAAATGCCGAAGCCTTCACAATCCCGGGAGTGACATATCGTGTCCATTTTAGAGATGGGAAAATCGAGGCTGGGAAAGAGCCACATCTCGGGTGACCTAGCTCAAAGGCCGCTACGCCCCAAGTTCGGACGGGCGGACGCCATGTCTGTTTTCTCGCTGCAGAGTTACCGGCTAGCTGCACAGTGCCTGACACACACAGCAGGATCCGGTGTGTTTGTTGGTCGTTGACGAGGAGGCCAAGGCGCTGCTGCCACTGTGTGAGCCCCACCGCAGACACTCAGAGCCGGGTCCTGCCCATGACTTAGCGGGGACACTGGATCCATGTCCTGGGCACTGTTGACGTCCTGGTGGACAGTTCTCTGCGGTGGACTTTGCTATGCGCTCTGGGCGTTTGGCAGCGTCCCTGACCTCCGCCCACAAGATGCCAGCGGTCCCCGCTAGCAGGCAGACATTGCGAATGTCGTGTGGGGGACAGACTTGTCCCTGCTTGAGAACCACTGCTGTGGGAGCTCTCTGAGCTCTCTTCAATGAGGCGCCCGCACGGCAGATTCCTGTAATGATCTGGGAGGGAGACAAGATTCGAACACACAGCTCAGCCTGTGACCCGAGGAGAGAGGCCGTATTGACATTTTCACAAAATCACTGTTTGCCACTGTTGAAACAACAACTCTTTTCCTTGTGGGAGCCAAACACCAGGCAGTTTCTGCTGCTGCTGCTGACCTGGTCCACACACAGGTCACCAGACCTGCAAGGTGGAGCTTCCCAGAGTGCATTGCACTGGGTCCCGGCTGGATTCAAAGGTGAAGGAGAGGTTGGAGTCTGTTGGGGAGGAAGGCCAGGGGTCATGAGGGTTGGCCTCCGGGGAGGCTTTGGAGAATGCGGAGAGACATGAGAACTGCTAAGTGGGTGGGGGTAGGTGCAGTCTAAGCAAAGGTGGGGGGTGTATGGGGGGACAGGGAGCAAGGGCCTTCTAGAAGGAGGAACACCCGTCCATCCTTCCTTCTCCTGTAGACCTCCCTCCCACTTGCCCACCTGTAGGGCCACCCCATGTCCACTGGGGACAGTCGCTCCTGCTCAGACCACCCCCTCCGAGCCGCCTTCCCGGTGGGACCCGTTGCATAAAGGCATCCTGGGTGGAGCAGATGGGGTGCCATGGGCTTTGATCGCAGACTGGAACTTACAAACCCATGGCCCTGGCTCTGTCACCTGACCAAGCTGGAACAGCCGGCCAGGGCAGATTCACCTGGAAACCACAATGGGGCTGACTGACCACCATCACCCTGGCTCTGAGCCTCTGTCCACCTCTATAAAAATGGTGACTGACCCCTTCTACCTTGTGGGGTGAAATGCAGTAGGGCAGTCACAGAACAACAGGCATACAGCAGGTGAATAAATGCACCTGAGCGTCCCCAGAGGGTGTGGAGGCCTGAGTTTCCGACTGTGGGCCCTGGCTCCCAGCACAGGCTTCTCTCATTCAATGAGACCTGCCCACGCCAGGGCTTAGGTACGCAGCGGCTGTTGGCGACAGGCTCAGTCATATCATCTGCAGCCAGAATGTTCGAGCACCCACCCTGCAGAGACCCCAGGCTGAGGTGGGGCCCCCAAGCCTTGCCCCCAGCGGCCTTCCTCCTGCCCGCAGGCCCTGGACACCCCACTGTCACCAGCCCCAGGAGGACCTGTCACTCACCTGGGCACAGCCAGCCCCTCTTGGTGTGTTTAGGCAGCCTGTCATTACAAAATCCATTTTCTTATCTCCTACCATATCTATTTTTCTAATTCTTACTTAACGAGCTCCCCAGAAAATAAGAAAATCATTGGAACAATTTCCTTAAGTGTGAAAGATTAGTCTGAAATCGGCATTAAGGGGACTAATTACCTTCATTCTCCCACCTTTCCGACAGCCGTTTGTTAGCTGCGAGGACTCATTCATCTGCTGCTGGGGAAGTCAGTCACCAGGGGGCTGAGTGGGACTCCCTCCGCTTCCATCCACAGGGCGAGGGGGAGGCGGCCAGGGAGGCAGCCGTGTTCCAAGAGCAGATTGTCCGGCCAGTGGCGGAGGGGTGGGGAGGGATCCGAGGCGCAGGAGGGCTTCGGGCACCTGGGGGAGGTGAGGTCACAGCCAGCAAGGCCAGTGCTGCCCAGCCCCCACATACACCTGGTTCACAAAGTGACTTTGGGGCAGTCTCTGCCTCTTTGGGCCTCAGTGTCTTCATCTGTAAGATGGGCGTGTGTTTTGTTGCTAAGTAACAGTCCCATTTTCATTGCCCACGCTTGGCCCAGTGACCCCACCCACTCAGCCTCCTCACCCAGCCCAAGGAGCGTCTCAGCCACTGGGCCTGGCAGCTGGGCGGGAAACTAGCCCAGGTGCGTTGCTGGTAGGTTCACAGCTGGAGCTGGAGCTGCGGACGCTCCTCCCTGTGCCCAGACTCCGGCCTCCGTGTCTCCCAGATTCACCCTCCCTGGAACTCGGAGCTCCTGTGGCTGCCGGTGGCAACAGTACCCGCCCGGAATCTCTCTGGACTTTGGTTTTCTCTGTGGAATGGGGGTGGTTATGCTCCCTCCGTAGAAGGATCCGGATGCCCACATGTTGGGGTGCATCTGTGAACTGAAACCCAGGGTGGCAAAGGGCAGGAGGGAACCAGGGAGTCCGCGGAGGGCTGGGGCCCGGGAGGAGCAGAGACCTGCCCAGCTGTGCACGTGAGCCCTGGCAGCCGGGCTGGCAGGGCCGAGCAGCAGGCCCCTGGGTCCCCACCCCTACACCTGCTCTGTTGCCCCACTCCTGGGCCCAGCCTGAGGGGGGCCCGTGACCCTCAAGAGAGCAAGTTGACAGAAGAGGAGATGTTCTAGGCAGGGCTAAGGCTCCAGAGTCCAGCCGGTACCTGGGGTGGGGGAGGGGCGAGCCCCACCCCCTCTTCTGGGGACAACTCTGGGGGGGAGGCGGATAAGCTCTGAGAAGACGACGGGAACATCTTCCATTTTCCATTTAACCACCCGATATTGAATTATAAATAATTCATACACCTGCCAAACATTTGATTAAAAGAACCCAATTCGCACTGCATTTGTCAAGGGGTAAGAATTGCATTTGGTGTTTTTATTTTAATCTGTCCTTTAACTCTTTTACGAATATTTATTTATACTTGGCTGTCAGGTTTTATTCTATTTGCCCTGATTTTATTCTGGCTGTAGCTGGCATTTTTTCCTTTCCCTTTTTATTTTGTCACTTCTGCCTGGTAGTCAGGCATTTGAGAGCCCAGAGGTAATAAATAAGGACGCCAGCAGCCTTCTCTGCTCTCTCCTGCACTCCTGCCCCACCCCCATCTCCGCCCACTGTGTATAGACCCCTCTCCCCAAGCTCTCCCCACCCACCCAGGCTAATCCTCTCTGGCCTCACCTGCCAAGTCCTGGGAGCCTGGGCCCTTCACACTCATCTCCTGACCTCTGCCCACGCCTTCCCCTGCCATCCTCCTTTCCCTCTGCCAAGGACAGAGTAAGGCACTCAATAATCATTTTTTGAATGAATAAATGAAGCCACATCATTAAAATCATCAGTACCGGTGTCTGGGGGGACAAAAAGGGAAAGTATTGGCATTCATGGAGCCTGCTGATGAGGCGAGACTGTCACAGCGGACCTCACAGCTAGACAAGTGAAACCCAGCCCTGCCACTTACCAGCCTTGTGAATCTGGGTAAGGTACTTCAGTTCCCTAGGTCTGCGTTCGCGCATCTGGAAGAGGCTGATGTAAAAACAGCACCCACGTCAGAGGTGGCTACAAAAATCGGCGCATGTGCCCAGAACATTCAAGAAACGGCAGCTGCTCTTTTCATTACAAACTCTGACCTCCCTCCCTCCCTCTCGCTGGCTGTTCACAGTCCACCTGGCTCGGTGGCTTCTCACTTGCATCGGAGGTTTCGGGCCTGTGTGATATTATCCCAAGTGCCTGGTGTAGGTCAGCAGATGTGTCCATGACAAACAAGAGCGAGGCGAGCTGGCCATTTCCTTTTGCTGGTGACCTGCCTTTGCAATAATGCTCTGTGTTTGTCTGAGGGCTTACACGGGTCGGTTTCTGAGTTGACATAAAAACTTGTTTCTGCCAAGTGATTTCAGGTGAGCTGGGAATATACTGGAGACCCGTGTGGATGCTCCCTGAATACAAAGGGGCAGGGATGCTGATGCTGATGCCCAAGGAAGGCTGTGTCAGTGACAAGGAGAATGTCAGGGTGAGCGGATGCTTTTTTTTTTTTTTTTTTTTAAAGTTTATTTATTTATTTGTGCATACAGAACTGGGGTACAGGTCAGAGGCTCAGGGGCGGTGAGAGGCTTCACCAGAGACAGAGTGGGGAGCAGAACAGGCAGATTGACGAAGTACACTGCTGAGGGAAGCAGCGGGCGGGTCAGGAGAGGTCTGGCTCGCCATGTGGTCTCTCCGGGGCAGGCGGCAGGCGGGGATCGAACTCATGCGGAAGTGGCTTCAGATTCTCAGTGCTGTGCATTAACCCGCTGCGCCACCAGGGAGGGCCAGTTTTTCCCTTTTTTAATTTACGGAACACATCCTCATATCCATCACGGGCTTGATGTCAGTTCCTTATACACTTCTAGCATCTTTCAAAATCCACCCCATTCTTCCCGGGCCTCCTTCAGTCTTCCAGAAGTTTCTGGAAGGGGCCTCAGGGTGCCATCTGCTCCCTGAACTATGCGCCGCAGTCTTGTCATAGGTCTCCCGCCACCAGGCTTGTCCCTTCCAAAGCCACAGTCTACCCTCAGTGTTCTTACTGATCGTTATCTAACAGTGTCCAGCACTTGACTGAAGCTTCACCGGGCCCCCACTCCTCTCAAGACAGGATTCAAGATGGCCCCAGTAAACTCCTTACCTGTGAGTGAAGTGAGTGAAATCTGCCGCCCCCGTTAGACGGTGGTGACTTTTTCTGTTGTCGTTGATGATTTAACCCTCCACGACTCTAAGTCACAAACTTCCCTGGCCTGTATTTAAGCTGGTACTGTACCTGGCGCGGGTTCTGGGCGGAGTCAGGCTTCTCTTGGTGCAGGGGAAGCTGTGGGGAGAGGCACAGAGCAGGTGTGCACACGCACGGAGCCTCTCCTGGTGCGCCTTTCCCACTGCCACCTATAAACTACGTTTGCAGAGCAAGACAGTGACTTGCTTACCGTCAGCAGCCTGTAAGTGACAGAGTTGGGACTCAAATCCGGGTCTCTCTGAGTACGATACCCTGGTCTGTCCTTGACGCCGTCCAGCCTTCCAGAAACTGGGGTGTGAGGATCTCAAGAGTGATGGCAGTCCCCAGAATGTGGCCGAACTTGGTGGGGCCAGCTCAGGTGGGCCGTGGGACTTCGGCCTGGAGACCACATGTCCCCTTAAGGGGGAAGGGGGATGGTTGAGAGACAGGGGTCCCTGAATGGGGTCCCTCATTGTGACAGCAGTGCCCTGGAGATAGTTTGAAACACATCTCACCCCAGAGCCCGGGCAGTAAAGAGGGGCCTGGTTATAGACCCTAAGTCTGAACCCCAGTTCTGTCGTCATGCCTCACGTGTGATCTCCGATGAGGCACCTCTTCACCTCTCTGCTCTCCAGTTTCTTCCTCAACAGAACGGAAGTGCTCTTCCATCCCTCAAAGTCTCACTGAGACGATGGAGTAGGTCACATGTTTAAAGATGCTCTGTCAACTAGAAAATGAATTGCACAATCTCTGTGCACCTATAATTTGATCCTCCAAACAATGTAGTGAAATGGGACAAGGCAGGCATTTTTTTTAAGTTAATTTCTTTTTAAAAATTAATTTTATAAGAAATATGCGAATCCGTTGTGTTAGAAATCAGGACGCGGTTGGCAGAGCTAAAGCCCCTTTCTCACCAGCTCTGATCTACCCTCTTCCCACTGTCTCAGAGCCTCTGTGGGATGAGCTGGGTGGATGTCTGTGCCGTGCTGTGTTTACACGTTAGCAGACACGATATGTACCCACAGAAAATAAGAAGCATTGTTTGGGAATTTTGAAATGTAAATGGATTCATGCTAAATGTATCATAGCTCTGCAACTTGCTTTTTTTCCTCTCCAACAATGTTTTTGAAAGCTATCAATGTTGATATATATAGCTCTGGCTCATTCCGTGTAAGTGACTGTGTTCATCATGAGAATCTCCTCCATTTTGTGCCCCCACCCCACCCCATGAACGTGGATAAGGCGTCTTTCCCTTATCAGCTGTCCTGTTAGGTACATGATCCTGGCGTTCTTGTTTCTCTAGCACGGACTTCTGGGTCATGGGTTTAAGCATTTTTGGTGCTAAAAGATCAGGGCAGGGCTCATCAAAGTGATGATGGTTCTGCTCCACCAGCTTTTGCTGTGTTCTAGGAGAACCTGGGCTCCCTCTAAGGTACCCCTGAAACCACATGGGGACAACAGTCAGCCCTGGCTTTCTGATGAGAACACTGAGGCCACACACCGTGCAGATTTGACTTGGTCCTGGGGCTAGTTGGGACACAGTCAGGGTTGTGACCTGGCCCAGGACACCCCCTACCAGGGTGGTTTCTCCTTCTGCTCCTGGGGGCTTGGGACAGGATATCTGGAAAAACCAACTGGATCATTCTGGACCCAAAGCCCAGACAATTCCAAGAGGCATGTGTCTTCTGTGATCTGACAGGTGGCTGGTGGGCTCTGGGCCAGGAGGATCTTGTGGGTTTTCCTCAATCCAGACATGAGGGGCTGCAGAGGCAGGAATATGGAACCATGGAGTCCTAGGGCTCTGGACCTGGACCAACCATTGAGGAGAAACATGCCCAGAGGTGGGGTAGGGAGGACTGACCGAAGACCACATGGCCAGCCAGAGGATGAGGGGTCAGGAGGTCGCCTGACCCTACCCAGTGTTCTGAGCAGCCTAGCAAAGGGGCAGGAAGCCCCGACTGGTGTTAGCTCAACAGGAGAAGCACCCAGGCGCGGTCCCCAGAAGGCCGATACCAAACCTGAAAAACCAGGAGCCAAGGGTGTCCCGCTGGGAGCACCCAGCAGCCCAGGGAGCCCAGTCCCGCCTTCACCTCCCCCCTCTCACCTCCTGTCCCCCAAAGGCCCTGCCCTCTGCACCCCAGGCCCTGGCCCCAGCTGTCCCCAATCTTATGCCTTCCAGCCTCCCTGCTACCAGCCTCGAGCACACTCAACCCCCTCTCTCCTTTAGAAGGTCCCTCCTTCACCCCCATTCCTCTCTAGCTGATGCCCCCCTTGCCAGCCCAACTTATCAAGTTGTTTCTTTTCTCTCCCTCCCACTCCCTCCTCAACCCACTCCAATCTGGTGTCAACTCTGAGTACGACGCTGCAGGGCCCGTGCCTTGCTGGCGCTCCACGCCGAGCCGCCTCCCCGCCCCCGGCCCCCTTCACTCACTCGCCACCCAGGCCTCTTGCTGAAACTGGGCACCAGGGCGTCTCCCTCCTCTGACTTCTGGCCCCACGTTTTGCTGGCTTCCTTCGACCTCTACTCCATCACGGTGGCCATCTCCCCCTCCACGGCCCCTTCAAGTGTTTAAAAACATTTATTGCTACGTGGCTTTCTATGCCAAGAGAGCAAAACAAAAACGGCATTAACTCTTAGCAGCCATGGACGCCCCCCACCCCGGAGATATTTTTAAAACTGGATGCGGTGTGTACCCCAGGTGCAGAACATGCCCTTGTAGGACCAAGGTCAGCCTGCCCTCAGGCCGTCACAGCACACACAGCTGCTGTGACGCAACGGATCCCTTTCAGGGCTTGTTTTCCACCGAGACAGCTAATCCGCAAGTTCTCCACAGATGCAGCTCAGTAAAACTGCAAGGTAAGCAGGAGTCCAGGGACGCCTGTCAAAGGGAAGGGTCTGCCCACAGGGAGGGCTGGTGCGTGTCTCACCCCTCAAGCTTCGCCGACTCATTCCTAGCCTTTCCCTGCCTCCTCCTACCCGATAAAGCCAACCCTAGCCCCAAATCACCGAGGCAGATTTGCGTCTTCCTATCTCCTTGTCACTTGATCTCGCAATAGTTCTTTCTTTCCTCAAAGGCCAGTGTGCAGCCCGAGTGTGCCCATGCACACAGGGCAGTGAGCCCTTGCTCCACCCCTGCCCACTGCTCTTCAGAGATAAACCCTGTGGACGGACTTCCTGTAATTGCTTTTAGAACAATGTTTTGTTCCTACTCCAGTGCATGTGTTTTTATATTATTTTTACTTACCACCAAGGACTCATGCTAACACCCTGTTCTGTACTTCTGCCTCCCTTTCCATTAAATCTCGGGACTCACCTGGGTCTTTTTCACCCCTCGTCCTATCTCCAGCCCTCTCAGACTCTGCCTGGGGGCATCTTTGTGGGCATTTGTTGCCCAACTCACTTGCCCACAATTTCAGCTTCTCCTCCGGATTCAGGACGACACATTCAAGCACCTGGTAGGCACCTCCACGCTGGGGGCGGATCCCTCGGGCCTCACACTTCTTGTGGGTCTGGCATCTTCCTCCTCCCCATATGTCCACCAGCACAGATCACCCCTATCTCCCTGAATAGCTCTGCCACTCACCCAAGCCAGCAGGCCTGGAGTCACCCCCTGAAAGCCAAAGGCCACCATTGGACGATCTGAACCCCGGAGGTACCACTTACTCACGGAGCTGCCCTGAATGCAGCGTACATTCAGAGACAGTACGTGGCCAGGCGCGGAGCCTTCCCTGACGTAGTATCTGCTCACCGAGTGCTGACTGTGTCTATGAACATCACCATCCCTCCCTTTGCCCACCTACAACCGATCGATCAACCAGCCACCTGCAACGTCCCTTCTCCCATCAGACTAACGCCTCTTGCCCAGCCTCCCCAATCAACACCAGCCCCTCCAATCGGTCCTATCCTGGAAAACTGGGGTGATCCTTCCAAAAGCAAACCTTACCCCATGTTTAAAACCCTTCAGGGTCACCCACAAGCCTCAACACCAGGACTCACCCTGTGGCTACAGGCACAGCAGTGAGTCAGAGGAACCGTCCCACGTCCACAGCCAGTGTCTTTCCTGATCCGTTAGGGTCCTGTGACTGATCAGGGCCTTGGGGAAACCCTGGCTTTTATTCTGAGAGAAATGGGAGGCGCGTTTGCCCTTCCAGCTTTACCAAGATGTGTTTGCAAATTCTAAAACTCCCTCAGTGTCAGCAAACAAATTCAAGGACTGTTAGCAAATGACAGAATCACAAAGCCACTATCACTACCCATTTTTATAGCATTTCTTTTACTCAGAAAGTTTTTTCTTGCCCATCTGCAGTCATTCCCTGCCCCCATCACCAGCCCAGGCACCTACAAGTCTGTGTTCTGTCTTATAGACTGGCCTGTTCTGGGCATTTCACAGAAACAGTCACACATGGCATTCGGCTGCTATTTTTTTTTTTTTTTAATTTGGCTTCTTTCAGTGAAGAAGTTTTTGACACATGTCCATACACTGCCTATATGAGCGTCTTGTTCCTCTTTATGGCTTAAGAGTGTTCCTTGGGTGGATATACCGTGGTTTATTTATCCATTCTCCAGTTGATAGAATTTTGAATAGTTTCTATTTTTTGGCTACTAAGTTTGCTTACAAGTCTTTGTGTGGACATATGTTTTCAATTCTCTTAGGTAGATACCCAGGAAGGGAATTGCTAGATTGTATGGTAAATTTATGTTTAACTTTTTAAGAAACTTTTCCAAATGAGCTGCGGTGTGAAGAGTAGTCTACAGTGGAGCAAGGATGGAATCTGAGATCCAGTGTTTAATTAACAGAATTAATTAAATAAAGTCAGTCAGTTGAGGGAGAAGGGAGTTAAGGTTGTTTCTGGAAAATTCCATGGAGGACCTGGCCTCTCAGCCCCATAAGTCCTGCCTCATGGCTACCCCTTCCTCCAAACTGACCAGTACCCAGGCAGCTTCCACACAACCAGAACACGAAAAATCCCAGTTTGGAGAAGAATCAGCATCAGGAGAAGCTGTGGAGCCCTCTCCCCTCAGGGAGATGACAAAATTTTCTTTGCAATTAAAATTCCTTTGAAACTGGAACCAAGGAAAATGCAGAGAAGAAAGCTTTTTAAACTAGGGAAAATATCCTTCTTAGCAATTACCATGTGTGCACTTCAACAAAAGCTGTTTCTCCTCCCTCCTTCTGGTGGCTCCAGAGACCTACCCCTGCTGGGCTCTATTTCTGCTTTCATTCAGGGCTCAGGGGCCTCCCTTGGCCTCCAAAAATTTTCCCTGGTTCATCTTGGCTTCTCTGCCCATTTTTCGCTCTCATAATTTCCAACCTTCCCTGCCAGCTTTTACTTACAACATCATTTCCTGTGAGTCCTCTCCCAACTCAGTGACTTGCCTGCCATTAAGTTCCAACTCTGTTTTCACCCTGACCCTATCCCATCACCCCTTGCCATGGCCTCTCCCCACCCCATGGGGATCTTCCTCTTCTTTGAGCTCACAGCTCTGCCCCACTGAGGCCTGGCCACAGTGTCCTATTAGCATCTTGGCTTGAGAATGTGATGTCCAATGCATTAAAAAGAGCAGGGATATTGGTGTCTGTATTCACTTCATTCATTCATTTGGCCAGCAAACATCCATTTAGCTATTTCAGTGTGCCAGGCACTGTGCTGAGCTGTAGAGTTAGAACTTGCTGTGTTTAGAAGCAGGAGGTTGAGTTTTTTAAACCAGCCCTTCAACTGAAAAGAGCTAAGAAGGCTAGATAAAATGGAAAAAAGCATCTTATTAAAGCATCAAAGAGCTGACAAGTAAGCTCTTTGTAAGGAATTACCAGGAATTATTAGGTCAAAACTAAGGGGAAAACAGAAACCCAGAGAAGTTAGAGAGCATGGAATCTGCTTTTGTCCTGAGGGCATTTGCTGATCTCAGAAATTTGGAATTTGTTGTTTGACGATCTCACAGCACAAAGGGAATTGAGATCAAAGTCCATGGCCTGCACAAAGTGGGTCTCAAGTAGGAGACCCTCGCTGAATTAAACGGGTCTCCAGAGGACTTCACCCAGGAGAGGGGTGGCCAAAGGTAACCCAACCTTGTTTCCTGAGTTGACAGCCTCCTCCTCTCCACTTGGGTATCCCTGGGAAGCTCAAGCCTTGGATTTTACTTGAAGCAGCCATTCCCAGAGCCAATCCCGCAGCCAAATGTAAGAAGAAAATGCCTTCACCTTGGGCTTGAAATTGTTCCTGAAGAAAAAATGTCAGGTACGATGGCCAACACACAGACAAAGATAACCAGACACGCCAGGAAACAGAGCTAACGATCCAGCACTAGGGGTAGCATCCCTTGCCTCATGGGGCTTACAGTCCAGCCAGGAAGACAGACAGATTATCGAGGGTACTAGCACTCTCTGCAACCTCGTGGAGTCACGTCTTCACCCTCAGTTTACTTTGCCTCTCAGCAGCTTTCAACGCGCTGACCTCTAGTTCCTCTCTCAGTTTCCATGACACCACAGTCTCTTGGATGGCCTCCAGCCTCATTGGCGGCTTCCTTCCACCCTTCTGCTTCCTCCTCCTTTTTTATTTCATCTTTGATGTTGGAATGCCCCAGCTCTCACTTCTGGGCCCACTCCCTATCTCTCCCGAGTGATCTCATTCATTTCCGCAGCATTAAATGCCACCTACAGATTTATATTCCCTCTCCTTGGAGTTCCACTCAGCTGCCCCTGGGTCTCTCTACTTGCATGTCCCATGAATGTCTCAAACACAACACACCCAAAAATAAACTCTTGTTTCCTTTCCCAACCTTTCTTCTCCTAATTTCCCTCCATCAGAGTGTCATACAGTCCAGTGTTAAGTCAAACACATAAGAGTCATCCTGAATCCCTGGCTTGAATTAGAATGGTGATGGGGATGATGCACTGCAGCCAATTTAGACAGTTACTGAGGAGGTAAGGTGACCCAGACTCAATAATAGATTGCCTTCGGACTGTCAGGCATGACTTCCAGGCTTCTGGTTGGATCGCTCCACAGAGAGGGATGTCATTCACTGAATTAGGGCACTTTGGAGAAGCACTGGTTTTGCGAAAGAAGAACAAATCTGTACTTGTTGGGCATGAGGTTTCTCAGAAGCATCTAAGTGAAAGTGCTGAGAGGGCAATTTTGGTTTATCTCCAGACTTGAGAATGGAGGTTGAGGCTAACTTTGGGGGTCATCATAGTATTGATAGCAATTGGAGTCGTTGGCATGGCCGAGGCTGCCCAGGAAAAGACCGAGGAGTCAGCAGATGAGGTAGACGAGCACACACCTGCAAAGGAGCTAGAGAAGGCGTCATCCAAGAGGTGGGAAGAAGTCCGTTGTCTAGCTTTAGGGTCCAGCTGCTGCTGAGATGTCAGAGTGAAATGAAGAGCAGTGGGCAGCCATTGGATTTAGTCAGATGGAGGGCAGTGGCGAGTGCCCGTGATGCAGCGCTGGGCATGAAAGCTAGGTGGGTTGAGAAGAGAGTGGGGGGTGCATGAGGGAGATGGCGCGATCAGCTCCAGAGAAGCTCTGCTAAGGGGAAGGGAGGTGTAGAGAGGTGTGTCCTTCTCTGGTGTTGTTTTCAAAGGCCAGATCCACTTGGGCACATGTGAGAGGGCTGAAGTCAAGGCAGGAGAAGGGAGAATCTGTACCGCAAGGCTTCTCAGATGTGAGGAAGGTGCCAGTAGGCTTCAGAACTCAGATCAGGGGACCGCCCTGAAACAAAAAGGGAGAAAATCCTCTCTGTGGCCGAAGGCAAGAATGAGAATGGATGTGTTCCCTGCCCTCTAAAATGGAGTAAGACCAGTGCCTACCTTGGGTTAGGGCAGGGATTCAGACGCTGATAAAGGGCCCGGCTCAATGTGTTAATGGCAGGTGTAAAGGCTCTAGAAACAGCAGTTGCTGTTATTACCTTTCACTCTCACCACTCTGATCCACTCTCGCTTATGGATAATAATAATCAAACATCACCTGGTAATCACACTTGAGTCTTTCCAGAGGATTACATTTATAATCATCATGCACTCCAGCTTTACAAGACAGAGGGGATTTATTTCCCCCATTTTATGGAGGAGAACACGGGGTCCAGAGAGGCGAAGTGACTTGCCAGAGGTCACATAGCAGGAAGCAGCAAAGCTGGGAGCCCAGGCCAGTTCCAGCTCCCAAGTCCACGGCTCCTTCCCCAGGTCCCCCATAGAGATGAACAGCAGGTGTAGGGTCTCGCCGCCCTGCATCTCACCAGGTAGCCACTAGCCTCTAACCCTGTGCTTGAGCTTGGCTTTCTTCAACCCTGTGGAGTCTTCGGAAGAAAGGACTGGGCGTCCATGGCTAGAATCTATAGCTTTAAGCTCAGGGAGGAGAGGATTAAAGCTTGAACAAGGTGCCAGGTTTAGCTTGCTTTCTTCTCCCAGCCTGAGACGAGAGATTAGGGGAGAAGATGCTCTATCAGTCTGCTCCATCATTTGTTAGGAGAGAGAATAAAGTCAAACCTCCCTCAGGCCTGACTTCAGTGCTGCCTATCTGTCACCCCAGACAAGATCCTGCTCACAGTCGGATGGTGTGGGGGGCAGCTTGGCCCAACTGGTTTGCAGCCTGCAGCCAGCCCTAGCAGTCCCAAGCTCCGAGGGATCTAGGATCTGTGAGAACTAGTCTCTCCCCATTTTCTTCCCCAGCTGCTCCTGGCATAACTAGGTCATATAAAGTATGTTCCCACCTCCACATTCAGACATGGCCCCTTGCCCAGGTGCTCAGCCTGGCCACATCTTACTTTTCAGCCTTCCCTCTGCCCCACCCCTGCTCTCTGAAAAGTCCTTCCTTTAAGACTTCGCTCCACTGGGCCTGACTTTCCCTTTCCCTTTGCGCTCAGTGGGGAGCCCTTACTCAGCCTGTAAGGATCAGTCCAAATGTCACAAGCTGCAGAAAACCCCCTGGGTTTCCTCATATAAAAGCAAGACATTCTTGAGTACCTACTATGTGCAGGTCTCTGGGCTAGACACGAATCAGATGCTGATGTTGCCTCCAAAGGTCTCAGCTTGCAGTCCAGTAAGAAGTGACAAGGCTGGCGGTGACTGGGGATGTGAAAGAGAAGCTATGGAAGAAGTTGGGGGGTGATACCCCCTAGTTACATTCTGGGCAGAGGGAGCGCTGACTTCAGGGCCCAGACCCAAGAACACAAGTGGCAGGCCAGCTCCCCGGGGTGCCGGCTCCTTTTAGCACTTTTAGCGCGTCTACTCAACGGTCCCCAAACAAGCCCGTGGGGTGGAGAGGCTGTGAGGAGCAGGGGCTCCCTAGCAAGAACCCGGCTGTGATGGTAAGCTGCCTCCGGGACGCTGGGCGAGTCTCGGGACCTCCCTGGGCCTCCCGTCCGCAGAGTGGCAGTAGCCACAGGTTAGTGCCAGAATTGAGTGGGTGTCACAGGTAAGATGCTTGGGATGGTGGCATCAAGCACTGAGAGGAAGCGATAGCTATTTCATTCCTATTTGTTATTTTAACTGGAAGAAGATTTGAGCCCGTTACCAGCCCCTCTTGGAGTCTCTCTCCACCAGGAAAGTGAAGAAAGTGGTAGATTTTCAGCTCCCATGTTCTGGGTTGAAGGGGATGGAAATAATGTAAGAAAAGAGCCGGGAGCTGAATGGGGTGCCGAGCCTCCTAGGCAGCTATGGCGTCCCTAAGTTTGCAGGAGTTAGCAGCCCAGATGCAGAGGACCTCAGATGCCAAAACAATGCATTTGTTGGGTGATAGGTTGATTCATTTGGAGGCCAAGTCTCATCTCTGGGGAGGAAAGGGGGGTGATGGACCTTCCAGAGAGCTAACAATCTCCTCTCACCAGAGGAGTCTGAGCAGAGGCTGAGCTGTCAGATGGTGAGACCAAGACCCTAGAGGATCTGAAACTCTCTTAGAGACTCTAGCACCGTCCAGAGACAGCAGCCGCGGAGGAGGGGTGCAGGGACTCAGTGGCCGGAGGGCCGCAGCGACTCAGTGGCCGGAGGGCCGCAGGGAC
>NW_004567123.1:28953643-28965617 GCF_000260355.1 Condylura cristata | reverse complement strand
CGCAGGGACGCAGTGGCCACGGTGCTATGCGCCCCAGCCTGGAGTTAGCTGCTTCCTGCATATGTGACCCGGGCACTTGACCTCACGCTTCTCCCTGGCCCCTTTTGCCCAGCTGTGAAATGGAGGTGACAGTGGGCGTGTCCTGGTTACTGAGGGAGAAGATGGGTGCTCCATGCTCCTGACCGCTGGAGTCACAGCAGCCCCTCTGCCCTGGCGGCCGTCACCCCCTGTCCTTGTGGCCTCCAGGAAGTGGCTGCACTGGAGTCTGGGCTGAGAGTCGGCAGCCCCAAGCCTCCCTAAGGAGCTTGCCATGGTTACCAGCTGCCTGCAAGGAGAGGCCATAAATCCTGAGCCTGGGGTGGCGGGAGGAGGAAACCCATGTGGGGGGCGGGAAGGGGGGCAGCTAAGTGGAATTGAATCTTGTTGAAGGAGGAGGCCCACGCCTCCCTGGGCCTGTAATTTACTGCGAGGTTGACAAGATGAAAGCAGAATTTTCAGTGGTATAATCGCCAGGACCTCAGGGAGCCGCCAGAGATGAGCCACGAGGCCGGCGGTGGCGCCCGGCTTTAAGCGAGATCTGGGGCGCTGAACCCGCGGTGATCACCGCAGGGCAGACCCAGCCACCTCCCCGAGCAGGGCCAGGGCCTGCCTGGCTCAACCCAGGGCTCAGGCCAGGGCTTGTCTGCCGCGGTCTGCAGAGTGCAGGTCAGGCTCCAATTTTTCAGCAGATTTTATGTAGTGGAAGGTCCTGTCCAGAAGGGCTGTGACCGTGGCTTAGACAGCTGAACCCCTTGTTGGAAACTGCCCTCAGCCACAGGTCACATGCTGGAGGGCTGGAGCGGGCCCATGTCCAGCGTCTGGTAGATGTTGCTTTCATAGGCCTGGTCCCGGGCTCTGCTTGGAGCATCCGAGCTCTGAGAGGCCCAAGGGAGCAGCTGAGGCCTCTGCTGAAGCAGCATCGCCATTCAACCTCCCCCTCCCGGCCCTGTGTCCCTCATCCTTCCATGGCGTTCCCCACTGCTCTCCCCATTAAACGTCCCAGGGCTTATCTCCGCCCGGGACTCGGTTTCCATGGAGCCAGGCCTAAGGCCTTCAGGCACCAAGATGCTTGTTTTAAATCTGCCTTGGCATGTGGTGCTGAGCTAGGATCCCAGGTCGGGGGACTGGGCCCAGCAAGGGGAGGAATCTAGCCAAGGACACACAGGGTTAGAAGCAGAAGCGGAGACGGGGCAGCAGCCCACTCGCCCAGCCTCTCCATTTTGCAGGTGGAAAGACTGAGGCCCAGAGAGCTGGGCAATTCCGCACCTGTCTCCGCTGAAGGGTAGGCTGGGGTACGAAGGCAGTGTGCCGGCGTGGCAGCTCTTGGCTTTGGAGTTGGGCCCTGGCCTCCGCTCCTCTGGGTAGCTTTATTTTTCATCAGTAACTGGAGAAATTAAAGCCCGTTTTAGGGGAATGGCATGAGGATGGCCTCAAATAATAAGAGCTCCCAGGGGTTGTCGGGATGGGCCTTTCACACACCCCTGGGTGAACCACTAAAAATGTGTGTCTCACAGCAGGTGCGCAGGGCTGACACAACTGCCTGACACAACTCGCTGGCCACCAGGTCCGGGGTCGGCTGGGAAGCCTCCCTGACCTAGGACAGGCTCTGGAACCAGGCCTTCCCAGTTCCAATCCTGTCTTCCTATTTCCCGACTGTAACCCTGGGCATGTTACCTCACCTCTCTCTGTCCCCGTTCCTTCACTAGTAAAATTAAAATAAGAGATGAGACAGAGTCACAGGTCAAACAAGGTAGCTCTTGTAAAGCAATCAGCACTATGGTCAATGAGAACAGCCTTTATTTTTAGCTCACAAGCCCTGGCACATAGAAGGAGCCCGGTACGTGCTGTCTTCGTTAATAGGTCAGATGTTCTGAGGACCTGGGATCTGCACGTTGAACAAATGCCCCTGGTTATGTTGCCACCATGACCCTGGTCCTCTGATAAGCCCTGGAAGCCACTGCTTGACTCTCTGTTGTGCAGAAGCCCAGAGAGGTTGAGAACTTGCCCAAGGTCACCCTGCAAGGCGGAATCAAAGCCAAGTTTCAATCTAGTCCACTTGCCTTCCAGCCTAGAGAGATTTTCTGTACCACGAAGGGACAGGCTCCTTAATGTCATCTGCTTGGATGGCAATAAAAATTAACCGCCCTGAATATGGGCATCATCACTGCAGCTCTAAGACAGAGACGAGACTAAGGGATGCTGAAACCAAATGTCACACATGTTCCTCGGGTACCCAAAAGGGATCCCCAGTGATTCTTTGGAGGACTCCCCACTTCAATAGGCTCCCCACCAAGGTCTCTCCTGTGGCCTGGGCAGGACCCGATGCCAGGCACAGGGTGGGTTACCCTAGGAGACTGAGCAAGCAGAGCTGAAGGCGGTGCTTGACCCGTGGCTCATCGCGGTTCCGCTCCCCCGCCTCTATCCGTGCATCCTGCAGAAAGCTACAGGGCCACTTGGGGCCACCTCCGTTATTTCCCCAAAACAACGGGTAGTATCTTCCAGCTCAGTGACAGTGAGCCTTCTCCCTCAAGGTTGCTACAATAGTAGCAGGATGTGCAGGAGGAGAGGACACTGTTGGGACCCCCAAACCTCTGTGGCAAGGTTCCTTTGCAATAGATAACTGAGGGAGAGACTCAGAGGCAGGATGGGAGAGCGGAGATCAGAAGCTGTGTGTGAGCAGGTGTAACAGACAGAATGTTGGGAGATAGACAGACGTCATCTTAAACATGAAGGGAAGGAAGAGAAGGGGGGGATCGGAAAGGGAAAACAAAGACTAAATAGAGCGATATATGATCCACAGTGTGTTCATGTGGCGGAGTACTATAAAGCAACGAAAAGGAACACAATGCAAACAGAGGCAAGTCTCAAAACAATGCCAATGAGATGCAAATGCGTATATACAGTGGGATTCCATCTATGTCAAGCACAAAAGCAAATGAAGCTAAGACTTTAGCAATTTGTTTTTAGGTGCTTAGATTACAAAGGAAGGCCAGGAACTGGTTATCATAAAAACCCAGGATGGAGGGAAGCAGTTATGGTCCAGAAGGGACACTGAAGCGGGGGGTAATTTTCAGTGTTTCCATCAAATGGTGGCGCCTTGGAAATCATTTTGTGATTATTTGTTAAACTCTGCATTTATGACTTGTGCACTTTGCAGTGTGAACGTTGAACTTCTCAATTTTAAGTGATTACAGAAAGTTGAGGGAAAAGAGGGGAGGAGAGCAGAGCAGGCAGCTCCCGGGCTCTGCTTGGCTGGCACCACCGCAGGGCCCTACCCCCCATCCGGCCGCGTTTGTAAAATGGAATAAATATTGACACGGCCGGGATGGTATTCAATTTGTCCTGATCACTGGGCTGCGGTGAGTTCTGACAGGGTGCGGTGTAAAACAGCAGCTCGAGATGTAATTTCTACTGTCAACATGATGTACAGCGGGCCCTGCCTGCAGCAAGGCAGGCGGGCAGGGGGGGGGGCGGGCGGGAGCCAGGTGCGGGGGGGGGCCACCTGGCTGGAGGGCTTGGGTGGGCCGCCCCTGGGCAGGTAAGCAGGAACAGCAAGGAGCGTCTGCCTGTGCGGCGTGTTTGCGTGCGCCTGAGTGAGTATGCAAGCGTGTGTGTGTTCACCGCGTGCATGGGAGGTGAGGCCTTGAGCGCCACTCAGGAGTAAGCAGAGGGGCGGCGGGTGAGACGTGGTTCCTGCTCCCCGCCAGCTGCGCCCCTGTCCTTCCCTCCTAGCAGCCCCCCAGCTCCTGCCAGTACCCACCCCCCTCCCCACTTCCTGCCACACCCGTGGAATTCCTGATCCACCACTCAGTAGGTGTAAACTTGGGCAAGTCCGGCGCCCTGAGTGACTGTGCTTTCTTCTGTCATAGAAATTTCAAAAAGAGGGTGGTGAAAATTCAGATCATGGCTATAAAGCGCCCTGCCTAAAACGGAGTATCGTTTTTTATTATTAGCTAATTGACTGGCACCATGCCTGGCACATGGCAAAAGCTTTATAAATGTTGTCTGTCAACATTCTCACTGACTCAGAACCAGTTCCGGACATCAACCTGCTTCCTTCACTATTCCTCTCACTGCCAAGACTGTTTCCCACCGCAGCAAAGCTTGGGACCCTCAGGGGAACCCCATGGTGTCCCACGGCCCTGGCATGCCCGTGGCTGAAAGGCGAAGGCCCATGAGATGACTCACCTGGTGGGGCATTGTGAGGAGCACCCCGGGTCCTGCACATCAGGTGAAAGAACAGGTCCTGGGTCTTAGTGAGTGAGCGATACATGTCAGAAAAAAACTAAAAGAAAAACCGGAGAGCACTTCTTGATGGCACTTGCTCGCCCGTTCCCCAGTCCGGTCCTTCGCCAAGCCTGGTCGTCTCTGCTTCCGAAATATTGCACGTCTGTCCTCCTGACACCTTGAGGGCTGAGCCCCCACTGTGTCGCACCCAGACGCTGCCCGCTGCCTCCCTGGCCCCTTCTGCCTGTCCCACTGGGGTTGCTCTGTAAGCGGAGATATTAAAATCACAAGTGGGATCACATCTCCTCTGTGAAAACCTTTCAAGACCCCCACAGCCCCTGAGCCAAAAGCTAAACCCCGCCAGCCCCTGGGTCAGCTGCCTCTCCTGGTCTCTTGCTGGGCGCTAGGTCCTCAAACTTCGGTCCCACCCAGACCTGGTTACTGTGCCCCAGTCTATCTCTTTCCTCCTGAAGTTTCAGCTGAAAAGTCCCTCCCTAATGGGGCTGTGCCCCTGTTAAACATGGGGTCCCCTGTTCTTTCTCTTTGCGGAACTCAATTCAGTTGGCGATTGTCCAACGACGCATGTGGTTATCGGCTTAATGAGTGTAGCTCCCCCTTACCCACAGGGACAGGGACCTGAACTTGCCCTGCCTCATCCTCCGTCTCTAGCACAGTGTGCAGCAGCACATAGTAGGTGCTCAGTAAATATTGATGACTCAACACATGGAACAAGCAGCAGAAAGCGATGTCATAGCAGGACAGTCTGGGGGAGGAAGGCAGAACCAGGCAAGTTCCTCACCTGCCTTCTGGTCACCCCCATCAGCCCCCCCCTTGCTTCCATTCATCCCACGTGTTCTTTTGCACCTGCCCTGAGCATGGCAGAGTTAGGAGCTGTGACAGAGCACCGACGGAGGCCCCCCGCAGTCAGTAGACAGAGGGCTGAGGCAGGCGAGGGAGGGCCTGGTTCTGAGCTTGTGTTCAGGGGAGTGAGCTCGCTGAAGGCAGAGGGAGCAGGCGGGGTCCTGAGAGGGCCTTCCTGCGGGGGGCACAGCGGAGCGAGGCCCCGAGACTGGGCTGTGGAGAGCAGCGGGCGGCCCCACTGTCTGGGAGACGGTTCATGAAGATGTGGTATCCACAGGCCGAGAGGGCAGGTCTGGGTCTTGAGGCCGCTGCGGTCACATGGGCAGGGGCTCCAGGCACGGGTTCTGGCGCCAACGGCCTGGAGTTCAACTCGCAGTCCCACGGCATCCCAGTCGTGTGACCTTGAGCCAGCCCCATAAGCTCTTGCGCCTTCATTTCCTCATCTGAAAAATGAGGACAAGTAAGAGCGCCCATGGAGTCACCGGCCGAGGCCCCTTCCCAACACTGGGCGGTAATAATGAAGGCCAGGGCCGAGGCTGGTTAGAGGGAGGCGGGAGGTTACAGGGAGCTGGGGAAGGGTGGAGAAGCTGCCACACTGCTCTGGGCTGTGTGATGGTGCAGCTGGTGGTCTACTCAGCATAGACGGGCGCAGGTTCATCGCCGGGAGCCTGGGGCCAGCCTTTCCTGGTGAGGTGACCCTGTAAGTGGGGTGTGCGTGACCCCAACTTTGCTCAACCCTCTCCCCTGATTTCCCATGTCTGTCTCCCTGGATAATGGTCCAGCTAACAAGCCCAGAAGCTTCGGCATATCCTGACTCCACACACAAACACTTAGGTATATAATCGTACCCCTATCTGGCAACACACTCTGGCTTATAAGCTACGTGCATCACCCAAGGGCCCCAAGGCCCCATGCAGATACTCCTTCCACACGTCTGAGCACCTACCACATGTAGGGAGCTGGGTGCTGGGTGCACTCATGCTCGTGCGTGTCGAGGGCACATGAGACCATCACCAGCTGCTCTCTGGTGTACGGGTCCCCTGTGTCTCCCCTCTGGAGAGCAGGCGCCCATGGGAGAGAGGTGAGCAGGCAAGGTCTCCCCGCCCGTCATACCTCAACAGTTCCTGCACTTCACTGGGATCCAGTCTGGCCTGGAGGAAGAGCACTAAGCTGGTGGCAGTGGTTTCCCTCCAGGGAGAAGGCAGCAGCCAAACAGAGCGCTGGGCTCAGGACCCAGGAGGCACAGTGCCCTTGGGACGGAGCAGACAGCAGCCAGACTGCCAGGCACAGCTCTCACTGGCAGGCCTGGAAGCTGCTGGCGTGGAGGGAGGTCAGTGTGCAGGATGGAGCGAATGAAGGAACGGACAAGCGAGTGAGCTGCTTCCCGCATTACCCTCTGCTCAGGCACCAGCCAGCTCCGAGCAGCACCGCCTTGATCCTGGGCAGATCTTTGCCCTCCTTGTAAGCAGGGACCCTCGGCGCAAAGCAAATGCGTAATTGTTAGACAAATGCATAAGTGAATCATGGGTGACTGCTTGGAGGATCTCTGTGGCCCCTGCTACCTGGTCAAGATACTTTGTATTGTCGTGTGGGGCCCAGTAGAATCTGTCAGGTGATCAGAGGCGGTACCCACCGCCGTGGCTGTCACTAGCGCTTGCTGCCATCCCGTGGGCTCCTTCACTGGCATCTTCCCACCAGATCCCACATTGGCCCACACAGGGGAACACTCTTATGAATGATTATTTTCAGTTGAGAGAACTAAGGCCCAGAGAAAGGCAGCAAATGACTAAAATCACACAAACACTGAAACAATGAAACTGGGGCTTAAACCCGCTCTGACTTCAAACCCGTGATCGTAGGTCCCCGGGGGTGTTAATTCTGCCCCGAGATGGAGGGACAGCTGTCAGGCGCTCTGCAGAGGAGTTGGGGTAAGGAGCCCCCCACAGCTCCATGAGGGCCCCCCTGCTTTGTTCTCTCCTGGAGCCACTCTGCCTGCCACTCTCCACTCTTCTTGGTCTTGACAGAGTAAAAAGCCGGGAGCAAATGTGCAGGGGGTGGGTAGCCCTTCCTTTGTCCCCAGGGAGACAGCCGGAGACCAAGGAGCCTGAGCCGTGGACCTGGCAGTCACACGGCCTTGGCAGCAGTGGGAACAGGGCCCTGAGAAATCAAGAAAGGACAGGCTGGCCCCGGGGCCAGACGCTGGAAGGACACAGTGTGGCGGCCAGAGGGAGGCCCAGAGCACAGACAGAGCCACAGTAAATCCACGAGCCTGGCAGCTGCTCTGTGAGAGAGAAAGACCTGGTGTCCAAGCAGCTCTCAGACATCTGAGGCAAGCCGCTCCTGAACCCCTCCCAGGCTGGGGATCCGGGCTGCATCCTGCCAGATGCGCGCAGGGGAAGGGAGGGGTGGGAAAAGTTCTAGGTATGGACTCTGCCCCCCGGAAACTTGCCATCACAGCTAATAAACCCTAGAGGAAGATCCAGCTAGGCAGGGGTGATGGTGTTCAGGGGAAAGAGAATGGGAGCCCGAGGAAGTGGAGGCTGGAACTGATCTTTGTGACCTGGAGTGGGTAAACTCAGCCACTCAACAGCACCCTCAAGGATGCAGACTGTTCCATCCTTCCCAAGTAGGTCCCCCGAGGAGCGGCTCTCCTCAAGCTCCCAAAATGGCCACTATTGCTCCAGCCGTCACCTCCTGACCCAGGCAAAAAAGCAAAAAGGCTCTCCTCGAGGCATCTTTCTAGAAGTAAAAGAACACATTTCCCCAGGACAGCAGTACCCTTTGTGCCTAATTGGCCAGAACTGTGACCCACAATACTTTGTAAACCAGTCTCCGGTGAGGAGAGAGGAAACGGCTCTTCACGTTCACAGGCGTAGACTGAGCACTCCCGAGGGAAGGTGACTACTGAAACAAGGAGGGAGTGTGGGGGAGCCGACTATTTCTAATCACCCTCTTTCAGACACACAAAGCCGGACAGCTGGGGAATGGGTGGGCCTGGAGTAGCTGGCAAAACAATCCTGGGCGTGAAAACTCACAAATATCTGTGGCGTGAAGGAACGTGCACCGGGAGGCACATGTGCTGACCCGCGTGACGACAGACGCATGTCTGTGCGCAGCAGGATCCGCACACAGGCGTGGACCTGAGCGCAGGTGGGTTTCAGGTGGTGACGTGCAGGTCGGCAAAGCTGACAGTTTGGAGTCAGGCTGGAGCTCAGCTCTTCCTCCTACTTCAGATTCAGCCACTGTGCGGCAGGTTGAGACCTGCAGCCCACAGGAGACCCCCAAGTCCAGCAGAGTGGCGCGCAGCCCTTGGGGTTCCCCAGTGCCCCTCCCGAAGGGCTCCGGGGCCAGGACAGGGTCCCGTGGCAGACGCCTGCTCGCGTGAAGCAGTCGGAGCAGGAAAGGGAGCGGGGTGGGCAGCGAGGCCCCTGTGTCTGCGTGGTGCTGGCAGGGCTGTGCGGAGTGGCAAAGAGTGGGCGGCAGCCAGGAAAGCTGCCAGCAGGCAGAGGGAGGGAGGTCTGGCCCCCACCCTTGAAACACTCCCGCAGAATGTGCCTCCAGGGCAGCGGGGTGGGGTGCTGAGGCACAGCACCCCCGCCTTGTGCTGCAGCCCAGCACTGGGCTGCATCCATGCAGAAGGGATGCCCCACGGCAGAGGAACCCAAGCCCTGGGCTCGGGCCCGCCTCCATCCCCACGTCTCCTGGCATCTCTGGGTGACAGTCTTGGATTCTGCTTTGCCTCCTAAAGTGGGATCTGACCCCCCAGGTGGTGCCCGGGCCAGCCCTCTCGCCAATGCCTCCCCAGCGGCCCAAACTCCACTGTCCGGACAATGCCTGCGCTTGACTCAAGTGCACCTTGTCCATGATGCCATCCCTACTCTGCACCTGCGTGCTTGGCCCTCTGAAGCCAAAGGGCTCCATCACAATATTCCTTCATGGCTATATACCTGCTGCCCCTCCTCCCGGGTCCACCTGATCGGGCCAGGCCCCCCTCTCATGCCTCATCTTCAGCCACCACCAGCTCTGCGTCAGCACAGCAGTCTCCTCGCTGGTCCTCGACTTGTCCCGGCCTCTGGACATTTGCACATGCTGTTCCCTCTGCAGGGAACTATCTTGTGTCCAGTTCCTCTCATCTTCCTAGAACAGTCAATGTCACCTCCTCCAGGAGGCCTCCCCTGATGCCCTCTCTATAAAATAACACACCACCCCAGCCCTCTGTCCCTGTCTTGCCCCTCTCTTCCCTGGCTTGTGTTTCTTCTTAACACTATCACTCCCTGATACTGTGCTATAGATTTTATTTCCTTATCGTCAGAAGGTCCATTCCACGAGGGCAGAGACTGTTTTATTTGTCACCTTAGCCCGTTACACAGCACATGAACGAGGGTCCAGGAGGTACTGGTAAGCATTTGTAAGAAGAGTAAATGAATAACCCGAGACTCAGCTCTCCTGATACGGAGCTGAGTAGCTGATGGCATCTTGCTGTCTTACACAAAATTATTTCAATGCAGTATGTTGAGTGAATGAATGAAACACACTTGTCTCCCACTTGTGGATGCTAATGTTTGATAAATGACTGAGACTTGGTGCCGCCCTCTCTTGTAAAAGGTGCAAGGGAAAAGGGGAGGGAGGGGTGTGGAAAGGAAGAGGGAGAGAGAGCAGCGATGGTGGTGGGGGGGGCAGAAAGCCCTGGGAGATCACCTCTATTTCCCCCTGTTATGCCCTCCACTGCCCTCCCCACAAAAAATGCCAGACCCCCAAGCCTCCCTCCGCCAGCCAGCCCTCCCTGCATCCCTGCAGAGCTGTGATGGGGCTGGAACTGCCGCTGGAGTCAGGGGAGCAGTTCCTGGTGTGCAGGGAAGTCATAAACTCCAGGAAATGAAGGCTTCTGAGCTCGCCTCCTCCTCACCCATAACTCCCCCTCGTTAGGCCAGTCCTGGCCACAAGGTGGGGAATCATGCCGGATCCCCAGGGCACCAGCGCGGGCCTGGATTGAGGAGTCAGACCACCAGCATGGGGAAGTGTCTGCCCACATTCCCTGGTTCTGCCAGCATCGCCAAGTCCCATAAAGTGGGCACGGAGGGGTGGGAGGGTTCCTGAGGATGCTCACAGTTGGGCGCAGGTCCCCCTAATCTCCATCAGCTCAGAGTGGGACCTCAAGAGAAGCAAGGACCAGCAGGTCCAAGATGCCTCCTCTCTATTCTCTGTGGACAATGGATGGTTTCTTATGCAGTTTTAGCCCCTCACCATCACCCTCACCTTCCAGCCACGTCAGTCTCCGACCTGGAAACCCTTCCATAAAGAAATTCTGTACTCACTACTTGGGAGGTGCACGGGGCAATGGAAAATCCCCCAAACATAGCACACAAACTCTCAAGTTTGTGACTGCAGCTAGTTAGTGAATTGAAGGCAGAAAGGACTAAGCTGTGGCACGTGTTCAGAGGAGGTGGCTGACTTCTTCTGCCCCAAACAGCCCAGCCTCTTCCTGTATCTGCAGAACTTGACCGGGGCCCGATCAGGCCTTCCCGCCTCCTCTGCCCATCCCCGGACCCCATGCTCCCAATCTAACTCCACGGACTATTCTGCACCCCCTGTCTGCACGCACGCCTCTCCCTTTCTTCTGCAAGCTCAGTGCCCCTCCTCCAAGAAGCAGCCCCACCCCCTGCCTGCCTCCCATTTCCAGCCACTGGTGCCCACTCCCTTCCCTGAGCCCCACAAGTCTCAGGTTGCATCCTCATCTATAGCCCAGATCATATGCCACCTACTTGTAGGTTGTTATGGGGGGGCTGCCCCACCCCGCTAAGCCAAGCTGTGTGTGTTTGTGTGTGTGCGTGCATGTGTGTGTGTGTGTGTGTGTGTGTGTGTGTCTTGGCCCCAGTGCTCCCCCAAACCTGGCAGAGAGCCACAGCTCAGTGGAATTGACTTGTTGAACGGAGCTGAACCAGTCTTGGGCTGAGAGGGAGCAGGGCCGAGCCCCTCACCTCTAGTTGCTGTTCTTAGCGCCTGAAATTCCTCCATTAAAGCAGCTGCTGTCCCCTGTAAACACCCACATTAAGCCATTATTCATCATTATGGCTTGAGTAGGAGTTAGTCCCTCAGATCCTTTCTTGCTGAAAGCAGGATCTGATGGAGGGAGGGAAGGAGAGATGGATTGACCTGGGGATGGCAGTGCTGGGCCAGAATGGGGGGGGGTAGAGGAGGGGAGGAATGTCTCAGCCTCTGGGAAAGGTTTTCTGGGGGGACGTGGGAACTCCAGAGGCAAGCCCAGGGGGGTTGCGACTCTGCCCTGTGTCACACAGGGCACCCCCCAGCAAGGTGCTCTGGGACTCAGGCACCTGCCCTGAAAGGGAAGGGCACAGTAACCTTCCCTGGGCTCGTGTGTGGGATGAAACCGCTGTGCTGTGCTGTGGGGGTGGGTAGGTAGCAGGGGGGTGCTTCTTGAAGACCCCTTGGAGAAGGGGCGTGCTGTCTCTGGGATGGGGGAATGCCAGGGGCTGAACTGGGCTGGGAGACTGGGAGGCGGAGGGAGGACGGGGCCCCTGGATTGGGAGTGGGGGCTGGTGGAGAACCCCTGGAAAGGAAAAGGAAGAAGTTCCGAGGGTGGGAGAGGCGGCTGTGTGATGGGAGTTGAAAGGGAGGCTCCAAGGCCGGGCTGGGAGCTGGGGGGCCTGCCAGACTGCGCCCAGTAAACAGGGGGCGCAGGGGTTGCTGCTTTATCCGTCCACCTGCACGGGCACAATAGGTGTCTGATGAGTGAGCTAAGGAGCGGACACGCGCCTGCCCCGCCCCCACGCGGAGCCTCCTCTGATGTTTCCCTGTTTCTCTTGCAGGCTCCTGGTCCCGGAGGATC
>NW_004567123.1:28911591-28952818 GCF_000260355.1 Condylura cristata | reverse complement strand
CACTTTGGAATCTTTGCCCCAGCAGGTAAGCCTGGTCCGGTTTGGAGTGAGATGCATCTAGAAGGCAGAAACAAGTTTGCAAAGCTAGTGGTGTCCTACACAGCTTCTTCCCCACCCTGCTTAAATGTTTTTCCAAAACTCCCCAGGGGCGCGGGCCCATCCCATTACCTGCACAGATCTGGCTCCCCTCCAGCTTCACCTCCTGCCATGCTGAGTGCCCTCCAGTGCCCACCCTCTTCGCTGCTGTTTGCCTGGGCTGCGCCCTGCGCCCAAACTGCTCCTCCTGTGTCTCCTACGTTTTCACTGCACTCAGGTCTCAGCTCAAATGCCTCCTCCTCAGCGAAGCCAGCCCCGACCACCATGGGCTAGCCAGGACGCTTTGGGGCATGTTCATCCTCCTGTTTGATGTGCCAGCTGAGAGGTCCCTGAATTTTTCCTTCGTAACACTTAATTATGTATGTGTTTGTTTGACTATGCAATTAATGTATGTCTTTCCTATTAGATTGTTTGTTTTGTTCACCGTTAAGTCCCTGGTGTCTAGCATAGACACTGCTCACACAAACTGCTCATTAAGTGAAAGAATGAATGAATGCTACTTTCTCTATCTGCCTGTGTAGATGCTGGTTACCTGGTGAAGATAGCCAGGTTATAAGGAGCTGAGAAAGGCTTTTATTTACCCATTCAGTCCCTGAGCTCCTGGGGCCCCGGTGGGGTGCTCTGACCTCTGCTATCCAGGGGCTGCACAGAGAGGCAGGTAGCCTGGTACCTACAAAGTCAGGCCCCGGTCCCGATTAGGCATCCAAATGCTGGTACCCGTGGCCTGGTTTTTGAGGTAGAAGAGGTCCCCTGGCTTCTGGGGTGAAGACACCTGCGTTGGGTTTTGATGTATGAATAGGAGTGCATCAGGCTGATGGGGAGGAGCCATAGCTTGTGCAAAAACTTTCAGAGGCTTGAAAGCCTGGCTTATTCAGGGAAATGCCAGCAGGTGAGGTGCCAGGGGCTTGTTGGCCATGAAAAGCAGAGCAGTGGTACGGACAGTTCTCTGGTTTCTGCCGAAGCCAGTCAGCTTTGCTGGAAGTTTCGGTCAGCAGAGATGGATGAGCCCAGTCCTGGAGTTCCTCGTGTGTGCATGAGTCTGAGCAAGCTGCTTGGTTTGGAGGCTGAGGGGCCAACAGCCTTGACGAGGAAGAGGGGAAAGCCTTGAGGTAGTCTTTGGGTTTACCTTGCAGGAAACCTAGACTGTCTCTGCTCTGGAACAGTCGTCTCCAGTCTTAGCTATTTTCCCCTTCATACATGGTGGCTGACGTCGATGCTCCCAAGTGCACGAACAAGCACTGGGCAGAGCTCAGAGAGGTTCATGTCCTTGCTCAAGGTCGCGCAGCCAACTAGAAGCAGAGCCTCGGACTCCCAGCTCCCAGTCAGACCAGCGAGAGTGGGAGTGGTGGAGGGGGTGTAGGGGTGGGGAGGGTGGAGGTAGTCGCTGGCTGTGACTGGCTGAGCGTGCAGGCTTTGGAGCCAGGCACAGGGCAGTTCCAGGCCTGCCCCCCCAACCCAGAAACATCATTACCGTAAACATGTTCCTTTGCTTCCCTGGCCTCAGTCTCCTTTCTGGGTACCTGGGGCTAACCCAGCCTACTTCTTACCATAGTTGAAAGGCTTAAAGAAAGCTGAGTATATCAAGTATTTAGCCCACCCACCTTGTTTGTTTATTGTTGCCTTTTTAAAGTTCCCATATAAAGCACTTAACTCTTAAACTGCCAGGTAGAACTTATCGGGTTTTTTGTCAGTGAGGAAACTGAGGTTCTGAGAGGGCACAGTCACACAACAGGCCCTTGGCTGAGTTAGGATTTGAAGCTCTGCGCTGGAGGCCATGGCTACCTCGCAGACTCTCCCTTTGGTCCAGGAGAGCTCTGGAGGCTGGGAGGGACTCTACCACATCTCCCAAGCATCAGCTGTGCTGGGCTGGGGCTGGCGCTGTGGTCTGCCCTGCCGGGCTCAGAGCTAGGCCTCCCCAGGCACCCACATCCCGCAGAGGTGAGCAGAGCTCCCGGTGATTCACCACTTACACCTGCATCCACCCAGCTGTTCCTATCTTGCCTGCACGAGCCCACCCCACCGTTTTCTCCCTGAACCACAGTCTGCCAGTGGTGGAAGGCCCTAGTAGGTCCCTTCATTATAAGATGGGGAAACTGAGGCAGTGAACTTCATGCCAACACCACACAGAGTAGTAACACAGCAGCAGAACCACCCTGAGAGACTAGGCCTCCTGACACGGGCTCCTGACCAGTGCAACTGAAGTGTCCTGTGTCACTTGAGCCAAGCAGTGTGCCCCCCCTGGGACAGGAGTCGTCCCCACTGGTCCCCCCCGCTCTGTCATCTGCACCCAGGGCCCCTGCTCTCTCACTCAAAGTCACTTTCAGAGAAGCATGCTACATGGGGAAGAGAGAGAAGTTTCCATCTGTCTGCAGACATTTACCCAAAGAAAGAAAGGTCCTATAGCGTGTGGCTCAGGGGGCATCTGGAGCCAGACCCCCAGAGCTCAGATCCCAGTTTGCTGCTTATCAGTCCTGTGACCTTGGCTGTTATTTAACCACTCTGCCCCCCAGTTTCCTTATCTGCTGAGTAGGGCTGCCCTAACACCTCCTAAGAGGGCTGTGATGAAGGGCCAACCAGCTAGCGTGAGTTAAGCCAGACTCCAGCCTGGTTCCTGCCATATGCTAATTTTTTATTATTCTAGGTGTTTGCTGATAGATCCACCAGGTTGGGGACACCACCTTCATGAAGCCCTGAACACCTACTCCACATCCCAGAAGCCTGCTTGGCAAGCTGCCACCCCCGGCTTCTTGCCATGACGTCAGGGCAGGAGGTCACTAGCACACCCCTTCCTCTGGGAGGACACACCTGGGCTCTCCAACACACGCCAACGGTGGTGTGCACGCACACACGCACGCACGTGCTCGGCGCACCACGCTCTGGCTCTTCGGGGAGGAAGGACTTCTCTATGGTTTCAGCTAATTCACTGCTTCCCGGTCCCGCTCCAGGGAACCGCTCAGAGCATCCGTCCTTGTCGAATTCCAAAGGTAGCTTAGCAACAGCACCATCGGAGAGTGAACCCCGGCCCAACCGGTAACCTATTTTGCAACCGCCTCCTCCATCCCTCACCGCCAGGTTCTTATGACACCAGGAGCCCTGGGCCCCAGCCCCACCCCCAACAGCCCGCATCCCCCCTCGCTCCCCTTCTCACAAAGCCGCCCTGCCCACCCATCACCTCCCAGAATTTCCATACAATCTGGGTGCTTTGACTAATCCCTTTTCCTAACCATAATTTCCCTGGAGGCTTCTGTCAGCTGGATGTGGATTTGGTAGGATTTTTAATATTTTTTTAGAGATAGAATTATGGGGTCAGCACTTATGACCAACTCCTGTGGGCGGTGAGATCTATTTTAGATATACGGCAGGATTAAAGTGGGGAGGAGAGCAGATTTAATTAAGTTGCTAATATTTAAAGAAAATTGATGAACTCCTGGTTTACGAGTAGCACAGGCGTGAACAGACCCCTCATTCCGGGGGAGGCTTTTTATTTGATTTGCTTTCTGTTTAAATCCTGGACTCGTTTTATTTGCGTAGACACACTGTCCGTTTAATTGTCTTTAATAAGGAAAACGTACCTCTGTTCGCATTTAATTTTGATTTAATTAGGAGGAAGTAATTAATGGCCTCATAAATCCCATTTTTCAGCCCCCCTGGGATGCGGGACCATCACTCTTGTGATTCTTCCGTTGTTTGTGATCCAGGGTTGGGGCTTGAGGAGGGGTCTCCTCCTGAAGGAGGGTGGTCCACACATGATGCTTGAAGTCAGACTGACCTCAGCGGCCTCTTGTCCACTGTGTGACTGTGCCCTTTCTGAGCCTCAGTCTGGCCGTGTGGACAATGGGGAGAGACTCGCGCTGGCTCACAAGTGTTGTCAGTGAGGTGTATCACCTAAGGGTCCACTCGGTGCCTGGAGCGCCACAAGGAGGTTCTCAGTGCGTCTCCCCCTCTCTAGCTCAGCGTACCTGGGATTTCACCGAGCAACTGGATCTTCCGGAAGCTCCAGAAGACAGCTGGGGAATTCTAATGACAGTTGTATCTTTTTATTATTCATGTATTCAATATGTTTGGTGCTCTGCCCTGTGCTGAGAGCTGGGGAGATGGAAACGAACAGCCAGATGCTTGCTCCTCAAGGAGCCCCTAATCGCTCGCACGCACGCACACACACTCACACACACACTCCCCTGGTGCCCTGCCTTTTCTCTGCGCCACCTTGAGGAGCAAGCATCAGACGGTTCGTTTCCATTTCCCAGCACCCAGCCCACTAGGATGTGCCAAGCTTGGGGGTTCCAGACAGAAACCTGCCCCTGCAGCCCATGAGAGTGGGGTGGGGGCACAGAGGTGTCCCACTACAAGCGGACAGAGGAGCACAGAGCAGAGTGGAGTATGCCTGGGGTGAGGCTATGGAGAATGGTGAGGGCTCTTCACTCAAATGAAGGGCATCTGAGAAGGCTGCCTGGAGGAGGAAACAAGCTGAGCCTAAGAGACAAGATGGCGTTGGGTGATGCCCCTGAATCTCCAGTGGGGCAGGATTTGGGCTGTGGTTCTTGTGGCAAGAGATGAAGCAGGTGATCTCAGTCCCTCCTAGGACCAGGTAGGGACCTGGTGGAGCAGCTGCTGGGGCCAGGGGCTTCCACAGGTTATCACAGGCATCTCTGGACACTTGTCCTACCTTCAGATGGGTCCCCAGTCCCGTTTTCAGACGAGGAGACTGAGGGCCAGGGCTTTGCCGCAGCTCAGTGACTAGCAGAAACTGCTCAGCTGCTCCTGAGCCCAAAGCCCACCCATTGGCCTATTCTGTGATTTCCAGTTCTTTCCCAATGATGAAATAGAGGCTCAGATAGAAGAGGCCACCAACGACTGTGGCCTGCCACGTACCAGGCGAAAGACGGTGTCCAGGCCTCTCCCAGCCATGCGGCCCAGTGGCTGCCCCTCCACCTGTTCCCTCATCCTTTCTCGCTCTTCTTTAGCCAGAATCACTGTAAGCAGACCAAGCAGGTTCTCAGAGACTGCAGAGGGGCCCACCAATGCCTTGGGTCAACGGTCCTGGGCCCTTCTCGGCCCCCCCACCTGGAAAAGGGAGGCAGTGTGCGTGCCCCAGAGCACAGTTCGGTTTCTGCAGAGACCGGCCCACGTGTCAGGCACATAGCAGGTGCAAATAAGTGAGAGCATCAGCCTCCAGCCTCCGCTCAGAGTTGAGTCTTGAGAAGTATCAGGTTAAGCCCTAGGCATGTCTTCTCCACTCCCCAGTCAGGCCCCAGGCAGGCAGCCCCAACCCCCCAAATGCACAGCCCCCCTGGGGATCAGCCCCTCCTGATTCTGCAGTCCCCGGAGAGTCGCCCTATGTGAGCTCCACGCCATTCTTCACAGACGAACGTGGAGGAGGTCCCCACCTGGGCCCACTTCCTCGCCCCCTTTTCTCAGTTGTAAGTGACCCCGTCCAGGGTCTGAGTTAATGTGGCAAAGGCTGTTGGGACATGAGGGGAGCTGGGAGGTGGAACGGGAAAGAAGCAACTGTTTACGAGTGCTTAGGGCGTGACAAACGTGCTCTCATTTAATGCTGCGCACACCTCTGCCAGGTGGAGAATGTGGGCTCAGGAGGGGAGATTAAGAACCCCACGGTCATCACAGGAGCGAGGCTTCCCTGTGTGACAAAGCTGTGTGACAGAGCAGATGACTTCCCTTTGCCGTGCCTCAGTCTTCTCATCTGAGAAACGGGAATAATGATAATAATAATAATCTTTCAATTGGCATGATGACCTCCCAGGTGGCATCTACCTGGCCAAATGCTCAGAAATGTTGGCTGAGTGGACGCCAGGTCAGGCTGGGAAGTGGGTGGAGGCACCCCAAGAGGGAAGGGATCCATTCTCACCTAACCCCAGATCCCCTTTCCCCCAAAGGTGGAGGCAAAGCATAAACAGCAAACAGGAGAGACAGGTCTCATCCCTGCACGGCCAATGATTCAGAGCCGACGTCCTGAGATAATTTTATTGGGGGCATTAAACTGAGTTATGAGGTTTTTACAATCCAGCCACTTATGAGAAATCTATTAACAGTAACTGGACAGGAAGAAGGCTTCTCAGTGGAGCCCAGGACGGGCATTAATTGGGGCAATCTATAACAGGACGGGGACCCGGAAAGGTTCCACCAGACGCTTCCATTTACTCCCCGCAATTTCTGCTGAGAATCAGCAGACTCGCCAAAAAGAGAGAGATGCCCATTAATCGGCTAATGAAATATGAAAATGTTTATGGGCCATTCAATCTTCCAAATGGCACTTCTATAATCCACCTTTCAGACACAAAGTTCCCCCAGCAGAATTTATACCAGGGCTCTGCCTGCAAGACAGGGTGGGCTCTGCCCCCGCCCCACCCCCACTGACTTCATTGGCACCTGTTAGCCTGCTGGCCAAGCCGGGGTACACAGCGTCCAGCCCAAGAGGGCCCCCGGATTCTCTCATTCACACCCATCTCTGTGGAAGCCCAGAGAGGAGCAGGACCTGCCCAAGGTCATGGCTTCCTCCCAGGAGGCTTCCTCTGCCTCTCGGGCCTCGGGCCTCGGAGGAAAAGGACCTTCGTGTTTCTGTTCGGGAGAACAAGGAAACGTCCTGCTGGTTCCTTGCCCAAGAGATCTAGGTGCAGTGGAAGCAGCCAGGGATCTGGAGCCTAAGAGTGCCTGGATTAAATCCCAGTTATATATAGCCAACATTTAGTAATAATATAATAATAACGATAGCTACCATTTATTGGACACTTATTATGTCTCAGGCAGGGCTGATTTTCAGCTAGGACATGCCGGTACGGTTGTACCGCTGTTAAAACAGTGAACAAGCTCCAACCCTCTTGTAAATAGACCCTCTCCCAGCTGCCCAGCCCCCTCAGTGTCCACATCCCAGGGACCCAGCGTGCAGGGCTCCAGGCTGGCCCAGCAGGCCCTGCTGTGATCCCTCCCCAGGACAGCGCCCTGCCATGCTGGCCGCTAAGTATTATAAGCGTCATGTGGTGCCAGGCTGCTCCAGGGGCCTTCTGTGGACTTGCAGCCCAGGTGTTTCCCTGGCACCTCTAGGAGGGAGGTGCTGTTATGAGCTCACGCCACAGAGGAGGCGGCCGAGGCCCAGAGAGGCATAGTGACGAGTGCAGGACACACAGGGAGATGGTGCTGGAGCCGGAGCCAGGCTGCCCTGCCTCCCCTCCCCCCGGGGGGCTTGAGGCTGGAGTGAAGAAAGCCCAGGCTGTGCATCAGGCTAGTTCCTCTTGCAGTCTGACCTTGAGCTGATCAGCCCACTTAATCCTCATTAGGACAATGGGAGAGAAAAGCCCCAAGTGTACAATGAGGGTAGCAAGACCTGCGCTGGCATTTTTTTAAGCATCCTGAACTAAACACGCCTGTAAGTCACTGAGCACAGAGCCTGGTGCACAGTAGGTCCTCCTTCCTTTCTCTCCCCCTTTCTTCCTTCCCTGTGCCCACCATGTGCCACGGACGGAGGCTGGCTCTCCAGATCCCAAGTTGGGCAAGTGGCAGCCCTAAGGGGGTGCGGAAGGGGTGAGGCTCAGAGCCCAGGGGGACATGGACCTATCACCCAAAACAAGGTCGTGGGCAACAGCAGCCCCAGAGGTGCTGTGTGAGAATCTGCACTTAACGCGATGCCCGAGTGATCTGCATACACACCAGGGTTTGAGAAGCACTGGCTACAGAGATCCTGCACGCAAGACTTGTGAGGATGGCTTGATGTACTGCCCAGAGCTTAGGGGACCCGGCGGGGGCCTAGAAAAGCTTTCAGAGAGAGCTGGCATTTGAGCTGAGCTTTGCAGGATGAGGAGACTTTCGGTAGGCAGAGAAATAAGGACAAGGAGCTCCGAGGAGGAGCAAAGCGGGGGAGGTGGCTCTGGAGGACTCCATAAAGGCAGTGGCGGGCCACGGGACAGTGGCAAGTGGCTGGGGCGGGAGGGGAGGAGCACGCACAGCTCTGCCTCTGAGGTGGCAGCTCTGGCTGCAGGAGTGGGGGCGAGGGGGTGTGCAGATTACAGAGGCGAGGCTGGATCAGGGAGAGTCTGCTGAAACACTCCAGATGCTGGGCATGGGGTGAGGCGTGACTCCCCGGGCCTCAATGTTGTCACTGAAGACTGGGTTTGTGGAGGAAGAAGTAGGCTTAGGAACACTGCCCCAGTGAGACTCAAGGTGGTGGCGGGGGGGGGGGCAGGGTGGACTCAAGGTGATGGCGGTGGGTGGGGAGCAGAGTGCTCCCACAGCAACCTGCAACCCCGCCTTCCTCGTGCCTCCCCAGATCCACTCGGACTCAGACGAGGGTGACGGGGCCATCAAATATACCATCTCGGGCGAGGGCGCTGGGACCATCTTCCTGATCGATGAGCTGACGGGCGACATCCACGCCATGGAGCGCCTGGACCGAGAGCAGAAGACCTTCTACACACTGCGGGCACAGGCTCGGGACCGCGCCACCAACCGCCTGCTGGAGCCCGAGTCCGAGTTCATCATCAAGGTGCAGGACATCAACGACAGCGAGCCCCGCTTCCTGCACGGCCCCTACATCGGCAGCGTGGCCGAGCTCTCACCCACAGGTGGGTGGCGGGCCAGCGGGTGGGGGTGAGCCCAGATCAGGTAGCCCACCGTCAGAGCTCTGCCTTCCATGCTGAGCAAGCCGGGAAGTCAGTGGGAGGGCTTGTTGGGAAGAGTGCCGTGACCTGACTCCATTTTAACAAGATGTGTGGCTGCGATAGGGGGAGGGTGGAGACTGGGGCAGAAGGAGACTGCCCCTTGAGGGGACTACCACACTTCCTTAGGCAGGTAATGACGTTGACCTGGGACGAGGTGGTACTAGCCAGGGTGCTGAAAAGAGGTCGGCTTTCGGACATGTTTTGAAAGTAGAGCTAAAAGCATTTGCTAATGGATTGGATGTGGGGTTGCACAAGAGAGAAAATTCAAGGATGACTATCGAGATTTTGACCAGTGCAATTAAATAGATAGAATTTCCATTTACTGAGCTGGGAGAAGCAGGAGGAGGAACAGTCTGGGGGGTGAAGGGAAGATAGGAGTTTGGTATCAGACATGCTAAGTTGGAGGTACTTATTAGACAGCCAAGTGGAGAGCTTGACAAAGGCAGTTCACTACAAAGTTTTAGTGGAAATGTCTGGGCTGGAGAGATAAATGTACCAGTTTTCATCGGCAAAGATCGGCAAAGAATCGCAAGGCCATGCAAACCCAGTGGGTCAGGAGAGGTACTGGGAGCCGGATCATATAGGACCTGGGATTCAAATTTGCAAGTGGGCACACTGAGACTCAGAGGGGCAAAGCAAGTAGAAGCAGCTGCAGCCCTGGACTTCCTAGGTCTAGAAGGCCCCTCCCTAGATCAAGCTCTGGTCTCAGAAGACATGGCCCTGTCCTCCAGAACTGACCTGCACATTTCCCCGCGGAAAAAGCCAGGAAGGTGGCTGGAGAAAGAAGCAGGAGTTATATCTGAAGGGCTTGAGGGAAGCACGTGGCCTGGGAAGGGCGTAAGCGAGGAAGTAGACGAGGCAGACTTGCATTTCTAGAGTGAGAACAGATGTGTCCCGGGCTCCGGAGCAAAGCACCGCCCACAGCCATCATGGGCGCTCCTCTCCCCCTCTCACTCTCCAACCCTGAGAGGGCAGGACTGATGCCCGCACCCCAAGGCACAGGGAGAGTTGCTGCACGCACGGTCACACAGCGAGACAGTGACGCGGCACGCCCCTGAGCTGGTGTGCCAGACCCTGGGAGTGGCAGAGCCGCTGGGGTCACAGGCGGGGAATCGGAGAGCTAGAGGAGAGGAAGGGCCCCTTCATGGTCGCACGGAGAAAGCAGATGACAAAGTCAGGCCCAGCCTCATGAGCACTCGCCCTGAGAGCCTCGGTCTGCCTCGATTTCCCCGCCAGCACTCACACATTCCACTTGGGGACAAATCCCGCAGGGGGACTCAACTTGGACAAACTGTACAACTCAGGAGGAGGCGGGAGGAAGCAGAAATTAAATTAGTTTATTTCATTTGAGCAACTTTTTGAAGGGGAAGCAAATTTGACACCTAGGTGCTTGTGAGGCTGCAGGAAGCTTTGAAAATCAGTCACAATTACTGAGCTTCCTGATCTGGCCTGGAGGGGGCGGGGCCTACAAGCTGCACCCGGGTCTGGGAAGCTTGGGAGATCAGAGGGAACTGAACGCAGCTTGGGACATGAAAGGCAGCAGCAGTCGCAAATTAAAGCACTCTTAGCTTAAAAGGAAAGGACTCGTGCCCGGGGCCTCTGATGAGCCACGCTACTGAGGAGGGGCTCACCAGCCAAGCTGAGCCTAATGCAGGGAAGCGGGTGCTGGAACTGACAGTCACAAGACCTGGCTCCCTGCCTGACCCAGGGGCAAGTCCCTGCCCTCCCTGCACCCCAAGTTCCCTGCAGAGCATTGAGGGGGATCATTCATGCAACTTGTGCTTGTTGAATGTCTACGAGTGCCAGGCACTGTTCCAGGTTTTGGGGAGTCTTGGGACACCTTCAATATAGAGCAGGGAGAGAAAGGGGAGAAATAAACAAATGAATAGATAATATGCCCTGTGGAGAAAGTGCTTTGAAAAGTAGGGGAATTGGAGCTGTGCTGGGGGAATGCTATTTTAAATAGAAAGGTCAGGGAAGGCCTTCCTGTTCAGAAGAGGACAGTTGATCAAAGATCTGGAGGAATCAAGGGAATGCACAGAGGAGCTGTGTGACAGAGTACTTTTCAGACTTAATTGTGCATCCTAATTACCTGGAGGGCTTGTTAAAACACAGATGGTTGCCCTCCCCCCACAGTTTCTGATTCAGCAGGTATGGGCTGTTAGAAATGTTTGCATTTCTAAATTCCCAGGGGTCCCTGATCCTGCTGGCACAGGGACCACATTGGCAAGCCACTACATTCTGGAAGAATGTTCCAGACAGAGGGACCAGCAAGTGCAAAGGTCCTGGGGTGTGGTGTGTTTGTCATGTATCGAAAAATAGCAAGGAGGTCAGGGTGGATGGAAAGAGGAGTAATGAAAGGGGGAGCCGGATCACACAGGGCTTCGTCATGCGGGCTGCACTCCGAGTAAGACAGAGAGCTGACGAGTGACATGACCCAACTCCAAGGATGGGTGATCTTTCGGCCACCATGGACACCCATGAGGAGGCCGCTGCAAGTGTGCGGGCAGGAGGTGGTAGGGACTGGGGTTGGTGATAGTGGTGAGAGCTGGGATAGAAGGAACATTGAAGGTCAGAGCCAAGAGAGTTTGTGAGGGACTGGATGGGGGCGGGGAAGGGAGGCAGGGAGAAGAGTCGAGGATGACCCTGCTGAAGTTCCTGGCCTAAGCATCTGGAGAGATGGAGCTGCTATTGCTGACATGGAGAATGTTCCAGGAAGAGCCAGTTTGCAGCAGAAAATTAAAGATGCATTATTGGACATGATAAGGTTGAAATGTCTCCTAGAAATCTAAGTGGTATTGTTCAGGGGACAGTGGGAGCTCTGAGTCTGAAGGTCAGGGGTAAGATTGGGGCTAGAGACAATTTGGAAGTCATCAACACAGAGAGAGGGAAGGTAAAGCTTGAGGTCGAATGAAATGAACAGGGGAGTGAGCTTTGACAGAGAAGAGTTGGATTAGGGGAGGCCAGACCCTTTCTCGTGTGGCACAACCTGATCAGTGGATAGATAGCAAGAAGATTTTGTGGGGCTCCCAGGCCCAGTTCAACACCATCTGCTTGTAATGCCAACTATGTATAAGGCGATATACTTGGCACTGTTGAGGATACAGAAATGAGAAGTTCAATCCAGCACACATCTATTAGCCACTGCTTTATTCTGGGCACCGCAGGGATGTAAAGATAAGTAATTGAATTAAATCCACAAATGTTTATTAGCACCCATTATACACAAGGCCTCCATAGACTTGACCCCATGGGGTTGCAAAGATGAGTCACCCAACTTAGCAAACATTTATTAGCACCTATTTTATATATATATCGCCCTAAGAAATTAGAAAAGTAACCAGTTGCTTTCAGTTCCAGACACACATATTAGTGCCTACCATGTACATGGCACTTTGCTAGGTCTGTGGGGTGCAAAGAAGAGCAAGACACAGCCCCTGTCCTCAGAGTGGTGGCAGATGAGTTTTATCTCTGGCATCAGCTGTGAGTGATCAATTGGTAGTGACTGCAGAGCTGTATTGAGAAGGAGCCTGAGGTCTCATTTAGGCCCAGTAGAAAAGAGTGCCACAATCAATTAGTGATGTCTGCCACGAGCAAAGGAAGGAGAAAGTGGCAACAATATGCCGTAGAGTTGGCCTTGCTGGACCATGGGATTGGGGCTCAACAGACTGTGGAATAGGGCCCTGCCACAGCCAATTTCCCATGCATCCCAACTCCTCTGTGAGCAGCATCTTTAATAGATGGAATGAGACTGATTTGTAGTGCAGTCTGCACTTCTTGGGACATTCACTAAATAATAGCTATCAACCAACAATGCTTTCACAGAGCTATTTCCCTTTATTCTCACAATCTGGGGGAATAAGCAGGGCAGGTATTACTGCCCTCATTTTAGCAATGAGGAAATAAATACAAAGTCTCTTGCCTGAGGTTCCATAGTAAGACGTGGAGCCAAGACCAGACCTAGCACTGAAAACCAGAAGCCAAGCTGGTTGCCTCGGCATGAGAAACAGTCACCGCCTCTCGTTAAACTTGCACAAAGCTTCACCTTCCTAGTCTCATTTCACCCTCCCAGGAACTCTCTTGGGTTAAGTGCTGACACCCCCATTTTACAGCTAGCGAAACTGAGACTCGAGGGAGGAAGGGCGATAAAACTGGGAGCTCCCACTGACTATTCCTACATCTGGGCTGGAGGAGGTGGGGCGGGGTGGAAAGAAAAGGAGGGGGCCAGAGGCTGCCTTCCCCAAGGGTCTCATTTGGAAAGGGCAGGACCAGACTGGGAGTCTCCGACTGTCCCATCTGCAGCCAGAGAGAGTGGCTCAGCAACCCGCAGGCCCAAGCCAGGAATCAATTGCTGGCCTCTGCAGAGACAACTTCTAAAGATGTTTTTAATTAAAGTCCAGGAAGATCTATATGTGCAATATCTCCTTGCCTAGCAACGGCACTGATTCTCACCACCCCGGATGGGGGACGGGACACCAGGAGGTTTCTGGTGGGAAAAGGTGCTGGAAAGGGCCAGAGGCCCTAGTCCACAGGAGACGACCCAGAGGCCCAGCTAATCTGGACAGAAAAGTGTGCATCCTCATTTTTCCATCTGCAAGTCATTCTGCAAACACAGGCACCATCCCTATGTCAGGCCCTGTGTTCCTGTGGCAGTAGATGCAAAGGTGACCGCACCACCATCCTGCCCTTGGGGGTGATCCCTAGGTGCTGGGTGACTGGATGGAGCTGAATTCAAGCGAGAAAGCTTAGCTTTCTGCAGCTGGCCAAGGAGTGTTGCTGGCATGGTGCTGTCCGAGCAAACCAGGTAGCCAGACTACTGAACAGAGTGAGCTGTTTAAATGTCGAGTGGACAGAAGGATGAGTGGGTCTCGACTTGGAAATGTTGTGGGGCCTTCATTGGGAAGTGGGGGTACACAATGCGTGTGTACGCTTAGGGTGGCCTGCACATTCATGGCTGGGATCCATGAGCAGAGCAAGAGGAGCGTGTTCTAGGGTCCCCCAGAGACTCTGGACAAGTGTGCATGTGTGAAATAGGGGTGCCCTCACCTCAACAGGCCAAAATGCCTTCTCCTTGCCCCCCTCCTGCTCTCTTCCACTCGCCTCAAGCTTCATCTGCATCTCTCTGTCTCTGTTCTGTATAACTCTACTTTCCAACCTGTATCTATGTTTCTACCTCCTTTTATCATATAGCCTCTGTCCCACTTTCTCTGTCTCGATGTGTCTCTGTCTGATCCTCCTCCTTGTCTCTGCCCTAATTTCTCCCTGTACATCTGCGTATTTTCCCACGTTCTGTCTGTCTGAGTCTCTGTCCCTTGTCTCTGTGTCTCTGACCTACTTTCTGGCCCCATCTCTGCCACCTTCTCTGTCCCTGGCCTCCGGGCCTCCCCCCCACCCCACCTCAATGCTGTGTCCTCCCCCGTCTGCAGAGACACATCCCTGCCTCTCCCGAGTGTCATTCGTCTACATTAGACTGTCCTGCCTGGGCAAGTGGGAGGCCGGGTGGAGGCCAATTCACTGAGTAGGCATCATCAGTGCGGGGCACAGAGGGGCAAGGGAGGGAGGCAGTGAAGGGGGCGTTTGAGAAGGGGTTTGTTTCCTGTGTAATCTGAGTATACACAGGGACTTGACAAGTGGTTTTTAATTTTTAATAGAAAGCATTCTGTGCAGCTCTGGCAGCAGCAGGGGGTGGGGCTCATTTTTTATAAATGTTTGAGAAGCTAAATGTGAGCCAAGGGCTTCCCCAGGCCCAGCAGGGCAGGTAGGGAGGAGGCAGGATGGTAATAATGACAAACATCTTCATAATAATGACACGCCGGTCACCTCGCTTGAGGACTCTGTTCTTTTCCAAATGACTTCATCTCTTTTGTCTCATTAAGGGGTCTCCCTCAGCCTGGGGGGTGGGCAGGAAGGATAAAATGTTATCTCCATTTTACAGAAGGAGGACTGAGGTCTAGGCAATTCAGGGAGATTTCCCCAGTCCACATGGAGAATCTGGGGTAGATAGAGCTGGAGTGAGAATTTGTATCTCTAATCTTTGAACTCCTCTCTGCTCAGGCCACCTCCTCCCTGAGCCAGCTGGGGACCTCTCCTGGGGACTCTGGGGCCCAAGTTTAGGCCTTAATTGGATTTGCAAATAGTAAGTTTTAGAGACAAGAAAATTCTGGCCCAGGAGCCAGAACATGGGTTCCAGTTTTGGTTCTGTGACAAACGATGTCAGAGCCACTGGGATGACCAGACACAATGAGTGGGCAAGCCCCTCCCAAGGGTCTCCTGCTTAGGGCAAGAGCTTGGCTCAGAGATCTTCTGATCATACAGAGAAAAGGGGCTAGAACTCATGAGTGCCCACGATATGCCTGGCTTCACCAGCCACTTAGATCAAACCTCTCTAATCCTGATAGAATCGCTCAGAGCCCGAGTTGGCCCCCATAAGTTACAGATGAGGAAACAGGGGCAAGGATTTGACTGAGCACACAGAATGAGGAGGTGGTGGGTTTTACATCCAGGACTCAGATGCCAAAGCCCATCCAGTCTCCACGGAAGTGTGAGCAGCATCTCCTCTGGAACCTCTGACTTCTTGCACGGGTTTTTGTCCGGAAGGAGCACTGCTGACTTGGTGGTATGTCCCTTCTGGGTGTCTGTGTCAGTACAGCACAGTGCATCCAGGAGGGTGACATGCTGGTTACATGAATATGGGTTTTACTCTTTCCCTGCAATACTTAGCATGTAAGCTTGGGAATGTACTGACCATTGTATTACTCAGTTTCCCCATCAATTCAATCAGAGGCTGGATCTCGAGCATCAAATATTTGTGTGGGATGCACTTTAGAACCACTGTGGGAGCTTTGAAAAATACACTTGCCTGCACTGCACCCCAAGAGAATCCTATTGAATTGGTCTGGGCTGGGGCTCAGTTGTATTTTAAAGCCCCTAAGAGAGTCTAATGTGCAGCCAGGTTGAGAACCACTGGTCTCTGTGCTCTCCAAGGACCCGTCTTTCCATAGCTCAGATTCCACATGGAGTCTTGCGCTCTGAGATCCTGTTTACCCAAGAATCATCTGGGTAACCAACCCTTCCTGTTCCAGACAGGATTTAAGACCCCAACCCTCTGTGGAAGGGTTGGCAGCACCTTGGACAGTGAAAAGCTCATCCCAGCCAACCCCTGACCAACTTGGTGTCCACTTTGATCCCTCCCTGTCCTTTCTCTGACTTTTGCCTTTTGGAGTCAGAGTGGAAGTAGACTTGCTTGTCTATTTTTGCTCCTACTAACTCCCCACCACCACCTGGTTAGGTAAGATACCGGTGGGTTTTGACATTTGGTGAATTTAACGAGACACTGTCCTTGGTGCTGAATTTGGAACTGTTGGAATTCTCACAGTGACCCTGGGAGCTTGGTAGTACTCTTACCCCCATATAGCAGAGAAATTGAAACACAAGAAATTCATTACATAACTTCACCTCCATTTCCTTATCTGTAAAGTAGAGAGCTTAATAGAGCTTACCTCAGGGCTTTATTGGATAAATTCCCTGTTCTAGACAAAGAGCTTATCACACCTAAAAGTAGTTATTTAATAAATGGAATCTATTGCTGTCATTGAATAATGATATATAATAATGGGTTTCATTATTAGTTCACCTTTTCATGCTTCACTGTGCATAGCAGTTTCCTCATCTGTGAAATGGGAAAGATGCAGGAGGGTGTGGAATCAGCTCATAACAGTTCACAGCGTCAAATACCAATTTTTAGGGGCCACATGAGCCACTTGATATCACACTGGTAACTTGAAACTGGCCACGGTGGGAGTATTTACACCATGGGAATCAGTAAACACTATGAAACAGGGCATTCCTCCCTGCACCTCTGCCCCAGAGCTGACAGTTAAAGACCCATTGCACCTACGTAGAGCTGGTTTGAGGACTGAGGAAGAGGATGGCATGATAATGTGCTGCAAGGTGAAAAACACTGGACTTGGGGACAGTGACCCCAAGGGGGCTCCACAGCAGATGCAACCTGGCACTCTTTTTTCTGCCAATTCTGGGGAGCTGCTGCTTTGTAAGAAAGGTGGGGGTCTGTAAGCCCAGAGAGCCAGTGGTGAATCACTGACCCTTCACCATCCCCACAGGTCGGCATTAACTGTAATGGCTACAATAAAGAATCCCGGATTGGGGAAATGATTCCATCATCCCCGAGGGAGTCCCTGGGATGCAGCCAGGGAGGGAGGGAGCTAGGGAAGGAGAGCGAGCGAGAGTGCTCAACCATACCCCTGGGGAGTCACTTAGCCCAGCATGTACCTTGCCGAAGGGGTGGGGAAGGGGGAACATGGAGGGGATGTGACAATGAGACCCTCTCTCCTGACAGTTACAACAGCCACTATTTATTGAGCACCCACCATGAGCCTAATGCATTATGTTTCTTCTCCCATTTCAGTACGTGTGTGAGGGAGGCATGATTGTGCTATTGTACACTGGCATGCAGCACCTCCTGAGACGTCAACAACCTGCATTTATTGAGTTCTTAGCATGGGCCAGGCACTGCCCCTGATGCTGAATATGGAAATCTATTTGAATTCTCAAAATGATCCTAGATAGTCCTATCACCCTCATTCTGCAAACGGGGTACTGAAAAACACCCGAGGTCAAACTGCTAATACATGCAGAGTCATCAGTGGTGGGGCCACAGTCAGGGAGCCTCTGCTGAGTCGAACCCAGAAGGGGTTTGGCCCTTGGTGAGTTCTGAGTTCAAGTCCCACCACCTTCTCACTCGCTGTCTCAGGTGAAGTCTTTGCCTCTGTCTGACCTGTTTCTTCACCTGTCATTGAGAGGGACCTAGTCTCAGAGATGCTACAAGATTACAAAGATTAGACATGATGGGTTTAAGGAGTGGGTGAAGCCAATCTAAGAGTTTATTCCTTTCTCCTCGTTCTATATATAAGAAGCCCCTGGGGTCGTGTGCCCTTGGCCTTGAGTGGGAGACCTGGGGGACGGGGAGAGACCAAGCATCAGAAGGGAGGGAGCTTGCCCAAGCCACTTCCTCAGCGTCGCCTGGCAGCTCTGACATGGTTGACATGGAGGTGGAGCTGTCAAAGAGAGGCGCATTGCAGGGCCTGTTCAGGAGTTCAGGCTGGGAGGGGGCACGGAGAGGGAGATGAGAAATGCAAAAGAGTGAAAAATAAATACATGTGTCTGTCTGGAATGATCGAGGGCCCTGGGCTGGAGGCGGGAGAGGCAGTGGTGGGCCGGGCTTAGCGGAATTGCTGCAGTAGCACTTCAGAGCCTCACTCATTAGCCAGCTGGTGCACTGGCCTCGCCTCCCAGCAGGCTGTTCTGCCACCCCAGAGAGCCCAGCCCAGCCCCAGGGGTGGGGGGGGCCCGCCCAGGGTAGGGGGGGACTGCCCAGAACCCCGAGAGGCCTGGGGCCCACCCCTCAGCATAGGGGCACCCAGAAGTGAAGTCTGAGCCTTGTCCACCTTGGATTATATCCTGAGCTTTCCCCACGCCCCTCCTTGGGAGTGGAAACCTCACCCCCTCCTTCCTGGAGAGGTTCCCCAGGACCAGAGGGCCTTACCGTCCCCTCCATTCACCCTTCCCCCAACCCGAGCTTCAACCCCATGCTGTCCAGCTTCACGTCCCAAACCGTGCTTTGGTCAAATTGAACATGATGTCAAATTAGAGCCATCTCTGGGACAGACCGGGAGAAGCTCCCGGTTTAATGAGGCAGCGTCGAAAATCAATAACTTAATTGCCACTGTTTGATGGACTTTTATCCAATTTATACTCTCCCCAGAAGCGAACGTGCAGTGCATGTGGAAAGCGCAGATGTGTCTGGGGCGGGACTGTCTGGGGACCTGGGGGAGGGCAAGGAGGGCATCTGGGTGCAAGACAGCCACGTCGCCCAGGGAAGCCGGTGCTGCCGTTCCCCTGCCTGGCGCTAATGCTCACTGGCCTCTGCGCGTCCAGTACTCTTGGTTGTCCGAGGCTGTCCCCATCGTTCCTGCCATAGTGAGGAAAGGGGGCAGTCGTAGGAGGGGTGGCAAGACTCTGCTTTGGAAGCCACGGACGTGGTTCCAGGCCTGGCTCTCACGCAGTGTGACCTTGCCTGCGGAAGACACCGCTCACCCCCACGGAGGGACTGCTCGAGTCCCATCTGCCCTGGGAATTTAAATGCATTCCTTCGGCGTCCTGCACAGACCAGGTTTATCTCCCACTTTGCTGAAAAGGAAGCAGGTCCAGAGGCCTGCAGCAGGGGCCCACCCAAGGGAAGTTTGAATCCAGTCCCCGTTGCTTGGCCATCTGGCACCACGGCCCAGGCACTGGGCCAGGAGTCTGGCGGGGACTCTGTGGGCCTGGGAGACGCGCAGCCTCTGACCCTGTCCCGCTTGGTCCCCCGGGCCCAGGCACATCCGTGATGCAGGTGCTGGCCTCGGATGCTGACGACCCCACGTACGGCAGCAGCGCTCGGCTGGTGTACAGCGTGCTGGATGGTGAGCACCACTTCACCGTGGACCCCAAGACAGGTGAGAGGCCGCAGGGATGGAGAGATGGGACCCAGGGAGTGACCCGGGAGGAGGGCCTAGGGGCACCACCTCAGGGCCTGGTCACAGACTGCAATGTCCACATCCTCTCTCTGCTTTCTAACCAAACAGCCCTGGGGTGGGAGCCCATTGCCAGCTCCAGGAAACCCCAGGGTCATGGAGAGAATGGGCAGCCAGGCCAGAAGAAGGGAGGACTGAGGGAGAGAAAAGAATGGGGTGAGAGACCCCCAGGAGGAAGGCTGAGGCCACGGTGGGTTCTCTGAAAGAACTTGCAAGCCGAAGAAGTGGCTCCTTGCCCTTGGAGCTGAACTGAGATAGGCGGTCCGTAGGCCTCAGGGGTCTGTTATAAGTGTTTGCAGGTCGGCTGGTGAAGGGCACTTTGGAGCAGTCGGGAGAGCCCAGTTCAAATGGCAGTTGTTAAAGATCTGATGGAAAGACAGGGACCATTAAAGAAGATGGCTCCTTGGCGCCTGCCCTTCCCAGGCCAGCCAGCAACGGAACAGCGCCCCGACTTGCAACCCCCCCTTCTCTCTGATCTGGTTAAGCTTCTGAGTGGGTTTTCAGGGCAAAGGAGCCTGAGGCCCAGAGAGGTGAAGTGACTGGCTGGAGGCTGCACAGCTGGGAGTGACTGATTGCAAGGGTGATGCGCGCATCTCAGGGCTGTCCCCCGAGGAAGGGCAGGAGTGAAGGCCAGAGGGAAACGCCAACACAGATGTTCCTCCAACATCACGTGGGGCTGGCTGTTTTCTGGGGGCAGCCACGGGCATCCAGACACACAGATGGGACGCGAGGTTCTTAGAGGAGAAGCATCAGATCTCTAAAAGGTGTTGGGCTGACCGAGATTCAGAGAAGGGCATTCCAGGGAGAGGGCTTGGTGCCTGCAAAAACGGGGAGGAGAGAACAGCCTGAGGCGTGAGGGGAATTGTAAGCAACTGGGGACTTGGGGGAGCCAGAGTGCTCAGAGGTGACCCACTGCAGGACTGAACCTAGTGTAAATCGGGATTTTATTCGAAGGTCAAGGCGGGGGCAGGGGAGATGGATTTGGGTTGGGGTTTTCATTTGTGTGTTTGTTTTGTTTTTATTCGGGGGAGGGGTTGAGGATGCTGGTCTAGGAACACAGTTATTGCATTCTCTCCCACAAAATATCTTCATTATTTTGCCTCCTTGCAAAAGTAATATATTTTAGAAAATACTCAAACATTAAAGAAAGAAGAAAGCAGGAGAGAGTGCTTGTCACTCCCATCCCCAGTAACTGCGAGTCCAAAGGCAGCCTCTTGGTGTAGGTAATCCATGAACTCTTGGACTCATTCACTTGAAAAATATTAAGTTCATTTTAATAGAGTGTACCTTTTAAGGTTCAAAATTCAGAAAGTCCAAAAATGGATGTTTAATGGAAATTCTTCACCCTGTCCAGGCCCCTGGTCCCCCAGTCTGAGTCCCCCAGGCAACCAATGTAATTTTCTTGTGTGTCTCTCCCGAGCTATTCTGTGTATGTACAGGAAAATAGGTACATGTATTTGTTTTATTTCCCTGCTTGAATGGCAGCTCTAAGCATGCTGTACTCACTTACCAATACATCTGTAGATGATTCCGTATCAGCACATAAAGAGCTTCCTCCTCCTTTTATTTAACAGCTGTTAGGGATACACTAAAATCTGCCTCTCCGGTCCCCCAGTGATGGACACTAACACTGCTTCCAGTGTTTGGCTGCAACAAACAATGCTACCGTGAATAGCCTCATACACATGTCATTTGTGCTTTTGTGGGTATAACTGAAGGATAATTTTTGAGAAGCGGAAAAGCTGGGTCAAAGAGCACGTGCATGGGGAATCTGGATAGATAATGCCGAAATGTACCAGATTACACTCCGGAGTCTCCTACCGAGAGCCTTTCCCCTCCTCCTCACCCACCTCGTGGGTTCATTGATGACTTTTAAGCAGGGAAGTGATATGCTCAGGTTTTCATTTTAACAAGATCCCTCGGGCTACTGCTGAAAAGCGTGGCTCAGAGGCAAGAAGTGAATTCGGGGAGGCTCGGGAAACTGGGGTACCCAGCAGAGAGCCCTAAAGGACAAAGACCAAAGCTGCACCCTATCTTGGCACCCATCCAGATTCCTTAGCCCGGTTCATCCAATTAGCCGCCCAGATGAAGTCGGGTTGGTAGCGAGGCTTCGTGGCGATGCTAAGGAGAGACAGTGAGAGGTGGCAGGAGACCCTGCAAAGGGCAAACCCGGGGATGAATGGACAGGACGCTATTGGGGCAGGAATCTGGGGCGCCTAGGTGGGGGACCTGAGCTGAGAAGGGGGCCCCACCTGTAGAAACAGGAGGACTATGAAGTAAGAAACTATCTGGGAGCAGAGCAATGAACGGATGGTCTGGGGTCTAATGCAGAGCTAAACAATTCCATTTTAATCTCACTGGATTTAAGGTGAAAGAAGAGGAGAGACACCTAGAACATCTAGCAGGTGTTTTGAGATATGGGCCTGGGGCTCTGAGGATGGCCAGGGGTCTTTAAGCTTTGGTTTCCTGGGGGCACCAGAGGGATACTAATACCCACCTCCGTGGTGGCCGTGAGGGTTCAATGGGAGAGCTCACTTAGTCATTCAGCAGCTCTTCATTGATGCCTACTGTGTGCCTGGCTCGGATGTAGGCAGCAGAAGGCAAGTCCAAGACCCAGCCCTCATGGAACTTTCATTCTGGTAAGGAAGACAGAAGATAGGCCCTATCAGCACCCGCCATGATGCCAAACAGCAGTGCATGCGAGGGAGAAACATACAGCTGGATCGGGAAGGAGATAGACTCAGATGAAGAAATCAGGGCAGGACTCTCTGGAGAGGTGACCTTGGGCCTGCGTGAAGTGAGGGGTGAGCGTCCGTGTGTCTAGGAGAGAACACGCAGGCCTGGGGAACAGTCATGCTGGCACATACATGGAAACCGAAGGGATGATGATGACGCCTTCATCCTTCCGGTCTGCGGCGGAGGAGACCCTGAGCATTGTTCAGCGTTCAAGAAGAGAGGGGAGCTAGCGCTCAGAGAGAAGGGAAGGGCGGGTGGCAGGGCACGGAGACTAAGGACCAGACTCCCACTAAGGATCAGAGCACCCCTCACCACACAGGGTGGAGAGCAGCGTGACAGTGGGGCTGTGAACTGGCAGGTGCCGGCCCCCATGAACCAGACAGTGGGTACCAGGCTCGGCAGGTGCACTTGGGGTCCTTGCTCTAGGATCCCTCAACATCCAAAGTCTGAGAGTGCCTGGAATGCCATTTCCCAAGAAGGACCAGAATCCCCCCCCCCCCCCCGGGCACCCCGCCTCAGCCCCACTGCAGAGCCACCATGGTGCCACCGCCAGCCCCAGCTCCTTCTCCCCAGCCAGGAATATTCCGCTGATGCGGGTCTATATTTAGCAGCTGCGAGGTACAGTCTGTTCTCGCTGTGCAGATAGCAGGGAGCAGAGCCGGAACGGGCCTGAGAGGAAGGTGTGAGGGAAGGGAGGAGGCGGGGCGCCATGAGGCCCGGTGCCAGAGGAGGAATTAACTTGTGTGTTTTAAAGGCCAGGCCTGCCAGCAAGCCCCCCCCCCCAGGGGCGACAGGGATGGCATTTGCAGGCTAATGAGGCGTCACTCGGGCTCCAGGGCCCCTTCTGCAGCATTTGGAGAGGACAGCGGGGGAGGTGGGGACGACAGCTAGAACTGGGGGGGGACGGGGGAGACAGGCCTGGGGTCGGAGGACAGGTTCCCACAAAGCCCACACCACAGAGCGCTCTCTGAAAGCGAGCTCTCACGATGTCGTCGATATCGGCTGATGATTCTCAACCAGGTCAGAGGTGTCGGTTTTCCTGGGAGGAAATGCAACTGCCCTTTGATGAGCATGTTCGAAATGCAAAGTGCCAGAGTCAAGACTGAGCTAGACCTGGCTTCTGCCCTCATGGGGCTTTTGTTCCAACAGAGATGCCAAAACAAGTCAACGGCTACCCCCAGGCTGTGAGAGGGAGATTCCGGCTGTCAGGATGTTTCTTGACCACTTACTATGTGCCAGAACCTAGAGATAAGATGATGAACAAGCCCAGAGCCCCTGTGGAAATTACTTATGGAGTACCTGAGGCGCATCAGTGCAGCGTCTGCAAACTGTGAGACCTGTTGCCAGAAGCTCCGACAGCCGTACCAGTGGGCACCCCCATTTTAGAGAATGAGACTGAGGCTCACAGAGACTTAAGAACTTGCCCACGGTCAGGTAGCATAGAAATGGTGGAAAGAGAACTTGAGTGCGTATCTTTCTACTTGAAAGCCCCTCCCTCTCATACGACCCTTCTATCTGATTCTAACCCCAGCACAGAGCAGGCCTTCAGTAAGGATCTAGATCAAATGAGTGAATGAATGTGCAGAGCGAGAAGGTTTTAAGAACAACTTCATTGATGGAAGTTCCCTACCACAAGCCCCCCGGCCCGGACTGCACCAGTCTCCAGGATGCTTCTCCCAGCATTGGGGTACAGTGAAGGGGGGGGGGCAGAGCGGAAAGCAAAGTGGACAGACCACACCTCCCATCCCTGGCCTCTTTCGGTGACTGCCACGCCTCCTCCAGGAGCTGAGATCGCCCCTGAATGTCGGAGGGCCTGGCCACGTGCTGTGCTCAATGGGATGCGCAGAAGTGACCCCAGCTTAGGCCTGCAGGTTTCTCTCCTCTCTCCTGGAATAAGGCCCCAAGGCTCCCAATCAGGGAGCCAGCCCAGCTCGCTGGAGGCTGAGAGGAGCTCTGGCCACAGCCAGGTTCAACTGCCCACTGTATGCCTGAGGCCCACATGGACCTTCCAGCCGGGACCCTCCCGTTAAATGCCACGGCCTGAGTGAGCCCAGCGAAGGAAAGGGCTGGGGCGCTGTTTCCCTGTCCACTGGCTCTCGCTCTCTAAACAGCGGCCCCCAAGCACTGTGGCTTTAAACGACTTTGTCACACATCTGTGGGCGGGATGGGCTGCTCTTTTGCTGGGGTCACTCACAGGACAGCAGTCAAGCTGGCAGGGCGTTGGGGCTGACTCAGCTGGGACAGCTGGTGTGGCCCAGCCTCTGCTGGGCGGCCCGGCATTCCGCGCTTCTTCACAGCACCGCTGTCTCGGGGTTCGGGGAGGACAGGTCCCAGCACACCAGAGCCGGGCAAGCTTCTGCTTTTTGTCACACTTGCTGATTTTCCATCGGCCAAAACAAGTCCATGCATATGACAGTAATGATAAGAACTAACAAGGCCAAGCCTGTGTGAAGGAAGGGGATGACCCCTGGGCGTGCACACCAAGACGCAGGGCTCATTGGGACCTGTCACCATAGCAACCTGTCACTGGGTAAGACAGGGGCAGGGTTCAGAGACAGCATGGTCTCTGGGTACCCACCTCCTTGCTGCCAGAGGTGGCATGTGACCACACACTGTGCGGACTTCATGAGCAGTGCCCACGGGGGCAAGGTCAGTGTGCGCGTGCAACTGGGAGCAGCAGGGACAGCAAGGGGTCGAGCCTGGCTTCTCGACCCCAGGTGAACTCAGCCAGACCCCTCTCCACGCCCCGCTCAGCGTGGGGGGTCGTGTGTAGGCTGCACACGCTCATGGATGCGCGTGCCCCCAGCACAGCCTCCCCAGCCCGGGAGCACCCAATGTCACGTGACATGCCCAACACGTAGCCCCCCGCAAGTGGACCGACTTGGCCTCCAGGGGCCATTTCACAATGTCTGGAGACATTTTTGAAACTGGGGGTGGCAGGGAGAGGGTGCTGCTCCTGGCCTGGTGGGCAGAATTTTCTTATTCAGATGTCCATGGTGCCGAGGTCGAGCGATGCTGTCCTTCAGGGAGGTGTCGTAGTTGTCTTGGTTTACAGAGCGGTGACAGGATTTGCTCAAGATCATGGGGCCAAAATATGGCAGGTCTGGGTCCCAGGTTCCCCTGCTCTAAGATCCCTTTTCCCTGTGGAGATGAGTTCTGGCAGAGGAAGAGTGAGGAAGCTTATGGGGGAGCTGCAGAAGCTGCTGATAGGGGTCTGTGGGATCCTTGGTCCCATATTCCCTCCACCATGTGGCCCCTCAAAAGCAGGCCCACCTCCTGGGCAGGGTACCCCAGCTCCCCCATGACACATGCACACAGGTGCACGCACACCACACTCGCCTCCAAGCCTTTATTGGAGTCTGGGGGCTATTTGGGGACATCAGGAGTCGGAGATTGGATTTTATGGGGCGCATCATGGGACTGCTGGTGCATGACTCCACCTGGCGCTCAGGCCCTGGGCACCACCTGTCACCACCTGTCCTCAGCAGGTTGGAGTGGGTGGGGGTGGAGCTCGGGATGCCTCATCGACTCCCCTCCAGCCCCGTGGCCCACTGGCAGGGAGACAAGAAGCAGCCTTCCCTCAGCAGAGTTAATCTTGCAGCCACCCCCATTCCTGCTACCCTCCCCCCGCTTCCATTAACAGCTAGAAAGACTGTCTGGTCAGCAATTAGCTGATGCCTGGACAGAGAATCTCAGGCCAGACTGGGAGCTTAAGGGGGACCTCGTCAGAGAGGGGGATGCGAGGATCAGTGTGTGGTCGCGGTTCTGAGTGTGCGTGTGTTTGAGCCCCCACAGGAGTCTGCGTACACGAGCAGGCGTACAAGAGCAGGTGGCGAGTGTGTGTGGACAGGTGAGTGTGATGCCAGAGGAAGGGCGTACAGGCTGAGTGGCCAGTATCCACCATATGGGCTGACCACTCACCTACTGCCAGCCCGCACCCCACAGCGGGCTGCTGCTGCGTCAGAGACGAGCCCCTGGGCACTGGGCTCACCCTCTCATGGAGAGACAGAGGCCCGGAGCGTGCCCGGGTCACCCAGGGGTCTCACAGTAGCCAAATCCAGTCCCCGGGCCTCTGTTCGGTCACTAGTGCACTCGGTTGCTCGAGCCTCGCAAGTGTGAATCGGCTCCCGCTGTGTGTGCATCCGTGATGTGCCCAGTGTGTGTGCACAAGAGTGTGCTGAAGGTGGGTGAGGCAGTGTGCCGGTAAAGGTGTGCGAGCGTGTACTCTGTGTGTGTGTGAGTTGTGGGGGCACATCTATATGGCTGAGTGTGGGGTGCTGCTGAACCCTTGGGCCCACAGTGTGGGCCTAGTCAGCTGCTCCCCTTCTGACCTCTGCTGGGGAGGGGTCTCCGTATCAGCCGGCAGCGGGCATCCCTGGCCTCACCCTCCCTCCCCCACAGGCGTGATCCGGACTGCTGTGCCCGACCTTGACCGCGAGAGCCAGGAGCGCTACGAGGTGGTGATCCAGGCCACAGACATGGCGGGTCAGCTGGGCGGCCTCTCGGGCTCCACCACCGTCACCATCGTGGTCACCGATGTCAACGACAACCCGCCCCGCTTCCCGCAGAGTGAGTGAGGCTCCGCATTGCCCGAGGGAGGGGCCGCACCTGTGTGTCTGTCGCTAGCCGCTGCCCTCCAGCACAGCACCCCTCCCACTGGGCTTCCGTGTGCGGGGAGGGGCGGCCAGGGCTGTGTGTGTGCTGTTCACCCTCCCAAGCCGCTAGGGACCCCAGGCTTCCGGGTCAGCGTTCCACAAACAAAGGGGCTCCCACCTGTCTTGTCTGTCTGTCCATGCAAGCTGCTCACCTCCTGCCAGTGCCCCGTCATGCTTGTCACATGACTGCGTGTGCGTACCACCAGGGCCCCAGAAGCACCCACATGCCCTGAGGAAGCCCCACCATGGTGTGACTTTGCGCACACCCGATAGTACGGTTGCCTTCGCACCCTCAGCTTGCCCCCTGTGCTCTCCGAGCGCGCTGTCCCCCCCCCCAGGCCCCTCACGGTCCCTGCATACACCCTCACCTGCCTATTGCAGGTGATCCGCCCGGCCCATGCTTGCAAAGGGGAGGGAGGGAGAGGCAAGGCCACAGGCCAGCAGGGAGGGCACCGTAATTGTGCATTCAAAGGCTGAGGTCGGCTTGACAGGTCTGTCTCTCTTCCTCTGAGCCTGGAGGGCAGGAATCGGTGCCACTGAATTCACTCGCTCCCCACTCTGCCTCTCCTGACTCTGCAGGGGGTAGGGGCGCTTTAGTCCATGCCCCCCACCTGCCCGCCAGCCCCCAGCCTCTCTGTTCCAGCCTCAGACCTGGAGCGGCACCAGGGAAGCGGAGGAGGCTGGCAGAGACGAAATGCCGCAGGGAGCTGGGCTGATTCCTATCGGGCGAGTCATTACTCGAGGTCTGGTGCTCTCACATTAGGCCCCGCCACAGGGGACTGACCCCCAGGAGATAAGGGATCCAATCCCTGAGCTGAGGGCTCAGCATCGGCCCAGCCGCACAGGGGGTGGGCAGAGCCCAGCAGGTCCACGTCACCATGGAGCCTGGCACAGACGGCAGCAGCCACGCACTCTGCCAGCCCAACCCCACCCACTGATGGCAAAGCTTCAAAGCAGCAGGTGGAGGGTGGGGGCCACCCGTCTTCTGCCCATTGGTGCCAGGCCCTCTGCCCTCTCTGAGCTTCAAGGGCTGGGGCAGAGCAGAGAAGAAAGGGCCAGGATCCCCAGGAAGGGGCCTGTTGGGGGGGGGTATCTTGCTTATCATTCATTCTCTATTCCTTTATTTATCTTTAATATTTCTTTATTGTGACATATAGCACCCAAACAGAAGGGTATAAATATAAATGTCCAGTTCAACAAGTAGTATAAAGCAGACATCCACCCAGGGCCCCAGAAGCACCCGCATGCCCTCCCCAAGTGTTACTTCTCCCCTCAGTGCCCCCCTCTAGAGGTGACCACCATCCACATGCTTTTGTGATCATCACGTCATTGTCTTTCTTTAGAATCGGTTCACCTACGGATGTGTCACCTAACATTGCAGTTTAATTTCACCTTCTTTTAGTAGGATCAGAGAATTCAGGTTATTTGTGTCTTGGGTTTTATTTTTCTCAAAATTATGTTTATGAAATTATATGTTGTGCCTTACAGTTATAATTTATTCATTTTCACTGCTATATAATACTCTGTGGTTTATCCTCTGTTGGTGGGCATTTGGGGATATTTGGAAGATCATGGCACATCTCATCTCCTGTGCCCCTCTGCACATACTTCTTGAGTGTATATATACAGAGGTATATATACAGAGAGTGTGTGTATATATACATATATATGTGGAGGTATATACATATACAGAGTATGTATATGTGTGTATACATGTATGTGTGTATGTATGTATACAGAGTATGTGTATGTGTCTGTGTGTGTATATACCTCTGTATATATATATATATATACCTCTGTATATATATCTATATACACACACACACATATGTATACACAGTGTATATATATACACAGATATATACACAGAGTGTATATATAGAGATATTATACAGAGATATAGAATACAGAGTAGAATATGCAGTAAGGCCTCACTTATCACATCCATAGGTTCTTGGAAACCATATCTTTAAGCAAAAACAGGTCCTCAAATAACATATTTGGTGACAACTGAGATGCTTTTTGTTTCTCATTTTAACAAAATGACATTGAATGAAATGATTTTTTTTGAGGGCCTGCTGTATTCACCTTCAACATAGTACTAACTCAGGCTAAGCTGGTTTTCCAATGAAGAAAGGTGTGTGGGTACCATATCCTTGCCAACACTTGGTATTGTCAGACTCCTTCATTTGTGTAAACTTGGTGAATGTAACATTCTGCTCTTCATTCATATGCTCACTGATCACTCCCACATTTCATTTCAGTGACAGTTTGATGTTCTGCCAGGCACTGAGCATGCTGATGAAAAAGATATGAATATTATCCAGGAGGCAGGGGAAGAGGAAGGAAGGAGGGATGGTGAGGGTGCAGAGAATAACTAGAAAACAATAGGGAAACGCAGTAATCTTTACAGTGGGCTAAGCTTAGGGGCCCTGGGTACACAGGAGCAGAGCCTGAGGCCTGGACACTTCCCTGGAGGAGATAATGTTATCGAGAGCAAAGCAAGAATGGGAATTGAGGACACAAAGGCAGAGTGCAGAATAAAGAGAAGGACTAGGGACTGCAGAATGCCTGAAAGTGAGACAGAGAAATCACAGAACTTCACGGAGGCTGAAGCTAGAGGCAGAGACGGGTCTGGGGATTAGGCCTCAGGAGTCACCGGGGCCAGGCAGCAAGCGTCTTATACAACTTGTATAACTCCATCCCGAGGGCAGGGGGACGCTATGGAAGATGTTAAAGCCGGGGAGCCTGTAATTTTGAATCCGCCCCTGGCTGCTGTGTGGGAAGGAATCAGGCAGTCACTTCACACACGCGTTTCCAGACCTTGGGTACCCCCAAGACACACAATCTCATCTCCATAGCCCCTGCTGGCCTATTCTTTAGCAAGTCACCTTGACCTTGGCTCTGGGACAACAGGACACTGTTTTTGTCCCATCTGATCTCATCCTTCTGGTTTCCCGATGCTTCTCCCTCCAGCCACTGTGGCCATCTTGCCGTTCTCCAAACATGCCAAGCTTTCCACTCACCTCCGGGCCTTTGCACCTGCTCCTCCCTCTGTCCGGCGAGCTCTTTCCAAATAGCTGCTTGGCTCACTCCCTCACCTTCCTCAGACATTTGCAAAAATGTCTCCTTCTCAGCTGGCCCTCTCCGGTCACCCTGTGTAAGGTCCCCCACGCACTCCTCTTCCCATTACCGGCATGATTTTTCCACCAAATTACCCAGCACCGTTTGACACTCTGCCTGTTTGAAAATGTGACTGCGTAGTGTCTTTCTCTTTCCATTAAGAGGAAAGCATTGTGTGAGCTGCAATTTGGGTCTGTTCTGCTTGTTATTATAACCCCAGCACCTAGAACAGCATCTGGGACATTACAGGGGCTCGATAAATACGTGGACATGAAGGAATCAATGTGATTAACATCCACAGCAACAGAAAAGCCAGCACGCAGCCCCACCATTTTAATGCAATTGTTCTATTTATTGATTTGGTCCATTTACCATGGGCTAGGTAGGCAGTGTCCCCAGCGCTCTGCAACTGTCCACCTAGTGGGGATGCGTGCCACACTGCACGCAGGCACTGTCACTGTGCCCATGCTACAGCGGAGGACACCGAGGCTCAGGGCTCCGCAGCCGGGATGGGCTCCAGGACCTCAGCCTTGATCGCTGTGTTCCTTTGCTCCTCTCCTGGACAGGTGGAGCAGCTGAGGCTCCCAGAACTGCCGGCACTTTTAAAATCCATCAACAAACGAACTCAGGGTCACAATTTGGACCCTCCTCTTTGTACGGCCTCTCGAATTTTCAGAGAATGCGCCTCTCCTGGCTCCCTTCCTGGTCATGCTGGGAGCTCCCTGGAGTCCACCTGGGCGCCCCTCCTGCTTCCTCTAGGGCTGGTAGAAGCTCACAGCCCTATCCCCTACAGAGATGTACCAGTTCAGCATTCAGGAGTCGGCCCCTATCGGCACCGCCGTCGGAAGAGTGAAGGCCGAAGACTCAGACGTGGGTGAGAACACGGACATGACTTACCACCTCAAGGAGGAGAGCGGCAGTGGCGGCCATGTGTTCAAGGTGACCACAGACAGTGACACGCAAGAGGCCATCATCGTAGTGCAGAAGGTGCGGCTGCCCCTGGAGGGGTGGGAAGAGCAGACTGAGGGAGAAGGGGAGGTAGTGGGGCCAGGGGGGCCTCAGAGCAGCCAAGTACCCTTCACTTCCACTCTACTCCAGGGACTAGGGTGCTCCTGAGGCCCCGAAGCAACGGGGGAAAGCTGATCATATCATTCCCATTTTGCAGATGAGAAAACTGTGGCACAGAGAGGTTAAGTGACGTGTCCAAGGTCACACAGCTAGCTGTCAAAGTCAGGATACACCAGATTTGAATCTGTGCAAACACAATGTGTTTCAGTTCATAGTAGGCCCTTTGTACTCATCATTTCCTTTTTTTTTTTAAGTTTTTTTTAAAGATTTATGTATTTATGCATACTGAACTGTATGTACTTGTACTGGGGTACAAGCCAGTACCAGAGGTGCAGGGGCGGTGAGAGGATTCACCAGAGATAGAGTGGGGAGCAGAATGGGCAGATCAACAAAGTAAATTGCTGAGGGGAGCAGCAAGCAAGACAGGAGAGGTCTGCCGTGCCATGTGGGTCACCTCCCGGGTGGGGATCGAACTCACGCTGAAGCGGCTGCGGCCAGCTTACAGTGCTGCGTCCTAACCCGTTGCGCCACTAGAGAATCCACCCTTTTAAGCACTGGTTGGTTTTTAGTCTCCTGAGCCATCTGTCCTCACCACCCCATGAGTCCTTTCCCCAGAGGGGATTAGAACTCAGAGACGCCCGGCAGAGAGGCCCAGCGTGGCAGAGGCAGGGTCAGCCCCAAGCTGGGCCCCAACAAGAGAGAGGAGGAGGTGGCCAGCGCTGTTGCTGGAGAAGGTGGGGTGATGGGGAGGGTCCGACACACAGGACTGGTCTCTAGGAAGGTTACACTTGCACCTCAGCTAGCGCCTGCCCCTGCCACCGGACTGGGGTGCCCACTTCTCTTTGTGCCAAGCGTTGTCTGGAGAAGGCCCGGCCAGCACACAGCCATGAAGCTCACTCATCAGAGGGCTGTCCGTGAGCACTCCCTGCGAGAAGCAAAGCTCAAAATGGATTTAGTCAGATCTCTTAGGGGTGCTCTACGACTGCCTGGCTTCCTGGGCTCAGCTCACGTCAGCTGCCAGCGCCTTTGTACCAGAAAATGTCTCATTTAACCTTCCAGCTGAGCCCAGAAAGTCTAAACAGATTGCCCACAGACACACAGCCAGTCTGCTGCAGAGCCAGGGCCTGTTCCTGGGGGAGCGGCCAGGATTCGGGAGCTCTGCAGCCTGGCTGCTGCTAGAGACCAACAGTCAGGTGGGCCTGGGCTAGGTGTAGACCTTCTGGGCCTCACTTTCCTCTTGTGTAAAATGATGTCGTCAAGCCTCAGAGGGCTGTCGGAAATTAGATGAATTGACACATAAAGACCGGCACCGGGTAAGTGCCTTGCAAATTAATATGTTCCTGGGATGTGCCCGAACACAGCCCTAGGAGTGGGAAGTGGGGGTGTCAGTAGCACCCGCTGGCTGGCTGTGTGTCCCTAGCCAGGCCCTCAGGGCCAGGGCTCCCTTTCTGTAGCTGTGACCAGAGACGCTGGCCAGGGTCTGTGTGCTGCCCTGGAGCACCAGGGTCAAACTGACCTTGAGCCACGCTGCCCCTCTGGGCCCACCCCCCTGCCTTGGAATTTGACCCCAGCCCACTAACCAACCCTGGGCTCCTTCCCTCCTTCCCTCCAGCGCCTGGACTTCGAGTCCCAGCCGGTGCACACCGTGATTTTGGAGGCGCTCAACAAGTTCGTGGACCCCCGCTTCGCTGACCTGGGCACATTCCGCGACCAGGCGATCGTGCGCGTGGCCGTGACCGACGTGGATGAGCCCCCCGAGTTCCGGCCGCCCTCCGGCCTCCTGGAGGTGCAGGAAGACGCGCAGGTGGGCTCCCTGGTCGGCGTGGTGACGGCGCGGGACCCCGACGCCGCCAACCGGCCCGTCCGGTGAGACCCCCGCCCGGGGCCGACGCCTGCTGCCTGCTCTCCCGCCGTCGCCCCGCGGACAGACTGCGGGCAGAGGGGGAGGGTGGGACGGGAGGGAAGGAGAAGACGGTGCGGGGGAGGGGCGAGAGGTGGACGCAGGGGCGAGAGACCGAGGAAGCGGGAGGGGAACCCCCTCACCGGGAGACGAGGGGCAGGCCCAAGCAGACAGGTAGAATGAGCCACGCAGGCAGGAGGCCCCCAGGCCCTCTGGGCCGGTCCATCCATTCGCGGAGGACCCACCGTTCCCTTCAGCCACCTCCCCGCTTGGGATCTCCTAGACAGAAAAGGACAACTCGGCCTTGCTGTTGCTCAGGTGTGAAAGTGCTGGAACAGACTTGCCTCCTGGCTTCCACCCCCCCTCCACTCCATCTGCAAATCCCGCATCTCTTAAAAGCTGGGGAATCTGCGTCTTGCATCACCCCTGCAGCTACTGGGGTCCAGACCACTGTTTCTCTTGCCTTGAGTATTGCCCTTGTCTGCTTGTGTCTGCCTACTTCTGTCCTCCCCTGATTAATCTGGGGTTGGGAAAGAGCCAGGTAGCGCCTGCCCAAATGGATGGTAAAGCTGTGCTCCAGGCCTCTAGGTCTCCCCGCCCACCCACCCCCCAAGGTGCCCGGCTGGCCCAGACTCAAACCAAGACCCTCCCAGCAACTCACACCTCCTGCAGTTCAGCCCCTCACACTCCCTCTCAGAATCACCTCACTCTGCCCTGCTTTGGGCCCACCAATATGCCTTTGCACCTGCTGATCCTTCTGCCTAGAATGTTCTCGCCGTAACATGCCGTGGTTTGTCCTCCCTCTCCCTCCAGATCTTCGATCAGGAGTCACCATCTCAGCAAGTCCCCCTTGACCACTCTTTAAACTGTCGCCCCAGCCCACCCCAACATCCTTTCCCCTCTTTACTTTGGCCTCATCAATCTTCACCACGTCTAACATGCTATCTGTTTTTCTGATTATTTTTTCTCACACTAAAATATAAACCCCAGAGCTGAATAGACACTCATTGAATGTGTGGTGGATGAAAGAAGCGTTCTAAGAAAAAGTCTTAGGAAAGAGGCAGAGAAAGAATCTCAGAGATGTGGGAAGAGACCAAAAAATAAAAAAAGCGAGGAAGAGATGGAGAGAATGGAGAGGCGCGGGAAGAGGAGTGATTTAAATAGCCCTACAATGTAGAATGTAGAAACAGAGGGAGGAGACTTGGAGAGAAAGTCAGAAAAGGAAAGAAAGAGAAGCAAACCCAGCGGGCAGGGAGGAGGGGCGGGAGGGGCTCGCTGTCAGTGTCCCTGGAGGGTTGGGGGGCTGCACAGGCTGGGGAGTCCCTGACTGGTCAGGCTGGAAGGTCAGTTAGAAGAGAAGGGAAGGACAGGTGGAGCAGAAACAGAGCCAGAGGAGGTCGGGCTGGGAGCAGTGACCACTGGTGGGCGGTGGGCGGTGGGCAGCGGATGGAGGAGGCGGAGGTCGCTGCCTCCTTCCAAACATCACTCCTGTCCCTAGTCCCGGGGCCTTCGCCCCTGTGCGCCCAGCGCGCTGCTGACCACTTCCAGATGGGCAGCACGCTCATGGCTGTGTGCGGGAACAGTTGTCCAAGTTGAGCAGTGTACATCCTGCGCTGGCCGTGCTGGGTGAGGACACAGAGGTGTCACCTTGCTTAAATGCCCCTGGGTACCAGATGGCAGGTAACCTGGGGGGGTGGGGGGCGTGTCTGGAAAGACTTCCTAGGGGAGACAAGAATGGCATGGAGCTGGGTGCCTGGGTCTGGGCAGGTATTAATACGAAGGGAAGAGCAGTGTGGCTGGGAGCCGCTTGTGCAGGCCTTGACAGCAGCGGTGGCCTGTACTGGAGAAGAGCAGATTGCAGTGGCCACGGGGACTGAGGGAGACCAGAGCCAAACGAAGGCTGCCGGGCCTCGAGGGCAGGCTGGGGAGCTCAGAGTCTGGGCTGCCTCGGCCCTTGCTGCCAGGCCACCCAGCCCTGCCTCGAACTCCCCACCACCTTCCACCCCAGGCCACCCAGCCCTGCCTCGAACTCCCCACCACCTTCCACCCCGCTGCTGCGGAAACAGCCTTTCAGCAGCCCCTCAGCCTGGGGCTTAGGCCTGGGCCCCTCCCAAGAGGCTGTTAGCCCCTGTTTGCAGGAAATTGTGGCCCAGGGAAGGAAGGCAGCTCTGTGTCTCCCCCCACCCCCCTCAGGGGATTGGGAGAAGGAGTGGGAGCCCAGTCCTGACCTCCCAGGTCGTTCTGTCTGCTGCTCCCCTCCTCTCCAATCACGCTCCACACCCCCTCTCAGTCTCTCCCTCTTCCCTCCTTGGGCTCATCCCTCCTGCTTTTATCTGCACTGAAAGGGCCAACTTTGAAACCTGCGTCTCACCTTCTTTCATCTCCTTTGCTGGCCCCTTCCCTGGGGCTCCTCAGATGTGGAGGCTGTGAGCGCTTGAGACAGGTCCAATTTAGCACCACAAACATTTACCCAACTCCTCCTCCTGCCCGGCCCTGAGCCAGGGCTGGGGACACCGGAGATCACTCAGCCAAGGGCAGAGCTGGGCACAGCATCAGTCTATAGGGGGCAAAGATGGAAATGGGAGGCCAGCGAGGGACTGTAGGATACAGAAGAGGGGTCCTCACTGGCACCTGAGCTGCCCACCTGAGTTCCAGGGGTCACGTCCTGCCCTGGCTGAACAGCTGTGCATTGAGCGATGCCCAGCACTGTCCCAGGCGTGGGGACAGAGGTCAGAGTAGGCCCTGCCAGGGCTTTGCCTTCAGGGAGGACACAGTCAACAAGTGGTTAGACATGTGTTAGCCCCAATCGCAAATGGTTAAATGAGATCGTTGCTGATAAGAGCTGGGAAGAAAATAAAGCCAGTAATGAGTAATGGGATAAGAATTGAGGGGCTGCTGAGGATTGAGTGGTCAAGGAGTTGACAAATGAGCTGAGATCAGATGATAAGAGAGAGCCAGCCCAGTGCAGAGGTAGGGAGGGAATTTCAGAGAGCAGCAGAGAGGAAGCGAGGGGGGAATGTTGGGGGGTGCAGCATGAGAGGTACCGAACTGGAGTCCCTGTCCGGGAGAGAGTAGAGGGGGCTTGCTGTTGTGGCATTTCCCCCTCCCCAACACCCCCCCCCCAAGTGTTCAATGAAGAAACTGAGGGTCAGAGAGAAGTGACTTTCTCAACATCACTCAGCTTGAAAGGGCCAGGAATGGGGTGCAGCCCATGACTGTTCTGGAGTCCGGCTCCCCGAGTTCATCACTGCTTCCTTCCCTCTTTGTCATTAGTGCTATTCTATTCTAGATCTTGGGCCATACCCTCCCCTATCTGGGAAGCAAGAGATGAGTCCCCTCTGGGCCTAGGGAAGGCTGGCCCCTCCTGAGAGGTAATCTAATGAGAGAGCTAAGTCCGTGGGCCTGGGTTGAGTCAGGGGCTTCAGGACTAAGGAGCTCTGAGGAGGAACATCAGGAAGGGAGCAAGCACCAGCCCGCCCCCCCACCCCTGGCTGCTCCAAGAAAGTCAAAGATGAGTTTGGGGCGGGTTGAGGGTGCCCCAGAGCTGGGGGCAAGGGAGCTCACACCAGCTAACAGACTCAGCCCTGGAGCCTGGAGGTTAAGTTCAGGACCTGAGAGAACAGCCAGATGAGCTCGTGTCAGAGGGGCTGGGAAGATCAGGCTAGAGGGATGTTTGGGGAGGAGCTAGAAGGGGTAAGACTTCCTCCTCTGGCAGCAGGGAGCCATGGAAGGCTTTAGAGGGAGGAGGGTGAGTGCTCAGACGGGCCCATCTCTGGGTTATACCGTCTTGCAGTCGACTGGCCATGTACCAGCTGAGCCAGAGCCAATGTCCTGCCAGCCCCAGTCTGTCATGACTCCTGTGGACATCACGACGCTGGGCCAGAGAGGGGCACTTCATTTCCTCCCAACACAAGGGGCTGCAGCAGAGAGCACCAGGGCTGGGGAGTCCGAGAAGAGCTGGGCTTGGATGCCAGCTCAGTAGCAGAATTGTGAGAAAATCACTCTATCGCCTCCAAGCCTCAGGTTTCCCAAAGCAGGCACCGTGCGAGGACCTGTCTCATTTATTTATTCAAAAAACCAGGCACGGAATGTCTAGTGTGTACTGGACCCCATGCTCCGTGCTCCCAGGATCAGGGGGAGGATGAAGCGCCTGCCACACAATAGGCCTGCAGAAAATGGACATCACCACTTTTCTGTGCCTGCAAGACTAACTACATACAGTTTCCTGTCAGAGGGGCTGGGAAGATCAGGCTCCCCCGCACCCTGCAAGACTAACTACATACAGTTTCCCAGGTACCGAGTGTGGACTTTAACCGGGTGCCCGAAAGGGAGAAAGGTTTGCAGGCAGGGTGGAGTGAGCAGAGGAATTCCTCTGTGGGGGCAGCCCACTCGGACCCCGGTCGGGGGCTGCACGGCTCAGCCAGCTGCAGTGCACGTCCCCGAGCCTCGAGCCTCGCACTCCACCTCAGGAGGCCTGGGGCATGCACGCGCCTGCAGCCCCAGGGCTCTTGAGCCTCTGAGGGCTCTATAGCACAGAAGTACGGGGAGAAACCACGCAGTGCCCACCCCGCTTCCCCCACCTCACCTTGGCAACAACAGTGTTTTGTGTAGCTGGCAGCAGGGGGGGAGCCAGCAGGCGTGCCAGGCTGCCCTTCGGAGGGAGCTGGGACTTGGGACTCTGGACACACGTGGGCTAGAGACCTGGCTCTACCGAACCCTGCTGGCCCAGGGCAAGACACCCGGCTTCGCTGAGGCTCAGTTTCCTCATTGGTGAAGTGGCGGTGATGACGTTACCCAAGGGGGTTTCAGAAGCACTTGCTTGTGAAACTCTTACCAGGGTCTGGCAGAGTCTTGCGTGGCAAATAAAAATAAGAGCTAATCTGCATATCACGTGGCAGGTGCGTGGTGACCTCCTAAGCGTTGGACCAGTGAGTACTCACTGTCGAGCCTCAGCCATCCTGTAGGTAGGTGTTGCTGTTATTATTATTTCTATTTTTAAGAGGAGGACAACGAAGAGCAGAGACTCGGTGACTTGTGCACGGTCACACAGCTAGGCCAAGTGTAGGCAAATGGGCCCCAGACCCACACTCGTGACCGCCAGCCCCGGCCCTCTGCGCCCCCCGCTCCCCTCCACACACACACACACACACACACACACACACACACCAGCGGAAACATGCCCACTGCTCTCACTGTGCCCTCCCCCTGCTCTGGTTCCCCTTCTGCCCTGCAGGTTCGGGCTGGCCCAATGAGACATAGCAGGGGGAGATCCGAGTAGAACCTTCTCGACCCACAGCTGCCTCGTGTCCTTCTCAGGCAGAGCTCTGCCGTCCACACCTGTCTCGTGCGTGGTGCGTCCCACCCCCAGGCACACAGACCACACACTGTGTTGGGGAGCCCCCTCGGTCACCCTTGCCAGACATTTCTGAATAATAATGAGCATAACAATAGTTCTCAGTCATGGAATCATTTTCCTAGAACTCAGTCAGGCACCTTATCCTCCAGCTAGACATTTAATCCTCCCAACAACTTGCAAAGTAGATGATTTTCTCCACTGTGCTGAAAATTAAGGCTCAAAAATGAAAGTGACTTGTCTGCGGTGAACATGGACTTGAATCCAGACCCAGGGCTTTGCCTCCAGCAACAACACAGTCTCTCTCTCTCACACACACACACACTCAAGCCAGACTTTCCACCCACCACACAGACACACAACTCGTGTCCCTACACGTGAGGCACGCGAGCCTCTCCCCAGCCCCCATGTTTACCAGGACAAGCTCCTTGCCCTCCCCCCAGCCTCTCCCCCACCCACTCGCTGGCTCCCTGATCTGGAACAAAACCACCTGGGACCAGCCAGCTACACTGACCTGCAGCCCTAAGTCTTTAGCTGGCTAATGGCGGGTCCCCGCAGCCCCCCACCCCTCGGCCTTGGGAACAGCTGCCTCCACTTAGATGCCAGCCCTCTTGCCTTTCCCCCTGGAGGGAACAAAAGAGACAGTCTGGGGGGAGGAAGGAGAAGCAAGGCGAGAGATCGAGAGATCGGAAGAGAGAGGGCAGGAGAAGAAAGAAGGGGTTCTGCACTTCGTACAAGCTTCATACAAGGAGTCCCAGGCTGCGTCAGCGCTCTGTCACCCCCCTGTAAAGTCAGGAGGAGGTCTCCTTGGCTCCTTCCAACTAGCCCACTCCTTTAGGTCCCCTCAGGGCCATGCTGGAGATAAGGGGGGCTGGTCTCCTGCCGTGCAGCTTTGGGTGATTCAACAGCTAGAAAATCTGCGGGTATCGAGTCTCCAATCTAGATACAAATTCCAGTTCCGTGACCTTCCCTGCGCAACCCTTTGTGCAAACAGGAAACAGGCCTCCCTTTGAGCAGACAGCCCCTGGTCTGGGGTGCGTGGCTTGGCAAACAGAACACCAGCTGGACTTCACGCCCACCCCGGCGCCGTTCAGCCTCGTCATTTCGGCCTTATGCGGCCGGTGCAGCCACCCTTGGCGGGCCTCTGCCTAGGCCCCCTGAACCTCAGTGTCTTCGTCTGTGAAACGGGGGTCACATCTGCTCCAGGATGTCAGGCAGGGACCTGTCGTTCTCCTTATGCCCAGGCGTGGCACAGAGGTGCTCAGTGTCCCGGTGTATAGGCGTGAGGGGCGAGCCGGAGGAAAGTCACTCTGCAAACTGCTCAGTGCCGTGCTAGGGAGAGGAATGATCACCTTTCACCTAGGTCAGGAGCACCAGGAGGACCAGGCTGGTCAGGGACCAAAAGGATGTGGGCTTAGCAGCTTGAAGGCAGGAAGGAGCATTAAACTGGGGACTTGGGGGGTTGGCTAAAATGCCCAGTACACTCGTGTGCACGCCTTTGGCAGTGTGCCACACACCTTCATCTCCACCACGTCAGTAAACGTGATAACAAGGGCTGTCACCTGCCCAGCCGCCACCTCCAAAACCGAGCCTCTCCCTGCTGCTCAAAAGTCCTCTTGCCCCTCCAGCCCTGCACACCACCTCCACTGGCCCACACCAGCATCAGAACCGAATCAACCACCTCCTTTGCCAGGCAGGCAGACAAAGGCCACGGGGACTTGTCCAAGGCCGCTAGGTAGATGCGCCGTGTAGCAGGATTCCAGGCCGGCTCTGACAGCTCTCAGGCTCTCCATCCCCTCCGTGTCATTATCCCCCTTCGGCGGGTGAGGAAACTGAGCCCAGGGAGGTTTGCCAATGCGACTGAGGCCCCCCGAAGGGTCCTCTCAGCATCCTGGGCCCCAACAGGGCATGTTTCGGGCGCCCTGCCTCCCTGGGTGGAGGGGGGGGCTTTCCTCCTGCCTGGAGGGGTCTGCTGGCTGGAGCCCTGCTCCACCGAGCAAGCAAGCCAGCGAGCGCCTTTGTCTTGTGGTACAATGCGCCCTTGCTTGGTGTTCAAGGCCTCCGTGGCCCCAGCCTGGCTGCACCCCCCAACCCCCACCCACGTTATCAGCACCGGGAAGCTGCGGCCGGAGCTGGCGGGGCCTCTCTGGGCCGCAGCCGCCGGAGACATGTGTTGGACACGGGCCTTTCAGGCCTGAAACCGCTGCACAAAGGCCTGGGAAGAAGGCGGAACAAAGGGCTTTTTCACGAGGCAACTGAAAAGCCGCAGATTAGCTCGCTCGTGCTGCGCAGACAGGGAGGGGCCGCTGCCCTCCCCCCAGATCTCTTCGGCAAGACATTTGCCCAGCTGGGCCTCGGCCGGCCTGCCCAGCCGCCAGCCTCCAAAACCGAGCCTCTCCCTGCTGCTCAAAAGCCCTCTTGCCCCTCCAGAATATGCTAAACTCCAAATCCTGGGCCCCGCGCTCCGAGCCCAGGCCCCTAACTCCACACCTACAGGTCCAGCCATTGTGCAGCGTTTGGCCTCTCTGAGTGCTCTCACCCTCGCGATTCCCGCTGCCCGGCCTTGACACCTTCTGCTCCATGCAGGCAAAATGTACCTTCTTTTCTCAAGCCCAGTTCTAGGGTCGCCCGTTATAGAAAGGTAAGAATTAAATAGCCAGAGAATGCTAGCTCTGTTCCAAGCACTTCGCCTACTTCCAACCCTTGCAAATTATCAGTCTCCTCCCCAGGCTCCCAGCAGAGAAAACCGAGGCTCAGAGACCCGGAGTTGCCTGGGCCACACGGCAGGGCACAGTGCTAGCTAGATCCCTTTCACTCCTGTGGAAAGTTTCTCGGCCCTGGGTCTCGCTGGCAGGTGGTACCTGTTAGGGTGGGGGGGGGTCAGGACAAAGGCTCACCGGGCGCCTGGGCACCTTCAATCAGCCCCGCCCTACCTCCCGCAGTTACGCCATCGACCGCGACTCTGATCTGGACCAGATCTTTGACATCGATGCAGACACAGGCGCCATCGTGACGGGCAAGGGGCTGGACCGCGAGAC
>NW_004567123.1:28898258-28911201 GCF_000260355.1 Condylura cristata | reverse complement strand
CCCACTGACCCTCCCACAGCTGGTGCAGCTGAGGAGCAGGAGCTGGGGAGCAGGAGGAAGAGGGAGGCCCAGAGACATGAGGTCCAGATAGTGAGGCCATGGAGGTGAGAAGCAAGAAACAGGGGTCCACGTTGCCCAGGAGCGGGGAGAGGGCAGTTCCGGGGTCCTCTCGGCGACCACAGCCACGCTGCCCAGCCCTGCTTGCCCAGCCCGCACCCCGCCAGCTCAGGGTCTGCAGCCCGGAGGCGCCCACAAGGAGCCAGCACAGGACTACTCAGTCTCCGAGACACACACTGGCCTCCGCACACCTGGCCCCAAGCCCTCCTGCCCCCGCCAGCCCACCTGCCGCCTTCCTCCTCCGCCAGGCTGGCGCCCTCCCACTTAGCAGACCCACCGGCCCATTCCGGCCGAGGAAGTCCCTAGGCTGAAGTTCCCTTCGTCTCTTTCAACTTCAGTTTAAAAGAAAATACAAAGCTGGCTGAAACCTCAGTGCCTGCTGCTCGCGAGCCTTTGAATCCACTCCTCCACCGCATGAAAGGGAGATAACAGAGGTGGCTGGAGAGGAAGTGGCGGCTGGACTCGGGGGAAGAGTGCTCCCCCCTGCCCCCCTGAACCTGGTCCCCGTGCAGGCAGGGGAGTGGCCTGTAGCTGCTGGGCAAAGAGGCCTCCTCCCTCTGCCCACAGAACATCTCCCCCACCAGGCTGTCATGCAGCTAGCAAGTCTCTCTCGGGTTAAGCATTGTGCTTCTGCCCAGTGGGCCCGTTCCAGAAAATCGCTCGAGCTGCATACCAAGTCTGCAACACTGCCACTTCACAGGAGAAAGAATGTGGGGGACACTGTCCCCCACCAGCCTTGTATGGTGTTCCCATGTTCTGGGCCAGATGCTCTTACTGAGTCATGATAAGAAATGGGTCAGCACCCATTTTACTGAAGGGAAAACCAAGGCTCGGAGAGTTAGCAGCTTGCACGGCACCCCTGGGTGACTCGACTCCCGTTTCTACCCTCCCTGCTCCTTTGAGCCCCACCCCATCCACAGGCCGGCCCCCAGGAGTGGCCCCCGCAGTGTGGGTGTGTGCGGAGAGACTGTCTGAAGAGGGCTGGCTGCTCCCCTATCTGAGCTGCAGTTCACACTCGGCCCAGCCTCACCTGGGTGCTAATCAACGGGAAAAATTAACGATGCCCACTTCACAGCGCTGTGGGAGGGTCAGTGGGGAATATGCCTGGCGAGAACCTAGCCCGGTACTTAATAAGTGCTCAGTTATTGGTATCTCTTGGTCTCGACACTGGGCACTTGACTTCAGCACCTTCTCTGTGCCTGGCTTGTTCCGGCACTGAAGTCACTGAATCTTCCCACCTGAACAGGGACTTCTGCCCCATGCGTGGGCAAGGACATCGAGGCTAGGACAGGGACATTGACTTGCCACAGCCCATGCCCATCTGACTCCAGATCCGGGCAAGTTATTGTCAATAACTGTCCTGCAAGTTATTGTCTTGGTAGCAGGCATAAGGCCAGGGGTGTTCCAAATCACCCACCCTCTCCTGCTTCTTGGCATCTTCCTGAGACAAGGGCAGAATTAACGTCCCCGCTTTGCAGGGGAGGAAACAGGCTCTGGGCGGATGGGCCATGGTCCCGAGGCCACGGAGCAAGCCCAGGCAGAATCAGGGCTCCGACCCCACCTCCCGCCCGCCCCGGCGGCCAGTCCAAGTCCCCAGTGCAGCGCCTGTGCGTGCCCTCTGGCTTCCCCAGAAACAGGGGGCACTCATGGGGTCACATAGCAGGCCTGCCTGCTCTGGGTGTAACAAACATGAGGTGACAAGAATCAGAGGGGAAATATTTATACACAGCGGGGAGGTTTGCGAGCACCTTCGAGAATGTCGTGCTCAGCCGGGAGCCGCCGCCTGTCATCCTGGATTACCTCAAAGACTCTGGAGCCACTTAGTATGCCGGCTCCCCTCTCCCCGAACTTCTGAGTCATCCATTCTGCCCATGCAGACGCTCCTTCCACTGACATTATCTTTAACGTTTTGTAATCATGAAATATTAATGACCAATATTGAATTTAAAGTACAATTTGTGTCTGAATCTTTCGGTGGAAAGGGCAGTTGTAAAGGGACAGTCTTCAAAGAGACGGGGGACTTGGAAGCCAGCCGGCTGCACCAGTATGCTCTTCCAGGGTTGTCACCCCCTAAGCTGGTCTGGAGGGGGGCTAGCTAGCTGCCCAGCCAGCAAAGAGTTAACCCCATTAGCTGGAAGCTTTGCATCTGGGTCACCCCAGGCCAAGTGGCCTTACAGCACCCTGATTTTTCCGTGATATCACTGAGCACGCTCTGTGTCTGCATGCATTTGCGTATTTAGTTCGTCGCTCCCTTCCCCAGGAAACCGTAGCTGCGAGGGAGGCAGGGGTCTGTGTGAGCAGCGCCCACCCCACATTCGGCGCACAGTAGGCGTGTATGCATAGGTGAGTGGCCTGGCAGGCTGGCGTGATGGAGGACCGGGTGGAGGCGCTCGGTACCTGCCAGTGGGAGTTGGGACAGCTCACACCGCCTCTTACTGTCTTAGTTTTCGCATCTGTAAAATGGTCCGTGCTGGATGGCTGTAAGGGTCGTAGCGATTAATAACGGCAGCTTCCATTTATTTGACGCATACGCTCTGCCAGACGTCACGCTGAATACTTTCTATCCTGCTGACCGCTGTATACACAGCATCCCTGTTGGGTCCCACAGTGGTCGGAGGCCCAGGGGCCCCTGTTCACGGCTGGGGAGAAGGTGCTGGAGGTGATGGGCTCGAGCCCCCAGCCCATTTCCTGCCCGGGGAGACTGAGCCAAGGAAGGGAAGCAAGCTGCCCAGTCCAGGGCTCCCTAGGAGGACACCAAAGGGGACTGAGGAGGCAGGAGGAAGGAGCAGGGATGGGAGTGAGGGGCGTCAGTGGGATGGGAGCTGCAGAATGCTCAGAAGGACACCTTGTGCTTACCCTCAGCCAGTGGTTTTATGGGGGCCTCTTGTCACCCATTTACCTGGGATGGAGGCTGGGAGGGCTGGTGGCAATCTGGGAGCTGGAGACTGGGATCTGGTGGTCCTCCAGGGGCTGGGGGGTAGGATCTGGCGGTAACATGGCTGCTGGGGACTGGGGTCTGATGGTAGTCGAGGCTGCTGATCTTGGGAGCGCAGGGAAAGAGGCTTGGCAACAGTCAGCGACAGCACAGACAGGAAGTAAAGAGACCCAGAGACATGGGAGGGTCAGGGCAGAACTTGCCCACCCAGGGGGAAGAGCAGGACGCCTTCCCAGAGGGGGACATCTGAGCCGGGTCTCGAGGCCGGAGGGAAGGAGGTTTGGGTGTCCCCGGTAGATGCACCATAGACCTGCAGCCTGGAAGTCTCCTGCCCATGCTGAGACTAGAGCGTGAGTGTGGCCCGAGGTGGGGTGAGCTGGCAGAAGGGCGTCCCCTGAGGCGGCAGCTTTCTCTGGAGGCCACAGCGAGCCCACACAGGTCCCCAAGCAGAAGAGTGACATGGAAAGACCTGCAGACCCCGTATTCAGTCAGGTCCTCGGGGGGAGGTGGTCCGGCCTGGGGCCAGGGAGTGGACGGTGACTCAGGCTCAGACTGCTGGGTGTGCTGCCAGCTGAGGACAGCCCACAGGAAGCGACCTGAGGCCGGGGAAGAGTCTCAGCGCAGCCCCCCATGGAAGGGGTGCCTGGGGAGGCGGTGAGCTCCCCATCGCCAAGGTGTGTCACTCAGACCTGGACTCCCCTGGGACGGGGTTACCCCGAGAACCTGTACCACCTGAGGACTTAACACTGATGGAACAGAGAATCGGCGATGTCCATGAGTCTAGCACACCCTGGAACATCAGAACCAGCTCAGCTCTAGGAAAGAAAACTTCCTCCCACACTCCTGACTCCCAGATCCCTACTTCAGCCAGAAGTCCTCCCCCCTCTTGGAGGACTGAATGTCCCTCCTCCAAGGTCAAAGCCGCCAGTCTCCGGTGAAAGTCCGGCAGACCATCAAGGTCCCCAAGAAAGAGAAGGGGGCAGCACCGAAACCCCACTCCTACCGCAGGTGAGCAAGGACAGGGCAGTGTGAGGTGTCTACTCCTGACAGGCCTGCACCAACTCCCGGCCTGTGCACCCCGCCCCTCGCTGTCCTGCCTGCTTGTCTTGGCCGGCTGGTAATTGGGATGATAAATCTTCCTGCCCAGCTGGCCAGCTCTAATCAGAGCCTGGTGTTTGGATGCAATTTAATTCCCTTGGGAGAGGGAGGGGCGGGGGGGCAGCGGAAAAGAGGGTCCGGCTCGGCTGCCCCCACCACTGTGAGCAGGAAGGAGGACCTTTGAGCTGTCTCTTCTCCTGGCAGCCTCCCCCCGCACCCCCCACTTTTGCACCCCCTCTCTCCTGGGCTTCCTTCTCAGTGACAGCCAAGGCGAACTTGAGAGTCCAACTCCGTTTGTTTTACTGGTGAGAAAACCTTGGTCCAGAGAGAGAGGCAGGGACAGGGCCCCCCAGCTGGACTGCTCCTAGATGGAAGGTGCACCCCACAGAATGAGTGCACCCACGAGGCCGTGGGCTCCCCCCAGCGCTCCCCCCGCCCTCTCCATGGTCAGGGATGCTGTGGGCCATGAAACCCTCTCCTCTGACTAGCACCAAGCGTGAGTGGCTGGGATACAGCAGTAAACCAAGGAAAGGGGCGTGCTCTTTGCTTCTGGTGGGGGAGCCCAGCAAGGAGCAGGCTAAGGTGGGGGACACTGGGATGGGGAGAAATAAGCAGGACGGGAGTGCCTGGTGGGATGGCAAGGGGCAAATTTAAATAAGGCCCCCAAGGAGTCTCTCTGAGAAGGCTCTGGGCGAGCCCGAAGGAGGGAAAGGAGCAGACAAAGAGCCCTGCCGAAGGGAAAGGGGTGAGGGATGAGGCAAGGTCCCACAGAGGACATTGGGGGGCGAGGGGGCCTTGTGGCAAGTGCCACTTAGGCGTATCCTTTGATTACCCAGGACAGAGGGCAATCAAGGAAAGCTTCCTGGAGGAGGAGGGAACGTTTGTAGGACTCTGGTAGCTAATGACAGCAAGGAAGGCATACCATCTGCTGGCTAGAAATTCTTTTTGGAACCAGATCCAGGGTGGAATCCTAGCCCCAGTGATTACTCCAGGTAAGGCCTTGAGCAGGGCCTTTACCTTTCTGAGCTGGTTTCCTCATCAGCAAATGAGCAATACTACTTTTCACGACCTCCCATAATGGTAGGCAGGATGAGGCAGGTGCTTAGCAATGTCCTTCTGGAAAGAGCAATTTCCGAGGAGTGCCCTAACAGGGTCACCAGGCCAGGCCCCTCCCCCTCTTCTCTTTGCACTGACCCCAGCCCAAAAGACCCAATTTGGACTGGATACCAAGTGCATAACTTCCAGAGGCTGGGTCTTTCTTATTTACAAGGGATCCAAGTCTCATCTACAGTCTCCGCTACCACCCCAGGGCCTTTGCACATGCTATTCCTCTTCCCTTTCCCTCTACCTGACTGCTTCCTAGTTGGATCTCAGCCTAAAGGCCTCTTCCTCCAGGGAGAACACCCCTGCACCCCACCGGGGTCGGACTCCCTGAGCCATGCTCTCACAGCTCCTGAACCTTTTTCTCTCAAATATTATCACAGGCTGGAGTAATGCCTATCCCTTCTTAGATCAAGAAACCATGCTGATCGTATTCATTGTTGCGCCCTTGGTATACAAAGGAAGTGCTCAATCCGTAATTGTCAGCAAAACCCAGAAATCTCAGTTCCAAACTGCTCGGCCCAACCCCATCTGTTACGGAGAAGAGGCTCCGCAGCCTGGCCACCTGCACAGCCGTCCTCTCGCCCCAAATCTGTCCCCTCCCAAGGCACCCACTGAGCTGCCCTGCCTTCTCGGCCCCCAGGGTCCCCAGGACTTCACCTGACACCACCCCCATGAACGGTGAGCCCGCTCAGGGAGGAAGCATCCGGCCGAAGCACGTTTAATTTTAATTTAGGAATCGGTTAAGGCTGTAGGCCGGCTCAACGCTGGGCTGTCAATCAGCCTTCCTCAAGGCTGCATCAATTAGTTTAAAAATATTGAATGTAATTTTGCCTGACACAACATATTGCAGCTACTGCAAAATATAATTTATTTTAGAAGAAGAAATAATTAAACTAATTTGCATGTCAGTCAGCTGAACTGAGAAGCCAAGGGGGGAGAGACCTATGGGGGCCACGGCCCTGGAGAGGGCACCTGTCGCAGGGAGGTCAGCTGGGCCTGGGTCAGAGAGGCAGGAGGGCCCTGGCTTCGCGTGTCGGCAGGGACACGTCTTAGAATGAGGGGGCCTACGGGTCCCCCCTTCTGCCAGTGACCTGCCTGTGACTTCGAGCCAAGTCTTGCCCTTCTCTCAGCCTCAGTTTCCTCATCTACAAAATGGGTTTAGCATTAGCTCCTTTATGGGCTGTGTTGAGAGTCAACTTAAGCCATGGGTAAGAAAGTTTGCTATAAATTGGCCAGGCCTGCTCAGAGGTGACAATTAATTATTGAGCAATTTCTTGTTTTACACCAGAAACATTTAAGATGGTAAAATTGGGACTTATTATAAATGATGCTAAGTCCTTCCAGAAAGGAAGGGCTTTGGGGAAGCCAAGCAGGCATGAGACCTCAGGTTAGACACCCCGCACCTCCTGCCAGTCACCTGCACCGCTGGCCACACCTCAGATTCCTGGAGCTGTTAGGATCAGTGACTCAGCTCCAGCCATGGCCTGCTGAAAGGCCTCCAGGTTGTTCTTATGTGCAGCCAGCCGGAGACCCACCAGCCTGCGCCTGAGACACTGGATGCTGACTTAGGGCTGGCCCACCCCCGGGGGACTTCCAGACAGCCCCCAACTCACGGGTCCCTGGGATGAGGTCTGTAGGTGGCAGCTTAGAGGCAGACACACCTCCCTAGAGCTGACGCTCCTGCCCCACCTCCTCCCCCCACCTCCCCTGCACAGACCAAGACCCCTACTCTTGCCAAAGCATTTCCCAGGGTCAACATTTCGCAAGACAAAGTAGGGGGCAGTCACAAAATGAGAACGATGTGAGAAGGGGAGGTGTCCACTCACCTGACTGGGGTAAACATTTTGAAATATCTGTGTAAGCCCCTACACCCCGCATTGTTCTATGTCCAGCATCGTGTTTCACTAAAGCTCCGGATGGAGGTCGGGAGGGAGCAAAGGAATTTGCATGGGCCAGCAGAGCCCAAAGGATTGGGGCAAAATGGGGTCTCAGCGGCGTGTGCCCAGTGCCCAGCCGGAACTGTCCTGTCCTGCGGGCGGGCTGGGCCCTCCGCCTCTCCCTCCTGCGCCCGCCCGCCCCTCTGCAGGGAGGGTGCCCAGGAAGGGGCTCAGACCCTCCTGCCCACCTCCCCTCCCTCTGCTTCAGTGGGAAGCGAGTGCCCGCTCCTGGTGGTAGGCCTCCCTCTCTCCTCCCCCCCGAAATCACCCACCATCTGTCTGTTTAAGCTCTTAGGCAACGTGCTCTTAAAAATAACGGCTCACCCGGCATTCCCAGTCACGACTCCCATCGCTCGCCCCCGGAAAAGCCCCCTGTAATCGCTGAAGCGGCAGATCTGGGTGAGCTGAGAAGATAAGGTGCCCCTGGCTGTGGGGAGCTCCAGAGAGGGGTCGGGGTCGGAGTTAATTAAGGACTCACCCCACCCTTCCCCTGATCCCCAGGAGGTGGCCACACCTGCCTCCCAATCTCCATTTCTTCCTTTATCTGCATGCCAGCAGCTGCAGTCTGCATTCAGTGGGTCCCTGAGATCAGAGGAGGAGGCAGGCCAGCCCTACCCTCCTCCGAAACTCACAGGCTGCCTGGAAGCTTCCAGGATGCCCCCAGGTAGCACCCCCACCCACCCACAGCCCTGCCCGGAGACCCAGCCCCTGCTGGGAAGAAGGTCATTTCCTCTCCCATGGGAGACCTTGAGTTCTCTGCAGGTGGAGCAGGTCAGTCATGGCTAAGGTAGCTGACAGTGGGCACGAATGAATGCTCAGATGTGGGGGCCAATATTTGGGGTGCTTCTCAGAAAGGATAGGCCAGGAAGAGGTACCGTAATATCTTGGAGTCACATAATATCACTGCTGAAAGGACCCTTCAAGATACCTGTGTTTTCTACAGTTTTAAGTGACTGATGGATATTAACCAGCCTGTTACTTGTAGCCCCATTTTGCAGGTGAGAAAACTGAGGCCTCTGAAGAGAGGTCAAATAACCTGGCATAGAACACACAGCTACTGAGCAGCAGAGGTGAGACCAGAACCACTTGGTTCTGGAGGCCTTGCTCACACTCACTAAGCTCTGTTCATTTTCAGGTGTGGAAACTGATATCAGTGGGAGAAAGGTCTTTCCTAGGGTCAAGCACAAGTCAAGGACAGAGCCAAGCCTGGCGTTCAAGCTTCCTTCCATCTAAATCTTTCCAGGCTTCATTCCTTCGTTCAACACACGCACTGAAACCTACGTATCCCACAATGCTGGGGACCGAGAGAGAAGCGAGGCCTTGACCTCAGAATCTCACAATAGAAGAGTGGCAACCTCACAGTTTTTGCTAAGAACCTAGTCCCGCCCTTCAGGGATCAGATCTTAAAAAAACACAGGCTTTGGAGTTCAGTTGCCAGCTGACCAATTGAAACTTTTCCATGTTTTAGTCTCTCTGCTGCAATATGGGGATATAAATTGTACCAAAGCATGGGATTTCTGCAAGCATACTTGAAATAATGGATGCTCCAGGCGCACTCTCTGCTCTCTGCAGTGAGGCCATATTGATGAGTGTTGCTGGTGATGTTGATGGGGGTGATGATGGGGGTGGGGGTAATGGTAGTAGCATTGGGGCTGATCGTGGCAGAAATGATGATATTGGTGATGGGTGGGAGCGGTGGTTGCCTTGGAGATTGTGATGATGGCAGGGCTGATGGAGGTGGTCCCGGTGGGCAGGGTGGGGGAGGTGCTAATGCTAATGGTGATGGTGGTGATGCTGATGAAGACAGCGATGGTGGCACCACTGATGTTAACGGTGGAAGCGGTATGATCAATGATGGTGACAGTGAAGGCAGTGATGGAGGTGAGGGTGGTGGCATTGGTGATGGCAGTGGACTGGTCCTGGGGGTTATGGTGGTAGAGGTTGTGGTGATGATGCCAAAGGTGCTAATGCCCATGGCAATGGTGGCAATGGCAGTAGTGACAGTAACAGTGACTGTTTCCCTGGTGGCACAAGGGGTTAAAGCGCAGCCCTACGAAGCTGGCCGCAGCCGCTTCCATGTGAGTTCGATCCACGGCCAAGGAGGTGGCCCACATGGCCTGGCAGACCTCTCCTGACCCACTGGTCCCCTCAGCAGTGGACTTCCTCGGTCGGCCTGTTCTGCTCCGCACTCTGTCTCTGGGGAATCCTCTCACCGGCCCTGCACCTCTGGCCTGTACCCCAGTTCTGTCTGCATACATAAATAAATCTTTAAAGAAAAACAACAGTGCCGATTCCAGTGACAATCCAGCAGAGGTGGTGGTAGCCATGGTGGTGACGATGGCTATGGGGAGGGTGCCGCACCCCTGCGAGCATCCTCTGTTCTGGTCTTAGTATCAGTTTCATGAACCCACAGGTCTCTCAGTGGGGCCCCACTGTGTGATCTTATCCTGGTAGCGGACCTTATCCTAGCTCTCACGCCGGGGAGTCCTCACCTGCCTCCTGTGCTCCTATTGCAGACAATCACGCCCAGCTCTCCCGGGCCTCCCTAAGGATCCGAATCCTGGATGTGAATGACAACCCCCCGGAGCTGGCTACCCCCTACGAGGCAGCTGTGTGTGAGGATGCCAAGCCAGGCCAGGTACCCCTGGGGCTGGGGGCTGGGGGCGGCAGCCAGGATGGGCCAGGGTGCCCACCACCTAGGCCCAGAGGGGGTCAGCCTCACCATCAGCTCCCTGCTCCCCCTTCAGCTCATCCAGACCATCAGCGTGGTGGACAGAGACGAGCCCCAAGGTGGGCACCGCTTCTATTTCCGCCTGGTGCCTGAAGCTCCCAGCAACCCTCATTTCTCTCTACTTGACATCCAAGGTGAGCTTCTCCGGAACCACCAAGGCCTACATGCATGGAGGGAGGGGCCTGGCCTCCCTGGTTCCCTTCCCACATTACAGATGGAGACACTGAGGCGCCAGGGGGCCAGGGTTAGGTCCACAATCACGCAGAACGTCTGGGCCAAGCCGGAGCTGTCACCCAGCCTCTGGCCAAACTGAAGGGCTGGCTGGGGGGAGAGGGGGGCTTGGCAGAGGGGAGGCAGCTGGGCAGCCCAAGGGGGGAGAACAGTAAGTGGAAAGATACAGAGAGGAGGAATGCGGGAGACGCACTGAGGTAGAAAGAGCCCTGACGCCAGCCTGTGCACACACTCCTGCCCTTCACGTTAAAATAGATTATCCCACTGAGATGGAAAAATGCACAAAAATATGTAAAAATAAACAAATAAAAAAATACTGTTAGTGAAGAAAAAAAGAGCTTTATCCCCTTGTATCCTCCCAGCCACCCTGCGGTGAGTTTCTCACCCCTCCCCCATTTTGCAGGTAATAAAACAGGTGACCAGAACCTGCAAAATGAAAACGAGGCCAAGGCACCTGCCTGGGTCATATGGGGAGCCAGCCTGCCCTGCACCAGGCCTCAGTTTCCTCCCCTGGAAAGGAGCTACCAGGCCTGCCACAGCAGGGGGCCAGCTCCGCCCCCTCACCCCCCACCCCTGCCCTGGGGCCACTACAGTGCACTGTTAACTCCTTGAGTGTCATTTTTCTCATTCAGTGACTATTTCTTGAGCATTTTTGAAACACGGTGCCTATATGATACAGTGGCAAACGGGAAGGAAGCCCTGCCCTGGGGCGTTGGCATTCTAGTGAGGGAACACAGAAATGAAACAAATAAATATGTTGAGGATGATAGTGGGGGGGGGACGTAATGCAGTGTCCGTAAGTCCTGACTATTTTGCTCAGGGCTGGACCCAGGGTACCTAAGCAGTGCCTGGCACGTAGTAGGTGTTCAATAAATTGTGTTAAAAGAAGCAGTAAAAAATAAATTAGGGTAAGAATAGGAGCTATTTAAATGAAGTGGCCTGGGAAGTCCTCTCCAAAGGAAGGGTATAAGGAAAATGAGGGGGTGAGCCCTGTCCAAGAGGAAGGAAGAGCAAGGATCAAGGCCTTTCTGGGGTGCAGGCCCAGGCATCCAGCGATCTTGGCCCAGCTTGCTGGAGTGAGGGAGCAACAGGACACTTGGCCTGAGGCAGGAGGGCCCGAGCCTGTGAGCCTGCCTGTGGCTGCTTCTGCCCTAGAGCAGGTCTGGGATGGCCCTAAGACTCACTCCCCTCCCCTCCCCTCAGGATGGAGAGACCCCTGGGGGTCTCAGAAGCCAGGCCCATTGTCTTTCCAGGATCCATATTAAAATATTTACTCTGATAACCAACCAGGACACCCAGGAGACTCCCAGGGCTCTGCTTGCCAGCTTTAACCCCTTCGAGTCTTGATTATCTACTTGGGGGAAGACTGAGGCAGCAGGGGAGGACTTGGGGGGCTCAGATTCATGGCGGTTTAAACCTCTTTGGAACAGTTTCAATATTTTAAGCACTGAGAAGGTCCTGTCTGTGCAGGAAGGCCTCTGCACCCTGAGTTGGCCCCTGGAGACACAGCTAGCCTAGCTAAGCTCACCGAGGCACAGATGTTTCCAGCGTAAGGGCCCTAAACTGTGAGCTGAGGTGAGCGCAGCCAGAGAGGCTCCTGCCCCAGCCCCCAGCCCCTTCTCACAACATGCCAGCCCCCTCCTCCTCACCATATAAATATCCTGGTGACAAACGGCTAGCCCGATCCATCTGTTTCTTTGTAAAATTTGTAGCCAGTTTGGAAACGTGATTTATAAATATTGCTTTTGCAGCCAGGGATTGACACTGATGTATGTTGGGACAGATGGATGGATGCAGCGCTGGGCGCAGATCCTGCTTGGGAGGGTGGGGTAGGGGTCTGGGGAGCCAGTGGTCTCCCCAACCGTGGCCAGCTGCTACCCAGGAGGGCAGCTTAGGAGACTGAGAGATGATGCCCAGGGATGCCCTTTTATGGGCTGGAGGAGTGGCGGGGGGCAGCGCTCACAACATATGGCTCCATGGCCAAAGACAGCAACCCTGAGAAACAAACATGCCGCTCCTCTCCTCTGCCCCTGCTTGGGAATTGAGGCTGAGCCAGAGGCAGCCACTCATTTTTCATCCTGTCTACTTCTCTGTGTCTCCACCACTACTGTTATCTCACATCTAAAACACACAGTAACTTCCTATCTGGTCTCACACACCCACTCTTGTATTTCAGATTAGCGTCTCGTCTGCAGAGTAGAGGCTCAGCGAGGACAGGAACCAAGTCTGTCCTGCTCCAAGTCTGTCCTGCTCGCGGCCACATCCTCAGGGTTAGAACAGTCCTGGCCTGCAGCGGGGGTTCAGTTAGTATCACCTGTTAAATGGGTGGATGTTATGTCCCCAAGCCCCTTACAATGGCCTCTAAGACTTTCTGTGATGAGGCCCTGCCTCCCCTTCCAGTCTTGTCTTAGTATACTCTAGCCACCACCCTCAGCCCTCCAGCCACAGAGGACTGCTTCAGTTCCTTGAGTGGCTTGTGCTTCTTTCAACCTCAGGACCTTTGCTTAGGCTGTTTGTGCTCCTTGAACTCACTGTTCAGGGCGGAGCAGTAATATCACTTCTAAGAAAGACTCCTTGACCTTCAAAAGTGGGTCAGGTCTTCTGTGGGGTGCTCTTCTATACTTTTCCTTCACCATGGTTTGAAATTGTGGGCTAAAATGTGGGTTAGCTTGATTCACCCATTGATGATGGATGGGTGGAGGATAGATGGGTGGGTGGGTGAGTGGGTGGGAGGATGGATGAATGGCTGGGTGGATGGATGGATGGATGGATGGATGGATGGATGGATGG
>NW_004567123.1:28890684-28898081 GCF_000260355.1 Condylura cristata | reverse complement strand
TGGGGGGGTAGATGGGAAAGGTAGCTTTGCTACCAAATTTACTGAATAAATTCAGAGAAATCATTTCTCTCTGAGCATCACCTTCCATATATATAAAACAAGGATGATGACACAACTCTCAGTAGTTGTGAGGATTAAACATTCCAAGTGTCTAAAATAGCCACCCAGGCCTGGATGCATACAGCGCACCCAGTGGGTACCAAGGAGCCCCACACACTCCCTCTCCCCCCACCTTGTTCTTGAGTGTCCTTTCTCCCCCACGGGAAGCCAGATGTTTACAAAGCTGGAGCTGACCGACCCTAGGGACAGGAGGGTTGGAGTTCAAGCCAGACGTTGAGGAGCTGGTCTGGGACCACCAGTTACCCCAATAGTTGTGGCTCCCGTGAGCATCATTCTTCAAGGCTGGCCCAGTGCCAGGGAAGAGACAGGCTCACACTGACTTAAAGCAACGTGACAAGTGCTCTAACAGAAGTGTGCCTGGCACCGGCACAGTCAGAGCAGGGAAGAAGGAGCCATAAATCCTTCCTTCCCAGGGAAGCGGAGAAAGGAGGCCGCAGAAAAGAGGTGACATTTAGCTGGAGTATGACAGATGAGGAATTTGCCCAGGCAGGAAGGTGGAGCGGGTGTTCCAGATAGCGGGAACTTCGGGAATCGAGGCAGGGCAGCCCAGACCCAGAGCAGCAAAGGGGGCGGGGTGCTGCGTGAAAAACGTCACCACAGGCCTTTATTGAGCGTTCCTACATGCCAGGACTGCCAGGGGTTGTGCAAGAATTATACCATGTCCTCCTCACACCAGCTCGATTCTATCTTCCTCGGTTGCAGATGAGGAACGTGAGGTCCAGAGAAATGAAATTCCCAAGCTAGGAAATGATCAGCTCAGCACTGTTTTTTTAACATGTTTATGATGGAAATGTTCACATGTGTGTAAAGAGTAGATAGAATAATACAGTGAACCCTGTGTCCGGCTTGAACCCGTGGGGAGTCTTGTTGCACCTGGATTTCTGGTTCACTTCACAGAGGCGCCCGAGGTCACAGCTGAGCCTTCCTGGGACTCTTGCCTGCATTGTGTCCATGGTGGGGAAGGCGGGACAGGGACCCTGACTGGGACTGCGGAGGAGAGGCTAGGTCATGGGGATGGGGAGGAGACCCAAGCTGTCTAGGCCTGAGGTCAGAGAGAGCAGCCTGATGGCCTTGAGGGCAGGAAGGACTCAGGGGTGAGGACCAGGAGAAGGCAGGGTCCTCTTTTGTGGAGTTGACTGGATAGGGGCCTGGACTCTGAGGACAGCACTGCATTGGCAGCCTGGCTGGGAAGAGCCATCAGAGTGACCAAGGGCTAGGGATGGCCTCAGCTTCCCAGGAGAGGTGTGGAAGAGGCGGGGCGAGGGAAGGAGCCGAGGAGGGAGGCACCATCTACCCGCTGAGCCCATAGCCAGAGGCCAGATGCTGACCTGGGTCCCCCTGCCCCCTCCAGCTCACAGCAGCGCATTGAATGGTGGTGTTCCTGTTCTAGCTGTGCACATGTGCTAAAGAGGCACTGGGGAGACCTTGGTCCTCTGGGATCCCCGAGTAAGGTCCTGGGGGCTTGCCCCTACCCTCCAGGCTCAGCCTCTTAGAGAAAGACTCCCAACAGAAAGCTCCCTCAGCCAGGGGCAGTTGCTGGCCAGCCCCCCCAAATCACCCCGGGAGGCCTGGGACTTGTCAGGGTGGAGCCAGCCTCAGCCCAAGGACCCCAGGGTCAAGAGGCATCGGGCAGCCGAGGCAGAGTCTGGAACAAAAGCAAGCTGTGGGGACAATAACTGAAAAAACTGACAGAGCCAGGGACAGGACCTTGGCCCAGCTGGAGACAGAATCCTGGGCTAGCTGGGGACAGGACCTTGGCATAGCCGGGGACAAAGTGTGGGAATAGCTGAAAACGGAATCTTGAAAGACAGCTGGGAATAGAATATTGGGACAGCTAAGGACAAAAGTGTGGGCTATGTGGCTGGGGACAGAATCTTCGGACAGCTGGGGGCAGAATTTTGGGAAATCAGGGACACGAGACTCAGGGTGCAGCCAGGAGACAGCAGCTTGGGGCTTTGGGAGGCAAACCCCAAGGGGGGGTCAGGAGGGGCAGAGACGGGGACCCCAGCCCGGAGTCACACGCCGCCCCCTTTTTTGGAACAGACAACACGGCCGCGGTGCACACACAGCACCTGGGGTTCAACCGGCAGGAGCAGGACGTGTTCCTGCTGCCCATCCTGGTGGTGGACAGCGGGCCGCCCACGCTGAGCAGCACGGGCACGCTCACCATCCGCATCTGTGGCTGCGACAGCTCGGGCGCCATCCAGTCCTGCAACACCACGGCCTTCGTCATGGCCGCCTCCCTCAGCCCTGGAGCGCTCATCGCCCTCCTGGTCTGCGTCCTCATCCTGGTCGGTGAGTCGGTCGAGGCTGCCCACCCCTGCGGCTCTCATCCTGGGGTCCGGGTTGCCCTCCCCGGTAGCCCCAAGGGGCCTCAGTTCCCCTCTCTGTTCCAGGAAGCTCTGGTCTGTTGGGTGCTCTCCAGGTCCTAGGTATGAAAAGTCTAAACACAGAGCAGCCCCCCACCAACTCCAGGGGGTAGGAACCCCCACTGGGGACTGTCGCTGCTGGCCCATCCGCCACACAACCAGACACTTCTTAATCTGTAAAAACCAAGCATTTAAATTTTTTCTTGTAGCTTTTGTCCCATCTGATTCCTGGGTAGGACTTCTGGTGAACCTCATAGACGTCTACTCAGCCGTATCAGCCCCATTTTTCAGATGAGCAAACTGAGGCCCAGAGAGGTCAAGTGACTTGCATGAGGACACACCGCTAGTCTTCTGAAGGACTCTGCTCCTTTTAATACCCATCTGCTGTGTATCGACACAAAAGGCAAAACCTGGGGGCAACTGAAACAAAGTCTTAAGGTTTGTTTGGAGGCAAAAATCCACCCTGTATCAGTTCCACCTACGGCCAGTTGAATTTCCAAGGCTCCCAGTGAAGAGGTCCAGTTACGGACAGCAAACGGGCTGGAGAGGCCCTGCCACCTCTCACTGGCTCGTGTGGTCCATGCTGCTGATCTTCAGGGCACAGCCGAGCTAAAGCACTCAGGGGAGGTCCGAATGCAGATACGAGCTGAGCTCAGTTCCCTGTTGTTGACCCGGCCCCCTCGCTGTTGACCACCGATGCAGACACGGCCCACCAGCTGCCCGCACAGGACCTGCCCGTGGCCCAGCCCCCTCCGCAGGTCCCCCCCAAAGCCCTGGGCAGACTCCTCCATAGTTGAGAAGCCCAGGCCCCCTTCATTTCCCACCCCAGCCCATGGCTCAGAAACCCTTTTTCCAGAGGGTGCACTTTACAGCGGTTTCATTTTCCAAGGCAGTGCAAACAAATTTCTGCCTAATTGCCCACAAATGAAGAAAGTGCACATCAGTGCTCTAAAGGTGACGGGCGGAATCGCTGATCAGGCCTGGCACATCTGTCGCCCGCCGCCCGCGCTCCCCACCATCTGCTCTCACGGGCATCCCCCTAGCAGCTCCGGGCCTCCAGCTTCAAAAGTTGTCCATCCATCTTTCCCACTTCTCTCCTGACACCTACCCTCCCTCCGGGCCTGTCCCCCGCCCCCCCCCACCCTTCCCTTTCACCAGCACCTTGTTAGGTCACGAGCCCACACCTGGCCCATGGGCCCGGCAGATGCTTTCCCCACTGGCTGGAGCAGCTGGGAGAGTCTGGTGCCTGGCATAGTGCCCAGCACATGCCTGTCCATCCATTCGCCCACCTCTCCTTTGAATTCTCTCACTCATCCCTCAGTTCCCTTTTTATCCACCCAGACAGATGCCCTATGTGCTAAACTATTGTAGCTACTAGGAGTTACCAGTGAACCAGTGATACCAAAAGCTTCAAGTGCCTGGAAAGCAGAGGTCACCACCACTGAGGTGGGGAGACGGCAGGTGGGAAAGAGGAAAGATCACGATCTCCGAGTTGAACATGTGAAGTTGAGATTCTCTCGGCCCAGCCAGAGGACTTACTGAGTCAGAAACTGGCTGTACGATCTGGACTTCAGAGAAGTGCAGGCTGGAGGCTGAGAGATGGGGTTGTCAGCCTGCAAATGGAACTTAGAGCCGCCAGACTGAACGAGGGCAGGGGAGAGGGAGTCAGCTGATGTGGAGGGCAGAGGAGAGGAGCCTGCTTGGGGGGGGGCGGGGAGGTGGAGGAAGAGAACGTGGCCTCCTGGGAGCCCCAGAAGAAAGCAGAGAGACGATCCATTCACTTGCTTTTCACTCACGAGCCTCCAGCCAGGTCCCCATGCAGGCACTCAGCAAGCTTCCATGTTCCTGCAAGCCAAGCCTGCCTGGTCCTCAAGGCTAGTTTGGGCATCCCCTTGGGGTGGGAAGAGACAGACTTATGCAAGCTGCAGGGTCAGTGCTGGGTGGCCTGTGGGCTTTATTGAAACGGGGGCTCCAGGGAGAGAGAGAATTTGCACTTCTAACAAGTTCTGGGGAGAGGGGGTTGGGGCGGGAGCTGTCCCGGAGCTCTCTGGGAAGCCTGCAAGAAACTTGAAAGCAGGGGTGAGAGGTCAAGGCCAGGACAGCTCTTGATGCCCCTCAGATGCCCCCTACATCCCTCCCCCACCCCAGCGCCTAGAGCCCTGTGGAACGGAGACCTCAGGTGGGGGTCAACCCTCAACACCTCCTGAAATCTCAGCACAGCTCTGCCTGCCCTCACCCAGGGTGGCTCAGTCCATTAGCTGACCTCCCCTGACGGCAGCTCACTGTCTTTGCTGATGGCCAGTTCAGGACTGTGAAAAGGGGTTTCTGCACCAAGTCACAGGAAACTTGCCCCTAGGGTTTGGACCAGGCTGGCTCAGCAGGGTTGGGAGGAGGGCAGCATGCCCTGGGGGGCTCAGCCCTCACTTGCCCGCTTCTGTCTCCTGCCCAGTGCTGGTGCTGCTGATCCTCACCCTCAGGCGCCACCACAAGAGCCATCTGAGCTCGGAAGAGGACGAGGACATGCGGGACAATGTCATCAAATACAACGACGAGGGCGGCGGGGAGCAGGACACCGAGGCCTACGACATGTCCGCGCTGCGCAGCCTCTACGACTTCGGCGAGCTCAAGGGCGGCGACGCGGGCGGCGGCGGCGGCGGCGGCGGGGACGCGGGGAGCCCCCCGCCGGCAGGCCTGCCCTCCGAGCGCCACTCGCTGCCGCAGGGGCCGCCGAGCCCCGAGCCGGACTTCTCGGTGTTCAGGGACTTCATCAGCCGCAAGGTGGCGCTGGCGGACGGGGACCTGTCGGTGCCGCCCTACGACGCCTTCCAGACCTACGCCTTCGAGGGCGCGGACTCGCCGGCCGCCTCGCTCAGCTCGCTGCACAGCGGCTCGTCGGGCTCCGAGCAGGACTTCGCCTATCTCAGCAGCTGGGGCCCGCGCTTCCGGCCCCTGGCCGCGCTCTACGCCGGCCACCGCGCGGACGACGAGGCCGAGGCCTCCTAGCCCATCGCCCGGCCGAAAGAAGGGGCCGTGGGTCACCCCAGCCGGGACCTGAGGAGGCGGAGGACGAAGCATTTCCCCTGCTCCCCACCCGCTGCCCAAACCTTCCACTCTCCCAGGACACCGCACGGGAGGGGTTTTGTGAGGGGTGGACTGCCCGAGGCCACCCCCCAGTGCGGGGTGTGCTGCTCTGGGCCCAGGGGTGCGGGAATTCTGACCAACGTCATTAAAACTGCAGCGAGAACGGGTTCTGCGTGGCTGTGGGGGTGGGAGGGAGTTAGGGCGGCGTTGCCTGAGGAGAAGTGGCGGGTTTCTCATCCCTGACTTGGCGGCCATTGCTCCGAGTCCCCCCTGCGGGGCTGCTCACTCACGAAGCGCCTACTGTGTGCTGGGCACTGCAGGAGACCATCTTAGTCACCGCGGAACCCAGGAGCTGGCACTCTGGCTTAAGGAGGGGGAAAGCCACCCAGACCGTGGCGGTGGCCTGTCCCAGGACTCCCAGCGGTGACCCCTGTCCTACACGTGGCCTGGCTCCGGGCAAGTCACCTCAGTTTCTCTGGGCCTCAGTTTCCTCATCTGTCAAATGAGGTTAACAACAGAACCTACCTCAAAGAATTAAGAGGATGTGAAAGGGTTTGTGTTGTCCAGTGATGGGGACAGTGCCTGGCCAGTGTTCAACAAATGCCAGTGCCCCGATGCTGTCTGTAGCTTTGTCGTTCTTAGAACCACGGCCTCCCAGGCAGGAGCTCTTCCCTTTACCCAGTTGTCTTTCCCTTTTCCCCACAGTGCCAAGGGAGGAGGCAGGGGTCCCCAGCGGAGGTCCTGCTCCTTCAAGGCCACAGCAGGGCTTTCCACAGCTGTGTGGCCCCCTGGAGTTTCAGGCTACAGTAGAATAGGGCACCTGGTTGGAGCTCCAGGAGAAGCAGAGCTGGGTGGTTGGCAGGAGACGAAGAGGTCAGAAGAATGATGGAGACCTTGTCTGTCTGAGCCTGAGCCTGGAACTCATCAGTCTCCCAGTCTGTGGACCCCAAGCTTAGAGCCTCAGGGCTAAGTTGCGTCCAAGAGCCTCCTGTTCTAAAGCCATGATTATAAGATGTAACACGTTTGTCCTCCCACCCCTGGCCCCCAGAAATCCATTCATTCAAACTTGATCAGCTGTAATTCCAATTCCTACTAGCTGGGCATCCTTCCTCAAGGTCCTTCACTACTGGAGCCTCAGTTTCCTCATCTGTAATATGGGGCTATAATAGTCCCTCCCTTAAAGGGTTTGTCAAGAGGCTTAAAGGAGATCATGAATGTTAAGATCTGACCCCAGTGCCTTCCTGACCCATGAAAGTGCTCAATAAATGCTCGTTAGCCTTATCTGTTTACCCTCCCAGGGGTCATTCATTCATTCTCTCCACTGACCCAGATCCACTGCCACAGATCCAGAGGTGATCATTATGTCCCCAGTGCCTTGTCTGTATTATTTCATCTAAGTTAGATACTATCAGCCTCAGTACACAGATGAGGAAACTGAGACTCAGAGAGTGGTAACCCATACAAAGTCACATAGATGGTAAGTCATAGTTGTAACTTCTAGTGATGATGAGTTATGGGCGGAAGCAGGAACAGCCAATACAAATGCATTTGGTAAGAATTATGGCAGAGTTAACAAAACAAGATCCTCAAACAGAAAAAGAAAAGATGAGATCATTCCTGGAGGGCTTCCCAGAAGAGGTGACTCCAACTAGATCTTGAAGCTGAGTATGAGACTTACGAGATGCAAGCAAGAGGGCCACCGTGGCCCCGGAAGCTGCCTTATCAGCGGCACACACCACCCTCCAGCTGTGGGTGTCCTCAGGACTCGCCCTAATGTCTGCCAAGTCCAGAGTGGGGCGTGGAGGGGAAAACAGCGTTTCCTCCCCC
>NW_004567123.1:28870069-28890584 GCF_000260355.1 Condylura cristata | reverse complement strand
CCCCGCGCCCCCAGTTCCTGCATCTGCTCTCGCCCCAGCGAGCCCAGCCCCGGCCAGGAGCAAGGCCCAGTGAGTCCAGCCCCTCGCTGGACTCCGCCAGGGCACATGAATGCCAAGCCTGCTGTGAGCTGCACATTTCCTGATGACGGGGTCACAGACAAGGGTCTCACTGTGGAGTGCACAGCCTCTGGCCGTCTGTCTTGGCGGGCCCCCTCCCCCCGTTTCCCCGCGAGCTGCACATTCTCTCCCTGGTCACGCAGCATGCTGCCACCGAGCACGAGGCTCTCGCTGGGCACACGGACTCCGTCAAGGGGCACAAAGAACCCCTCCTTGTGAGGCGTCTGGGAAAACAAAAAGAAAAAAACGTTCCTTTTCATTGTCATCATCCTAACCCCGTCACCGTGAGGTAAAAGCGTTCTGGTCATGAGAATTGAGGTCTAATTGGTCAAGAATCTGAGAAGCAGGATATTAAGGTGGCGATGCTGCTGCTGGTGGTGGCGCTTTCACGGGTCCTGCTGTGTGCCAGGCCCCCCCGACACAGGTAGCACCCGGGAGCTGGGCTGTGGTGTTCCCGTGTCTGGTGCTTTACAGGTGCAGCCTCTTCCTTCTCCACAGCCACGCTCATCAGCCCCCGCGTGTCAGCCACGCTCATTAGCCCCCGCATGTGGTTGAGGGACCCAGTGGTCACAGGTGAGGAGGCCTTGCTCACAGATGCTAAGCTTGGAAGGACCTGGAGCCATTTCAACACCCCATCATGAGTCTGCACAGAACCAGGACCACTGCATTCTGAAGGGAGTCTCCGGGGGAGTGTGGGGAGGAGAGAGAAGCAGTTGGTGGAGAGGGGAGGCCCTGGAGACAGGCTGGGGTGCAAGGTGGAGATGGAGCTGACGCCTCAGGGCACGCCCGGGGCTGGGTGTCTGAATGTATCGCTGTGTGTCTGCAAGTGGCCGTGGACCTGTGTGTCTGCAAGTGGCCGTGGACCAGCACAAGGGAAGGGGGAAGCCAGTGCTGAGCGCAGAGGTCAAGAACTAACCTCCCACCTCCTGATTCAGGCAGCTCAGCGAGCTGGCTGCTGTCACAGGGGGCGGCTAAGCGCCCGCATCCGTCAGCCAGCCGTCATCGCTGCCCACCCCCTGGTCACGAATCAGCAGCTCCACTTACCTCCTGCCAGCCAGAGCTCTCAGGCCAGCTCTGTCACTGGCCGCCCAGCCTTCAGAAAATGTAACCCTGTCAGCCCTCGCTCGAGCGGCTGGGCTCACGCTTCAGTGCGTGCACATGACTGAGCAAGCATGCCCACCGAGCATGCCAGCACAGGACGCGTGCACGTGTGCGGCTCAGACGTCTCCCCAAGTGTGTGCACAAGGCAGACAGCGCGTGCGCCGGCCACGCACCCGGCATCTCTGCAGCTCTGCCACACAGCAGGTCGGCACACCAGGGGTGCACGGAAGCACGTGTGCCCTCACTTGTCCATGCAGAGCACAAACACGCCTCCATCGGTGTGTCCTCTAGAGGCCTGCACAGGTGCCCACGAATACGCTCCGTGAGCAAACCTATTCTCCCTTACAGGCATGCTCTCACACACATCCACAACATCCGTGTTCCCAGACACCCTCAGTCAGGTACACAGTGCACACGTGTGTATCTTCCGATGTATTTGTACACAAGAACACAGCTCCTTGCCTGCTATTCATAATGCATGTGCATCTTTGCATTGGACATGCATGCCTCAGAAGCATCATTTACAAGCTAAATTCAAGTGCTTGATGCATGTGAGCATGTCAGTCTGTGCATGCCTAGCACACGTGATCGCTTGAAAGCATCTAAACGGGAATCCTCTGACAGGCACTCAGGTCTACATCACATGTACACACACAGGCAGTGGTATAGACCCCACGCATCTGCCTGCCTGGATGTATGCCCCTCCCCTTCCAAACCACGTGTCCTCGAGATCAGGCACGCTATCCCTGTGCACCTTTGGGTGACTCTGGTTCACCCTTGACCATGCTCCCTGTGTTAACTCCACACATAAGCACACACACAAACGCGTGCCTCCAAAGTGTGTCTCCCACACAGGCAGGGGTCAGAGCTCTGGCACTTGAGCGCATACATGGCCCCTCTGGGTGCAGCCCACCCAGTCCCAGATTGTCAGGTGTGCTGGGGATTGCAGGAATGTGCCCACACACAGCAATCGCCACTCACGCAGAATTACATCTGCTGCAAACTTCTCATCTGCTGTGCAAATGATGATTAAATGTTATTGTGCAAGGGAAAACGGCAAGGAGGGATTCATTAGCTTTATTGTCGGGGAGGACCCCATGGGCTCCAGCTCCCAATTCCAAGACTGACTTAACCCTGTGTGTGCTGGGGACACCCTAGCCAGGGGTATGTTTACAGAGAATGAAAGCTCAGGAGACCTAGCCCAGTGCTAGGGAGCGCCAACTCACACGCAGAGAACACGACGGAGGGTGTTACACAGCCAGACGGCTGCTCCCACCATACCCCTCACTTGGTGAGACTTGGGCTCTCACCCCTCCGTGTCCCAGGAATAGAGATACAGAGGCCAGGGCCCCTCCTGGACACACAGGGCTTTTCAGATGGAGAAAGGCCTTCCAGCCTGATGAAACAACTTAAGCAAAAGCTGGAGTCTTGGGGGACAGAGTCGCCGTGCCAGACTTGTCCAGGAAACACTGGGGCTAGACAGCTCGGTTGGAGGACAGATTGCAAAAGGCCTAGTAAAGCCTTTCAAAGAGCTCAGATCTTTTCCAGAAAACAACGGGGAGCCATGAAAGGTGTGGCTAGGGTTGACAGGTAAAATACAAGGTGCCCAGTTCAATGTGAACGTCAGATAAATAGCACATGATTGTTTTAACATTAGGATAAACTAAAGGTTGCGCAGGACACACTTAACACTAAGTTTGCATTGTTCTAATGCACGTGTTATAGCCATGTTTGCATGTTTACCTGAAACTCACACTGTTTGGCCAAATCTGGAGACTCTCTGTATGGATTTGCTTTTTTGAAAGATCACTCTGGCTGCCGCATCCAGGGAAGATCAAAGGGTAAGAGAAGCGAGAGACCAGTGAAGAAGTGACGCCACTGTCTCACCTTAGTTAGAGAACTGTCAACCTTTAGCTGGGCCCACAGCCATCTATTACAAGCACCACGTTTCCTAACCTCCATCACTATAGATTGCATGGACTGCATTGCAGGTAATACAATCTAAACAGAAGTGTCATGTGGTAGCTTCTGGAACACCTTCTATAAGACTGTTGACTCATGCTTTTTGCTCCTTTTCCCTGCTCTGATCTCCTTTCTGCTGGCTGAACAGCTGAGACGGCTGGAGCTCAAGCAGCCACTTTGGACCATGAGGACAAAGGCTGTACATTAAAGACAGACGGTCAAACAGTGAACTAGGAAACTTGGTTTCTTTCAACCTCATTGGCCACCATACCTGCCCGAATTGCCTACCTCCATACTTAGTATATACAAGAGAGAAATAAATTTCCAACTTGTTGAAGTCACTATTATTTTGGTTTTCTGTACCAAACAGCCAAGCCTACATCTGAATTGAGAAGTTAACACGGGAATCTCAGGCAGAAACACTGAGACATTAATTGAGTCAGCAAGACAGGATTTGAGAAATACTTCAGCAGAAGACCAGCAGGAGTCGGTAATTGACTAGGTGTGGGCAAGCAGGTAGAGAAGGTCAGAGGGCTAAGGACAGCAAGGCTGCTGACAAGCCAGGGAATCCCGGAGAGGCCTTGACTCGAGGGTCATGGGCAGTCAGGTTGGCTCTGACATGTTGCGCTGGGGGGTCTGCAGGCCAAGTCCTCAGGGTTCTGGAAACTCAGGGCTGAGCTCAGGAAGGCAGAGCAGCTAACAAGGGCCTGGGAGTCACCCTTGTCTTATAAAGTCTTACGAGCAAAGGAGGCCTGAGGAGAGTATAGACTGAAGGGACCAGAGGGCCAGGGGCAGGTGGAGGGAGAGGAGCGACTGAGGCCTCAGTTTCTCCAGCTGTGACTTGGGGGAGGTGAGAGGGCTGACTAAACTGATCCCTAAAGTTCTTTCCTGATGAACATTCAAGAATTTTTTAATTTATTTTTTATATCTATTTTACGTTGTTGTTCATTTTTGTACAAAGTTTGTTTTCTCCTCTCAGGTGTACTCCCCTTAAAACTCCCACCACAGGGCCCTCCCTGGTGGTGCAAAGGGTTAAAGCGCAGCACTGCAAGCTGGCTGCAGCTGCTTCAGTGCCAGTTCCATCCCCAGCCAGAGAGCTGACTGACCCACATGGCGGCAGACCTCCCCTGGCCTGTCCGCTGCTCCCCTCAGCAGTGTACTTCATCAGTCGGCCTGTTCTGCTCCCCGCTCTGTCTCTGGTGAATCCTCTCACCACCCCTGCACCTCTAGCCTGTATCCCAGTTCTATATGCATAAATAAAGTAAATCTCTTTTTTAAAAATGTTATGTCAGAAAAACACATGGAGATTTAAAAAAAAATTCCCACCGCAAATTCACCTGTGCACCACAAAAATAGTAACTTTGCTCTTCCCGCCCCTGTTTTGAGCCCTTTCCTTCCCTTTCTGCTTGATCTCCTGCGAAATACCTCTGATTTACAGTTTCCTATTATTTGGGGGTTTTTTATTGTCATTATTTTTTCCCTTTTCTTTTATTTGGTTCCCCTATATGCCTCCTATACATGAAACCATCTGATATTTTACACTCAAGAACTTTTAAATGTGATCTCAGATCATTTATTTCTCTATATTCCCCTATATTCCTCCTATATGTGAAACCATCTGATATTTTACACTCAAGAACTTTTAAATGTGATCTCAGATCATTTATTTCTCCGCCCTGTGATTCAGTTTCCCCTTTGGGAAATGGCACTAAAAATAGTCACTACCTCAGGGGGTTGCTTAGAGGATGTAGTGACCCTGACCAGCACCTACTCAGCCCCAAAATAGCAGGCAGCTGTCAGAGCACAGAGGTGGGGCCTTGGGTGGGTAGAGGTGGGGGAGGGGCAGTGAGCGGAGTGAGTCTTTCCCAGGCCAACTGGAGAAAGAGGCTGAAAGCCAGGGGTCCCCACCCAGACCTGTTTGTGGGGCACGGAGCCAGACTGGCTCCTCCTGGGAAGAGGAAACCATGGTGGGGCTTTACGAAGAAGGTAAGGGGCCCTCCCTGGTGGTGCACAGGGTTCGGACGCAGCACTGCAAGCCAGCTGCAGCCGCTTCAGTGCGAGTTCATCCGGGCCCTGGAGCTGACCCACAGGGTGCAGCAGACCTCCCCTGACTCCCCGCTGCTCCCCTCAGCAGTGTACTCTGCCCCCCACTCTGTCTCTAGTGAACCCTCTCACTGTCCCTGCACCTCTGGCCTGTCCCCCAGTTCTGTATGCATAAATAAATAAATCTAAAAATAAAAGAAGAAGAAAGAAAGATCCCTGGGCAGGCAGGGGGTGAAGAGGGACAGGAATGCGGCTCTGGCCCTGAAGCCTCCAGGAGAGAGGAGGAGAGAGGCTTCAAGCAGGAAGGCGCCTATGGACCCTGCTGCAGAGCCAAGATGGGCGCCCCCCGAGTGCAGCACGGGCCTCTGAGAAATGGAATTTTGAGGAACAGAAAAGAACTGAAAGGAGAAACACTTTAACACCTCACCTTCCTGTGCCGGCTCGCTCAGGCTGCCGTAACAAAGCCCCCAGAGCTGGCTGGTCTAAACAACAGAAATTTATTATCTTCCAATCCTGAAGTTTGAATGTTTGAAATGCAGGGTGGGCCCACCTCGCAGGGCCCCTCTGAGGCCTAGAGGGGGGGACCTGGGGAGACAGGCCCCCCTCCTTGCTGCTCCCTGTGTCTCTTCACACCCTCTTCCCTGCGTGTCTGTCTCTGCGTCCAAATGTCCCCTCTTCAGAAGGACACCAGTCACACTGGATTAGGGACGCCCCCCCCAAACCCCAGGGTGACCTCATCTTAACTAATCACATCAGCAATGTGAAAATTGACCCCATTTTCAAATAAGGTCACATTCTGAGCTCTTGCAGGTTAGGACTCCATCATTTGAATTTTAGGGGGCCCTTGACATCCCCTATCCTAGCTGTCCTCCACAGACCTCGCTCCAGGCCCCCTTAGGGGCAGGTGGGAGTCCACCCTTGGGCAGAAGCTCACGCAGTCTGAGGCAGGCGGCCTTGGGGCCCTGTCACCAGCTAGGATAGATGGGGAGGACCAGAGATGTCTCTGGGTCACTGGTAATCACACACACAGACACTCACACAAGTTCCCTCCTCAGAAAACCCTCCAGACACAGGAGAATGCATACACACACGCACGCACAAAGACCCCCGTGCAGAATCCTCCCACACAAAGACGCACAGCGAGTCACACATGCAGACACACATGCACCCAGCTGTGGAGACACAGCCCACACCCACCCCCAGGTGTCAGATGCCAGCACGCCCACCAGGCACAGTGGCAGCCAGGTAGCAGGACAGACAGACACATCTCTGCTCCCACAGCCAGCGGACCGGCCCACGTGCAGCCTCCTCTACCCACAAAGGCCCACGCAGACTCAGAAGCATGGGCGTGGGCACCGGTGGCATGCACAGACCACAGACCTCAGAGGCCATCTGTATTCTTTGATCCCACTGTGGCTGGCAGGTCCTGCCAGGCACGCACCACACCATCCCTCTGGCCTCTGGACTCACTGCTCACCATTCACGCCCTGGTAATTGGAGGCAATTTAATCCGCATCCCACGCAGCCAATCACAGGCTCCACAGAGCAGAAAGCCATCAAAGTGCCCCTACCCTGTGGGCAATGAAGCAGAGACCCCCTTCTCAGCCCGGTTTCCCCTTCCACCTTGGGAGTTGAGATGGGAAATTCAGTCCCTGAGCCCGGGTAGGCATGTACACACCGCCACAGAGACACAGAAACACACGCGTGCTCACCCTCTCGAATACACTGAGAGGCCCAGGAAAACAGTGTAGCGACATACGAAAGACACGGTGGGAAGGTGTGTACAGCAACACCGCTCTCACAGTTTGCTTAGTGCAAATGTGTGTGCGTTGTCCCGGGATTCTGCTAACGCGAGTGAACACTCAGACAGGAGACACCCTGTGATGGAGGACGCACACGGGCACATGCTCCCAGGGTGCCCGTGGGTATGCCTGCCGCTGCACAGGACAAGAAAGAGGTTTGCAGGCACAGAAACGGGGGTCAGGTACGCATATGCACTCACGCCCAAACACCATGCCGCCTGCCGAGCCCAGAGATGACGCGGCTGCCTCCCAGCCAGGGTGATCCCCAGGGGGGCCGGCCCCCCGCCTCCCCCCCTTCCCGGTCAACCCGCTGCTTGTCACTCCATCACGGCTGGTGCGCTGACATTCAGAGCCCAGCGCTGAGATGATCACATTTAACTGTAATGTGCCACAGATTGCACTGACATTTGGAAAATATTCCACCTCGGGACCCATTCGATTTCTAACTTTTTTCCTGGAAAAGGAGAGAAACAGCAGAGGGGGCAGTGAGGGCCTGCAATGTGCTGAATAAGAGATGCCGCCCAGCCGGGCCCCCCGGGAACAAGACTCCTCTGCTCCTCCCAGAGACACTGGCTACCTGGGCACAGGGCCCTGGTGAGGACAGGGGATCCCCAAGCCAGAGATGAAGCCCCAGACCACGCAGTGTCTTCGCAGAAGACCCACTGGGGGCCCCATCATCAGGTCTGTGTCTACGTGGGCTCGCCTCAGAGAGGTGAAGTGACCTTCCCAAGGTCACGCAGCCAGAAAAGGATGGAGGTGAAATTTAAACTCAAGTCTATCCAGCGCCAGATCCCACCCTCTGTCCACTTACACCTGGCGCAAAGAGGTGTCATGGAGTGAGGCGGAAGCTGAGTCCTCTCCAAGTTCCTGCTGCCTTTCCCCTCTCTTCTTTCGCCTCTCCTCCCCCTCCTCTCTCGGGCTTCCTCTCTCTCCCCCCTCCTCCCCACTGTCCCCCTCTCTAAGCAGAACCAATGTTCCCAGAATGATGGCACAGCCTGGAACAGCTTCCTGGAAGGGAGGGGGAGGCCTGGGCTGCACCTGGGAACTTGGAGGAGTGGGTGGGGAGGACTGACAGCTGCAGAATCGATGTGCAAGCCTCGCAGAAAAGCCCCTGGAAGCCGCTTGCCTTTCTGTGAGTGAAACGGTTGGCCTTCTGAGGTAACAGCTGCAGAGAGCAGGACTTAGGAGGGGGTGACCCGGCCTTCTCTGAGGTTGTTCCCAGACAAGTCCAGAGCTGTGCCTGCCAGTTCCCAAAGAGAAACCCACAGGGGACCCTGCTTAACTCAAGTGGGCTGTAATGTTGGAAATAAGGGTGAGGTGGTGGGGGAAAGATATCTTAAAAGAAAGCAAGGTGAAATGACATGGTCCCAGACAGTCCAAAATAACATAGAGGAGACCGGCAGATCATCTGGTTCTCTGATGAGTTGATTAATCTCCTTAAATAACTTGGAGTCCAACTTCCCAAAAGGCAAAAGAAAGTTAGGTTAATCTGCTCTAAATGATTCCTGAGCTACTTGGGGGTAGTAATCAATACACATGTTCTCTCTCTTCATAAGTAATTCTCAGTAATTGCAAGAAAGAGGGTGTGTGTGTGTGTGTGTGTGTGTGTGTGTGAGTGTGTGGAATGATGTTCTAACCACAGAGAGAATCCCAGGCAAGGCGATCAATCGGCCTCCAGTAGGGGAACCCAGCCAGCAGGGGAGAGGGCGGGCTGGGTCTCCATCACATCCCGCTGCAGGTCATCTCCAGGCCTGTCTGCCTCTCGGAGCTTTCATTGATTGGGGGGCAGGGGGCTGAATGGCAAGGATGAGCTGAGATCTGAAAAACCAAAGGTTGGCCCCTCCCGGTGCCCACCACTGATATCACTGGAAGCTCCACTAATGCTCAGCATTAAGGGACACACTGGATGCCACAGGGGCCCCATCAGTGTCCACTGCCAGTGTCCATTGCCGATGTCCTGGGGAGCACATCGATGCTTGGCACTGGTCCCCGGAGGATGCTCTCCAGCTGCACACTCCAGTGCTCGTCAGTGATGACTTCTGGGCACTACCAGCGCCCTTGCAGGACCCTGGCCTGTGCTGTCAAGAGTACCCATCTGTGTCCATTCCCAAAGCCCCAGATTGGCACCCTTCCTGACGCCCCAGGTAGAGGAACTGTTCCTGTGTGAGCATGCCCTCTCTCCATAGCCTCAGCGCCTGCACATTACAGGAGCTTAATAAACATCTTTTGAGTAGATGAATAAAGAGTGAATGTTCTTGGAAAGAACAAGAATTTCTTTCTTCTGTTCACCATCCCATCACTGCAGCCTCAGGAAGTGACCCAACGCCTGGCCAAGAAGAGGAGTCCATAGACATCTGCAGGATGGAGGAGTGGGTGAAGGGATAGACCGAGGAGGGAGGGATGGATGCCAGGTGGACGGAGCGGGGGTGGGTAATGATGGCAGAGAGATGTGGCTAGGTTGATGAAGGATATGTACCTGTGTGATGCCTCCATGGAAGAAGGGAAGGGGCGACCCTGGGTGCACAGTTAGCATCATTTGTAATTCCAGGCAATCAGCCTGCAAGACCAGAGTTCAGCACAAAGCAACCCCAAGAGAGAAGACAAGCGCACACCTGCTGCCCCAGCTAGTGGTCTGGGCCTCCCTGTGGGCCCAGGGACGGCACCATCTCCCTGACAGTGGGGACGAGGTAGAGATGGGGAGAGGAGAGGAAGGAAAAGCCTTTCACCTCCTGGCCCGTCTCTTCTCCCTCCCACTCTCCAGCCCAAATACAATTTTCTAGAATGTCCCCAGGTCCCAGGAAAACTCATCACCTGTGATCTGCCCATTAAAGTGTTAGAACCTGCCTGCCAGCTGGGGAGCCAGTTGCCATCAACTCAGCCTGGCAGCAGCATAGGAAGGTAGCTGAGGCAGGGGAGACAGGCTGAGGAAATCAGCCCAGCTCTCTGCAGACACCAGCCTTGCACAGATCCAGGCAAGACCCAGTGCTCCCCACTGTGCCACCCGAGAGGGGAAATGCCTTGTCTACCTGCCAGTTTTCCCACCCACCCTGTGTGCCTCCCACTCCCTTGGCCCATCTGAAGGGAGCGTGAAGTCAGGTCCAGTCACTCAAGCCGCACTTCACAGCTGAGGAAACTGAGGCTCAGCGAGGGAACTTACCTGAAGTCACACCACCAGGTGTGACGGTCAACACCCAAGCCCAGGTTGGTCTGGCTCCAAGGCCTGACTCCGGTGGACAGCAATCTGAGGGGACCCAGGTCACACAGTGCCACCAAGGTCAGCTGTGCACGTGGCATGGGCCAGGAGCAGCCACCGGATGACTACAGGACGACCAGGAACAGACTTCATCCCAGACCCCGCTCACCTTGGCCTCTGCCAGCCATCTGGGCACACCCAGGACTCCCAGCCCCAAAGGATTTGTATCTCAAGGCAGGGGGCTGGGCCTGGCTGGGTCACCTGCCGGACCCGTAGCGCAGCTTCATGCCAGCTGGACAGAGCGGCCTCCACCTCCACTCCCCGGCCTAGTGACCGGGCAGTGGCCAGACTGTGCCAACCCCCAGAGCGGCATGCCCCTCGCTTTGAGATGCCGTTCTGCTCTTAAATCACAGAACCTGGAAACTTCCGCTTTGGAAACACTATTGAATCGCTCTGTGTTTTGCCCACTTCAGCCATTCAAATGCCGTAGTCGTGATTTCTGTCATATCCATGCACCACCTGGACTACCACAGAACGCTTTTCTTCCAACATCTCCCTTTTAATACTTAATTTTATTTTGAAAGCAAAACTTACGTCAGTACATTAAGTGGAAAAATGGTAACACAGGACCTAGAGAGAGACATAAAAATAAACCCATAAAGTAAGACAAGGAACAGTATTAATGCCTCTGATGGTGGAACTGCTGCCGGCTTCCTGCCCAGACCGCATCCTCTTTATCACCAAGGAAGATCACGGAGTGCTCCAAAGGTGTTAGGGACGCTCTACCCTAAACCCATCCTTTCTCTCTGAGGGAGTCAGAAGAACAACGGGAGCTGAGTCAGACACCTTTCTCACTTGTGCCAGGTCAGTGGCATTCAAGGCTGTATTTATGGGTGCCCAGGGCCATGCAAACCTCTCGGTGGGAGCTGTGCTTACTCTGCGGTTTCCCAGGTCACCCACCTGGCTGCTGCCTGCATCCGATGCAGGGGACAGAGCCTCTCGCCCTGATTCCTTCTCCATCTGCTGTGCATCTCTGGGCCAGACCCTTCCCCTCTCGGTGCCTCAGTTAAGAGTATTCTCTGCGGATGCTTTCAGGTCGCTTTTAGCATCATGAGATTTAAAGGGGGCATGATTATGTAGTCTAGGCTAAGGGTGGGCAAAGTTGTTCTGTAAAGGGCTAGATAGTATGTTCGGTTTCGAGAGCCAGATAGTTTCCAGCACATTCACCTGACATTGCGTGAAAGCGCCACACAAACAGGATAGAACGGCTGGTGGTGGTAGAAAGTGGGCGATCAGTGGGCGTGGCCAGGGGGGGTGGGTGTGTGGGCGTGGCCAGTGGTGTGGTGGTCAGTGGGCGTGGTCAAGGGTGGGGTGTCTGGGCGTGGCGGTGAGTGGGCGTGGCTACATTCCAACTAGCAGGTGCCGCAGGCAAACCCAGGTCCCAGTGGACACAAGAGGCCCCAGAGCCAAGTCTGCTGTGTGCCGCTGGCCCCCTGTGAGCACACCCCCATGCCTTCCGGGCAGCCAGTACCTGTCTGCTGGCCCCCATCCTTCTTCAAACTTATCTAGAGGAAAGACATCTGATATTTGGGGGGGGGGAGTGGAAATCATGGATTCCCTCAGACTGACAGTGTTGGAACCTCCAGCCTCTCACTTACGTCTGGTGGAGCTGAGATACACACTGGAGAACCACAGATTTGAACTTGAAATCTCACTCCCCCGCTGGAGGAGCATCTTCACCCTCTGGACCTATTTCTTCATCCATAAAGCAAGCACTGATATACGCCCATCCCTATAAGGTTAATTGCATGGATTAAAGAGTTAATCTCTACAAAGCACTCAGCAAGTATCTCGTGGTGATAAGCCCTCAACACTGTACCTGTTATTATTATGCATAACAATTTGGACAAACCGGGTGAGTCACCCTTAGGCCCGGCTCCTCATGAGCTCCCTCCCATCATACAGGCCCCCCTAGTCCCCCAATTCTGCAGGGTTTCCCTGTGGCCCATCTGTTGCCAAATCACTGCTACTGATTTCCTGGAAGATAGCTTGAGGGGGGTGATTTTTTTTTTCTCCTTTGGTTTGTTTTTGAATTCCGGTTTATTCTGATCACCTTAAGAGAGGAAGCTGAGATTGGGAAGCAGACCAAATCCTTCTTGTCACTTGGGTTTCCTGTCCTTTCACTCCCACCGCCCCCCTCCACAACCTAGCCCATCTCTGCTATCAGCGTAACTTGTCTCTTCCCCCAAACGGGTGGCAATGATCAGAGGGGTGGCTGGGCAGAGGGATCGAGTCAAGGACGGTGACTGGAGCCAGGCATGTCCCCTCTCCTGGGTACTTCCCCCACGCAAGCCCCAGCCAAGAGATTTCAGGGCCTCCTCTCCTCATGTACCCCCAGCCTTGGATTTGGGCCACCGGCTCAAGAGGTCCCCAACGCTGTCACTTCCTTGCTGGGTAGCCTCAGACACACCATTAAAACTCTCAAGGTCGGGGCCCTCCCTGGTGGCGCAGCGGGTTAAAGCACAGCACTGAGAAGCTAAAGCCACTTCCACATGAGTTCGATTCCCGCCTGCCCCGGAGGTGACCACATGGCGCGGCAGACCTCTCCTGACCCGCCCGCTGCTCCCCTCAGCAGTGTACTTCGTCAATCTGCCTGTTCTGTTCCCCACTCTGTCACCGGTGAAGCCTCTCACCGCCCCTGAGCCTCTGGCCTGTACCCCAGTTCTGTATGCGCAAATAAATAAATCTTTAAAAAAAAAAAAAACTCTCAAGGTCGGTTTCTTCCTCTGAGAAGTGGGTACAGAGGGGCCATCTCCCCCAGACAGTGGGAGGACTTGTCACCACGGCCCAGGGACCTAGCGAGTGCTCTGTGGCCATGAGGTGCTCCCAGAGCCACTGCTGGCTGGAGAGGGTCAGGCCACCTCCCGGGGGCCGCGGGGTCCAGGCGGAGTCAGACCGGCTTTCCCGGCTGAGTGTTTCAAGCTCAGGCTCTGGAAATGTTGCAGCTGCCACTCTGGTATGGCCCAGCTGGGACCCACTGACAGCATCTTAATTTCAGCCCAAGCTCTTTTCCAGACGGGCTGCTAATTAGGGCTAATGGGCAGCTCTCCCCGCTGGCTCCCGCTGCCTCCTCCTCCTCCATTAAAGCAGGCCACAGCACAGGGTCACTGGGCTGATGCCCGGGCCCCCTGACCAGTGAGTCCTCCAGGTTAAGCATTGCTCTCCAAGTCTCTCAGCAAGGGCGAGATTCTTGTCGCTTTTTCACCGGCCAGATGGGAGGCAAGCGAAGGAGCCCCAGTCCTCCGAGCAGGCAGACAGGTACTCATTCTGTGACCACGTGCCCACTTCCACCGTCTGCCAGGCTCTGGGAGGCACCAAGGTCATGCAGATAACTGAGCCAGAAGTTGGACCTCCTGACTCCATGTCTTAGTTTAACCTTGTCCTGGCCTTGTGGCCTTGGGAGAGTTACTCAGCCTCTCTGAGCCAAGGGCTCCACGTCTATACCATCGTCTCTGCCTCGCAGGCGCGCCGTCAGGATGAGGTGAGCCGTGGTGGGCTGGGCACGGTGGAGCTGCAGCAGGGAGCTGGCAGGAGGTGGAAGGGACATAAAGTAACTGAGCGCAGCTGGGGTCTGTGGCCGAGGGAGCCGTATGGGCAACTAGGATCTGACCATGTTTACTTCTTTCCAGGGTGCTTGTTAAGCACCTCCAAGCACTGCGGAGATGATCATAGCCATACTACGCAGCACGGACTCTGTGCCAGCGCTTGGTAAGCCCTAACCCATTCAATGCCCCCCGACAATCCCACAAGCTGGGTATGATCACCCCCATTTACAGATACAGAAAGGGAAACGCAGAAAGGGCAGGTTGCTGCCTGTGACGCCAGCTGGTGCTTCCTAACCAGCACTGGAAGCCTAGAAGCCTGCCACTGAGCAGCTAAACACAGAGACTCCTTAGGACCTCTGGTTTCTGGAGGCCGGGAGGCCAGAGGCAGGGTAGCTGGAGTTTCGGGTCCTCGTGGCTGCTGGCTGAGTCTCCTGCCACGTGGGTGTCTCAGGGACATTCACGATGTGGAGGGCAGCTTCCCTCGTGGAGGGCAAGAAAGAGCCGGCCGCAGCGGACGCCTGGGGCCTTAGAAGCTGCTCTCTGAGTGGCAGGCAGCTCTCACTCTGCTGTTTCATATTTAGAAGCAAGTCCCTATAAGCAGCCCACACTTGAGAAAGGTGCTGTGCACATCTTGAGAGCCAGGCACCCGCCCCCCTGGGAGTCCTCTCTGTGTTTCCCTGCCACTTCCAGGCTGCAGTGGTGCTGGGGAGGCAGGCAGGCCGGCTGCAGACCCATGCTCTCAATCTGGACTCCCAACCTGGTTAACAGCCCGTCTCTGCAATGAGTGGGGAACTACAGGCACCGTCCCGCTCTCCTGAATTCTCCATCTGGACCGTCAGACAGCGGAGTGGAAGGTGCATCGATAGAGGAAGGTATGGCCGGCCACGCAGAATGCCTTCCTGGAGCAGGTGACCCCTGCAAAGACAAGATGAGCTGACCAAGCACGGAGACATATGGAGGCCAGGTGGGCAGCTGGGAGAAGGTGTTCACGTGGAAACCCTGAAGCTTCGTGCGAAGGCTGGTGTGTGCTTGGGAGGAAGGGGACTGGAGTGGATGGTGAAGGGGTCAGAGGCCAGGGTGTGAAGGGACAAGTTAAGGGACTCAGGTGCTTGTCCAAAGGACTAGGAAACCAGGGGGCCGTTCACGGTAAGAGCTGTTGTGAAAAGATTTTCCCCAGTGATGATGAAAAGGGAAGAAGGGGGCTGGGAATAAGGAGAGCAGAGGCCTGCCTCCTTCCCCCTTCCTCCGACAGAGAAGCAGTAGTGTCAAGGTCCTGAGGCTGAATGAGTGGGCTGGATAAAGGCCATTACAGCTGAGACAGCAGCCAAGAAGGGGAGGGGCAAGGAATGAGCCTGAGGAGGTCTCTGTCACCAGTGGGCTCCTGTGCTCGGGGCTGCAGCCGCGAGTGAATGAACAAGAAACCCATTTTGCGCGAGGCTGGTGGATATACACAGCAGTTTCCTTCCTGTAGTATATTCCTGGGCACAGCGACATCCCCAAGCTCTAAATAAAGCACATCTACTACTCACAATCGTTTGTATTCGTTCTCCAATTTTCCCAACCAGCTTATTCCCAGTCAGGGTCTCGAGTGGCGGCACCTACCCTGAAGGTCAGAGCCTGGACAGGACCATCCATCTCAGGGTGCTTCCCACCCTCACCCACCCTCACCCAGCCTGGGTCATCTGACACCCCCAGTGAAGTGCACAGGCACATCTTCGGGGTGTGCAAGGAAGCCAGCGTCCCTGGAGAAAGCCCACACAGACTGGGGAGAAGGTACCAGCTCAATGCTATCACAACACCATAGTGAACAAAATGGTCTTATTCGAGGGTTTGCTGTAGACAGAAACGGGGACAAAAGAGCATGACACCGACGCTGAGCCTTGGTGGGGAAGAGACAAAGGACGAGGAGTGACATGGAGAAACCACGCCCACTGGCCTCGGGTCAGCAGACTAAAACGATGCTGCAGGGCCCGGGGGAGCCTCCCAGGGTGAGGGAGAGGCTGGCCCAGCCCAGGCCCACTTTGTGCATGGCCCTCTCCTCACGTGCCCAGCCACAGCTTAACAGTCATCCCACAGCAGACCCGGGAGAAGGCAGTCAGTTAGGCAACATTTGCATATTTGTTTAATAAAAGTTATGGATGTACAAAGACGGATGATTAATTACCCAGCATATTACCCTGGGCTTCCTCCCCTCCGTCCCCCGATCACCACCCAGGCCCCAATCCTTTTTCCTCTCTTCTGGCTGAATCAGCAGATTCTTGTCTCTTCCAAGGAGGGGGTGCCTAGACCCCATAAATACGTACTTAGTAAGCGTGTATTGCCAGAGCTCAGGCCTGCACGAGCAATCCTGACCGTTCTGCCTGAAGTATTTATGCCAGTACCTAGGGCCACTTGAGCTATTTATTTTTGCAAAGAAATTAAATTAGATAGTTTGATAGCTTTCAGTGTAATTATGAAAGAAATTTACATGAAATGTTTATAAGAAGGGGGATCATTAGGCACCCGAACCCCAAGGATATCCATTAGTCGGGGCCCCCCTTCACTCCTCCCCATCTACTTCAAGGGGTGGGAGATTGTCCCTCCCAGGGAGAGTCAGGGGGTGGGCATTCAAATTGCCTGGCATTGCACCGCAAGAGGGTGGCAGCTGTCTGTTTCAGCAGAGGGCTGGAGCCCAGTGGGTACTTATAAAAGGCTCAGAGCACCCCCAGCCCTGCCAACACGGGTGCCTCCTCCCAGAGACTTTGTTTCTGCCTGTCATAATGTCTCTCTCACCAAGTTGCTCTGAGAATTAAATGAGATAATGGAAGCAAAATGGTCCCTAAGCATAGCTGCTATTTATAGAGCACTTACGCTATGTCAGGAACCGCTCCAAGTACCCTATGGGAACCCCAAAACAAATTCAAGAGCATAGATGTCAATACTGTCACCGTATCCCCATTGAGCGGGTGGGAAAGTAAGAGCCGAACAGACTTAGTCAGTCAGCCCAGAGCTCAGGGCAGAGCTGAGCTGGCACCCACCCTTGCAAGGTGGGCGAGCGGCTCTTTCCCGGGCAGTGCAGCCTACAGACCTACAGCCTTCACCCACGCCTGTGTGCAATCAGGAAAGCCCAGCCCCACAGAGAGAGCCCGTGCCAGCGCCCCGCTGAGCCAGCCGGGCTGGAACCCTCCTGGTGCTGAGATCACCTCACCGCTCCCCATGGGCTGAGTAATTAGCTGAGGCTGATTAGCACTGATTGCTGCACCCCCTGCAGGGCAGAGGAGGGAGCCCCACCTTGGGCTGGGCCTGTGGAGTGAGGGAGCGGGGACATCTGGGGTGCTAGGGTCCCTCTCATCCACCCCACCCCTTGCCCAAGAGCCAACTGTCCACCAGGCTGGCTGCCAGGGGGCTGCGGTCTGAACACCCCTAGGATACACCCCAGACACTCAGGGCTGGGAAAAGCCAACACTGGGCCTCTGCAGCCCAGCTGAGGCACTTCCAGGACCAGATCATCTGGCCCTGCCACTTAAATTAGTTGGGCGTCAAGTTCCTTAACCTCTCTGAGCCTCAGTTTCTTCATCCATAAAATGGGGGGATGATTAGAGTCCCTTTCTCCCTGGATGTCATGAGCACAGAGTAAGTCTCGGCAGGTAACGCGTCTGGCAGGAAGAAAGGCTCCTGGGGACACCTCGCTGTAGGATGGTGACAACCTCAGGAGAGGCAGAGAACTCTATGTAACCAGAGACTGGGTAAGTGATGGCTGCAGGAGGAAGTTCTTCCCTTGGGGGCACAGAGGCAGGGTGGGGTGGCCCTCTTCCAGCCCTGTGAAAGCCCCCTAAATGTCGGAGGTGAGCTGAGGAAGGAAACCCCCAGTACTGAGCCTCTGTAAGTGCCAGGTGAAGCTGATCAGGTGAATCCCATTTCCAGATGAGGACGAGAGCAGCCAGCGGGGGCCTTGACTAACCCCCGCCCCCCCGGGGCAAAACCGAAATTCCAGCCTGTGCCACTCTGAGACCCCAAGGCCACCACGGCGCCAGCTGGAAGCCCCCATTTTGCATGGAAAGACACCTGGTACGAGGCTCCCCTGCCCGTCCCAGGCCCTGCTGAGGGCAGGGACCTGGCTAAACAGAGCACAGAGGATTGAATGGAGGAAGCTAATCAGGGAATCCTAGAGAGGATGCCAGACGAGATCCAATTAAAATGCCAGCTCTGTGAGCTCCCTGTTTTAATTTTCCACAAATTAGCTTAAAAGGGGGGATGGAAATGAAGATATTAGATTTTTTTTTAAGAGCCAAGAAGGAAAATCCTTTGAGGATTATATTACTTTCTTTAAAAAAAAAAATCCTCTTGGCTGAGGGATTTGAATCTCTGCTCTACCCTCCTTGGGGGCAATTTTCAGGGCCTGATGTCAGGGTGCAGGCCTGGTACCCCTGAATCATAGAAAGCACTGTTTCCCGAGCGAGCACCCAAGCTGCCAACCTCACAGCTCAGGCCAGAGGCCTACACCGGTGGCACAGAGGCAGCTCAGAGAGGCAAGGTGAGTGGCCTGAGGTCACACAGCTGGGAGGTGGGAAAGTCTCGTTTCTAGGCTCCAGGATTTCCCACGCAGCGGGCTCTTGTTCAGCCCCAGACCCTGGTCCCCGGCTCTGCCCCACTCCCCGGTCCCTCGGCCCCCAATCTGCAGATTGAGGCGGGGGCACAGGTGGGCTCCAGTCTGCCTGCGACGTCCAGAAGGGGCAGCCAGAGGTTGCCCTTATTCCAGAATTCCTGGCCTTCATCCAGCCTCTCCTGGCTCTCAGGGTGGCAGTGATGTCCAACCCACTCACACAAACAGCAATTGGGTCTCCATTCGCCCTACGGCACCCCGGAGCCGGGACCCAGCCCATTTGTCACTGTCTCCCGGCAAAGGCCAGCTCTGCTCGCCCTCACCCCTGTGACTGGCCCCAGCAACCAGCGCCCTTCATCTCACTGTGGTACCCACATTCCATGCCCCTCCCCTACTCCTGTCTTCTGGAAATAATTCACTCTGCCAGTGTGGAAATGATGCAAGCTTAGGCTCAGTGACCACAAGCACCCACCTCCCATCTCCTGCATAAGCAACAGCCCCTTAAGCCCCAAAGCCTGAGGGTCCTCCCAAGTCCTGGAGCAGGGTCCTTGCAGGGACGAAGCTCCACCCTTCTGGGCTGCGTGACTTTGATCAGTGACTAAACCTTTCTCTGCACCTCTGTTCCCTGATCTGCTGAATGGGTACAATAGAAATCTAGCTCCAAAGCTTGTTGGGAAGGCAGGGACATGGGGTGCAGGGGCAAGATCTCAGACTATCGGGTCCTGCCACACAGAGAGCTCCTCCCAGCAGGGATGAAGCCCCCACAGGGAAGATGGGGCCAGAGACAGCTGAAGAGATGAGGCAAGACTTCCCTTGGTAGAGTCCCAAGTGCCCTGAAAGAGAAGGGATGGGGGAGGTGTGGAATGGGGGAAGGTGACTGACATTACCCGTGCTCCCTGGTCGAAGTGGGCCCCTGCCCAGCAGCTCCACCTGGGTAGACCCCAGGGGAGCCAGGCTGGCAGTTCTTCCTGATCTCTGAGCCTGAGGGAGCCCTCAGACCCTGGCGGCATTCCAAAGCTGGGAGGGCCTCCTCAGATGTTGGAGTCTAGTGGGCGAGAGGGCTGAATCTGGGGCTGTGTCATTCTGAGGGTAAGCCCAGGTCTGCAGGCATCGGCACTGCAATGCCCTCTGGGCTTGGAGCTGGTTCTTGGGGGGGGGGGGTGTTCCAGGTTTGAGGTCTGCGCCTCTGTGTGGGTGCTATCAAGGCTGAGTTGACCCCTGCATCTGAATAAATCTGATTCACTCATTGAGAGATACACTGAATTTGGGGTACACTGCACCAAACCTGAGCCTAAGTATGAGGATCATCTGAATATAAGTCCCCCAACTGAGGGGTGTTTGGGTGCCCTGAACGTGAGGGTGCCCACACCAGCCCAGGAGGCATGTTTGGGCAGGAGCCAAGGCAGTAGAGAAGGGTCTTGGGTAGCCCCTGGGCGGCAAGTGAAGTCCTATCCGAATCCCATCCTTTTGTTCATCCTTCACACAAAGTCTGCGGTCTCACCCTCCACCACCCCTCTGCCCCCTCCCTCAACCCCACCTCTGCCCTGACTCACTGACCCTCCAGGAACTGCCATTGCTGAACCCCAAGTCTCAGAGGCCTCTACATTCCTTCCCCAGGGCAAGGCAGATGAAGGACGAGGGGTAAAGAAAAGCCCAACGCTGCTTCTCCCCAACAGGGCAAATCCTCCGGCCCAGGAGAGGCAGATCCAGTTCTTGAGGAGCTTGGAGGCCTGCTGCCTTATCTGAGTCTCCGGAACAAGCATTTTGCATTTATTCCCCCAAATGTGTTGGCGAATTGCGTTCCAGCCCATGGCTCCCAGCCATCTGCAGAGAGAAATCCAGTTAGACCTTGTATAATAAGTTCCTGACAATCTTGCCGAGGACGCTGGGTCATAAAAGTCTCCTGGTTTTATCGCCGGTAACAGACACGGAGTGAAATTAAGTTGTCTTATCAAATTTAGATAATATATATCCCTCTAGAGTAGAAGACTCTGCATGGGGCTTTCATGGCATGAGCCCAGGAGGAGGACGGAGAGTGGGGGAGTGCTCCCAGGGCAGGCTGGGCTGGGGGCCTTCCTGGGGAGGCTGCAGGACCAACCCATTGGGGGGG
>NW_004567123.1:28843041-28868435 GCF_000260355.1 Condylura cristata | reverse complement strand
TCACCTCCGGGGCAGGCGGGAATCGAACTCATACGAAAGTGGCTTTAGCTTCTCAGTGCTGTGCTTTAACCCGCTGCGCCACCAGGGAGGGCCATCAAACAGTATTTTTTTTAATAGCTAGCATTTATTGAGTGCTTGCTATGTGTTGGGCATGAGTTATATATATTGTATTATATTTAATAATATGCAATACAGACGTCATTCTAATACTCCTGAGATGCTGGCACCATGATTAGCTCCAATTTATAGGAAGAAACCTGAAGCAAAGAGAAGTGAGGCAACTTGCTTGAGGCCACACAGCCAGAACCTGGTAGAAGCAGGTTGTAAATGCAGTCAGGAAGCGCGGAGCTTTTATGCTTTCCTCCCAGGATCCCTAAAGCTTATGAAATGGAGGAAGGAAAGGAAAAATGGAAGACACAGACCCAACTGTATACCTGTGTGCAGGAAAACATATGACTCATCTCTCTCCCCCGGTCCCCACGGAGCGCTTGGCAAACATTAGGTACTCGATAGATGTTAGCCCAATGACTGTCTTCTCATCATAGGCATACATTTCCTCCCCCATGATCCCAAGGCCCCTTGGATCAGAAACTGAATTACCTTCGTCTCTACAGAGCAGTCACTAACGCTGTGCACGGACTAGGCGAAAGCACCCACTCCGGCAGGCACGAGTCCCCAGGTGTGGCTTGGCAAGCTGCTGCCACTTGTGCAAAGAAAAGCTCAGTCGTCTTTCCCTGGCATCAAGGGATCAGGTTGATAGGTGAAGCCCCACTCTCCCAGGGGTGCACCTTTGTGCAGTACACAGCCTGAAGAACTGTCCACGGAAATCCCACCCTGATTCCCAGGAGTCCAGCATTGCACTTGGTCATGCAACGGGCATGGTTGTTGAGTGACTATTTGTCAGCAGTTGTTTCTCTCCTTCCCTGTATCACAGGTAGCCAGTTTGAGCTCCAGGAGAGCGATTGGTGGAAGAGCCACCAGCTGGGTGTCTGATGGGCCATGGTGCTGATGGGGGAGTTTGCAGACATAAGAGGGACAGACAGGGTCAGGCATAATTGGTAAATATTTGTCTATCTAATCAGAGGGCCTTTTAATTAGCAATTTCATCCTTGCAACTGGTTTATTTTTTTTCTTTCTGCGGGAAGTCAATTAAATGTAACAGATGGAAGAGAACATGGGGGTTTCCTTGTCTCCCACCATCTGTCCCATCCCACCACAACCCCCAGCTGTGCCCACACCTCATTGGTGGGGTGGCCTGTCTGTCACCAGAAGGGGTGGAGCTAAGGCACTATTAATTTCAAACAGGGTCTCTGAGCCCTCCTGGTGCTCCTGGGTTTCCTGGCCACCCCACATACTCAGGCTGACCCTGTTGCTACAGCCTGTATGTGCCAGGTCCTGAGGCCCTTTGCCAGTAGGGCATCTCCCCTTCGGCCTGCTTGGGTTACTTTAGCTCCTGCTGCTGGCATGTCAGGGCCCCATCCAAGAGACCCTTGTTCCAGTCCCCAAACATTTACTGAGTGTCTGCTTTCTGCCAGGCAACGTGTTGGGCACTGTGAACATAAATCCTGCCTTCAGGAATTTATTGCTCACTGGGGGAAACATTCACTCATTCATTCACTCACTTATTCTTTAAATATACACCTGCAGCATGTGCATTCCGAGCTCTCTGCTAGGCCCTGAGGACACAGGGCTGAATCCAACCGTTCCCTGGAACTCAGTTAAGCAGAGGAGACAGACACGTAAATCCATGTATTCAATAAGTATTTATTGAGCGCCTCCACGAGCCAGCCACTGTTCTGGCTGCCGGGGACACGACCGTGAGCGGCAGATAGTCCATGTCCTTTCCGGGAGCGAGAGACAGTAAACAGGCGCATGCGTAATGGCGGGAGTGACCGGGATCTGAAGACCCCATAACCACGGCAGGGCGTAGTGTGGAAGCTAAGCGAGCTCCGAAACACCCAGAGTCCTTGACATGGTCGACAAGAGCCCTGATCCCCGGCCAACTCTCTAGGGTCTCCCCCGCCACCCCACAATCCACCACATCTATTGTTGCTGATGTCCCCAGTCTGTGCATTCTGTCTTGGGGTCTTCGCCCAGGCTCTCTCTTCTGCCTGCCACACTCTTCCCCTATTCTTTGCCTGGCCAACTCACTAGCTGAAATGCCCCCTTCTCTCCTCTCCAGCTCTCTCCAGCTGCCTTAGGTCTTCCTGCTGCATTCCCACACCCTGGATGTCTTCGCCCAGGCTCTCTCTTCTGCCTGCCACACTCTTCCCCTATTCTTTGCCTGGCCAACTCACTAGCTGAAATGCCCCCTTCTCTCCTCTCCAGCTCTCTCCAGCTGCCTTAGGTCTTCCTGCTGCATTCCCACACCCTGGATGCAGGACTTGCATCCAGAATCTTCATCCAGCGTGGCTGTTGCCAGGTAAAGGTCTCCCTCATCCTGTCTGGGAGACCTAAACTGTGTTTTTCTCCTGTGCACTGTTTGCCCAGACCCTGGCACAGTGCCTGGCACCTGCCTCGTGGCCTCTCAACCCCACCAACCCAGGCTGGACCAAATTAAACCAGGCAGAGAAGAGCAGAAAGGGCATCCCAGTCAGGGACAAAGATTCACCCAAAAGCCCCTAGAAAGGTCCCTCGGTGTTTCAGACATAGGCAGCAGCCTAGGGTAGCTGGATTAAGGGGAAGAGCAGGGCACGCAACTGGAGTTAAGCCTTGAATGTTAAACTAGGATGTCTAGACTTTATCCTTTTAAGCCCATAAGCCAACTCCAATCATTCGCATTCCTCTTCCATGATTTTGCCAGCATTCGCTTCTCTGTATGACTATTGGCTTTTCTATCTCAATGATCACTTTTTTGCTTTATTTTTTTAATGATAGCTTTATTGAGATATAATTCACCTAGCACAAAATCACATTTTTAAGAGTCTGGTTCAGTCATTTTTAGTCTATTCAGAATTGTGCGGCCATTACCCTATTTAATTCATCACCTCAAAAACTCCCGTACACTTTATCAATCACTTCTCATTACCCCTCCCCCAGCCCCATCAGCCACTCAATCTATTTCCTGCTTCTACAGATTTGCCTACTCAGGACAATTCATGTAAATGGAATTATAATAAATGGCCTTTTGTGATGCTTTTTTTTTTTCCAATTAGCAAACTGGTTTCGAGATCTCGTTCTAGCTGAGTAATCATCCATGATACAGCTCTTCCACGTTTCATTCATCTAGTGCTTGGTTGATGGGAATTTTGGTTTCCACTCGGCTATTTTGAATAATCTTGCTATCAAAGTTTATTTCCAAGTTTTTGTGTGGACATGTTTTCAACTCTCTTGGGCATAGACCTAAGAGTGGAATTGCTGGGTCATCTAGGAACCCCATGTTTAACTTTTCAAGGAATTTCCCAAATCTTTCTGAAGTGGCAGAACCATTTTACCCTCCCACCAGCAATGTATGAGGTTCTGATTTCTTCACATCCTTGTCAACACTTGTTATTGTCTCTTTTTTATCTTAGCCATCCAGGTGGCTAAATTGTGATGGGATTGAAATGATAGCTCATTGTGGTTCTATTTTGTTTCACTAATTGGATATCATTCTGTGGGTTTATTGGCTATTTATATGTCTTTGAGAAACGCCCATTCAGATCCTTTGCATTTTTTAATTGTGTTGTTTGTCTTTACCAGTCTCTTACCAGATTTATCAGCTGTATTCTTGAGAGGAAACTTTGTATCACTCGAAAATGCAAAGAGAAATGACACTTGTCATAAATCAAAGGTGCTTATAAAAATAAAAACAACTCATTAATTCAACAGCAAATACTTAATAATCTCCAATGACCCGGCATGGTTCTTGGTACTAGGGTTATAGCAATGAACAAGATAGGTAACATTCCTCCTAACACTTCTGGCTTATCATCATATGGGGGAACTCAAAAACCAAACAAAGGAAGCCAATCAAAATATCACACTCAGCAGAAAACTAAGAGACAGATTTGGTCGTGTCTGAGGGTGACATTAGTGTCAAATGATCAGGAAAGTCCTCTTAAGGGAACAGCTAAAGGAAGAGAAGTCACCAAACATGCAAAGATCAAGGGGAGAAGGTTCTGGACAAAGATTAAGGTAGAACTGAGCTCTGTGTGGTTGAAAGAGAGTGAGGAAAGGGGAGAGTCATAGAGGATGAAGCACGAAAGACAGACCAAAAAGACCCCATCACATGGGCCTTCTAAACCAGAGCAAAAGGCTGGGGGTTATTGAAAGCTCAAGGGAATGCCTTTTGAGGGCTTTAAGTAGTGGAGGGGCATGATCTGATCTGTGTTTTTAAAAAGCCCTTCCACCTTCCAGCTGCTACCTGGGGAGCCATGGGGATGCAAGGTAGACCAGTGCAGAGGTTACTATACACGCCAGGGAGGGGAGGTGATGACTTGGGCCAGTGGAGAGAAGCGGCAGTTTCAGGTGTTTACGGGTGGACAGGTGTGAATGACCATCTGGATGGGGCAGGCAAGGAAGAGGTGGGAGTCGGGATAACACCTAGATGTGAACCCTGAAAGAGGGCAAGCAGAGAAGCCAGGCTCCATTTTGGCCTATTAGGTAGGTGGTCCTTAGGATAACCAGATGGAGATGTCAAAAAGACAGCCAGAAATCTCTCTGAGTCTGGAGAAATGCATTTCGGAATCACCGGGGTGTTTAGGGCCACGAAACTGGATAGAGCTCCGGACCAGAAGGAGCCAGAGGAGAACCAGAGAGGACACAGCATTTAAAGGGCCAGCCGACCATGGAGCAAAAGCCAAAATTTCTAACTGGGGTGGAGCAGCCAGGGAAGCAGGGTGAAGTGAGAAATTGCAGAGTTGGAGAGCCAAGAAAAGGTGTTTGGAGCAGAAGGAAGTGTCTGGAAAAGTCAGGTTCTAGAACAAATCAGCATGGCTGAGTTCTAACTAGACACAGACATCTGCCAGCTTTGCGTCCCATCTCCCTTTGGCAAGAAGTGTGAACCGTCCTCTTCGTCAGCATTGAAAGAGAACTGGAACGTCTCCGAGGGACGCCAGACCATGTACCACTCAAGGCCTCCCCAGCCTCCACAGAGTTTTCCTGGCAAACTTGGAGAACCACTTCCATGGGCAAAGAGAGGCCATTAAAGGCAAGGGGTGGCGATGCTGGGCGCCTGGAGGAGGGACAACTCGGCAGGGAAAGCAGAGGGGGAAGATGGGAGGCCTGGACTGAAGCAGAGAACAAGCAGAGTCCCGGGGGTCCCCTGAACCCTCCCCCAACCCGTCAAACCTTAGCGCGAACACTGCATTTCTACCCTGCTTCTGCTCACCCCAAATCCCACCTCTCCCCCAGTTCTCTCTCACCCGCCACATGCCCCATCCATTCCCACCTGGTCACATGTAACACACAAGATTGAATTCAGTGCGTGCTCACCACAAGCCGGGCAAAATGAATGCAAATTCGTTGAGCACGTAGCATGAATAACCTGTTCAGCTCACCCTCCCTTACACCTTACAGATGAGAAAACTGAGGCACAGAGAGGGCTAGCAGGTTGCCCAAAGTCACACAGTAGTGAGTGGGCGATGCTGGGATTCCAACCTAAGAGTTCTGACGCAAGTCCGTATCAGAGGGCTGGAAAGAATGGGACCTGCCCTCCCAGCCCTGCTAGGTCTGAGAGCCACTCGCTGGATCCCTGCAGTGAGAGGCATCTCACCACCTCCTAGGCCTGCCTGCTTCGCTGGTCAGGTTGATTTATAAATCCCTCTTTTCTGCTGTTTTCCTGTAACTTCTCCCCACTGGCCATGCAGCAGAGGCTGGGGGTAGCACTGTGACATAAAGCCCAAAAGGGAGGACTCTAAAGCAAGTCCCCTGGACTTAGAGCTTTGGGCAAGTGCTCTGGGCACCCCTTTCCTCCTTCAGGAGACTGGCTAACAGCAGGATCGGCGTCTGGGTTGTGAGGGTCAAGTGGCAGCGGCGGAGCCGGTCACTAGGCCCACCCTGAGCTCAGGGTAGGTAGGAACTGCCGCACACTGGCCGTCCTGCCTGTCCGGCACCCACCTCCACCCCACGGGGTCACTGGTCAGTGGCTTTGCTGCAGTGTGCTCCACCCCCACCCCCAGGATGCCCCCTCCACTCCGCCCGCCCTCCTGCCACTCAGGTAAGCCCAGCTGCACCTGCTCCCTAATCAGGATGCCAGCCGGCCCCCACCGCCCCCTGCAGGGTCCCTGCAAGGGTGCGCGCTAATTCCTCTTCCTCATCAGCCAGTGCTCTCCTGGCCTTTCAGCTGATTGCCCCTTTGCTCCCTGCCAGGCCGGAGCCTCTGGAAGGTGCCCAGACCTACCACCTCCAGATCGCCCTGGGGTGCCCTGGCACCTGGGTTCTGTCCCTGAGGCTGTGTCCGGGCCTGCCATCTTCTGAAGGGCTTGGGTACGTCAGGGGCTGTACAAGCAAAACTACAGGGGCCTGTGGCCCTGCTGGCACACACACTCGAAAGACAACTGTCAGCACACAAGAGCAGGAAGCAGAGCACTTATACACACACTGTGCACACGGAAAAACCTCACAGATGCAAACCACTGTCGTCTTTCTCTCTCTCCCTCTCTGGCCTCTCTCTGGCAGGTCCTCTAACCAATCCAGCCTGGGTTTCAGCTCCCCTCAGCCCCCTCCCCAACCCCCCCTCAACCCCCTGAATGGGTTAGTTAATGCCCAAGGCCCTCGGCCTGAGCAAGCACAGATAACACTGCAAATCTCATTTTCAAAGCCAGTCTGTGTCTGGCTCCCACCCTGCCTTGAGCCACTGGGTAGCACTCACAAGGCGCCCCCCGCCCCCGCCTACAGCATCACATTGGGCCCCCCTCCAGCCTGCAGTATCACTTGGTGCCCCCCAGCCTGCAGCTTCACATGGCACACCCCCACCCCCACCCCTGCCTGCAACATCAAGAGGAGCTGATGGCCTGGCTGCCCTGCCCTTCTCATCCCCTAAAATCACTGTGCCCCTTCCTAGGGCCAACCAGCTATGGAGGGCCTGTGCTGCCCAGTGATCCCCACTGAGCCTGGACTCTTGGGGTTCCCAGGATTGCCCTTGCTCAGAGAGCTGACCCCATCCCAGCGGGCTGGCTGTGTCCACTTCCAACTCAGTGCTTAGGGTGGACGAGTCCCCCAATCCCAATCCTGGCTGAGGTGGGAGGGGGAGGCCGGACGGCCCTGAGCCTGGAGACTATCTCGGGGGCCCTTTGGCCTCGGTATGCCCCCTGGCCCACAGACCTAAAGGCCATTGGTCTTGCTTGGACTTTGGGGAGGGTGCCCAGACACCGCTGGCCAGAAGGAGGAGCGCAGCACCAGGGCCAAGATCTGCAGCCCCAAACCCCTGCCCTGCCCAAAGTGGGCATGCTGCAGGCACTGGTCAGTCCTGCAATGCAGAACTTCTTCCACTATGCTGCTTCCAGAGTGCTGGAACACACTAGCGCCTTCCCTGGCTCTCTCCTCACTTCCAGAAGTGAAAGAGTTAACACCCTGGGGGGTGGAGAAGGGAATCCCACCCTCCCGCACCCTTCTGATTGGTTCCTGGTCATTGGTTACAGGTGAGTAACCAAAGCTGAGCTGCCCACCCAGGACCAGGGTCCTGGCCCAACTCTGTTGCCCTCACCCCTCCCCTTAAACTCACCCCTGCTGCACCCCCAGCCCCCTACCCAGCCCTGCGCCAGAAATCCTGAAGGAAGGGTAAGTGTGAATGAACCCAGCCGGCTGGCGTGCCCTGCGTCCAGCCCCAGCCCTGAGGTAAGATTCTGGTTAAGCAGAGGCTTCCGGGGGGGGCAGGCACCCACATGGAACACAGCCCCCCAACCCACGCCCCCCACCCAAGTCAGCGCAGCCTCCTCTCTGGGCCTCGGCCAAGGAGGAGTGGCCGGGCCCTCCACCGGCCCCTGTCTGCCCCCACCCCCACCAGTACCTCCATCATCTATACAGATTTATTTCACAATAATTTCATTCCACCCGTGGCTCCAGAAAGATGGATTGGCTGGCGAGGTGATTAGGGAATCTGTGTTGGGCTCATAAATTTGCTGCCCCTCTGTGACGTTCCCAGGAAGCCCCCTCACCGGAGGAGGGTGGGCGGAGGGAGGTGAGTGTGACCTGTCCATCTCTCTCAGCTGCCAGCACCGTGGGGCAGCGGGGGGAGGGACAGCGAGAAAGGCGGGAAGGAGGCATTTCCCTGCCCTAGAACCACCAAGCTTCTCCACCTTGGCTGCAGACAGGCTGTTTGTCACTCGGATGGCAGGACCGCGCCTGCCCCACCCCTCACCAGCGCCCACAGGCCCAGGCAGAGGCTGCCGCCTGCTGAGTGGGCCTGTGGCTGGCTGAGAGAAGGGGGGGCAAGAAGCAGGGGTGGGTGCCCCCGCCTCCCCCTTCGTTGGTCAGCAGAAGGCTCTGTGCAGGGCAGGAGGGGCTGCGGCCGGCCAGCCCCTCTCTGGCAGGAGAGCACTCGTGTGTGTGTGTGTGTGTGTGTGTGTGTGTGTGTGTGTGTGTGTGTGTGTGTGCGCGCCTCTGACGGACGCAGAAGAGTGGCCGGCCCGCACCAACACCTGCCAGAGGTCACGCACCAGTAGCGGCCGGGGCATCGCAGGAAAGGAGCATGCAGTCTGGAACCTGGAGGGTCCGGGCGGGTTCAGGCGCGCTGCTTCCCTGGGCGACTGAACCTCTGTGAGCCGCGCGTTGGTGAGCTGTGAGCGTAACTACACCCCCTCGAGGGTTACTATCGGGGTCCAGTGAGAAGTGCCTGGTCCATCAATGGCAGCAGAATTGTGGCTACTGAGCCCCCCGCCCTGTCACGCCTCAAGCCTCTTCACTGTCCTTCGGCACCTCCCCAGAGCCAATTCACCTTTCTGTGCCTGCACCGTCCCTAACTGACCTCTCATGGTGACCTCCGGTAGCTGCCCAGCCGGCACAGCTCAGAGCCTCCGTGAGCCCCACTCAGTTCTTTGTCTCTCACTGCTCCCCACCAGCCACCTCCACCACCACCCTGCTCCCCACAGGCCCTCCCGCAGGCCTGCTCCTGCTGGTGCAGGAGACCCGGAGTCACGGGGGAGGCTGGGGCTTGCAGGTCTCTCAGGATGGGTTGAGTAAAAGGAAGGGGGGTTCAAGGGGGTGGCCTCCCTGGGGGCCTCAGGGTTAAGTCTCAGCACTGTCACCACTAAGGCCTGAGTTCAATCCCCGGCCAGGGAGTGACCCCCATGGCGCAGCAGACCTCTCCTGTCTCCCCGCTGCTCCCATCAGCAGTGGATTTCAGTCCATCTGCCTGTTCTGCTCCCCGCTCTATCTCTGGTGAATCCTCTCACCCCCATCGCATCTCTGGCCTGTACCCCAGTTCTTCTACAGAGCTAATAAATCAATATTTCTTTAAGTGAAAGGAGGTAGGGATGCCACAGAATGAAGTGAATTCAGAGAAAAGGCTCAAGTAGCAAACCCGAGGGCTGAATGGGTGGTCTTAGGTCCTGGCTGAACGCTGGAATCCTCAGGAAGCTGAGGCAGGGTAACTCTGGGGGTGCCGGCCTCCAGCTCTGCCCACAAAGGGCCCCTGACTTTGGACCCCTCGCTTCCCTGACTGAGCCTCAGTGGTCCTACCTGAGGGACGCTGGGCTCCAGCCACCAGCGCTGAGGTGAGGGCTGCAGCCCCGGCAGCATCTTGGGCACCACGTGAGGGGCCCTCTAGGGGCCAGCTGGGGCCTGGGCTCTGGGTGGGACTGAGCTTTCTCCACAGCCAGCCGGCCAGACCCCTGGCCTCCTGCCCCACTCCTTCCAAACACCCCATCCTTCCTCAGAGGCCGCCCCACATCTCATTCCCCAAGCCCTGCCATGAACCCCACCCTGGGGCCCAGGGAGGGTCAGTTTTCTGCACAGGGGATAGGCTTCCCCTGCCTCCTTGCTCCAGGCCGAGAGGTCCAGGCCAGGAGGGGCGCAGAGGAAGCTCTGCCCTGGTTTTATCCCCTGTCACTCCTGCCCTAATTAGTATTCCGAGGAGAGCCGGCTCCACAGGCCCGGGGATTTGTTTGCCAGGCGGCCAGTTCCCTGTCTCCCCTTTCAGAGTGAGTAATTCTGTCCCTCCCAGGCCCATTTAAGGGAGTGAATAATTAGTTACATTCAATTAGGCCTCTCGCTGCCACGGTGGCTCCTGCCTGACTCACTTGGGGGGACAGGCGCACTAATGAGACAGCACATGTCTGACACGGGGAGCAGGTGTTAAACAACAGTGACCCCCACCCTTCTGCAGGGGGCCTGGAGCTTAGAGGGAATGGGGGTCCAGAGATGTCCTGGCAGAGTGGGGTGTGCAGGGGAGAAACTAAGCATAGGCATGAAGGCCTGAGGGGAGGGGAGGAGGGCTGAGGTGGGCAGGAGAAGAGAGAGGGAGGGATGGAGAGAGGGAAAACTTCTGAAGGTGGGGGGGTGGGGAGCAGGGAGTGGAAGAGGGAAGAGGGAACCCAGCCAGAGCCCATCAAATACAGAGCCCTTCCAGGACTGGGGCGCCCACACAGTGGAATGCTATGCAGCAATGAAAAAGCATGTAGTCGATCTATATTTATTGGCACAGAGACACCCCCTCTGTACGCTGCTAAGCAAGGAAGCCCGCTCACAAAAACAGTATGCTAACAATAGGCCAAGTTTAAAATATTTTTTGGCACAGAACATAAATCTGGAGGGACCTGTAACTGATTGGTGGGAGGCTCTTTGGGGGTCTTGGTGTCCTGTCTATGGAAGGGGTGCCATGCACAGGTAAGACTTACACAGAACTAGCCAAAACAACACATTCAAAGGAGAGCCAGGGTGAGATGGAACTGAGGGAGAAGGGAAAGCGGTGGTCAGGGAGGCGGACAGAGGCAGGGAAGGAGGCAGAGAGAAGGCAGACTGCAGAGGGTGGGCAGCAGAGGGTGGGCGCCACAGCGCAGGGACTCCTGCAGGGAGGAGGAGGCTGGGAGCTGGCTGGCGCCAAGGCCCAGCGGGATGTGCCAGTCGGGATGTGCCAGTCGACTGGGAGAGAGGCAGGGAGCCCCGGGGACAGGGGAGGGGAGAGGGAGAGAGGCAGGGAGCCCCTTTTGCCTGTGTGGCAAAAGCTGCTCACAGTGCTTGCTGAGATCTCTGGAGCCTCCCAGTCCTGCTGCAGGTCCCAGGAGAGACCCTCTGCCTGTGAGCTTCCCCCACCCCCAGACTCCAGATCACAGCATGGGATTTTTTTTCCTTTTTTCACAAATTAAAACTGTATCTCCCCACCCCTGCAGGTGGGTTTGTAATTTTCTGTGCCAGAAACACTCTGGGGGAGAGAAACCCTTCGGGGCAGAGTCTTTAATAACTTCTGTTCCCAAGGAATCGACCTGCAGGGCCCTGACAGCTTAAGGGGAAGGTGTGGAGGAGGGGAGGTGTGTGCAGGCCTGGGGGCTGGGCGTGGGCCACATGGGGCAGAATTTCGAGGACCCCTACACCCTGCTCAGCCCTTGCACCCCAATCCTAGCGTTCAACCCCCATAGCCAAGCTGGCATGTGTGGAACCCAAGCCCCAATGGGTTCTCAGTGGGTTCTAAAGGAGACAACTTTCGGGGACACATGGCTTCACTCACTGGCTCCTCCCAGGGCCTCAGTTTCCCCAGATATAAAACAAAAAGCAGATGCATGAAGCCCCCCCTCTGCTTTAACCCTGAACCTCTATGCCAAACGTCCTCAGCTTCCCCTATGGCTTTGATGCCCGGAGCTGGTAGCATTTAAACATCAGGATGTTTAGGAACATCCAAGCCACACACAGCTCCCACTGTGTCAGGGCAACCAAGGAAGAAATTGCCAGGTGCTGCCCTGCCCCAGGATGGGCAGAGCCTCTCTCCTCTGCCTTCGGCTCTGCCTCCCTGACGGCTCCGGCCTGGCCCGGCCCTCGTGAGTGTGAGTTTGCCACCCCTGCCCCAGAACTTAGCTTCTCAGGCTTCCCTCTGCCTGGCCTCTCCCATGGTCTTTCCTGTTAACATGTACCTGTTTTCCTACTTTCTAGGTGAGGAAAATACAGGTTTGGGGTCGTTCTAATCCCAAATCCCAGCTCTAACTCTTCAGACCTCAACAAGTCATTTAGCCTCTGAGCCTCTAAAATGGGTGCTCTGAGACCTTGCCTTCGGCGGGGCTCCCCTGAGACCTTGCCTTCGGAGGGGATCCCCTGAGGCAGTGCATGGAAAGTTCTCAGAGCCGAACCGTGCAGAGCCAGCACTGTGCCCACAGCTCTCCCGAAGGTCCTCGTGCACAGCCCCAGCTGGGGGTGCAAGACCTGAGGCTTGTGAACGGAAGAAGGAGTGGAGAAGGAGAGACCCGGGGGGCTGATGAAGTAGAGGCTGCAGGGGGCTCCCGCCATGGCTCTCCAGCCATGACCACCGGCTGAGGGAAGTGTGAGCGGGATGTGGCGGGAGCTAAGGCCAACTTCACCCCGTGCCCAAGAAGCCACGAGGCTTTCGACGTGGACTTAGCGCCACCTTCTGGCTGATACAGGCCTCACACCCACGCACCCCCATACTGGCCAGAGCAGACCCTACAGTAGCTTAGTCCTCTCCGCTTATTTTTAGAATTGGCAGGCCCACCCTGGGCCTCGGTGGGGTCCCAGCAACCCCCAGCACCAGAGAGTAACTTTGCCAAGGTCACACAGAAAGCTCCTGGCTAAGCTCCATTCGGAGCCCAGAGCTTGCAATAGCTGCCAGGAATAACAACTCCTCTTTGTCGAGACGCTGATAGACAAAATCGTACCTTCTCGGGCACAAGCCCCGCTGACTCTAAGGGGTGACTTCTCCCAGAAGCACTCTGTGACAAGGAATGAAGGCAGGTGGTTTATTCAGGAGCTGGACTCAGGAAGCAGGAGCGGACCGTAGAGATGGGGTAGGGGAGGGAGCCAGCCAGAGGGGAACTGAGACCCCTCCGGGGGACCCAGGAGACAGGACAGAACCCTCAGAGGCCCCCTCCCACGTCCCACCCAACAGCACCGAGGCTTTCATTCCGGCTGGCTGAGTATTCTGGGCCGTTACCTCCCCGGTACATCTTACCCACCACACCACCCAGGTCTTCAAGGCCAAGGAGATCCCAATCCACAGGAAAGTGACCATGGAGATAAATGAACTTGGCAGGTTCAAGAGTGGGCCCCACCATGGCATCAGCACCACCTGGAACCTTGGTCAGGAACACAAGTCCTCCCTCTCCATCCCAACCTACCGAACCAGAGGGGCTGGCTGGGGCCCAGCATGCTTAGCATGTCCTGCAGGTGGTTCAGAAACGTGGCAATGGAGAACCTCTGCCCCCGGTGCAAGAGCACCCTAGTCTCAATATACACCCCTGAAGCCACAGGCACTGTTGAGTGGTGCATGTGACCTATCCAAGGTCACACGAATGAGCAAGTGGCAGGGGTGTTTGTGCTGTGTCTTCCCACTGTCAGGCATGCTTTGAAATGAGTCCCACTGGCATCTAGACTCAAGGCAGGAGATGAGGGCCAAGGGCCCACCCCACCGACTCCACCATTTTGCTCCGTTTTCTAAACCAAACCTCTCCACCTGGTACATCCAAATGGTTCCTGAAGCTCTTCTGGGCAGTGTGCCAAGCCAGGTGCCCCCAGCTGCCCTCACAGCCTCCATCAGGACAAACTCCTCATCCCCACCCTCAGGGCAGCAGGTTGCATGGGGAATTCCAGAGCGGCTTCTGGCTGCTGGGGGAGGACCCTGCTAAGTCCGCCTGGCCTCGCTCACCCGATCTTGTGCCAGGGTTCTGCCTTGCTCTTCCTCTTCCTCCTCCCTCCTCTCCCGTCCCCTCTGCTCCCACTCCATCTGCTGCTCCTCTTGGCTAGGCTCCCCCTCAGTTGGCACAGCAGGAAAAGAGAACAGGATGGTTTATTTTTATCCTAAGACACTGCTGGGGGGAAGGGGCACCATCTGACCAAGCAGCAGCCGCTCCTGAAGCATTTGGGAGGGCAAAGGAGGTGGGAAGCCCAGGAGCACCCCCAGGGAGGAAGTACAGATGTAGCCAGGTCCGGAAGCAGCACAGACCCAGAGCAGGAAGCTCTGAGGCCCACTACCCACTGCTGTGTGACCACAGGCAAGTCACTTCACCTCTCTGGGCCTCCATTTCCACCTCTGTTGAGGACCCCACAGGCTGTTTTGTGAACCTGAATCCTATGGGAAGAATGCTTTGCTGGCATGGTGAGTGTCCACAGAAACCCCCCTGGAGGGGCAGCAGCCTGAGGAGCTTCTTAGTGCTGCTCTCAAAGTACCTACCCTGCGCCTGATGGCAAGTTAAGCGGCTCGTGTTACCTAGCACGTCGCCCCTTGCTTCGCTTTTACATGTAGGATGACTAATTACAGAGTGTTCTGTGAAGTCACTGTGCTTTCGAGGGGCATGGGGGGTGAAGCTTATGGGAAAGTCAAGTCTGTCTTTAACCACCCCTCTCCCAGCCCCTCTGTCCCATCCCTGTGAGTGTTCTGTGTATCCTTCCAGAACCCTTGCTATTTTACAGGCCCACCAGGTACATGATCCTGTCGGGCCACGTGCTTTGAAAAAAAGGTCTCTGTACCCACCTCCTGCCACTTTTTTTTTTTTACCCCCGTGACAGTGATTTCGAGATTCTGCACAAATCTGTTACAGTTTTATTTAGCCAGTCCCTTGTTGTTGGACAGGTACGTGGCTTCCAGCGATTCACCGCTGTGATGGACACGGTTGTGCTTGTCTCTCCCGGCTCATGGGAACCCTGTCTCTGCCTCTGGGCTCGCAACTGCTGGCTTGGAGGGCCTGGGAGGTATTACCATGTGATCCTTCCCCAAAAGAGATTTGCCTCCATCTTTAGAAGCAAGTTGGGAGATGGAGTGGGCTCCAGGGCTCAGGTGAGCAGTCCCCCCGAAACTGTGTTAGGGTTCCTTTCTCAAACCACAAGGCGCAGGTGGGGCAAGGCTGGACCCGGCGCCAGCCCCTCCCCCTCCCTCCACAGCAGCTGCAACTCCAAGCTCTCCAGGCACGTGCCCACGTGCCCACCTGCCCACTGCAGGGCACCTGCCACCTTACAGTCTCTCCTGCACCGAGATGCGGCTTTCTTTGCCATCCTCCTGCGTGACGGGCTGGCACCCATGTAAGGTCTCCTGAACAGGAGATGAATCTTCTATCTCCACGGGACAGCTTTTAGTCTTGAAGTGGATCACCTGAGGAGCCAAGGCGGGTGGTCACACCCACGACACCTGTGAGGGGGCCCTTCCCTCCTGTGGGACTCCCTCCAGGCGCCGGCCCTTTCCCAGAGGGTCAGGGCTGTTTCCACGGGTGCCTCCTGCCCCCTGCTGGCCACACTAGCAGTGTCAACAAGCTTCCAGAGTGGGAGCCAGCCTGTGGGCTCCGGGAGCTGTCCCTCTGGTTCCCGCCCTCTAGCCCTGTGCCCAGCTCCCAAGTACTGAATGCCAAGAGAACAGCAAATGTCAGACTGCCCATGGCACCAGGCACCCTCTAGAGTGATGAGCTCTGGAGGGGACAAAAGCTGACACTGGAGGAGCGTAGGGTGAGGCCACAGAGAAGGGCCCCGAGTCAGTTTTAGGGCCCGTTCAGTAGCCAGGAGACTATCTTCCTTCCCAGTTTGCTAAAACTCTGTTCGGGTTCCCAGGGGTGACTAACCTCCTCCTCTGGCTTCTTAGCCACCTTTTCTGGGGAAAAAAAAAAATGGGCGTTAGTGAGACCAGATGAGGAAACAGGTGTCCAATCCTACTGTACCCCTTCCTCTGCTTTCCCGTCACCTCCTCACCCCGGAACTCACTGATACAGGCAGACACCAGCAGGACGACCAGCACGGTGCCCATGATGATGGGGAGCACCAGCAGGACTCTCATCCGGTTCTGGAGACCTGGGGAAGCCAAAACTTCAGCGGCGGCTCTCACCCGGAGCCGCTCACTTGCTAACAGCCTTCCCTGGCTGAGGCGCCAGCGTCAGACATTCCAGGCAGGGAGTCCCTGGTCAAAGGTGGCCAGCGGATAGCTTTAGTGTGATCAGCGCTTTTTTTTTTTTCTTTTTAGTATATGTGCTGCCGAAGCGAGCACAACATTTTTTTTAAAGGTTTTTTTTTTAAAGATGTATTTATTTATGCATACAGAACTGGGGAGTGGTGAGAGGCTTCCCCGGAGACAGAGCGGGGAGCAGAACAGGCGACTGAGGAAGTCCACTGCGGAGGGGAGCAGGGACGGGTCAGGAGAGGTCTGCCGCGCCCTGTGGGTCAGCTCCAGGCAGGGATCCAACTTGCCCTGAAGCAGCTGCGGCCAGCTTGCAGTGCTGTGTGCTAACCTGTTGCGCCACCAGGGAGGGCCCCAGCACATTTTTTTTTAATAATATAATAGTTTATTTTTAGATCATTTTATGCCTTTTTTTTTTTTAAAGATTGATTTATTTGTGCATACAGAACTGGGGTACAGGCCAGAGGCTCAGGGGCGGTGAGAGGCTTCACCAGAGACAGAGGGGGGAACAGAACTATGCCTTTTTTTTTTTTTAACTCGGTTGTAATCCCCATGGGCTTCCCATCACCAAATCACGGGTGCCAGCACATTTTTTTTTTTTTAATGCCAACATTTTTAGATTGGGAGATTGTATGTTTGCAATCTGGATACTCAATTTCTCTTTGTGATTTAGAGGATCCGGCCCTGGCGAGCCAGCAGCCCCACTGGGCGCGTCTGCCAGACCTGCATCGTGCTTCCTGCCACACTCCCCAGCCCTCCCTAAGCTCTGCCCATGCAGGCCAGCAGCACCCACGCCTGCCCTGCCCCCTTCCTTGGAGATGAAAGGGAGACGAGGGAGGAGAAGAGGACACAGTACTCCTGGTCCCTATGCCTCTGTTTCAAGTGGGGGATGAAGGAAAAATCAAGAGGGACAGGAATAAGGCAGGGAAGGTAGTTACCTGGGGCAAAATTTAAGGGGACACACGCCAGGAAAACCTCAGTCATCAAGATAAGGAATAAGAATGTCACATTCTTGAAAAATCAGTCAACTGTGATCTTCAGCCCCGCTACCTGTTTTTTCAATAAAGTTTTATTGGCAACGAGCTGGGCTAGGACGAAACAAGTGAGGGATGGCGGGATCCTGTCTTTATTTAAAAGTTTAGTAGTTTGTTAATTATGGACACTTTGCATTGGGATTTCTTTAACTATTAGATCAAAAAGCTGCAGATCTGGATGAGTGCATTTTCCTGGCACATCCTTAAATATCATGCACAAAGGAAGAGCCACGCTTGCCTCATGCAAGTTCCTGCCCTACCAGTAGGAAAGTGAAATTCAAGAAAAAGCAAAGAGATGTATTATTTTTGTATTATTTTTGACCTCAATCTCTTTCACTCATTAACACAGCCAGGGCTTTAACAGCCTGTGAGCTGTGCGACCAGCCCCCTCCTCCTTCTCAAATCAAAGCGGAAACCATACACCACTATGCAGGTTGCAAAAGAACACCGAAGAGCACCTTCAAAGCACGAGAAGCCCTCGCCACCCTTACCCCAGCCTTCCCAGGGAGGTTCTGTCATCCCGTTTCATGGATGAAGAAACTGAGGTTCAGACAGGGAAAGTGGCTTGTCCAGGCTGCGTGGATAGTGGCAGAGCAGGGATGCCATAACCCCCAAGGTCCCCTCTCGCCTCAGCCCTCCCTCCACCTCCCCTCCCAAGGCTGATGTGTGCCTCAGTCTCCCCCATCCAGTCCCCATCTTCCCAGCCTGCTTCCGGGACACATTCCCCAGAACTCACCACAGACAGCATCTGCCTCGGTAGTCCCAGCCTGTAGCTCCGCCATGCCTTTGGCTTCACAACTGTGTACAGGCACAAGCCCACGGAAAGAAAGAGAGAGAGAGAGAAAGAGAGAAGTTACGTTTCCCCAGGGTAAGATTCCTAGCCCCAGGGAGAGACAGTCAATACCACCAAGTGCAAGTTCACTGAGTATTTGACATGGAGCCCCCCCGGGCTGCACACCCCAGGCACAACACACAGGTCTAGGAAACCCATGAGTGCGGAAAAATGAAGAATAATGACCAGAGTCTGCAGTGAGGGCCTGGCTTGGTGACGCGGGGACATGAACTGGGAGTGTGCAGCGAAAAGACAAGCACAGGAGCTGGATCTGACTTGCTGTTCTCGCCCTTCCAGGTGGGCTGTTTTTTCATTTTTTTTAACGATTTATTTATGTATGCATGCACAACTGGGGTACAGGCCAAAGGTGCAGGGGCAGTGAGAGGATTCACCAGAGACAGAGTGGAGAGCAGAACAGGCAGATCAACAAAGTACACTCAGTTGCAAACCTCTGGTTTAAGGGCCATCCAGAAAGTCTTCCCTGGGGAAGTAAGACATGAGTGGCCCTGAAGGACAGCAAAGTTAGAGCAACAGAGCATTCTAGCTAAGCAGGGTTACGTGACACAAGGCACTCGGTGTGTAGCTGCCAGGGAGTGATGGGGGTAATGGAAAAGCTGGCTGTTTAGAGCCAGTTCCCCTGACATGAGCGCCAGCCCGGAAGCAGAAGCCATGCAGTGTTGTCATGGGTCCTGAAGGTTTCCACGGGCTCATCTGGTGAGTCCTATCAGCCCCCAAACAAACGATTTCAGTAGTGCAGGACTCAGTGGACAGAGAGCTCGTGGGAGACATTCAGAAAAGCGGCCAGCCAGGAGGCACTCGGGGTGTGAGCATGAGGTGAGGAAGACCTACCCAAGGTGGTCCCAAGAGGAGAGGGGAAGGAAGGGACGGAGAAGGACATCACGGAGGGAAAGCCCAGGGGAAAGGAGAGAGCAGAGCTTCAAAGAAAGACAGTGCGAGAGGAGTGACCGGGAGGTGGCCGTGAGCCTCGGCAAGACACCTTTATACCTTCCCTGCCGGCTCGGTGACACGCGGTATCACCCTTTCTCAGCTGCAGTGAGTCCAGAACTCAGTGCTGTATCTGCAGCTGCCAGCCTACACCTGTCAGCAAAGGCCGCGGCAAAGATGTGCCTGCACCCAGAAGGCTCCAGGAGCTACTGCGGGCATTGGGGCTCTGTGGGGGGGAGGGGTCTACATTGGAGGAGTTTGCAGTCTACTGGAGAAAGGCAGGCTGTGCACAAATGAGGCGTTTGTACGGGAGGACCCATGGCGTGGGCAGTGCGTGCAAGTGTCTGCGGGGGTCAGTCTCTGAAGGGACACACAGGAGCAGTGGCTGCCCCCAGGGAGCCGTGGGTGGCCGAGGGACAGGGTGAAGGGAGGTGTCGCTGTGCCCTCTCATGCCTTCTGTCCCACATGCCAACCTACCCACTGCTAAGAATTAAATGTAAGGGGTTAGTGGGGGGAGGGCGGTTTGAGGGTATTCGAGACAGAGAAGGTTCTACGGGAAGATGGTCAGGATGTTGAGGGGTCTGCCCAGCACAGGATGTGGAAGGTCAGCAGCTACCGGAAGGAGCCTAGTGTTCGTTTCAGGGGGAGCAGAAGCCACGAAGTACTGTAAGCAGGAGTGCTGTGATTCAAAATGGACTGTAGGAAGAAGCCACACTCCTGGGATAGGCTGGGAGTCAGCTGAAGGGGAGAGACTGGAGGCAGGAGGCCGGCAGGAGGCCAGCAGGAGGCCACGCAGACATGGCTCCTTGCCACACCAGCCGCGAGGCGTCACACAGGATGCGGGGGAGGGTCCAAACCAGCCGTGGCTGTGCAGCCAGCAAAGAGACAGACCCCAAAACATTCAGAAGGCCAGTGGGCAGAAGCCAGAGGCTGATGTGGGGCTGGGGGTTACAAGCAGAGGGCCCCTGGACTGGGGGGGGTGGTAGGTTGGGGGCCCACTTTGGATGCATGGAGCTTGAGGTGCCTGTGGGTCAGCCGGGCAGAGGGGCCCTGTTGGCAGCTGGACATGACAGCCTGGGACCCAGGATGACTCTGGACAGGAGATGCTGACCGGGAACTGTCTGAGGGAGATGGTAGCTGAAGCGACAAACGCAGATGAGATGACCAGGAGAGGCAGATAACGTGGCTGGAGAGTACAGTCCCGAACCAGGGCCCAGAAAGCCAAAGAGGAGGTGAGCTGAGGAGAAGTTTTGGGAGGAAAGAGACATCAAAGTGTCTATTACCACCATGAGAACAGACAGGAAGCTGCGGCCCGCTGGTGGACCACAAGGTCACTCCAGATGTTCAATAAGTGCATAAGTGCATGCGTGGGGGGGGAGGGGCAGGGTGCAGAACTAGGGCAGGTGGCCAGAGAGGCCGGGCCCACGCTCCTAGAGAGGAGTCCTTATACCTTGTCCAAGGGTTACACTTTTCCAAAGCAGAGGACACGTTGGAGAAGAAGCCGACAGGGCAGGGCTCACAGACGGTGTCAGAAACCTCTGTAGCTGGAAGGGAGAAGGGGCACTGGTCATCACGGTGGACCCCCGTGGGCTCTCAGGGGAACTGGCGGGGCGTCTTTCCCCAGCATGTATCTCCCTCCTCCCAAGGCCACCCCCGAGAAGGCTTCTCCCCCTGTTCTCCAAGGCAGGGGTCCATGGCAGGAAACTGGACAAGAATGTTTCCATGTCCTGCCCAGCCTGGTGGAGAAGCCATGGAGGAAGGCTGGCCCCTCCTTTCCCCTGCCTCCTCCACCCAGTCTCTCCGCCTCACTCTCTAGCCTTAGAGCTGATCCCCAATGGGACACTTACCCATCCGCTGGACACCATAGCCTGGGAGGCATGGACTATGTGAGAAGCAGTTGTCGCAATCATGGCCGACACAGTGCTGGCCTTCTTCACACTTGCAAGTGGTGTCTGTCTGCAAGGTGCCCGGCGTGCGAATCTGCAGCCCTAGGTCTGAGCAGAGATGGGCAGGGAAGATGGGAACCCCCTGCTGACCGTGCCTGTGCCGGGCGCTGCTCCCACCGCCTACTTCTTCTTTCTTAGACCCTCTTCCAGGTAGGAATGGCAACCCAATCATTTAACAACCAGTACAACCCAGGCACCAGCCAATCAGAATGGCCTCTGGCTAGTAAAACAAGGCCTCTGGCTAGTAAAACAAAACCAAGCTAGAATTGCCTACATCCTGGAAAGAGCTGGAACACACACCCTGCTCCCAAACAACCCTGCCCCCGCAGCCCACGCACTGGGGTCACAGTATCTGTGCTGGTGACAGCGTGTTTCTTTGTTAAAGGCATCTTGGAATTCGGCTTCACTGCAAGAAATGCATTCTGTCTGAGCAGTCTCTGTGCAATCCTTCACCAGTTTCTGTCCTGGAAAACATCAGGAAATGAGGCAGTTCTGGCCAACTCAATCAGTCAGACACTTATCAAAAATGGCTCAGACAGGGCTCGAGATTGAAAGGTGAGTGTCTAGGATCCTTCCAGCTTCATGTCTAGTGGGGGACATGGAGGCGATCGGTACCTTCCTCCTGAGTAGGCAGAGGGAACCCAGAATATTCCAACAGCAGAACAAGAGTGGTGAATCCCAGGGGTCATGTAAGATTGAATCCACAGTCACAACTGGGTCTGCATCTTCCAGCAAGCCAAAAGGGGTCCCCCTCGGGCTGAAGGGGTGGCACCTCACCTGGCTGGCACAGGTTACAACACAGGTTGTTTTGTAAGTATTGGTTTTCTTTGCATACAGTGGATGGTTCTGGGTGGATCTAAAAACAGAATTGTGCAATTAGAAGGGATCTTGACATCTCTGCCATAGCCTCCCTGGCAGGACGGTGGTGATCAGCCAGGACAAAGGTTAGAACTGTAGTGGAAACCCAAATGGAAATGGAGCCACCGATTCCTGGGTATGCTGTGTTTAGCTGAACTGCCGTGCGACGTGATCAGAAAAGTACCCAGAGGATCACTCTGTTTTCTACAGTGTTGACACGAGAACCTCACAGTATTCGTGGGTCTTCTGCTTGGTTGACTCCTCAGTCTAGCCTCTTTCCAAAGATCCCAAAGGACCAGGGACTCTATTACCCCCTGGAACCTGGAGACTGGCTGGCTTCAGCTAGTCCTGGGGCTGTATTTAGCACCGCCTCTTCCTTCTATTCTTCTGCTCCCCCTTCCTCTCCCTCTCCCGGCTTCATCAAGCTTTCTCCCTCCAACCCCAATCCTCTGCTCATCTCACCCCTCCCATGTGAAATGCCAGATGGTAAAGCTGAGGAGGGAAAACCCAAGGCCTTCACTTTGCAAACAGTGGGACAGAAATGGAGGCTGGGTCACTTGCCCAGTGTCACACTGACAGAATCTGAGGAACTCGGCCTCTCTCTGTCAACTTGAGTCTGTCTCACTGCACTATTTTTACCCCTTCCTGGTTCTGCCCATGCTATTATTTCTTTTTAATGTAAATATGCTTATTTTAAGCCTAAGCCTTATTATCATTGCCATGGGTGGAGAACCAGCATCACTTCTCTTGAAGAGGTAATCCTTAAAATAGAGTCAACAGAGGGGCATCCCTGGTGGCATGAGGGGTGAAGCTTCAGCACTATGAAGCTACCTGCAGTCCTGACCTGGGAGCTGACCCACTTGGTGTGGGAGACACAGGCCTCTCCCAGACAAAGGCATTAAGCCTCATGCATTGCTTTGTTTAAGGAAGGCCCCCCACCTAGGGCAGCCCTTGATTGTTGCTTATGAAAGAGGATTAGGAAGCACTTGAAAGGTCTTAAGGATGGTCTCCACAGACTTCTTCCTTGAACAGCATGAGGAGTTTTTAAAAGAACTGTAAAGTGATTCTATGCTGTTTAATTCTCTACTGCCCTCCCCCCCCCCACACACACACACACTTGGGAAACACCAGGAAAAACAGCACAGGCTTGAGAGTCCAACGAGATTTCAGTTGTGGCTTGGTGCTAGTTTGCTTCTCTCAGCCTGTTTGCACAGCTCTATGATGAGAGCCCAATGCCTGTCCCACAGATAGGCCTGACAAGAGATAAGAAAGGTTACATGCCAATGGCCTCTGCACAGTAGGTCGCCAGTAGTCCATGGTAGGTGCACATTAGTTGGGTTCATTAAGGGGCAGCTTTAATATCACACATTCGTGAGTGTCCACGTGGAGGCCTCCCACCTCGGCTACCTGGCTGGGCAAATTACTTACAGAAATGGTCTTGCCCCTAATCAACACAACACATCACACTGTGCCGTTCTTCTTGCAACTCTGTGGACCTTCCCACCACCCTCTCAGAGCAACGGCAGCCCTGTGGGCATCTGCAAACCCATGAGAAATATAGTGCCCTCTCCCTCCATAGCTCTGGACCTTCTGACCCAGGGAGTTTGGACTCAGGCTGCAGACTCTCCCCAGCTGAGGCCAGCCCAGGGGTCAGGCAGATACAGGTTTACATCCAGCTCCCACCAGCTAGGAGAATATTGGCAAAGTAGTACTCCTGAGCCTCAGTTTACTCATCTGTGTAATGGGGGAATTAAGATAAATCAGACCAAGAATGCAGGTGAAGCCTTTTGCTTGGAGTCTGACCCCACAAGAAACTCTTGATAAATAGCCCCCACTATGGTAGCCACAGCCCAGTTTCCACCCGAAGTCAAAACTGGGAGTATGGGCTTAGAAGCCTAGCTCGCCCTCACCACACCTCTCCAGAATCGTGTTCCCTTTCTTTGGTCTCCAGCCCCACCCCTTCCTGCCTCCTTCTCCCAGGAGCCATTGCTTAGAATGAAAATGAAACCCCAGGACCACAGCAGCTTCCTCACTGGCTCTCTTCCCTTGCTGCCCACACTCCCCCAGCTCCACTTGGGTCCTTCCCACCCAGACTTCCTGCAGAATCTGCAGCCCTCGAAAGTCAGGGAGGCCAGAAGCTTTGGATGAACAAGTTGGGTACTTGGGGAATTCCCAGTCTCCTGAATGAGGAACTACAAGAATACATTTAAAACAAAAAAGTGAGTCAAGTGTGGCCTTCTGAAAATCCCGGAGATGTGCTTGGCTGGGCATCGCTGAGTCCTTCTGGTGCCGGGAGAAAAACCCCTGTTGGTCCCCTAACCCTTTTTTGGGTCCCATAAACTGTCCATCTCCCTCAGGAATCCCCTTGTCATCTCAAATTCAGGAGGCAGAGGCACAGCCTTGGCTAGTCCTGAATGGGGTGGCCCAGGATTGGAGGGTGTGAAGACGCCTTGCCTTCTTAGAGAAATACCTGCACCCACCCTTGTTCCCACACCATGCCCTGGATGAAGGCAGCCCCCGCTGGCAAGGAGATGATACCAGCTCACAGAGGCTGGCATCTGTCAGCCGATGGGAAAGGGCCAGGAAGCCTGCAGGACCCAGTGCTCTGCTTCTGAAACCCCTTACCCTCTCTGCCTGTCCAGCCACTGAGGCAATGCTGTGCCAACCTTCTGAAAAGATGATTCAGGCTCCCCTAAACCCCAACCCCATCCATACCACCCAGCCACTTTTCCTGCAGTGACCCACTATGACCCGCCTAGAAAGCCAGCTCATTCAGCCAAGATCCAGCTATTTGCCCAGCTCCACCGCCCGCCCATAAACTAGGGACGCCCCACCCCCAGCCTTGTTTCTCTTTCCACTCCCTCCTCTCAAACCCCAAACGCTCCCGTGGGATGGGAGCAGGGATGCAACTCACTGCGGTCACCAAGCAGCCCCAGAAGAGACACTGCAGTGGCCGGCAAACCATGGCGAGGAAGAGGACGCGACTGAGAGAGCCGGCCGCTTCTAGTAACTCCGGACCCGGCCCCGCCCAGGAAAGGAGCGGGGACCGCTGGGACCAATCGCAGTCCCGGAGACTCGCGCTAGGGATTTCCCTCCGCTGGCCGGGAGTCTGATTCCCCCGGGAGTTTAGGGACTCGGGGGAGGGGGCGGGAGGGGGGTCCCGGGAGAAAGGTTGGAGAGACCGAGGAGGGGAGAAGTTCCTGGGCGAGTCTTTCCTCTTCGCCCGCTGGAGTTACAAAGGCCAAGCTGAAAGGGGCTGGAAGCCACCCCGCTTTCTGGAAGGAGGGCGAAGGACGGGAACAGAGACCCCCCCATCGTTACTGTGGTGAGGCCCGCCATTGGGACCCCCAGGGTTCTTGGTCGGCGCCTGCGGAAATCCCAGCAGAACCGAAAGAGTAGCCACCGCAGATGGGGAGCCCTAAGGAAGTCCCCACCACCACCACCACCAACCCCAGAAAACGGGAAGGCCACATCTGGGCTGTGGGAAACAGGGGAGCTGGGGAGAAGGTTCAAGGAAGACAAGTTTCCCAACAGTTTCACTCTTTTTCAAAGGAAATTCCCTCGTGCGTGCGGGCGCAGCTCCGCGCCCCCCCCCCCCCGACTCCGGCTGTGTCCCTGCATCTCCATGGTCCCATCCCTGTCCAGTTCCTGGGAAGGGGCTTAGAGTCGGCCAGCCTGCGAGGGAGCTTAGGGCCCCTTGGGTATCCTGGGGGGTCAGGGACACTCTAGACCCACGGAAACACCCACGTCTCTGCCCTCGCCTTGCGGCAACGCCCTCCTCACCCAGAGCCGGCAACACCCTCCTCACCCAGAGCGTCTCTCTG
>NW_004567123.1:28835231-28842464 GCF_000260355.1 Condylura cristata | reverse complement strand
CCCTCTCTCCCTTTCCAATTCTCTTTTTCTTTCTCTTTCTCCATTTCTTTGAAAGCCCCAGCTCTGATCTGATGATCTAATTGGGACACTTCCCTGATTAAAAACTTCTTTGGGATCCCCTACAAACTCTTCCTGTGGCCAGCCCATGCCCACTCAGCACCAACCTCTCTCTCCTTGTCCTGTGTCCCATGCACATTGACACGGCCATGCCCACCTTCTCCTCAGTTTCCAAACATGTAATTGGCTTTTCTTATACTTTTTCTGTCTTGATGTCTTCTTCCTCCCCTTCTCTTCCCGTTGAAATGTTGCCTCATCTCCAGTTTGGCCCCCTCTTAACTCACTGAGACAATAACGCTGCATCCCAACTCCCCCCCCCATTTTTTGCTCTGTTTACCTACATTTGGTTGTGAGCTCCTTAAAGACAGGACTGAATCTACTCCAGTGCTGGGCACACACACCCATACCCACCCACACTTGCTGGGCGAGTAAATAAAGAAGTTCGTGGGTTCAGGAACTGCTCACACCAAGCACAGCCTCTACCAGGAAGAGTGAAGAGCAGGAGATGGGAAGTGAGACTGGCCCCAAAGCAAACGAAAGCCACCCCTAAAAACCTGAATATAAAACTGATGCTAAAAAAAGTTTAAAAACTGAGGCTCCAAGGAGGGTGGGCTGGGGAGTAAAAGGAGGAGGGGGTTTCATGGACGATGGTGGAAGATCACTGGCGCTTTGGCGGTGGGTGTGGTGTGACCTACATTTACAGAGGTCTGAACCAATCTACCCCTAAAACATACAATTTTGTAAATCAAAAGTATGTCAATAAACATACTTTTAACATTTTAAGCTAGTTGTGCCAATGCTGACCTCAAGCTTGTGGCCAGTGGACCATGACAGGCAAGGAAGGCTGGACATGAGCGTCCAGGAAAGGTCATGAATGCCACCTGAACAGACCCAGGACCAAGAGGATATTAAACGATCGCTTCCCTTCTTAATCCACTTGGAAAAAACAAACAGTTTTAATTCCTTGGGTCGGGGGGAGGCGTTGCTCTATGACTTCGGCCATTCCTTATTCTTTATTTGCTTGATTCCAAAATTGGGCCCTTCGCAAAACTGCCTTGGGAGGCAAGTACACAGAATTAAAACATTAATTATATTATATAAAACATCATAGCAGCAATTAAAGCAGCTTAAATTAATGTGTGAAAGAATAAATAGTAGCCTTCGGGTTACCCCATGGGGTGAAGACCAGATAAGATAAAGGGAAGATATTTTAGTATACGCATACCCCAAGGAGACATGTGCTGGCATGCCCAGGCCCTGCGGAGGCATGGAATCTTCTTGGGCTGAGAAGTGCTTGCTGGAAGGGAAGGAGAGAGCATAGTTTACCAAGAGGGTGGCAACATGGCAACATATCAGAGTCCCAAGAGGAGGGGACGGGGAGAGGATGAAGGGCTCCATGGTGGCAGGGAAGCAAAAGACATTCAAAAGATCCAGGACCCAGGATTTGGGGACCACAGAGGAAATGGCCTTGGTAAGAAGGGGGGGTGGTTGTCACAGGGCTGGGTCTATGGATGAGAAGTGTGCCTGGAGGTCAAGTCCACAGTGGTGCCCCAATCTGGCAACCGGATAATTCTAATACGCAAACTGATCGCACTGCTCCAGGTTTATAATACAGCACTCGGGGTCCCTGGCCTGCAGCTCCAACTGTCCTTTCAGCTTGCCACTTGCTGCTACAGCACCATTCCCTGCTGTCACCTCTGCCTGGAAGGTCTTCCTCTACTCTGCATGGAAACAGTCCTTGCTGGTCCCTCAAGGCTCGCACTTGGGCACTCCGAGTCTGGAAAGCCCTCTTGGAGAGCCAACTGGAGTGTCTGCAGCGACTCCCCAGGGTGCCCCTCAGCACCCTGGGGCTGCCTAGCTAAGCAAGATGCCAGCTCAGTCACGCCATATTTCTACTCTTCTGCTTATTCATGGAGTCAGTGCTTTGAGGCAACTCAGCCCCATGGGGCAGCGTAATGAAGCTATTTCCCCTCATCTCTGCCTTCAGCCAGGCTGAGTGGGTGCTCCCTTTTCCATTCTTCAGTGACAACGTTGGGCAGATTGCATTACTTGTGGATTGCTTTCTGTTGTTAAACCTCCATCCTTGAAAGTTTTATTCTCAAACTCCATTTAGACTTTATTTTATCTTCTCCCTTCCTCATCCAAGGGTTGACCTGAGCCAAGACCCTACCTGCTTGGATAAAAGAGCAGGGAGGGTTTGGCCTGGCTAAGAGAGCTGTCCCGGTACTCTCCCTGTGTTGAAATTGAGGGGGGAGGTAGGGAAGAACAAAGGCCACGGGGTTTTTTGTTGTTCCGGCTTCTTGGTTACCTTGGGGCGGAAGTTTTCCCCTTTTCTTTTTTCTTGGGGTTGCTTTCTTTGGGGGGTCCCTCCACTACATGGTCCTCTGACAGGGGACATCCAGTTCAGGCTTGAACTCTTCTGCCTCCCCCTGCCTCCTGTTTACAGTCAGTCTGCTTGGGTGGGATCCCAACAAGCCTGGCCAACTCTGCAGTGTCCACGTGGCCCAGAACAACTCACATACCCTGGTTAGCAGTCCACGATGACCCATCTCACCATGTCACTATTCTCCCTTGCTCATAGAGGTATAGGGGAACATTGCACCCACTTCCAAGACTCCCCATTGGTAAGGAGCATCTCAGCATTACCTTCTTAGAGTCACCCTTCAAGCTCCATAAGGAACTCTCTATGAAAGGGGGACAGAGAATCGTCTTCACCATAAATACTGTACTATTCCGGAAACCAAAGCGCTCTTTGAATAATCCCCTGGATTATTACATGGATAAGGAAGGGGAAATCAAGGCTTAAGTTATTGAATAGAGCCAGTTCTGCACCCCCCCCCAAAAACCTCCCAGGATGTGGCCCCCATTTAGTAAGTAAGATACAAAGAGATACCATGTCTGGCTGTGAGCCACACTGCCCATTCCTAAGTGACAAGATCTCCTACTCAGTAACATTTGGACTGTGGGCCCTCCCTGGTGGAACAGATTAAAGCTAAGTACTATGAGCTGTCAGAAGCCACTGCAGCATGAATTCAATTCCCAGCCAAGGAGGTGACCCATATGGTGTGGCAGACCTCTCCTGTCCCACCTGCTGCAATACCTCAGCAGTGTATTTCAATCAATCTGCATGTTCTGCTCCCCACTCTGTCTCTGGTATATTCTCCCCCATCCGTCCCCCCAACCCGCACCTCTGGCCTGTACCCCAGTTCTTATATGCATAAATAAATAAATCTTTTTTAAAAAATTGGATTGAATCATCCAGGCCAGCCCCTGACTCCTGGAGTGGAGGATTATTGCTGCCTGATGCCCACACAGCCCAGCACATGCTGGATCCACTGAACAATGTCTGCTGAGTCAATGCAGGACTATGAAGAAAGGGGACAGAAAAAATCCAGCAGGATCCACCGGCTCATTGCCACACCCCCCAGGGCAGCTGCTTTTCTCCACAGATGACCAACCTCTCCAGCTGGGATTCCCAAGCCCAACTGTGCACAAAAATCCCTTCCGTTCATTGGAGCTAGGCTGGAATTTATCAAAGGGAACTAAGAAACTCAGGAGAGAACCCAACTAGAAATTACAAAAACCTGAGGGCCACAAAACAGATGGGTGAGTTGACAAAGCTCTATATTGTGATCCAGATAAAGCTTCTCACGGACTTGGCTGGTGCTGATTCCTAGACCAAGAGGCCTGGGGTCTGGCCCGATGGCACCTCCCAGGCTTGTATCTGTAATAAGAGATGGTTTGGATGGGGGAGGGGAGTCCAGTCCTTACCAGGGCCTCAATGCCCAGTGACGGGCTTCTGCTGACCTGGCCCCAGCCCCCCACTTGCTGACCACAGGCCAGCCTTCCAGACCTCTCAGTTCCCACCTCTGCCTTTGTCTGTGCTGCTCCTTCTGCCAAGAACGCCCCTCTCCCCACTCTTCATCTGCTGATTCTCCTCCACTATTCAGGTTTCTAGGAAATGGTACCTCGTCAGAGAAGCCGTTTCTGCCCACTTAATCTAAAATGAGTTCCTCCATGGCCAACCCACCTTCCCCATTGCTGTCCTCTCTTACAGCACCTGTTCTGCTCATACCTGTTGTCCTTGCAAGCAAGAGAAAAAAGAAGTGGTGAGCTTAAATACAAGGGAACACTACTAGAAGAGTTTCTCTCTCCTTCTCTGCCTCCACTCTCCCATCTCTCTCTCCCTCCTTCCATCCTTCTCTCTCCCAATATCTTGGGGACACTGGGGTAGTCTTCAAAGAAACCCGCATGACAAGGACCTGAGACTTCCAACATGACAAGGACCTGAACCTTCCTGATGTTTCTAGTCAAGCTTTAGATGACAGCAACCCCAGCTGATACTTCAGCTGCAGTCTTAAACATTTGTTGGTTCAAATCACTGGTTTAGGGTAACTTCTTAGTTACCCTAGGTTACCCACAGCAATAGATAACCCAGTCTCTAGCCGACCCTGAATGTGAGCATATCCCCTCAAGGTTTAAAGTTTGGGGAAGAGACAGCTGAGTGCCCACACTCCATGTTCCACAGAGCAACCTGCTTGTGAACCCCCCAGTGTAACTTTGCCAAACCCCCAGCCTGTTTTCCTTCCTCACGCCCGCTTTGGTGCCTCCTAGGGTCGCCTCTCAAACTTGCACTCAAACCTTCTCTCAGTTCCTGTTTCTAGAAGAATCCCAAAGGCCCCTTGATCAGCAGATCAGAAACTAGCAGCAGGAGGCCATGTGGTTTGAAGGCTGGGAGGGTGCCCCCCCCCCACAACGTCAGTGGTCTGATTCTAAACCCTGATCCTGCTTCTGGCTGTGTGGCCTTGAGCACGAGCTTGATGGTATCAATGACATTCACCACAAATATTAGAACTAGTGGAGAAGTTAGTCCTAGAAAGTATAAATAGTTCAACTAAGTTTACATGGAACCCTGGGGTGCATGTTCAGCCCTGGAACACTACTCTACTTGTCTGGACCAGAGGTGTGAATCACAGGCGGGGAATCCCACTTGTCCTGGACTTGAGTACTCCCACCCTTATATGTGCAATTGGGAGTTTATCAGCAGAATCCAACTGAACTTTCTGTGCTGATGGGAACATTTTATGTCTGCAGAATAGGGCAGTCCAAGCTATCTGTGCCTATCAAACACTGGGAATGTAGTTGGTGCAAATGAGGAAGTGAAATTTTTATTTGTTCGTCTATGTATAAACAGTCACATATATTAAGAGGCGTCCACATTTGACAGCTCACATGTAGCAAACGGGGTCGAGTAGTGATACAGAGAATCTCTCCTAGTTCATTTCTTCTCCCCCTATTCTTACTCTTTCCTCCTGTCGCCTCTCCCAGGCCCCAGCAATTCAGCACCCTCCCCTTCTCCCTCCTCTTTACAGCTTGGGCCATGGTTGGAAGCGGCAGGGACTGTGGCAACTGTTGTATTTTCCTACGCCCAGCAAGGTGAAACAAACTCCTTTGTGAATGCCATGTTGAAAGACAAGACGAATACCTGCTATAAATAAAGCTGAATAAAGATCCCTTTCTAGATGGCTTCCATTGTTCCCTACTCCCTTATCATATTCATGCTGAGATAATTTCCAGCTTCTCAGATCCTCAATAGTTATAAAACATACCATTACCTCATTTTCATTTCATTAGATTTACAGGTCACAAGACTACTTTGATCCTTACCAAGTACATCGTTAATAGTTTCAGAATAATGAGTCTTTCCGTTTCAGCATAAATCTGATACAGAACTTCCTACTTGTGTATTCTTTTATCTCCTACTTCCCACTTTAACTCTCTGTCTAGACAATAGCAGTTAATGGAGTTTTCCAAATGCCAGTGTGCGTTTCACATCCATGAAGATGCTCCCACGCTGCTCCGTAACCCCTCAGTACAAGTAATCATTTCTTCACAAACCACCTAATCCTGATGGATGGCACAGAAAAGTCTGCCTGGTCACATGTAATAAACCATCAGCTCTTTGGGGTTATGTGTCTATGGCATCTTTAATTAATTCTACAGGGTCCTTTAGGGCGATGCAGGTTTTGCAGGCACAAGCATGGGTTTGAATCCTGACTACATTGCTTACATGTGGGGGGGAAAATCACTCAACCTCTGAAACTCAGTTTTCTCATCTGTAACATAGAAGACTTAGATACTAACTTTGCAGAGACATGGAAGGACTGAGGATTTATATGTAAAATAGGATACTGGAGTGATTAAAAGCAGCACTGTGAAGCTGTCTGCAATGCACATTTGACCCCAGCCAGGGAGCTGACCCACATGGTGCGGCTGCTCCTCTCAGCAGTTTATTTCCGTCAATCAGCCTGTTCTACTCCCTACTCTGTCTCTGGTGAATCCTCTCACCCTCCCCCCCATACCTCTGGCCTGTACCTCAGTTCTTGTATGCATAAATAAATAAATCTTTAAAAAAAAGAAAAGCGAGCATGGACTCTATTGCTAATCTCTGTGATCTTGGAAATTTCCCACCTCTTTAAGTCTCAATTGGCACATTAATAAAATGGGGCTAGTAATACAACCTTCGTCTTAGAGTGTCGGGGGATTAAAAAAGACCATGTGGCCCTCCCTGGTGGCGCAGCAGGTTAAAGCACAGCACTGAGAATCTAAGCCGCTTCAGCATGAGTTCGATTCCCGCCTGCCCCGGAGGTGACCACATGGCATGGCAGACCTCCCCTGACCCGCCCGCTGCTCCCCTCAGCAGTGTACTTCTGTTCTGGCCTGTTCTGTTCCCCACTCTGTCTCTGGTGAGGCCTCTCGCCGCCCCTGAGCCTCTGGCCTGCACCCCAGTTCTGCATGCACAAATAAATAAATCTTTAAAAAAAAAAAAAAAGACCATGCACATCAGGCTTCATCAGGAAGCATTCACTGGATAGTGTGTCCTGGGAGATCTGCTCATACAGTCACTGACCACCCTTTTTACAGAAGATTATCCTGGTTTTCTGTGTTGTGGACTCCTCTGGCCATCTGGAGAGTATGCATGCACATTTCCAGAAGAAAAAAAATACTCTTTCAAGTGCATAAAATGTGATTAAAGGAGAAACAAAGAAAACCAATTATACTGAAATACAGTCATCAAAATATTAAAAAGACTGGGCCCTCCCTGGTGGCGCAGCGGGTTAAAGCGCTGCACTGAGAAGCTAAAGTTACTTCTGCATAAGTTCGATCCCCACCTGC